>NC_047092.1:77931932-78646932 GCF_902459505.1 Geotrypetes seraphini | reverse complement strand
ATAGGCTCCTCAGGACAGGATACCCAGGATTTGTGCCAGATTTGTGATGGCAGGCTGGCTGAGGCCCATCTGTGTCTCACATTCCGCAAGCCACTGGCTTATCCTCCCCTATTCCTTCTGGAGGTATGGGGTCCCAGATGGCTTGAAATCCAGGTCAAAAATCCTGGTTGGAGCCCAGAAATGGTGAAAATGTGTCCCCGGCAAAGTGCAGCCGTGCACCTGACATTAATCCCCAGAAAGGGGATTAATGGCACTGGCAAGGGCCCTCTGGGCATCCTTGGGGTTTTGCTCCAGAATCTAGTGGTTGCGGTGGTGGTAGTATCAGAGGTTCCTTCCCTAAGAGTGCAGGTTCCCTACAATAGAGCTATTGCACAAGATACAAGGATTCAGTCAGAAGGACTGGGATAAAGTGGATTTGGAATCTATGCCTTTACTTTCTCAGTCTGGATCCTCAGTAAATTTGGCATCACACCTAGGGTTTTGGATCCCAACCAGCTGGCACAGCCCTGAATCTTGGAGAGGACCCAACTGTACGCAGGCTGTTTAAGCCTTCAACACTTTTGGAAATATAATTACTGAGTCTCTCCAGGAATTAAAGATAGAGCCTTCACAGTCCTCTTCTGCTCTCTTATGAGCAGCACTAAGGCTCAAACCACATGCTTTCCCTCCCAACTGGACATTACTAAGATGTTGACAGACCATTGGGAGGTTCCTGGAGGGGCCCTTTTGGGTGGCCAAGGCCATGACAAAACTTTACCCGAAGGATGCTGATTTTCATCAGCTGTTTTTTTCCATTGAAGGTGGATTCCTTGGTGGTGCAGGTTATCAAGCATATCTCTCTCCCCAGCGAAGGGGGGGGGGTTGAAAGATACACAGGATCGCAGGCTGGATTTTGTCCTTAGGCAATTTGAGGCTGCGGCATTGTGGTGGAAGGTGGCTACAGCAGCGTTGTACATTGCACATGCTTGCCACTCTGGAAGCGGAGGCCAACAGAGATCTCCAGTTCTTCATGTCAGCAGTGGATTATGTGGCAGATGTTCTATATGATCATTCAGGGTACTGTTCAAGGTCTCTGTATATGCTGTTTCTGCCCGTAAAATGCTATGGATTAGACGGTAGGCAGGAGACTCCTCCTCTAAGGCTACTCTGAGTAAATTGCCTTTTAAAGGTCACTTGCTGTTTGGTAAGAGTCTTGATAATCTCATGGCCAGCGTGCAGGATCATAAGTTAAAGTCATTACCAGACAGCAGGCTAAGGGCCCCTAAGGAGTCAGGTCAAGGTAATTTTCATGGATCTAGTTGCTTTCACTAGTATTTGGGAAAACTTTTGGTCCAGAGTTCCATTTCAAGGCTCAAGACAGAGATTTGGAGGTGCCAAGCACCCCATCATCAGGATCTCACCCCTCAGTGGTCCCCAAGAAGCAGTTATGATGCCAGGTCAGGAGACACTCTGAGGTTAGGAGAAAGGTTGTTGACTTATTGGGAGGTGTGGGCAAGGATCTCTCCAGACCGCTGGGTACTGGAAATTATTCAGGAGGGGGTACAAGCTCGAGTTCTTTTGTCCCCTTCTGGACCTCTTTGTGGATTCTCCAGTGGGGAAAACCAGAAAATAAGGTCAGAGTCCAAGCAACAGTAAAGAGGCTTCTAGATCTAGCAGCCGTAGAAGCCATCCCAGAAGCAGTCTGAGGCTTAGGCAGATACTCCATATACTTTATCGTGATCAAAAGAGACTCAGAAGACTGGAGGCCAATTTTGGATCTGAACTTGGTCAGTGCTGCCCTCAAGATACTACACTTCTGCATGGAAATAGTAAGGTTGGTTATTGCTTCTGTGGTGCTGAGGGAATTTCTTGTCTCTCTGGATTTGACAGAGGCCTCTGCATATCCCCATCATTCAGGATCACAGGAAGTTCTTGAGGTTCCATATTCTGGAGCAGCACTTCCAGCTCTCGGCCCTTCTGTTTGAGCTGGCCACATTGCCACACGCCTTCACCAAAGTGATCATCATAGTAGCAGTGAACCTCTGCAAGGAGGGTTTACAAGTGCGTCCAGGTCAATTGGTTGATACAGCTCCATCCGAATCCAAAGGAAGGACAGCAGTGGAGCACGTGGTCCAGCTTCTGCAGAACCTAGGCTGCGTCATCAACTTCCGGCAAAGCCACTTGAGCCGACACAGTTCCTGGAGTATCTGGGAGTCCTTTTCAACACAAAGGACAACAAAGTTTTTCTCCTGGAAGCTCACAGAGTGAAGCTCACACTTCAGATCATGGAGTTTTGGGACGGGCCATCACTGACAGCTTGGCATTACTTGTATGTACTGGTGACAACTATAGACGTGGCCCCCTGGGTGAGGGTACATTTATACCCTCTCCATTATACACTCTTATACCACTGGTCTCTGCAAACAGATGTGTTGCAGATGCTCCTACCTTGGACAACAGAAGCGCATCGCAGTCTGAACTAGTGACTGGAGCCACAGTCTCTATCCCAGGGAATGCCACTTCACATCTTCATGTGAGTGATCCTGATGATGGATGCCTTCCGTTAAGGCCAGGGAGCTCATTGCAATGATCACCAGGTGCAGGTATAATGTTAATATTAAAGATAAGCAAAAGGATGGATCTAGCTATGTTGGTAGAGTTTTGCAAAACATAAGATTACCAGATTGTGTTTACATCTTCCTCCTTTTCTATAAAATGTTGTAGTTCTATTTATCTTACATTTTATGTGTATATGAAAGTGATATTGTTTTATTATTTATATTACTGAATTTTAGATTGTAAGCTACCCAGAAGGATTATCCATGGCATGGGATAATAAGATTTTAATATACTTGGAAACTTGGTTACTCTAACAGGACATTGAATTAAATTCTGTATATTATGGATATCCCTTTATTTATATTTATCTGTATTCCCCAAAAACAATCCAAATTCAAACCCTTGTGCCAAAAGAGTTACTGACGAGCAATAAACCAGACTCTGTGTTAGCAAAGTAGAATATTTATTTATATTGCAAGTGACAAATAATCAAAGTATGATTTTTGTTCCTGGGATGACATTATTTTTACAAGGTAATGATCCTATTAAAGTATCCAAGCAATTTCAATGATAGCTTAAGCATATAAAACACAGTACAGAAAAACTAACCTGTGCTACTAGTAGAATGACTTTTTGTTCCTTTGTTGTTGCATGAGAGTTCACTTAAACTTGGTAATGCTGTGTATATTAAATTTAACTAAAATGAGGAGTAAACCTTTAAGATTAGTTCATATGGTTAACTTTCTAGTGAAATTATGAAGGAAGATCACAAGGAAGCAGTTCACAAAAAGATAGAGGTATCCCTCAAACTGGATTACTGCAACAGAAACACTGAGAAAGCTATCAAAGTGTAAGTAACCAAGTTGCCTGGATTGGACATAGAGGAGGTACTTTAATAAACTTTTTCTTTCTTATCTGCCGTCTATTTCTATGTTTCTATTCGCTGGAATAGTCTTCCACTTCAGGTTATTGAGGCCAGCAGTGTGCCGGATTTTAAGGCCAGATGGGATTGACATATGGGATCTATCCACAAAGATAGATAGGGAGGGTCACTGGAGTGGGCAGACTTGATGGGCCCTGGCCCTTATCTGCCGTCTATTTCTATGTCTGTGTTTCTAAAAGGGCCTCTTAAGTAATTACGAGCCTAATATTAAGCACATTGTGGACTGGCACATGCTTGTATAGTAGGTGTGCTCGGGAGGAGATAGGGCAGAGGATGGGCAGAGTCATGATTTTACTAGCATATACGAGAGGCCACTGAAAAGTTCTCAGTCCAATCAACAATCGGGGCAGTCTCCGTTGAAGACTAGGCTATACACTTAGTCCAGCAGTTTTCCACTTTTTTCGTTCCATATTTTTCCAAAGGAATGAAAAAAGTGCAAAATCATTTGATGAAGCCCTCGATGGAGACTGCTCTAACTTTGGTGGTTGGGCTAAGAACTTTTCAGTAGCCACTCGTATTATAAAGTAAACATGTAAAATATGCAAAAATATTTACTCCCTGCTCTTGAGAAGATGTAATATATGTACCTTCAAAAATCTAAGTATGATTCTGCAGGATTTGGGCTAGTATTTTATAAAAGTGACTATCTTAGTATTTTATAAATAGGTGACTGTCTTATTATAAAATAGACACCTTCATTCCCTAACTTGAGGCCCCTTTTACAAAGCTGTAGTAGCAAGGCACTGCAAATGCGACACAGCCCAAATAAATTGAATGGTTTGTGTTGCATTTGCCACATGGAAATCACTATTGCAGCTTGGTGCCCTGTTAAAAAAAAAATTACACTTCTAATGTAAAAGAAGCATTAGCAATTGAAATTGAAATAGTCATGAACTAGGAAGCTATGTGGAAACCTGCATAATTTAAGCTTTTTAATTTAAATTACTTTTCTAATGCAGTGGAATAGCATTAGTTGCTACCTCTCAGTGCTTTCTGTTTTGAAGATTCCTGCAATTTGTTGGGTAAGTGAAATTGTATAAGTGTTGGGCATCTCTAGACACACCTGAAATATACATCAAATATAGATATTCTCTTAATAATTTGCTATAATATGCTGCTTTGTGTCTTTCTAATGTTCCTTGCTTAATCATTTCAATTGCTGGTAAATACCGTAGTCAGATTTCATTTTATTTCTGATTTTCACTTACAGTGCCACTTTTATTCTTTCCAACTCAATAGGGTAGAGAAAGTCTATTTGTGTGTGGGGGAGGGGGCAAAATAACTGTTCAAAGTTTAATGAAATGGGACCAAATTTGGCATGTAGGGAAAGCCAATGAAAGATACACTCGGTTTGAAAATAGGCCATGTGGGGGAGGTTTCCAAAGAAAGAGCCCCCCCAAAATGACACAAAGCTGTTTGATAGAGTGAAACATAGCAGTTAGGAAATTGCTTCTTTCAATTTGCCTCTCCTTTTCTCTCCCAGTTACAGAGGATGCATGGAGACATGTTTCTTTATTGTAATCTTTTGTTTAAATTATGGTGTTCCTTTCACTACTTTTTATTTTAGTTGTTTATAATCTGCTTGAATGGACTTGGTGTCCCTAAGCAGTTAAGCAAATTCAATAAACCTGAACCAGACTGAATCATATAGGTTTCTTAATAATTTCTATGTGTACTTCCAACTAATAACTGTCATGAAACACACTGTGGTTAAACTGTAAAACTATCCTTTAAACTTTATTGATAGGACATCTGATTTGATGTATTTTCATACTTGGTTTCACTTGATTAGTCTTTCTAAATAATTGCACCATTTCTGTATAGCATGACTATCAGTCTTGACTAGTGGTTAATTATCCTACCCAACCGGCGAGGATCTGTAAGAACCCAAATTTGCATCTCTTGGCTCCTCCCCCTTACACTCGTGGCTGTGCCTGAACTCCTCAGTCTAAATTTCCTACAGTGAGGATGTAGTAGGAGCCTTTTCTCTTCTCATTTTTCTTTTTTCTCCGGACAAGGCTTTTAGTGCTGCATAGGTTCTCAGCACACCCAAGATATGTCTGGTTGCAAGAAGACACAGACTTTAGGCCATGGTTGTCCAACCTGTGGCCCCGTGAAGTATTTTGTGCAGCCCCGGTCGAGGGAGATGCAGTGTTGTCCTCTGCTGCCCCCGGGTGTTTACCATCTTGCCAACTCCCTCCTCTGTCTTGCTGCAGCGTTTGCGCATTTGTGCGGCCCCAGAAACACTTTTTTTGGCCAATGTGGCCCAGGGAAGCCAAAAGGTTGGACACCCCTGCTTTAGGCGTAAGTTTGTAGCTCAGAGGCACAAGCCTGCCTAGCTCAGGGATTCCCCCTTGGGAGCTCACTCACCCCAGGTTGGTCCGCAGTGGGCTTGAGTGGCTTTCCCCAGGTTTTGTCCACAGTAGGCAAGTGCAGGCTACATGGCTTTGTGGCATTTTTTTCTAGGATCAGGGCCAACTGTGCTCCTCCCTTATCAAGCTTCTGCCCAACATTGAGCATTGTTTCTGTCAGGGTTTCTGCATCTGGCATTGTGCTTATTGCATGTTTCCGGGTCTCACCGCATGCTTTCAGGGAGTAACTCGATGTTTCATCCATTATCCCAGGACAAGCAGGCAGATATTCTCACTAATGGGTGACGTGATCCAACGGAGCCCCGATGCGGACGCCTCACAAGCAGTCTTGCTTGAAGAAACTCGAAGTTTCGAGTCGCCCGCACTGCGCATGCACGAGTGCCTTCCCGCCCAGTGCAGGGCGTGTCTCCTTAGTTCTTACTTTTCCACGGAGCTGAGAAGTCTGTCTTCGACTCTCTGCGTGAAGTTTTTTCACTTGTGCCTTCTATAGTCCGCGGTTTTGGGTTCTTTTTCTCTTAATCGCTGATTTTCGTCGTTCTTTATTGTTTTTTTTTTAAAAAAAAATTTCTTCCATCCATTCGACCGGGCAGGCCATGTGGCCGCAGCCCCACGGCTTCGATCTTGCAACGGAGCTTTTCCGGCCTATGTCCCGGCCTATCACCAGTTTTAAAAAGTGTGCCAAGTGCCAGCGCGCGATTTCGCTAATGGACCCTGATCGACGCTGTCTTCAGTGTCTAGGGCCTCAACACCTTCCGAAATCGTGCCGGCCTTGCTCCACACGTGCTTTCAAGCGTCGTTGCGTCTTGTGGGAGTCGCTGTTCATGGAGTCCTCGGCGGAGCTATCCTCATCGAAAGGACCCTCGCCTTCGACATCATCCACACCCTAGTCTCCCACTTCTGCGGCCTCGAGTCTCCTCAAGCCCGCCTCGTTCGTGCCAGCTCAGACTCCAGTGCCCGCTGTGATGCCTTCCTCGGTCTCTTCAGGTCAGGTAGCACAGCAGCCCATTCCACCGGTAGTGCTAAAAGTGCCCAAGGCTTCCAAGCCCATGCACTCACACACTACCTCTAAGGAGCGCGAGGCCCGTGCAAGTGGTCCCATTGCTGATGCGGATCCATCCTTGCCGGCCTCGTTCCAGACCTTACTGGAGAAGCAATTCATTGAGCTCTTCACTACCATGGGGCCTAAGCTTCTCTCCCAAATCCAGCCTGGGCACATGGAGGCCTCCTGCGAGGTCGAGCTGCCTCCGGTGCCTCAGCGATACACACACTCTCAACAGGGAGCAGAGTCTCTGCGAGTGTCTGGTCTGGCATCGATGCATGCATCGCAAGGAGCAGAGTCTTTGCCCATGCCTCCTTTGGAACAGATTCACTCGATGCAAGGAGCAGAGTCTTTGCGAGTGCCTCCAGTGGAACCGATCCACTCGATGCAAGAAGCAGAGTTTTTGCGAATGCCTCCATTGGAGCCGATTCATCCGATACAAGGGCTCGAGCCTCTACGAGTCCCTCGGGGCGAGCCCAGCCAACCACCTCTGCTTCAATCAACCGCTTCCAGCCCCATCCACTATCTGGGGGCCTCAGCGAAGACCCACTCGCCTCGTCTATCGAGGCCAGTTTCCAAGCACAGTTCGCATCATCATTTGAGACATTCATCGAGGCACTCTTCCAGGCACGCCTCGCCTCGCCTCATCGGAAGCAGCCTTTTCTCGAGTATTCACCACCGGCTACTTCACCCCCCTCCGATGCCGGAGCTTGAGGACACACTGGGGTCTTTATCACCACCACAATCCCCGTCCTCATTGGATCCAGAGGCCTCGACATCCTCGAGTCCTTCTCGAGGCTCTGCATTGGCTGACCAGCTGTCCTTCTCCTCGTTCCTCCGGCAGATGGCAGCTGATTTAGACATACACCTGGACACAGGGTCTAAATTTTCGAAGGAATACCTTCCTCAACTTCCGGCTGAATCCCTCAAGCTTCCCTTACACAAGTTGCTGGACCAGACCTTTGTGTGGTGCCTTGAAACACCTTATTCCATCCCCGCCGTGCCGGGAAAATTGGATGCCAGGTACCGCACGGTTCACCACAAAGGGTTTGATGGCTCCCAACTCTCCCATCAATCCCTTTTGGTGGAGTCCTCACTGAAGCGGTCTCACCCCTCCCAGGTCTACGCCACCATTCCACCTGGTAGGGAGGGCAAGACCATGGACCGATTTGGCAAGAGAATTTATCAGAACTCCATGATGACTTCCAGAGTTCTGAATTATAACTTCCATTTCATCACATATTTTGAATTCTTCCTGTCTGTACTCCAGAAGTTCATGCCCTATCTGGACCCCAGGGCACAGTTCGAGTACCAGGAGGTTCTGGCCTCACTGCCCCAACTCCGACTACAATTGATGCAGTCCTCCTACGATGCCTTTGAGCTCTCGGCTCGGGCCACAATATGCTCGGTGGCCATGCGCCGGCTGGCGTGGCTCAGGACCATCGACATGGACCCCAATCTCCAGGACAGGCTAGCCAATGTGCCATGCGCTGGTACCGACCTCTTCGACGAGTTCATCGAGGCGGCAACCAAAAAGCTCTCGGACCACGAAAAGTCTTTTCAGTCCATCCTGCGTCTGAAGCCCAAGCCTGCTCCTCCTCGTCCATCACGCCCACTGTTGATTTACCAGCGGCGCTACCCTCCAAAACAGGCTCCACCCATCCGCCAGCCTGTGAAGAGGCAGCATTCCCAAAAGCAGCATCAGAAGCCTCAACCATCAACGGTCCCTAAGGCTCCTCAGCCCTTTTGACTGTCTCATAGAGGGCATAACATATGTCGCTCTGCCATTCTCAGTTGCTCCACCAATTGGGGGTCGTCTCCATCACTTTTACCACCGATGGACGACTATCACCACCGACCTATGGGTCCTCTCCATCGTCAAGGAGAGATACTCTCTTCAGTTCCATCAAGTTCCTCCGGAACACCCTCCAAGAGAGTATCCTTCCAACTTGACCCAGACTGCCCTTCTTCTTCAGGAAGCCCAGGCCTTGTTGCAGCTCAGGGCTGTCGAGCTGGTTCCTTTGTCACAACAGAACAAGGGTTTCTACTCCGGTACTTCCTTGTTCCGAAGAAGATGGGTGATCTGCGCCCCATTTTGGATCTCAGGGTGCTCAACAAATTTCTGGTCAAAGAAAAATTTCGCATGTTGACTCTAGCATCCCTGTACCCCCTTATCGAGCAGAACGACTGGTTATGTTCTCTGGATCTCAAGGAGGCCTACACTCACATTCCCATCCATCCGGCCTCCCGCCAATACCTCAGATTCAGGGTGGGACATCTTCATCTTCAATACCAAGTGCTCCCCTTTGGCCTGGCCTCGTCACCCAGAGTCTTCACCAAGTGCCTGGTAGTAGTGGCCGCAACACTCAGGAACCATGGCCTCCAGGTGTTCCCCTACCTGGACGACTGGCTCATCAAGGATTCAACATCTCAGGGAGTTGTCCTCGCGACCCAGAAGATGATTTGGTTGCTGCTGCATCTGGGATTTGAGATAAACTTCCCAAAATCCCATCTGCAGCCTTCCCAGACTCTCCCCTTCATCGTAGCTGTCCTGGACACTACCCAACTCAGAGTGTTCCTCCCTCCTCCACGCCGGAAGCTCTCCTCCACCTCTGTCACTCGGTGTCCTCTCGCCCGTCCATCTCGGCGAGACACATGATGACCCTTCTGGGCCACATGGCCTCTACAGTTCACGTGACTCCTTTTGCCAGACTTCACCTCGGGATTCCTCAGTGGACGCTGGCATCTCAGTGGACGCAGGTGTCCGACCCTTTGTCTCGACACATCCAGGTCACTCCTGCTCTGCAACAGTCTCTTCGTTGGTGGATGCTATCCTCCAATCTATCCAGAGGTTTATTGTTCACCACGCCCCGTCACCAGAAAGTCCTCACGACCGACTCATCGACTTATGCTTGGGGGGCTCATTTAGACGGCCTCTGCACCCTCTGGACCAGCACGAACCGTCAGTACCACATCAATCTCCTGGAACTCAGGGCGATCTTCAATGCTCTCAATGCCTTTCAACATCTGATTCACGACCAGGTTGTCCTCATTCGCACAGACAACCAAGTCGCCATATACTATATCAACAAACAGGGAGGGACGGTATCGGCCTCCCTCTGCCAGGAAGCTCTGAAAGTGTGGGATTGGGCAATTCGCCACAACACCTTCCTCAAAGCTGTCTACATTCAGGGGGCGGACAATGCCTTAGCGGACAACTTGAGTCGCCTTCTGCAACCGCACGAATGGACACTCCACTCTACGCCCCTTCATCAGATCTTCAATCAGTGGGCAACGCCTCAGATAGACCTCTTCACGGCCCCCCACAACTTCAAACTGCCTCAGTTTTGCTCTCGGATCTACACTCTTCAGCGCCTCGAGGCAGATGCTTTTCTTCTGGATTGGACGAATCTCTTCCTATATGCGTTTCCTCCATTCCCTCTCATTCAGAAGACTCTAGTCAAACTGAAGTCAGACCGGGCCACCATGATTCTGATTGTTCCACGGTGTCCCAGGCAACCCTGGTACTCCCTTCTCCTTCAACTCAGCACCAGGGAGCCGTATTCTCTACCAGTTTTTTCTTCGCTACTTACACAGCATCAGGGATCTCTGCTTCATCCCGACCTGCAGTCCCTACACCTGACAGCTTGGTTCCTCTCAACATAATTCCTCTCCAGTTTTCCCAACCTGTGCGAGACGTCTTGGAAGCTTCACAGAAGCCTGCCACTCAACAGTGCTACCACCAAAAGTGGACCAGATTCTCTACTTGGTGTTTCTCTCATAATCATGAGCCGCAACATTCCTCCTTGTCTTCAATTTTAGACTATCTTTTGCACCTTTCTCATTCTGGCCTCAAATCTACATCGATACGAGTCCATCTTAGTGCGATTGCTGCTTTCCATCAGCTGCTTCAAGGGAAACCTCTCTCTGCTCATGCTGTGGTTTCCAGATTCATGAAAGGACTTTTCCATGTCAATCCTCCTCTCAAATCGCCTCCAGTGGTTTGGGACCTCAATGTTGTTCTTTCTCAACTTATGAAACCTCCCTTTGAACCTCTTCACAAGGCTCATCTGAAGTATCTCACTTGGAAAGTCGTCTTTCTCATTGGTCTCACTTCTGCTAGACGAGTCAGTGAGCTCCAAGTCTTGGTAGCTGATCCACCTTTTACAGTGTTCCTCATGACAAGGTGGTGCTTCGCACTCATCCCAAATTCCTTCCTAAGGTTGTTTTGGAATTTCATCTCAACCAATCCATTGTTCTTCCAGTGTTTTTTCCAAAGCCTAATTCTCACCCTGGAGAATCAGCTCTTCATACTCTGGACTGTAAGCGTGCTTTGGCTTTCTACCTGGAACGCACCAATCCACACAGAACTGCTCCTCAACTTTTCATCTCCTTTGATCCAAACAAGTTGGGACGTCCTATCTCTAAGCGCACCATCTCCAACTGAATGGCGGCTTGTATCTCTTTCTGCTATGCCCAGGCTGGATTACCCCTTCACAGTAAAGTCACAGCCCATAAGGTCAGAGCAATGGCAGCTTCTGTGGCTTTCCTCAGATCTACACCTATTGAGGAAATTTGTAAGGCTGCCACTTGGTCCTCGGTTCATACCTTCACTTCTCATTATTGCCTGGATACATTCTCCAGACGGGATGGACAGTTTGGCCAAACAGTATTGCAAAATTTATTCTCCTAAGTTGCCAACTCTCCCACCATCCCATTAGGGTTAGCTTGGAGGTCACCCATTAGTGAGAATACCTGCCTGCTTGTCCTGGGATAAAGCAATGTTACTTACCGTAACAGTTGTTATCCAGGGACAGCAGGCAGCTATTCTCACGTCCCACCCACCTCCCCTGGGTTGGCTTCTCTGCTAGCTATCTGAACTGAGGAGACACGGTCTACACTGGGCGGGAAGGCACTCGCGCGGTGCGGGCGACTCGAAACTTCGAGTTTCTTCAAGCAAGACTTCTTGTGAGGCGTCCACATCGGGGCTCCGTTGGATCACGTCACCCATTAGTGAGAATAGCTGCCTGCTGTCCCTGGATAACAACTGTTACGGTAAGTAACATTGCTTTCCGAGATAGCCTTCTGCACCGATGGTACTGGCTGTTGAGCCATCGGTACCAGTGCATGCTTTCAGGGAGAAACTTGAGTTCTTCCGTGGGGAGTTAGGCAAACAAAACAAAGCGACTCCCTGAGTACGGGCCCAACCTATGCATACCACTATGAGGTCCCAAGGAACTGTTTTCAGCTATCCATTGGAGCATCAAGCTACTTTCATGGATCTTCTATGAGGCGAGGCTTCGTCGCTTTCCTTCTCGACGACGTTCTACCTCCAAACATTGATCTTTGCATAGATGTTCTAACTCATCTCAACGTTTTCCATTGAGGCATCAATCCACTACTTTGAACCACAGCACCAAGATACCTTATCACGTCGATCTCCTGCTTCAAAGTGAACAGCTGTTCTTCAAGAGTCGGTCTATATCCAAAAGACATCGACTCTCCTGCTCCAACTCTTACTACATTGAGCATTATCAAAGGGTCATTGTTTTGTCTGCACTGCTCATCTCTTGTTTACCGATATATGAATGGTCTGGACTCGTTCACACAGAGACTAGTGGAGAAATCTAATTAGGATGTAGAGCCTGTCAAGTTAGATTATTTACCATGTTTTTAGACAATACAAAACCAAATGGTCCCTAAATGATTTACTGGGTTATCCTTTCAACATGCTTAACCACCATCGCTCCATGTTGAAACTGTCTTTCCATACTGCTTCAGCATTTCACCATGGGTGTAGAGTCTGTAAGATGGTCTTTTCTGTTGTCTGAATACAAACATGCAAAGATAAGTGGCGGAATCTAACATGGATGTAGAGCATTGGTCTCAAACTCAAACCCTTTGCAGGGCCACATTTTGAATTTGTAGGTATTTGGAGGGCCGCAGAAAAAATAGTCAATGTCTTATTAAAGAAATGACAATTTTGCATGAGGTAAAACTCTTTATAGTTTATAAAGCTTTCCTTTAACATCTTTCCTTTTCCTTTGAATTAACAAAAGATTATAACAGTTAATTCAAAAATTACAAATATGATAGGTAAAGCATTGATATTTTAAACACTGAGTACAGTACACAACATGTTACCTTTTCCGACTAGAAGCTTGGGCACTCTTATCTGACACCAAGTTATCAATATTAGGATCAATATCCTTGGAACATGCAACTTTCAAAACTAAAAACCAAATGGGCATCACTTAACTTGTTCCTTTGAATGAGATTTCACTTGGTTCATTTTTGAAAATAATTGTTTGCATGAATATGTGCTTCCGAACATGGACAGAACCCGTGCAGCTAGGTTGTGAATGTTTTTATATTTGTCCTTCAAAACAAATTCTGTAAGACTGCAACTGTCGAATTTTTCTTTTAGCAGAGAATCACACTGAAAATCTATTAATTCTAGTTGAAGTTCGTCAGATACATCATCAATAATACAATAAAATGATGATATGACTATATTAAAAATGTTTTCCATATTCCTGAAGTATTCAAATCGCTTGTCGAAGTCTCCTTTAACACACTAATTTTTGTAGAAAACTCAGCAAAATTAATTTCATCTTCTGCCATAATTGCAGATTTCAAAGTTGGGAAATGAGCAAGATTTCCCGCTTTAAGCTGAACTTCCCAAAGCTGTAGAGGAATAGAACAGGCTTTAAACTGTAGAGGAAGGGGAAAGCCGACAGTCGACCTAGCGTCGATGATTCGGAAGAAGGTATCACGTGATGATACTAAGGGAATGCAAGGCTCGGAAGAAACAACGTACAAATTACAGGAGTCGACTAACCCAGAAGAAGAGGTTAGAAGGAGTGTACCAAAAGAGAAGACACTAAAGACACAGGGAAAGGAAATGAAGACACATAAATGCCAGGATCTAAACTGCATATATACTAATGCAAGGAGCCTAGGAAACAAAATGGGGGAATTAGAAGCTGTGGCCAATGCAGAAGACTTAGACATCATTGGAATCTCTGAAACATGGTGGAATGAGGAAAGCAAATGGGATACAGCACTGCCGGGATTTAAGCTCTATCGCCAGGACAGGTCAGGACAGAAAGGAGGTGGAATAGCCCTATACATAAAAGAAACCATACAATCGACAAGAATAGACACAGCGGAGACGACCAACAAGCTGGAATCGCTATGGGTTAAAATACTAGGTAGAAAGGGACATGAAATAAAAATGGGCCTATACTATCGTCCACCCGGGCAAACCGGAGATATCGATAAGGAAATGGAAGCCCAGATGAAACAAGAATGCAAAAACGGTTGCACAGTTATTATGGGAGACTTCAACTACCCCGGGATAGACTGGAGTCTTGGAAACTCAAAATGCGCTAGGGAAACAGAATTCCTGGAGGCTACACAAGATTGCTTCATGGAGCAGCTTGTTAGAGAACCGACGAGAGGAAATGCCACTTTGGATCTAATCCTAAATGGGTTAATGGGACCTGCAAAGGAAGTGGAAATAGTGGGACCGTTGGGAAACAGTGACCATAACATGATCAAGTTCAAGGTTGAAGCAGGAATACCAAAAGGGAAGAGAACCATGGCGACAACTTTCAACTTCAGAAAAGGAAACTATGAAGCAATGAGGAAAATGGTAAGGAAGAAACTTAGGAACACTTCCAAGAAATGGAGGATGGTAGAACATGCCTGGTCTTATTTCAAGGACATGGTGAGCGAGGCGCAAAATCTGTACATCCCCAGATTCAGAAAGGGGTCAAAAAGAGTCGAATAAAGGACCCGATATGGATGACTAAAATAGTGAAGGAAGCGATAAGTAATAAGAAAAATTCATTCAGGAGATGGAAAAAGGACAAAACTGAAGGAAACTGGATAGAGCACAGGAAGTATCAAAAAGAATGTCACCGTGTGGTTCGAAAAGCCAAAAGAGAGTATGAAGAGAGGTTAGCCAGGGAGACTCGAAATTTCAAACCGTTCTTCAGATATGTTAAAGGGAAACAGCCAGCTAGGGAGGAGGTGGGACCGCTGAATGATGGAGTCAGGAAGGGAGTAGTGAAGGAAGAGAAAGAAGTCGCGGAAAGACTGAACATGTTCTTTTCGTCTGTATTTACGAACGAAGACACAGCCAACATACTGGAACCTGAGCAATTCTTCAATGGAAATCAAGCAGAAAAATTAACATTCATGGAAGTGAGCCTTGAAGATGTGCGCAGGCAGATAGATAAACTAAAAATTGACAAATCTCCAGGTCCGGATGGAATCCATCCAAGAGTTCTGAAGGAACTAAAGGAGGAGATAGCGGAACTACTGCAGCAAATATGCAATCTATCCCTGAAAACAGGCGTGATCCCGGAGGATTGGAAGACGGCCAACATCACGCCCATCTTTAAAAAGGGATCAAGAGGTGACCCGGGAAACTACAGACCGGTGAGTCTGACCTCGGTTCCCGGAAAAATGGCGGAAGCACTGATAAAAGAAAACATCAATGATCACTTGGAAAGAAACAAACTTCTGATAACATGGTTTCTGCAGGGGGAGATCGTGCCTAACCAACTTACTACACTTCTTCGAAGGAATTAACAAACAGATGGACAGAGGTGACCCCATAGACATCATATACCTTGATTTCCAAAAAGCCTTTGACAAGGTGCCTCATGAACGATTACTCAGGAAACTGAAGAACCATGGGGTGGACGGAGACGTACATAGATGGATCAGAAACTGGTTGGCAGGTAGGAAACAAAGGGTAGGGTTGAAGGGCCACTACTCTGACTGGAGGAGGGTCACGAGTGGTGTTCCGCAGGGCTCGGTGCTCGGGCCGCTGTTATTTAATATATTCATAAATGATCTAGAAACAGGGACGAAGTGTGAGATAATAAAATTTGCAGATGACACCAAACTATTTAGGGGAGCTCAGACTAAAGAGGACTGTGAGGAATTGCAAAGGGACTTGAACAAACTAGGGGAATGGGCGACAAAATGGCAAATGAAGTTCAACGTTGAGAAATGTAAAGTATTGCATGTGGGAAGCAGAAACCCGAGGTACAACTATACGATGCTCCCATCGTTATTGAATGAGAGTACCCAAGAGAGGGACTTGGGGGTAATGGTGGACAGGTCAATGAAGCCGACGGTACAGTGCGCAGCGGCCGCTAAGAGAGCGAATAGAATGCTAGGTATAATCAAGAAGGGAATTACAACCAGGACGAAAGAAGTTATCCTGCCGCTGTATCGGGCGATGGTGCGCCCACACCTGGAATACTGCATCCAGTTTTGGTCGCCATACCTTAAGAAGGATATGGCGTTACTCGAGAGAGTTCAGAGAAGAGCGACACGTCTGATAAAAGGGATGGAAAACCTTTCATACGCTGAGAGATTGGAGAAACTGGGTCTCTTTTCCCTGGAGAAGAGGAGACTTAGAGGGGATATGATAGAGATTTATAAGATCATGAGGGGCATAGAGAGAGTAGAGAGGGACAGATTCTTCAAACTTTCAAAAAATAAAAGAACAAGAGGGCATTCGGAAAAGTTGAAAGGGGACAGATTCAATACAAATGCCAGGAAGTTCTTCTTTACCCAACGTGTGGTGTACACTTGGAATGCGCTTCCAGAGGACGTTATAGGGCAGAATACAGTACTGGGATTTAAGAGAGGATTGGACATTTTCCTGCTGGAAAAGGGAATACAAGGGTATAAATAGAGGATTACTGCTCAGGTCCTGGACCTGTTGGGCCGCCGCATGAGCGGACTGCTGGGCAAGATGGACCTCAGGTCTGACCCAGCAGAGGCATTGCTTATGTTCTTATGTTTGTGCACAAATGCCTTAATATTGCCAATTAGATCAGTGACCAAAATATTTTGGCCTTACAGTTTGACATTCAAATCATTCAAGTAGCCAGTTATGGTTGTGCTGAATGCCAGATCATGTAACAATTTTGTATCATCAAAGAGTGAGACATCATCTTGATTTTTACTTTCAAGGAACATCTTTATTTCATCTCTCAAATCCCAAAATCGTTTGAATACTCTTCCACAGCTAAGCCATCTTATTTGAGAGTGATACAGAAATTCACTATGCTCACAGCCAGTTTCTTATAGAAAAGTGTTGAACTGTCTGTGGTGCAAGCTTTTCAAGCGAATATAGTTAATAATTTTTACCACAGGTTCAAAATGTTGTTAGCCTTTAAAACATGGCCACAAAGTGCACCTTGATGTATGATGCAGTGGAAATGTACAAATGGAATAACTGACCCTTCATCAATAATTTTTTCTTTCCTACAACACCGTTTTTAGCACTTGCCATAGCAGGTGCACCATCAGTAACCAATGATACTAGCTTCAACCAAGACAATTTTTCCTCCTCAAACATTACTTTAATTTTGTTAAAAATGTCATCAGCTTTCGTAGTATCATGCATTGGTATTAGCTGGAGGAGTTCCTCTGTTATTGAAAGGTTCTCATCTAAGCTGCAAATAAAAATGGATAGCTGTGCAACATCAGTTAAGTCTGTGCTCTCGTCAATTGCAAGTGAAAAATAAAGTAATCTTGCCACTTTCTGAACCAGTTGCTTTTTTATATCTGAAGCTAGTTGCTGTAACCTCACGCAAGCGCTTTCCTGCATCTGTACGCAATTGTGAAGTGGAGTGGAAAGGACAATCACGTTCAGACCGAGGGCCTCAAAATAGTACCTGGCGGGCCGCAAGTTTGAGACCGCAAGTGTAGAGCCTGTTAAGTTGGATTCCTTTCTCATGCCAAACAACGAAGACAGCCAAGGTTTTTCCCTCGTGCTCTGGCACTATCAATGAACATTCTTTTTATTAATATAAACAACTGGGTAAATTCAAAAAACAAAAATGTTCCTAAATGTCCATAACGAGAAACAAACTGATAAAGGAACAATGCTACTTCAAAAAACCTTTGAACCTTAGGTGGTGCTCAGATTCCAAGATGGAAAACAAGACCCTGCACTACCAACGCTTCCTGTATTCTACAGCTAAGTCTATTTTTCAAGCTCATACAATTTCAAGTTCATCTACTTTGAAGTGTTTAAGACAGAGATCAGTAAAATATCATTGAGTCAATCATCAATAAGTACTTCATAAAAAAATCTTTCATACGGTGCAATGATAGATACCACAAGAGTCTCTATAGGGGTTAAGTCCCCACATTGAGGTCTTGTTTTCCATCTTGGAATCTGAGCACCACCTAAGGTTCAAAGGTTTTTTGAAGTAGCATTGTTCCTTTATCAGTTTGTTTCTCATTCTTTTTATTAGCCATTGCAGCAGAATGGTTCTCTGCTTTATTTTCTAAGCAGGATCTACCAGGTTATTTTTACTGATATGCGCCTTCCACTGTACCATCAATGTTCATACAGTACTTTCTACTTCTACTACTATTTATTATTTCTAAAGCACTGTACATTTTAACATACAATAGACCAGGGCTAGGGAACTCCGGTCCTCGAGAGCCGTATTCCAGTCGGGTTTTCAGGATTTCCCCAATGAATATGCATTGAAAGCAGTGCATGCAAATAGATCTCATGCATATTCATTGGGGAAATCCTGAAAACCCGACTGGAATACAGCTCTCAAGGACCGGAGTTCCCTACCCCTGCAATATACGGTCCTGCTCAGAAGAGCTTACAATCTAAGGAGGCTCATACGATTACTTTCAAGTATTTTCCCTACATGTGTTTCTTCTATTGTTAATGGGCATTAGCCACAACACGCTTTACTCCATATCTTTTCTTATTCTAAAGCAGGGGTGTCAAATGTCGGTCCTCGAGGGCCGCAATCCAGTCAGGTTTTTAGGATTTCCCAATGAATATGCATGAGATCTATTAGCATACAATAAAAGTAGTGCATGCAAATAGATCTCATGCATATTCATTGGGGAAATCCTGAAAACCTGATTGGATTGCAGCCCTCAAAGACCGACATTTGACACCCCTGCTCTAAAGGACCCAGAGGTTTGGGAGTGGCTGTAGGGGAGGAGGAAGCCACTACATCCTTTTTAGGATGTTGGATTTTTTTTTTTCATTTTCCCTCCAGTTTACCTCAGAATCTCTGGACCAAAGAATTCATGTCCACGATCTAAAATTTGAGACTTGTGCTCTTGAACATCAGTGCGCACTTACTACTATTTATTATTTCTAAAGCGCTGAAAGGTGTACGCGGCGCCTTTAACATACATTAAACAATCCCTGCTCAGAAGAGCTTACAATCTAATTTAGACAAGATATTTTGGGGTTGTGGAGATTATGGTAGAGGAAATGATATAGTGGGTATAGGTATCTGACAGCAGTAAGTGGGAGTTAGTTGAAAACAGATTTTAAAAAGTGGGCTTTTAGCTTGGATTTGAACACTGCTAGGGAGGGAGCACTTCCAAAAATACTACTACATTAAGATTGTAATTCTAGGCCTGTTCCTGCTCGGCATGCTATACAAGTCACATTCATATTTTCAGTTTCATTTTTCTCTCTGGACAGAACAAATGGATATGCTCAGATGCACTTAGCATATATAATTTTTTATAGCATCTCCTAGTTCCATTGGAAGTGGTTCCAGCCATACCTTTCTCACAGATCCTTGGGTCTTGCATCGATCTTCATTCTCTGTGTTCCTGTTGTTCCTGTTATACTTTTCTGCAGTATGCGAGGATCTTGTTAATCTGCTTTACATGTTGTGACCTCTAGACTACTCCTAGATCACTTTTGTTACCTCTTTTACATAGTAACATAGTAGATGACGGCAGATAAAGACCCGAATGGTCCATCCAGTCTGCCCAACCTGATTCAATTTAAAAAATTTTTTTTTTTTTTTTTCTTAGCTATTTCTGGGCAAGTATCCAAAGCTTTACCCGGTACTATGCTTGGGTTCCAACTGCCGAAATCTCTGTTAAGACTTACTCCAGCCCATCTACACCCTCCCCAGCCATTGAAGCCCTCCCCTGCCCATCCTCCACCAAACGGCCATACACAGACACAGACCGTGCAAGTCTGCCCAGTAACTGGCCTTAGTTCAATATTTAATATTATTTTCTGATTCTAAATCTTCTGTGTTCATCCCACGCTTCTTTGAACTCAGTCACAGTTTTACTCTCCACCACCTCTCTCGGGAGCGCATTCCAGGCATCCACCACCCTCTCCGTAAAGTAGAATTTCCTAACATTGCCCCTGAATCTACCACCCCTCAACCTCAAATTATGTCCTCTGGTTTTACCATTTTCCTTTCTCAGGAAAAGATTTTGTTCTACGTTAATACCCTTTAAGTATTTGAACGTCTGAATCATATCTCCCCTGTCTCTCCTTTCCGCTAGGGTATACATATTCAGGGCTTCCAGTCTCTCCTCATACGTCTTCTGGCGCAAGCCTCCTATCATTTTCGTCGCCCTCCTCTGGACCGCCTCAAGTCTTCTTACGTCTTTTATCAAGAGTATATTCGTTCTTACCAACGTACTATACTCACATCTTTGTAAGAATATTCCTCATGAGAAGACTAAAAACTCCTCCATGGTGGTAATGAAAGCCTGTAATCTTGATCCACCATCTGACTCATTTTAAATTTAAAAAAAAAATCACACAATTTTGTCTACAACCATTTTCTACTGGTCTAGCAGC
Source organism: Geotrypetes seraphini (assembly GCF_902459505.1). NCBI lineage: Eukaryota > Metazoa > Chordata > Amphibia > Gymnophiona > Dermophiidae > Geotrypetes > Geotrypetes seraphini. The sequence continues at coordinate 78,626,401 of NC_047092.1, read as the reverse complement.
ATTACATTTCCTCTTGCCTTTCCCTGGAACAGAATGGTTTCAGGCTGTTGCAGGGGAGCAGAGTGGTTGGTCTGTCAACTTCTTTTTTCCATTATACTTCTATATTTCTGTAGGAAATATCTTAGTTGCATTTCACCCTATTTGTAGTTTCCTCAATGGGGTTAGCTGCGCAAGAGATTTTTGTGCAGTTCTTTGGTTTCTGTTTCTGGAATTCATACATAAAACCTTGTTCTGAGACTACGCTGCTTTGTAGCTGGCCCTCTGGGATTGCGCTTATGCATAGGTCACATGTCCTCAATCCATGTTATCCCATTCACCTCAGTGCTTCAATGTTCTCTAGCATCTCAGTGGTCTCCAGCTTTCAACCTCTTATCCGAAAAGGTAGGTCAGTTCACCACTTCAACAATCTATTCAGTGATTGATGTATCCAGTCACTCTCCATTCCGTACTTCTCTGTGCAACACTGAGGTTTTTCCTGGTTGCCCTGTTCCTCTCGTGTTTTTTGCTACTTATGACCACTTTCCGTTGAGCACATACATTGCTTCCCAGGAATATTCTTTATAGCACCTCAGTTCTCTAGGCACTTTGCCTCTTTTCATTGAGTTAACTTACTATCAACTCTCTACTTCAATTGGTATCACTGGCACAGAAGTAATTTCTTCGATTTTTGAGTACCACACGGCTAACCTCGGTTACCCATGGTCCCTCTTCTATACCAAAGTATGAGGGTTCAGTTCAATGACAAGGGGTTGTTACTTTGTTTTTCCTGTTCACCTTCTGGGTACACATGTTTACATGTGCCACTTATTTACTACTCAGGGCCACATCTATATTGGCTTGTTCTCTGTTCCTTATTTTGCTGGGGTAAAATTTATATTTTTTGATACCCCAGTTTCTAACATACCATTCACAGGGGACAGTAATTTGAAGGTTCCACTACTTTCCTTCTAGAAATATGTTTTCATGGGCTTAGGTCCAACTTTTACTAACGCACCTTAGCAACACTCGCACCTTACTAAGTTTCTCTTTTTCAGTACATAAGTCTTAAAAAAAAACAAAAAACAAAACAACAAAAAACAAATATTTGCCCAATGTTTTCTTTTTATAAGGATCTTAAACAATTCTGTTCACTCTTTCCTTTTTAAATCTCTGCGGGGATTTCATGTTTACTAGCATATTGCTTTTGTCATATGCTTCCCCTTTCTATTCTCTGCTTATTTCTCGTTTAATTTTCAAATAAAAGAACTGTCTTCTCATTCAAATTGGTAACCAAACTTCAGGATTGCAACCGTCACGTTTGAAAGTCACTCAGAGGTATAGAGTTCTTCAAGAAGAGAGTTGCACCCTCTAGTGATGAACCAAAGTATATTTTTCAGTCGTTGCAACTTTATTAGTTTTTTTTAATTTATTTATTAGTACCCCAGTGACATTATAAAGAAATTATATTTCTCGTTTAAGGCTTATTACAATCCTTTCTCAGCCTTTGTGAAATGACAAAATATATATGTGTAATCTTAGAATGTTAATATTAGGAGATTCTTTTCTCTACGGTAAGCCACTATGCCGGTTCTAGTTTTATACTTCATAGCATCGGCTTTTCTTCCTTTCTAGGATAGTTCATCCTTTTTAGCCTCTATGGCATTCTTTAAATGTGAATCATGCTTTCGTTACTTACAAAAGTCCAGTCCCTTTTTCATTTGTATCTACTCTGGGACATGACTAGTGTCAACGGCTCATTTGGTCTCCTGCTCCATATGGGTGCATTTACCAGTAGTCTTTTCTTATTTGATTCTTGAATCTTTTTGGCATCTCCATCATCTATGTTTAGATTCACCTGCCTTCAGGAGGTCTTTTTCTTATTTTATCAGCCTTCATTCATATACGTTTCTGGGCATTCTCCTTTTATCTTTTAACAGATCATGGAATTCCCCTATTCATTTTTTCCCTTATGTTCCTTCCCTTGCCTCCATGTTCTCATATAAGACATTAGGTCTAGGTTTTACGAGGCAACTCAAATTTTTCTGAGTTCTTGGAACCCAGCTCTCCCACCATCTCCTTTCTAAAGCTAGGGAGTCCCACATGTGAGAATATGCTGCCTGCTTGTCTAAGGATAAAGCACAGTTACTTACCATAACAGGTGTTATCCTGAGACAGCAGGCAGATATTCTCACAACCTGCCCACCTCCCTTAGTTGGGCTTCTTCACTTGGGCATAGAACTGACAACCTCATGAGCTGGCGTCAGGCAGGAGGGTACTTAAACATGCACGGTGTGGGCAGTCTAAAAGCTTGTTAAAGCTTAAAGTAATTTTATACTTTTCACTGTCTGTGCCGGGGCTCCTTAGATGACATCACCCATATATGTGAATATCTGCCTGCTGTTCCAGGATAACATCTGTTACAAAAAGTAACTGCTTTATCTGTGAAATAAGAAATATAAGTTTTATTATATTTGCATGGCATACAATTTAACTCCGTTAGGCGTCAAAGTCAGCACATTTTCACCGACTCAGAGTCCAGTACTCCCAAAAATTGTTTCCAATTCCACAGCCATGTTTAAAACTCGGCTCAGCTTCCCATTCTGAGTTGTGCTGGTGATACCTCAAAAGCAGCACTCATAAATCCTGAGGAGGAATGAGTCCTAGCATTATTCAATAGTTCAACCAAATGGCTAGAATTAGGGTCTAGTCTGTATTTGTAGCACTATAGCAGAAACTCAGTGGAGTGGAGGAGTAGCCTACAAGTTAAAGCAGCAGACAGTGAACCAGGGAAATCAGGGTTCAAATCCTGCAGATGAACCTTGTGACTTGAGCAAGTCATTTAAATCTACATTGCCTCAACTATAAACTTGCAGACCAATATTCAGATATAAACGTCTAGGCCAATATTTACAACTCTTATCCATATAGTAGGTAGTGGTCTGCATAATATCTGGATATTAGTGGGTGATTATCCAGATATATCTTTAAATGTACCGCAGGGTATGGCTTGGGAAGGTTTTAAATAGCTTTGAATATTGTCCTCAAAAGATACAAAACACCATTTGATTCAATCCTTCCAAAACATAGAAACCTTATGGCAGATAAAGGCCAAATGGCCCATCCAGTTTGCCTATCTGCAATCACCATTCTCTCTTCCTCTCTCTAAGAGATCCCACGCAGTCTCTGTCTCCACCACCTCTTCCGGGAGACTGTTACAAGCATCTACCACCCTTTCTGTAAAAAAGTATTTCCTTAGATTACTCTTGAGCCTATCACCTCAACTTCATCCTATGCTCTCTCATTCCAGAGCTTTCTTTCAAATGAAAGAGGCTCAACTCATGTGCATTTACACCACGTAAGTATTTAAATGTCTCTATCATATCGCCCTCTCCTGCCTTTCTTCCAAAGTATATATATTGATATCTTTGTCCCCATATGCCTTATGACGAAGACTACACACCATTTCAGTAGCTTTCCTTTGGACCAACTCCATCCTTTTTATATCTTTTTGAAGGTGCAGTCTCCAGAATAGAACACAATATTCTAAATGAGGTTTCACGAGAGTCTTATACAAGGGCATCAATAACTCCTTTTTCCTACTGGCCATACTTGTTCCTATGCCGTCACCTTTTCAGCCTGTTTGGCCACCTTAAGATCATCACATACACTCATACCTAAGTCCCGCTTTTCTGTTGTACAGTTAAGTTCTTCACCCCTAAACTGTACTGCTCCTTTGCATTTTTGCAGCACAAATGCATGCCCTTGCATTTCTTAGCATTAAATTTTAGCTGCCAAATTTCAGCCCATTCTTCAAGCTTCACCAGGTCTTTCTTCATGTTATTCACACCATCCGGGGTGTCTACTCTATTCCAGATTTTGGTATCGTCCTCAAAAAGACAAATCTTACCTGACAGCTCTTCAGCAATATCGCTTATAAAAATGTTAAAAGAAAAGGCCCCAAAACAGACCTTTGAGGCACACCACTGATAAACATCTCTTTCCTCAGAGTGATCTCCATTGACCACTGCTCTCTGTCGTCTTCCACCAGTTCCTGACCCAGCTCATCACTTTGGGGCCTATTCCGAGGGCACTCAGTTTATTTATTAGACGTCTGTGTGGAACACTGTCAGAGGCTTTGCTAAAATCTAAATACACCACATCTAGCACAGTCCCTTCATCCAATTCTCTGGTCACCCAGTCAAAGGTAAGTTTGAATTCCACAAATTAATTCACCTTTAGGTTCCTCCTTTGTCTTCAGCTATAAATGATGTAAACATGTTAAATGATACTCCCAGAAAAGCCTTACTTCCTACAGATACATGGAGTTCAGTCATAAGAATTGTTCACTTATTTACCTTCTCTTCCTTTTTGTGTGGATAGATATGAGAATATCACAGTGGAATCATCAGAATTTGAAGGAATTTCAGAGATGCACACCAAACTGTTACGTGTAAGTTGTCTTTCTGTCTTTATACATTTGCTTTAATTGCAGATGTTCTCCAATTATGGGTAAACATTAAGGGGCCCTTTTACTAAGCTGTGTTAAGCAGCTAATATGGGGTTTACCACCACAGCAGACAGTGTAGTTCCATGCTACTGTCTCTTGCAACAAATTCCAGTTAGCTGCCTAACTTCATTTTGCAAGCATGAACTTTAGTAAGCAGTCATGGTGAAAGTTTTTTGATATCCAGCCTTGACACAGATTGCAAAACATGCATGTCATGGGGTGGCACTACACCGTTATTTGGCATTTAAGTTAAGTAAAAAGATTTTTTTCTAATATCATTATGTTTAAGCACGTTATATATTTACTAGTCTTTAAGCCTGTTACATTAACGGGTGCTAGAACAGATGTGTGTGTCTGTCTTTCTTTCTTTCTCTCTCTCTCCTTGGCCACTTTCTATCTGTCTGTCTTTCTGTCTCTCTTTCTTCGGCTGTCCACCACCACCCCTTGCCTGCTCCCCCTGTCCAGCAGTAGCCCTTCTCCCTTCCTTTTACCTCCCCCGTGTCCAGCAGCACTCCTTCCCTGCTCCCCTGTCCAGCAGCAGCCCTTCTCCCTTCGTTTTATGTCTCCCCCCTGTCCAGCAGCACCCTTTCACTGCTCCCCCTGTCCAGCAGTAGGCCTCCCTTCCTGCTACCTTCCCACTTGTCCAGCAGCACCTCTTCTTGCTCCCCCTGTCCAGCAGTAGGCCTCCCTTCCTGTTATCTCCACCCCCTGTCCAGCAGCACCTCTTCATTGCTCCCCCTGTCCAGCAGTAGGCCTCTCTTCCTGTTACCTCCCCCCCTGTCCAGCAGCACCTCTTCCTTGCTCCCCTTGTCCAGCAATAGGCCTCCCTTCCTGTTACCTCCCCCCCCCTGTCCAGCAGCACCTCTTCCCTGCTCCCTGTGTCCAGCAGCACTCCTTACCTGCTCCTCCTGTCCAGCATCTGGCTTCCTGATCGTTTGCGTCTGCCCTCCTCTTCAAAGCAGCCTGCTGAGGTTCGCGGCCTGCTGTAGTGAACCTCGCAGGCCGCTTTGCACGTCGGTAGCACATGCCCTCTGACATGATCCCGTACACCAGAGGGAACATGCTACCGAGGTGCAGAGAGGCCTGCGAGGTTCGCTACAGCCGTCCACGAACTTCAGCAATCTGCTTTGAAGAGGCGCAGCGGCGACGGCAGCTGTTGGTGAGTGAGGGCAGGTGGGGGGAGTCGCCGACGTGTTCCCTGCCTCTGTGTTCGAAAATGGAATTCGGCACGGACCCAGAGACCACGGTGGCAGGGATCATGCCATCCTAAGTGCGCATGTGCGCTTAGGGTTTTATTATAGAGGATTGAGAAATCCTGTTGCTGGTGAGCCAGTTAGGAAGCTTGCGGCTTTTGAAAAACTTATCGGATAATTTTGCCCGAGAAATAAGCCGCTTCTGAGGCTCTATTGTGTTTAAAGAATATGCTTATATACAGTTCCATGTATACACAGAGAGAGCAGCTTGATATGTATAACCATTATTGAATGATTTAAGATGTCGGACTGGTGTTTTTGAATTATTATTGATGGTTAGCCAGTCCTGTCAATTTATTTTACCCCTGTGAAAAGTGATTTAGCACAGACATGGGCCAGGTCTGAACACAACATGTGCAGGTGGAGTTGTGGCCAGCAGTGAGGGCTAGCGTGCAGGTCAGTACTATGCTCTAGCTGTCCCAACTTCTGATATTACAACTGAATTAACCACCACCTGAAGAGGAGATGGGAAGTACAGCTGTGCTGCAGCAGTCTGGTAGCACAATGCTGACACAGGAAGTTCAACAGTGCTGGGCCATTCTTCAGTATCTCTCACCCAATCCCCCCATTACACTGTCCAAGGCTGCAATAGGACCAGGTTCTTCTGCCCCCACCAACTGCACTTCTCTGATCCTCTTCAGCAGGTCCATGAGATATGCAAATCCCGCCATCTGGTCAATCCTCATTCTTCACCCTGGCGGTCCTCATTGGTGCAACAAAGGAGTCGTGAGGATGAGATGTCAATAATTCAGCCACGGGTGTAAAGTTCAAAGTTTACTTTATTGATAGCAGCACTGCAAGGTCTTGAAGATGCGACACTGTTTTGGCATCTTATACCTTTGTCGAGAGTCTATTGAGCTGTGACAAGTTAAAAACAATAATAAAAATAATATGAAACACATAATATAAACTAATAAAAATTACATCAAGCAAAAAAAATATATATATATATATATAAAGAAATAGACCAATGCATTGAACTTTTGAAACAGGATATAACTAAGCATATTGTTAGACATTTATAATCAAATTAACATCTATTAAAAGTGCACAAGTAATAAAGAATAAAATTATAAAAATAAATGACAGTACACTTAAAAATTCTGACTGAAAGTGAAGTGAAACTAGAAAGTGGAAGGGCAGAAAAGAAAGTGCTTATTTTTATCTATATATGCTCATTTCATACTTTCTTTTTTGCCCTTCTACTACCATGGCCCCAAGGCCTTGCACTAGGTCAAAATCAGAACCAAAATCTAAGAAAATTGCTAGGACTACGTTTCCATTGTTAAGAGCATTGTGAAGATTAGCTAAAGCTGTAAGGAGGGTTTCAATACTATGGCCAGGTCTGACTCCTAGCTGATATGGATGGAGGATATGAGATTGTTCAGTGTGTTGGAGAAGTTGAGTAAAAATTTTGAAAGAATCGACAAATTTGAAGTGAGGCCTATAAATTGGAAGGGATTGTTGCATCTAAAGAAGGTCTCAAAAAAAATGTAGCAGATAAGGGCTTTCTTCAAGCACAGACATTCCAGTGTTCAGACTTTGATTAATCATTAGCAGTGCCAAGGGGATTAATCCATGAATAGGAATTTGAAAGCAAAGTGAATCTCTTCATGTAAAGGTAGTTAATAAATCCCAATAAATAAATAAGTGTGGTACAGGGTTCAGGGGACAAAGTGGTCAATTTTGTAGTAGAAATAAGCTTATGCCATGAAGTAATTGAGGTAAAGTTGAAATTAAACCATTGGCTGGCAGATGAATATGGAGATGTTGAGTTCTGAGACAGTGATGAACCAAAGAAGGGTTAGGATCAGGGAGGGAAGGGCAAAGGGGTAGAAGTAATTCTCTGAGGAAAAGCAGGCATAATATTTTCACATGTGGGTAACATCAACCGCGGAATTTGGTACGAACACTACTAAGTGCACTGTCACTTTAATTCAGTGCCTGTACCACGCATGTGCTAGTTCCTCCCCACCTGACATTGGCTCATAGGACCATCAGTTCTTTGTTTTCAATGGAGCTGAGAAGCTGTGCCTTCAGTGTTATCCCAGGATAAGCAGGTATCATATTCTCGCAGATGGGTTATGTCATCCATGGAGCCTGGTACAAACAGTACAAAAATGTTCTGTCACTTATAACTTCTTTTAGAAGTGTTGAGACCCCTTGTACTGCATATGCAAGAGTGCCTTCCCGCCTGATGTTGGCTCATGGGACTATCAGTTCTTAAGTTATCAGTGGAGCTAAGAAATTGTTTCTTGGATTTCTCCAAGTGTGCATGTTTTTTCTGTTTTTCCTGCCTTCCTGTTTAACTTTTTATTGTTTTCTTCATTAATTTTTGTTTCAAGTACTTGTTCTAATTTTTCATTTTTGAAATTTCGTGGCTTTCTGGCCCGTCTTGGCCTTTTCTCAGGCTGGAGGCATCGAGTCTTTTTCGGACTCTCGATCACTCAACGTCCAGTATAATTGAGTCCTTTGATTTCACTGAGGCTATTTTTCCATCGATGTCCAAGCCTTCCAGCAGGTTTAAGAAGTGTACTCAGTGCAATAGGGCCAACTCCATCACTGACCCGCACATCTGGTGCCTTCAGTGTCTCTTACTTATATAGAGAAAAATACCACTTAACATAACATATCCACTGTGTAAGTATCTTAGAGGAGGGCCTCAGATTCGGAGCATACGCGTAGTCCTATCACAGACTCAACTGTCAGCGTATTTCTATAGCTCCATGCTCCAGTCATAGGCCCACTCTTAAAGGTGAAGTTAAGATATTAAAATTCAGTCCTATTCACAGTGTATCCTTATTCAATAGGCAGCTAAATCACTTATCTCAATCTGTTTTTTCTTTTTCTTTTTTTCTTTCTTTTTTAAAGGCTTCCACGTCCGGTTCTTTATTTAGCCTATTTAATGGCTAAGCCGACGCGGCCAGCGTTTCGTGGACACCGTTGCTAGTCCACTGCGTCAGGGCCAATAGCCAACAAACATCTATAATAAAATATAGGCATTAATACCACATCAAAATATTATTTGAACAAAACATAGAACGGTACTTACTCAATACTTTATGACTGCCAGGTTTTACAAACATTAGCAAAATGGCACCGACATCCATTTTATACGTCTCCGACGTTATACTATGACACGCGTTACCATGGTAGCACGTGCCCACGCATTAAAGTGACAGTATGTATACCGAATTAGAGGAAGAGAAGTAACAATTCCCTAACAGTGTCTTGGCCATGAGCATTGGATGGACTCTTGTGTCCGCTGTTCTACACTTCAGAAGCGCTCTTTGAAGGCTAGTCTTCTACAACAAGAGAAATATTTTGAGTCCTCTTCAGCATCGACCATGTTTTCCTCACTGTTGAGTCCAAAAATCATTCTCTGGAAGTCTGGGCATTGACATAGACACTGGCGCCCCCCTCAGTGTCTGCTCTGACAGTTCCATCAGCTTATTCACCTCCTAAAAATGCTAAGAAGTGTTCTCATGCTTTGCCCTCTACACGTACATCAGCATCTTCTCAAGCATCGAGTAAGTCAATGCACGCCAAGCATCGATGCAAGAAGTCGAGATCTCCTTCTCTGCAGTTAGTGTCTCCTCAGAGACATGCCTCATCATTGAGGTCACCAATGCCTCGATGCACTGCAGCAGTGGCTGTACCAACTGTAGTGACAGCATCTGCAGTACCAGTACAAACTTTATAGGAGCAAATTAAAGAGCTATTCAGAGGGAGCTGGCACTTATGTTGCAAATGCAACCAGTCCCTGTTCCTCCCTTGGCTCCATCAGTACCAACCCAGCCTGAACATCACTCCATGAGGGACTCTGGTACCAAACCTATTTCATCTCAGACATCATACTACTTATACATGTTTGCCTCAACACTACAGTACTATGCACTCCACATCTGATCAGCACCGAGACACACATAGAAGTTCCTCTAGGCATAGGAGCTGCAGGTCATTCTGAATCTAAAAACTTCTGCTCCAGACATACCTCAGATCTTTCAGATCCAACTTATTCTGATCCAGAGCTCTCTGCCCCAGAGTCCTATTGTATTTCTTCAGATCCCTCCCCTTTACCGCCAGAAAGTCTTATCATTTACAAGATTTATTTGTCAGATAGGCAAGCTCTACCAGTTAAAATTGATTCTGAATCCGAGCCAAGAGCTGAGTTGCTTGATGCCTTGGACTTTGACAAAATCCCTAAAGATTGTTTGAAATTTCCCTTTCACAACTTAATGAGGGATGCTATTTTTAAAAACTGGTAAACACCTGTGTTTATTCTTGTGACACCAAGAAAATTAGTGTCTCTATATAGCAGTGGTCTCAAACTCCAACCCTTTGCAGGGCCACATTTTAGATTTGTAGGTACTTGGAGGACCTCAGAAAAAATAGTGAATGTCTTATTAAAGAAATGACAATTTTGCATGAAGTGAAACTCTTTATAGTTTATAAATCTTTTATTTTGGCTAAGTCCTAATAATAATATTGTAATTTATAACTAAAGAGACATACAAGAAACTGTTTTATTTTACTTTTGTGATTATGATAAACATACTGAGGGCCTCAAAATAGTACCTGGCGGGCCGCGAGTTTGAGACCACTGCTATATAGACTCCAATTGTGCCCAGGATTTGACAATCCTCAACTTCAGCATCACTCTCTTTTTATTGAATCTGCTCTTAAAAAAGTCCTCCAGTAGCAGGACGTATAGAAAAATTTTCGCATTATGCAACACCAAAACCGACATGTCATGAGCCAAAAATGTTTAATTCCCGTGACTGCAATAAATTAGATATTTCCGCCATCGCCTCATCATTCCATATGAACACCAGTATCACCCCTGACTCCTCCATCGACGATAAGATCTTCCATTGGAACGCTTCTGTAACCAACTTATTAGATGACTTAGCCCCTATGTAAATCCCTGGTATTCGTCGGAACTTAAATTGATCAAGAAGCAGCTACACTCCCTCAAAAGAAAATGGCGACGTAAAAAAACATTGTCCAATCTTAATAAATTTAAGGAGCACGCTAACTTTTATAAATTAAAAATTAACCAAGCCAAAATCAATTACTACTCCAAACATAAGAAGATGCCTCCACTGGGTCAGACCAGAGGTCCATCACGCCCAGCGGTCCGCTCCCGCGGCGGCCCATCAGGTCTATGACCTGTGAAGTGGTTCCTGACCATTTCTCTAACCTACCTCTGTTTCTATCTGTACCCCTCAATCCCCTTATCATTTAGGAACCTATCTAAACCTTCCTTGAACCCCTGTACTGTGCTCTGGCCTATCACAGCCTCCGGAAGCGCATTCCATGTGTCCACCACCTTCTGGGTAAAAAAGAACTTCCTAGCATTTGTTCTAAACCTGTCCCCTTTCAATTTCTCCGAGTGCCCCCTTGTACTTGTGGTTTCCCACAGTCTGAAGAATCTGTCCCTGTCTACCTTCTCTATGCCCTTCAGGATTTTGAAGGTTTCTATCATGTCTCCTCTAAGTCTCCTCTTCTCTAGGGAGAACAGCCCCAGCATTTTCAACCTGTCAGCGTATGAAAAGTTTTCCATACCTTTTATCAGTTTAGTCGCTCTTCTCTGGACCCCCTCAAGTACTGCCATGTCCTTCTTGAGGTACGGCGACCAGTACTGGACACAGTATTCCAGATGTGGGCGCACCATTGCACGATACAGCGGCATTATGACTTCCCTTGTCCTGGTTGTGATACCCTTTTTAATAATACCCAATATTCTGTTCGCTTTCTTTGAGGCTGTCGCACACTGTGCCGATGCTTTCAATGTTGTGTCCACCATCACCCCCAGGTCTCTTTCAAGGTTGCTCACCCCTAGCAATGATCCCCCCATTTTATAGCTGAACATCTGGTTCTTTTTCCCTACATGCATGACCTTGCATTTCTCTATGTTGAAACTCATTTGCCACTTTTTTGCCCACTCTTCCAGTCTCGTTAGGTCCCTTTGCAGGTCTTCACAGTCTTCCGTGGTTCTAACCCTGCTGCAGAGTTTGGTGTCATCAGCAAATTTAATAACCTCACATTTCGTCCCCGTCTCCAGGTCGTTAATAAATATATTGAACAGGAGCGGTCCCAGCCCCGACCCCTGTGGAACTCCGCTCGTGACCCATTGCCAGTCTGAGTAATGGCCCTTTACTCCAACCCTCTGTTTCCTGCCTTCCAGCCAGTGCTTGATCCATCTGTGGACATCCCCTTGCACCCTGTGGCTCCACAGCTTCTTAAGGAGTCGTTCGTGAGGTACCTTGTCAAAGGCTTTTTGGAAGTCAAGGTAAATGATGTCTATGGATTCCCCTTTATCCATCTGGCTGTTTATTCCCTCAAAGAAGTACAGTAGGTTCGTGAGGCATGACCTTCCCTTGCAGAAGCCATGCTGGCTCGCCTTCAGTTGTCCATTGTTTTCTATGTGTTCGCAGATTGTGTCTTTCCCAGAACCGAAGTCAAGCTCACCGGCCTGTAGTTTCCCGGGTCACCCCTTGATCCCTTCTTAAAGATGGGCGTGATATTTGCTAATTTCCATTCCTCTGGGATCTCCCCAGTTATTAAGGATAGGTTACATATTTGGCGAAATGTTTCCGCTATTTCATTTCTCAGTTCTTTTAGTACCCTTGGGTGGATGCCGTCCAGACCTGGTGATTTGTCGCTCTTCAGTCTGTCTATCTGTCGAAGGACATCCTCTCGGCTTACCTCTAATTGGACCAGCTTTTCATCATGGTCTCCGTTTATGATCTCCTCGGGTTCTGGAATATTGGATGTATCCTCTCTCGTGAAGACTGACAAGAAGAACTTGTTTAACCTGTCAGCTATCTCTTTTTCCTCCTTTACCTCTCCCTTCCTGTCTCCATCATCCAATGGTCCCACTTCCTCCCTGGCTGGTTGTTTCCCCTTTACATACTTGAAGAATGGTTTGAAGTTTTTTGCTTCACTCGCTAGTCTCTCCTCATATTCTCTCTTTGCTTTCCTAACCACTCGGTGACAGTTCTTTTTGTGCTCCATCTGGTTGTCCCTAGTTTGGTCCTTTTTCCATTTTCTGAACGATGTTTTCTTATCACTTATCGCCTTTTTCACTGCATTTGTTATCCACGCCGGGTTTTTTGTTCGATTTTGTTTTGCACCCTTTCCTAAACCTGGGGACGTACAGGTTTTGTGCTTCGTGCACCGTGCTCTTGAATAGGGCCCAGGCTTCCTCTACGGTCTCCATCTTCCCTGAGCTGTTGCAGAGCTTCTTTCCCACCATTTTCCTCATGGCCTCGTAATCTCCTTTTCTGAAGTTGAGTGCTGTCGTTGTGGTTCTTTTCACCTTTGATGTTCCTATTTCTAGCTTGCACTAGATCATGTTGTGATCGCTATTTCCTAGTGGCGCTAGTACTACCACCTCCTTTGCGGGTCCCCCTAGTCCGTTGAGGATTAGGTCAAGAGTAGCATCTCCTCGTGTTGGTTCCGTGACCAGCTGTTCCATGAAACAGTCCCTCACCGCTTCCAGGAAGTTGGTTTCTCTCATGCAATTTGAGTGTCCAATGCTCCAGTCTATTCCAGGGTAGTTGAAATCCCCCATTACCACCACATTTCCGCTTTTGCATACCTGCCTCAATTCAGCCTCAAGGTACTGGTCGTTTGTTTCCGGTTGTCCTGGTGGGCAATAGTACAGTCCCAATTTTATGTCTGGTCTGTTTCCTCCTGTCAGCTTAACCCATAGCGATTCCAAGCCGTCCGCCCTTACTATTGTTTCCATCCTGGTTGAAGGAATGGAGTCCTTTATATAAAGCGCTATTCCTCCACCCTTCTTGTGTGTCCTGTCCCTCCTATAGAGTTTGTACCCTGGTAGGGCCACATCCCATTTGTTGTCTTCGGACCACCATGTCTCTGTGACTCCAATTATGTCTATGTCCTCCTTACTAGCTATAACTTCTAGCTCTCCCATTTTGGTTCTTAGGCTCCTAGCATTAGTGTATAGGCAATTTAAGTCCCGGTTGTTTACCTTCTCAGTTGGTTTTCCTTGTGGTTTGGTGCTCCTGTTGACCCCCTCATGGGCTGCCAGCCCCCGAGCCACGTTCCGTTCATCTTCCTCCTGTAGTGTGTCTGCTTCATCCTCATCCCTCTCCTGTGGTGTGTCTATCTCATCCTCAGCCTGCTTCCCCATTTTTGGATGTCCCTCTGGTTCCGGCTGTTTCCTCCTTTTCCCGCTCTTTAGTTTTAATAGTTCCTTTCTAAAACAAAAAACACTACTTTATGCAATGTCCGCAGAACATATAAAAATATTGTATCAGCCCTAGCCCCCATGGCACAGGATCTTTCACTACATTTCATAGCTAAAATAAAGAATATCAGAACAACACTACCACATAAAGCCCAAATAAAGCTGAATGATCTTAATCTGGAAAATGATACAGTAAATTTACAATTTTCAAAATTTTCTCATTTTACTCTTCCTTCACTCTTAGACATTCAAAAATTGTTAAACTCAATGAATATTAAAGGAATTAGCACAGAAGCAATTCCTCCCTATATCTTTAAACGTTTTTTGGTCCCTATCTTTTTGACTTTGTTAAAACAAGCTTATCCACCAATATGCTGCCTAAATCCTGGAAAGAAGCAGTAATTTATCCCATAGTCAAGGATCATAAAATCAGCACATTGGAAAAATCCAATTACCGACCAATATCCAACATTCCATTCCTGGCCAAACTCACTTAAAAAGTAGTTTTACCTAAATCTCAGAATTTATTGAAAAAACCAATACGCTCCACGCTAACCAAACTGGCTTTCGTAAACATCACTTAACGGAGCTTTCATTGATAGGTCTGACTACAAATATCATTTATCACCTCTATCACCACAAATCAGTTATTCTCGTTTCTTTGGATTTATCCACCACATTTGATACAATTGATTATAACCTTCTACTACATCGTCTTCAAGAAATTGGAATTGCAGGTCAAGTATTAGACTGGTTTTTCTCCTTTTTTAAAGATCGATCGTCCAAAGTTATATTTAACAACACTGCATCTGACACCTTTCCTATCAAATACAGTATCCCTCAAGGTCCTATCCTTTCACCTTTATTATACAATATATTCTTGGCTCCATTACTGACATTAGGACAGTCCATCAGTTTTACTATGTTTGCTTTTGCTGATGACATACAATTAATCCATCCAATTGATCTTGATAATCCTGATGAGATCTCTATCGTCAATCAGAAGTTAGATAAAATTAGCAATTGGCTTAGAACTAATATGTTAGCTTTAAATACTTGTAAATCTAAAACTATGCTGTTCCCCATTAAAGAAGGGTTATCGTTGTCCAGTCCAATCAAACTCAATTCTACCCCAATAGAAACAGTACCAACTATTAAACTATTGGGGGTTACCTTTGACAGTAAACTTTCATATCATGATCAAATCAGCTCAGTCATAAAAAAGTGTTTCTACTGAGATAAATAAGTGTTTCTGTTTGCATATGATTCGTTCGCTCACCAAACTATTAAACTCATCTTCCCTAAACATTCTAATCCACTTGCTGGTTATCTCATGTCCCATGAGAACTGATGCATCCATTCAGAAAGCGAGGCGGGCCCAGGCAGCAGTGTAGAAAGCATGCTCCTGCCAGCCCATACACCGCTGTACCACCAGGCTTAAGGGGAGTTTGAAAAGGTACTGCGGGACGGGGGTGTTTTAAAAGGAAGGGCCGGTGGGCAGGCCATGTTTTTAAAGGGCGAGTGGACAGTGTTTTAAAAAGATACCGGGAGGAGGGGGTGGCGTCTTCGATCCATAAGACACACCTACTTTTTCACCCCTTTTTTTGGGGTGGAAACAGTACATCTTATGGAGCGAAAAATACGGTATATAGACAAATATTTTCTCAGCCACCACTCCCACACTTTGGAGTTCGGCACCAAACTATTTGAGAGAGGAAACAGTGTTAGACTATCTTCTCCATTTATCCAACTCTGGACTTAAGGCTACTTTGGTCAAAGTTCATTTCAGTGCTATTACTGCTTTCCATGCTCCTTTCAACAATAAACCCCTAGCCACTCATCCGCTTGTTTCCCAGTTTTTGAAAGGTTTTTTTAACACCAAACCTCCACTCTTAATGTAATCCTAGCCAATCTGATGAAGCCGCCATTTGAACCACTGGCAACTACACGTTTCTCACTTGGAAAGTGGCCTTCTTGATTTCTGTCATTTCTGCTCATCGAGTGAATGAACTTCAAGCATTAGTTTGCGACCCACCTTTCACAGTATTTCATCATGACAAGGAAGTTCTCAGGACCCATCCTAAAATCCTCCCAAAAGTAGTCACAGAATTTCACCTGAATCAATCCATTGTGCTTCCAGTTTTTTTTCCCCAAAGCCTCATTCTCTTCCTGGAGAAACAGCTCTATACATTTTGGACTGTAAGCGTGTCTTGGCTTACCACATACAAAGGACTAAGCCACACAGGACTTCACCTCAACTGTTTATCTCTTTTGATCCTAACAGATTGGGCCAGCCTGTAACCAAATGAACTATTTCCACATGGTTAGCATCCTGCATTTCCTTCTTCTATGCTCAGCCTGGGCTACAGCTTGAGGGACGTGTTACAGCACACAAGGTCCAAGCTATGGCAGCATCAGTAACTTTCTTACATTCTACTCCCATTGAAGATATTTGCAAGGCAGCTACTTGGTCCTCAATTCACATATTCACATCTCACTACTGTCTAGAATCCTATTCCAGAAAAGATGGTCATTTCAGCCAAGCAGTATTACAGAATTTATTTTCTTTCTAATGGCCATCTCTTCCTCTATCCCATTTCAGTAAGCTAGGGAGTCCCACAGGGGAGTTGGAAGGGATGTGAGAATATGCTGCCTGCTTGTCCCAAGATAAAGCACAGTTATTTACTGTAACAAGAGTTATCCGGGGACAGCAGGCAGATATTCTCATATTCCTCTCGCCTCCCCTGGGTGGCTTTTTAGCTTGCTTATGGAGCTGAGGACCCACGAGCCAGTGTCGGACTGAAAGGCACTCGTGCATGCATGGTGCGGGCAGTCTCAAAGCTTTTCAAATCTTAAAGTAATGGTGCACTTTTCACTGTCTGTATTGGGCTCCATCGATGACATCACCCACATATGAGAATATCTGCCTGCTGTTCCCAGATAACACCTGTTACGGTAAGTAACTGCTTTCTGCTCAGACCTGTAAGCAGAGCTGTCACCTCCCATTTTGTCTTTAAAAGTTGGAGGTACCGTTAATGCTCACAGGAAACACAAGAAACTGGTGTCAAATCCTCATAGATGGTAATGCAGAAGAATTAGCTAACCCTTCTATATTACCTCGGATGTGGAGTCAGAGCTCTTGTATTGTGCTCAGCAGTACTCTTCTATGTATTTCTCTGCATTGGTGTCAAATAGCTACTAGCTTTTACTATTCATTTTAATATGTTTTGCACTGGTGTCTAATGCATGGAACTAGCAGTTATCATTTTTACTACAAATTGTACACAGATGTTGCGCTAACCTTGTTCCAGCTTTTTGCATCAGCCTCTATGTATTAGTCTGATTACAAGAAAGTGTGAGTATGGATAAATGGGCAATCTCTCGACAAGAGGTATTATCACCAGTTGTGAAATGTACCAAAAATTTGGTAATATAGCGCATGTAAGTTGTGATTTTTGGCATACTAAATCTGTGAAATTTCCTTGTAGCTCTCCAGCTCCTGTGAAACTATAGAGACTAGTCTCCAGGATATCAAAGGCAAATTGTCTCCAGGCGGATTGCTGAGTGATACTTGGGCAAATCTAGAAGGCACACATCCTAATGACAGGAAGTAGGTGAATTGAGATAATCAAAATAAAAACCTACTGTCATTTTCCCAAATGATGAACATTATTTTGTACTTTGGAAATTATGATTTATTCAAAATTGTTTACATAGGTACTCCAATGAGAAATGCATCCATTTTAGGCTGATAATCTGAGTTGGATAAACAGCAATGACATTTGCCACCTGAAGTGAATATTTTAAACAATAATCTAAAGTTTAAGGTTTATATACCTTATACAACAAAGTTAAAGCTCTATGAATTATAAATTGTTGTGGCTGCTTTACATTAAAGAAGTAACTTTTTCTAAAGCATTTCCACAATTAAAACATATTTTCAATGCAGAATATGGTTGTAAAATTTGATGGGAGAATGTGTGTATAAAAAATAAATAGAACCAAGAGAGGCTGTTAAATAAATCTATATCCACATAGCACAACCTCAAGAATATAGGATAACAAGTTCAAGTGTTACTCTTAAGGGAGAAAAGACCTCAGTGTCTAATAGGGAAAATCAAAGCAACCCATATAGACAGGCTAGTTGCAAATATCACTTGCAGCCAGCAGACACATCCTCGGTCAAAAACTCCCAAAAAGTTGAGGACACAATTTCACAGTGAATTTCAACAGTCTTAATTCTAAGTCTCAAAAAGTTTTCAAAAAAACACTTATCTGAAAATTGTTGTCTTCTCAATCAAATTGCAAACACAAGAACTTGATCCTGGAGCTTGGAAGCAGGAGAAAATCACTCCATAGGAGACAAACTCAGAGCATAGCAGCTACTAAATATCACCACTAGCATAATCCAACAGGGTTCCCTGTTTCGCTGGTGCGCTTCTTCAGGGATTTTGCTGGAAAAAACACAAAAACAGAGCTTAAAAAAAACTCTAAAAGGACAGGAAAACATATATTCCACTGCAGCTCAACTCACAGCATCGATTCACCTGTCAAGAAAATGGTCCCCCGGCATTCTAACTGATATAGGACTCCTCCTGGCACCACACCCACATGATGACATCAGCATCATGCATATTCACTCCAAAACAAAAGTCAGAGTGAAAAAATTCAAAACAAAAGCATTAGAAAAAGGATTTCCATTCCACACTGCAATTCAAACCAATGGGAGTACAGGATTGAAGAACAAATATCCAGCGTTGTTCTCTCTTAAGTAACAGTTGTTTAAAATCCCCACCTCGAATGGAAGGAAACACACACTCCAAAACCCAGCAGCGTAATTCTTCAAATGAATGATTGTAATCCATGCAATGATTGCATGGATTACAATCATTGCATGGATTACAATGCAATGATTGCATGGATTGCAATGATTGCATGGATTACAATCATTCATTTGAAGAATTACGCTGCTGGGTTTTGGAGTGTGTGTTTCCTTCCATTCGAGGTGGGGATTTTAAACAACTGTTACTTAAGAGAGAACAACGCTGGATATTTGTTCTTCAATCCTGTACTCCCATTGGTTTGAATTGGAGTGTGGAATGGAAATCCTTTTTCTAATGCTTTTGTTTTGAATTTTTTCACTCTGACTTTTGTTTTGGAGTGAATATGCATGATGCTGATGTCATCATGTGGGTGTGGTGCCAGGAGGAGTCCTATATCAGTTAGAATGCCGGGGGGCCATTTTCTTGATAGAAATTGAAGCGGGTGAATCGATGCTGTGAGTTGAGCTTCAGTGGAATATATGTTTTCCTGTCCTTTTAGAGTTTTTTTTAAGCTCTGTTTTTGTTTTTTTCCAGCAAATCCCTGAAGAAGCGCACCAGGGAACCCTGTTGGATTATGCTAGTGGTGATATTTAGTAGCTGCTATGCTCTGAGTTTGTCTCCTATGGAGTGATTTTCTCCTGCTTCCAAGCTCCAGGATCAAGTTCTTGTGTTTGCAATTTGATTGAGAAGACAACAATTTTCAGATAAGTGTTTTTTTGAAAACTTTTTGAGACTTAGAATTAAGACTGTTGAAATTCACTGTGAAATTGTGTCCTCAACTTTTTGGGAGTTTTTGACCGAGGATGTGTCTGCTGGCTGCAAGTGATATTTGCAACTAGCCTGTCTATATGGGTTGCTTTGATTTTCCCTATTAGACACTGAGGTCTTTTCTCCCTTAAGAGTAACACTTGGACTTGTTATCCTATATTCTTGAGAATGTGTGTATAAACATGTTCTGACAAGAACACATTTACTTTTATAAAGTCCTGGGGTTAGTGTTGGAGCAAAGTGCAAGTTGTACAAATCGTTGAATGACCGACATAGTAGCTGGTCTTCGGTGACCTGTCATAATCGCTGCTTTAATGCATGTTGGACATGGTGGGAGGATTATTATTAAATTACTTCACACATGTTGGATGTGGTTTGAGAGGAAAGTATAGGACTGGTGATTTGTTTATGTAAAATGTTTCTTTCACATGTGTAGTTTGTTCCACTCCTTGTTTTTGCTCTTTTGTTCAGCAAAAAAAAGAATGATTTACATTTAATTCAAAATCTATAATAAAGATTCTCCAAGGGCAAGCAGGCCATAGTAATCTCACACGTAGGTGGCATATCCATGGAATCCCAGGTGCAGACGGCTTAGAAGCATGTGTATAGCTTAAAATCTTGAAGACAGAGTCCCACCACATGTGTGAGTGCCTTCCTGCCGGCCTCACGTGGGACCAGCAGTCTATTTTTATCCATGGTGAGAGGCAAACGTGCTATATTATGGCTTCTCTCGGCCTCATTTTCAGAGAGATGATTTTCATCATGGGGTGCCTTCTCTAAATATTTGTTTCTTCATTTTGCCTTCAGATATTCCTTATTTAATCTTTTCTTCTAGTATTTTAGATTTTCCCAGTGCAGCTGACAGGCCCTCTTAGGTCTGAGCTTCAGTCAGGAACTTCCCTTTCTTCATTATTATGGTGAGTGCCCCTTTTTTTCATAATTGAGTTGCTTGATTTAGCCATGGTTGTTTTTCCTTCCATGTCAAAGGTTCCCAATGGCTTCAAATGTTGTGCCCGATGTAATCAGACCATCTCTGATTCTGACACCCTTTCCTGGTGTATTAAGTGTGTGGGGCCAGAACACATCATTTAAACTTGTCATTGCTTGCATATGCAAAAAAGAATACAGAAATCTAGAGAGACTCAGAAACAGAAAATATTTGGAACCAGATCTGAATTGTCAGCATCAGTAATGACATCGGAGTCTGCTCTTGGATCAACTTCGAGGTCTGCACCTGAAATGAATGGACCTCTGTATCGGGACCATCTATACTCATGACACAGATATCTTTATCCGCCACTGGTCAGCACCATGCATCAAGTAGGCCGCCACCTGCCTCGACACTGATGCCTGAGCAGGGCCATTGGGACTGATCAGCATTGAACCTGACTTTAAGAAGGCATGGGGATTCGACCTCATCCTCAGCACTGAGAGACATCAGTGCTATGCATTGGACGAAGAACAAGAAACACATGCATCATTTTCACTTGACACATGGTGTTGGGAGTTCTAGGACACTGAGAGAAGCTATACCTGAGAAGCATCAATGCTGGGAGGACTGCTCCACCTTCATTCAAGAGGTGTCTACACCGGGTCTCCAGCTACTTGGGATCTGGTACCTGATGCAACAACAACAACTTTGCAACTGCTTCCAACATGACACCCCATCTTTCATTGATGGTGGACCTCAATAAACAAATTTGGGCTATGCTCCAGCAGCAGTTAGTGGATCTGTTGGTATTCATATAAAATCTGCATTGAGGATGCTTTCATCAGGTATGTTGCTTATTCAGCCTATCTTGCTAGGCCCTCAGCTTTTGGTGCAGTCCCCAACATTGGCACCACTTGCGTTACTGACATCAATGCCAAGCCTATGCAGGTACTCCCTTGACTTCGGTGGAGGAAGCTTCACCAGAATCTGAGAGCAAGCCTGTTTCTCAGGGCCATTGTGGCATGGGGACATTGCTCCTCACAACCCATACAGGCATGGTTTCACCCTTCTATGAGGATGTTTTAGCTGACACTAATTCAATTTGTGGGAATCTGATGAGGATCCACATTTCTTTTCGAAGGAGAAGTCATACCATCAGCCCCCTCCCCTCCAGAGGAAAGATCTCTACCCGAGAGCTTTTCTTTCCTATCTTTTGTTAAGGAGATGGCAGCAATTGAGCAGAATGACTAGACACGGTTATCCTATCTCCTGTCGTGTCCTACCTAATTTGTCCTATTAATCATTGTAGTTCTCTCCCTTTTCCCTCACTATCATATCTTACATATACACTATCATATCTTACATATACACTTCCCCCCCCCCAATCATTAGATTAAAATTATGAGTTGCCTTGCAATAGACGGGATACTAAATCCTAGTAAACTTTGCTGCTATCTCAATTCATTTGGAGATGGAGGACAAACCCAGGGTTGAGATATTCGAGGTTCTGACTATGAATCACCTCTTAGAGAGACTGTGACTGTCCTTCTTCATAGGATCCTTGAAGATTGCGAAATCACTGTCATACCTTCGGGCCCCACACATGAGAAAGGACACACTCTTGACATACTTGCATCTGCCCCCTCCAATCTTACTACCAACATCAAATGGACTTCGGTGCCATGAACAGACCACTGCCTACTAAACTTCTACCTAAACTCCACAACAGCAAATCTGAACTACAAAGCCACCAAGGAAGTTAAACTAGTTAGAGGAAAGACAAGACCAGACCTCTTCTGGAACATAGTTGAGAACACTTTAATCCCCCCTTCAGATTGCACTACAACTATGCTAACAAGCTGGAACCAATCCATTACCAACACTTTAATATTCTCACTCCCCTCCATCCACACAAAACAAATCAACTATGCAGGCAACTGGAAAGGAAATGGCGGAAAAGTGGCACACAAGAACTCAGAACACAATGGCATAGGGCTATAAACAAATACAAATCCAACATAGCAGAGACCAAGAAAAACTACTATACCAGCAAATTAGGTACCAAAATGTTGGATAATAAAAAGCTATTTTGCCTGGTGCATCAGCTCACAACCCCACCAAAACAGGAATCCACTGGACACCTCAGCAAAATCACAGCTCAAGAACTAGCAGACTTCTTTCTCAACAAAATCAAAAATGTTCAATCTGAGGTAACCAAAGCTCTCACCACCGAGACACACACTCTAGACACATCTCAACCGCTCACTGAACTCACCAAAGCAGATCAAATCTGGGCTTCATTCCCCAACCTGTCCATCCCTGATACAAAAAAAAACTACTATCCAAATTGTCAGTGCACTGTAGCTCCCTAGACAACTGCCCCTCTTATCTCCTCACTACTGTTCCTGAACAGATCACCATCTGGATTACCAGCCTCCTAAATAACTCCATAAACCAAGGCCACTTGCCAGAAACAATGGGTAAAACAGCACTCACCCCTATACCAAAATCACCAAAGACAGATCTCACTTCAGCCTCAAACTATAGACCCATCGCTGGCATACCTATCCTGACAAAAATCATCGAGACCCACGTGTGCAAACAGCTCACAACCTACATTGAACAACACTCATGCCTCCACCCATCCCAATTTGGATTCCGTCAACAACACAGCACAGAGCTTCTCCTCCTCACCTTGATTATAAAAACCAAACAACTGCTTAGTACAGGATGTCAAACAATACTCCTCCAATGTGACATTTCAGCAGCCTTTGATTCAGTAGACCACCACCTGCTACTAACAAAACTGTCAGAAATTGGCATAACTGGCACAGTGCTAAGATGGTTCTCAGATTTCCTACAAAACGGAATACGTCATCAAAATAAACGGAGAGCTCTCTAACCCCTGGAGGGCCTTCTGTGGCGTATCACAGGGCTCCCCACTCTCCCCCATCCTATTCAAACTCTTCATGAGCTCTCTTGGTAACATCAAATTTGAAGATGAAAGCATATTGTCCTACACAGATGACATCTTTCTCTTTATTGCCATAACCAACAATCACTCGGACATCACCAACTAAAACCAAAGTTCTATACTTCCACACACCTCAACAGACGACACCTACAAGCATCACTCTTCGATCGGGCAAGACATTCCCAGTAGAAGAATCTTCCAAAATCCTAGGTTGCATACTGTACTCCATACTTACCATGGAACCACAAATCTCCAGTCTCTGAAAGAAATCCCTCTACACCTTGAGACAAATAAGATTAATCAGACCATACGTTCACCAACACCACTTCTCCTTAATTGTGCAACTGATGATACTACCACAGCTGGACTACTGCCAACACCATCTACATGGGAATCAACACCACTCTAATCCACCAAATGCAACTCATACAAAACACTGCTGTTAGACTAATCTTCAACCTGAGAAAATATGACTCGATTACAGCCTTCACCAGGCAACTGTACTGGCTACCAGTCCCATCACGAATAACCTTCAAAACTTCATGCATCTTTTACCAATCTTCTTTGCTCTCAAAGCTTTTCAGCATCTTCTCCACGACATGGTAGTCCTCATTTGAACGGACAATCAGGTCGCTATGTATTATGTGAACAAGCAGGGAGGAACAGGATCTCTCCTTCTTTGCCAAGAAGCTCTGAAGCTTTGGAATTGGGCAATCCTTCACAACACCTTCCTGAGAGCTGTCTACATCCAAGGGCAGCAAAACTGTCTGACGGACAAATTGAGTCAACTTCTACAACCTCACGAATGGACACTCAATTCCTCACCTCTACAACACATTTTTGCTCAATGGAGAAATCCTCAGATAGACTTCTTTGCATCTCCCCACAACAACAAACTGCCTCATTACTTCTCCAGGATATACTCTCCTCACCGCCTCGAGGCAGATGCTTTTCTTCTAGAATGGACGACTCAATTTCTCTATGTGTTCCCTCCATTCCCTCTGATTCTCAAGACTCTTGTCAAACTCAAGAAGGAACATGCCACGATTCTTATAGCTCCTTGGTGGCCCAGACAACCATGGTACTCCCTTCTACTTCAACTCAGCACCAGGGAGCCTGTATTTCTACCAGTATTTCCCTCTTTTCTTACACAGAGTCAAGGGTCTCTGCTTCATCCCAACCTACAGTCTTTACACCTAACAGCTTGGTACCTCTCAACCTAACTGCCACTATACAGTGCTCCCAATCTGTACAGGATATTCTAGAGGCTTCCAGGAAGCCGTCCATTAGGCAGTGTTACACCCAGAAATGGAACAGATTCTCTGCTTGGTGTACTATTCATCACAAGGATCTGCAATCTACCTCCTTGTCTTCGGTTTTGGATTACCTGCTGCATTTATCTCAATCTGGCCTCAAATCCACATCCATTAGAGTCTACCTAAGTGCAATTGCTGCTTTTCATCAGCCTATCGAAGGGAACCCCCTGTCTACTCATCCTGTGGTTTCCAGATTTATGAAAGGACTTTTCAATGTCAAACCACCTCTCAAGCCGCCTCCAGTGGTTTGGGATCTCAATGTTGTTCTTGCTCAATTGATGAAGCCTCCTTTCGAACCGATAGATTTGGCTCTTCTTAAATATCTCACTTGGAAAGTGGTTTTTCTCATTGCGCTCACCTCTGCTAGACGAGTCAGTGAGCTACAAGCTCTAGTGGCAGATCCATCTTTCACAGTATTCCATCATGGCAAGGTGGTCCTCCGTACTCATCCTAAATTCTTACCTAAAGTGGTTTCAGAATTTCATCTCAATCAATCCATTGTTCTTCCAGTGTTTTTTCCAAAGCCTCATTCTCATCTTCATACTCTGGACTGTAAACGTGCTTTGACTTTCTACTTGCAACACACTCAACCTCACAGAACTTCTCATCAACTTTTTATCTCCTTCGATCCAAATAAGTTGGGGCATCCAGTTTCCAAGAGAACCATTTCCAACTGGATGGCTGCTTGCATCTCTTTCTGCTATGCTCAGGCTGGTCTCCCTCTGCAGGGTCGAGTCACGGACCATAAAGTAAGAGCTATGGTGGTATCTGTAGCTTTCCTCAGATCAACTCCTATTGAGGAAATCTGCAAGGCTGCCACTTGGTCCTCGGTTCATACATTCACCTCTCATTATTGTCTGGATACTTTCTCCAGACGGGATGGCCATTTTGGCCAGGCAGTTTTACAACATTTATTCTCCTAATTTGCCAACATTCCCACCATCCCATTCTGGTTAGCTTGGAGGTCACCCACATGTTGAGAATATGCTGCCTGTTTGTCCTGGGATAAAGCACAGTTACTTACCGTAACAGTTATCCAGGGTCAGCAGGCAGATATTCTCACGACCCACCCACCTCCCCTGGTTGGCTTCTTAGCTAGCTATCTGAACTGAGGTACCTCAGAGGAGACGCACGACCTATGTTCGGTGGGAAGGCACTCGCAAACTTTTTGAAAATTCTTCAAGCAAGTCTGCTTGCGAGGCTATCCGCTACGGGGCTCCATGGATGAAATCACCCACATGTTAAGAATATCTGCCTGCTGTCCCCGGATAACTACTGTTATGGTAAGTAACTGTGCTATTTAACTCCACCTTTGAGTTCCTAGGGCCATTCATCTGTAACAGTTTGCCTGCATATCTGCAGCAGCTCAGCACATACTGTCACTTCAGGAATGAACTAGACATACCTTTTCTTCTTGTAGCTACTAAAGGCTGTCCGAGGACATTCCTCCTCCCCATCCCATTAATTGTTTCCTCTAAACCCGAGCTATCAACATTAAATTCACTTATCTCTAAAACCCTGAGCCAAGAATGTGAAATCCTCTTGCTGTGAGCCACAGTGATTCCCTGTTGAAAATTGCGGAATACAAGAAGTTGTATTGTATTGCTACAAATGTACCTTTGCTTTACTGCATAAAAATGGAATGTGGTATCAGATGGTAACACGTAATTGGAAAAATTATGATTGCCTCAATTTTCCTTTTTGGTGGGCTAATCTATGCTCCAGCTATAGGTATGAAAAAATGAATGCGGAAATGCTGGGGGCATAGTAATTTATTTAAACTGGTTTGGGGCCCGTTGACATCTTTTTTTACTTCTCTATAATCGTCTTATCTTTAATTTCTGGTTTATTTCCTTACACATCCAGGGTGGGAAGGGGTGGGATTGTATTATTATTTTAAATAAGAGAAGGTTATTGAGAAAATATATACATTTGTGTTTTTATTGATTAATTAATTGGTGGGTGGGTGGGTGGGTGTGATAAAATGGTTGCTTATTTGCTTGATTTGTTATATGTTTATTTACCTGTATTGCACTATTAATATTTGGAAATCAATAAAGATTTATACAAGAAAATAATCTTTTATAATCTATCCACCTTCAGAGAACCAAATGCACAGGGCAATTAAATGGTAAAATTCTGTTCTTTTTAAAGCAAATAATTAATAGCACTATATAAGTTGAATACTAAAATCTCACATGGGGAAGTGGGAAATGAACTTGTGCATTTCTAAATATTGCAGCCACTATAACACTTATCTGTAATTTACTACCCATGTAAGAGTCAAGGAACCAGAGTACAATTTACCAAAGAGACTGGGAAGGGCATTCCCCAATAGGAACTCCTCCTCCTGTGTCCCCACCAGTTCCCCTCTCTTAATCTTCCCATTTTCTTTCTATTAGATTCTCAGGGCCAGATGCACTAAAGTCAGCAATTGTCTAACTATCGTTGCTAAACTAGTTTTGACTGGTTTAGCGAAGATCGCCTTTACCGACCCGATGTAGAAAACAGCTCACTGCGTGGTTGACTGGTTTAGCAAAGATCACCTTTACCGACCCGATGTAGAAAACATTCTGCACAATCACTCATTCTCCAATCTGACCATTGAAATAAGCTCATTAATATTGAAATGCCATGTAAACTAGCAGAGCGATTGATGCTCTAACATGGCTTCCCAATGCACCAAAAAAGTGATCTCTTTTAGCGATCCAAAAAAAGCGACTGGTCAACACTAGAGCTGCCCAATTCAGGAAAAAAAAATTTAATTTGATTCAGCCTATTGAATCGATTATTCAATTCAATTTTCCTGCCCAATTGGGTATATTTTTCAAACATTCTGGTGGGTTTATAGCCTTTTCACCCCTTTTGCCCTCTCCTACCCACATTGGCGCTGTGGTGTAAACAAAATAAACAAAAAAGACTTTTCCTCTCTATTAAATCCTAGCTCACGTTCGCAGTCCAACACCAGCTCTGGCAGGATACACATTTCAAATCTGACATATTGTAATCACAAAACAGAAAATAAAATTATTTTTTTCAACCTTTTGTTGTTTGATCATAATTTGAATCAGGTTGATTCCAGGCTCTGGTTTCTGTTTGTCTTATGATAATTCGCTTGCCAAGGTCTCCTGCCCATTTGTCGTTTTCTTCTTTCTCCATACTAACCATCTTGTTTCCCTTCCCTCCCCTGGAGGTCTGGCATTTTTCCTTTTTTTCGACTCCATCCCCGCAGCTGCAGCGATGGACCCCACCATCCCCAGATCCACCATCTCTCATTTTCTCAACTACCCTTTATATCCAGCATCTCTCCCTCCTTCTCCCCCTCTCAGGGTCCACCATCTCTCCTTTTCTTTTCCCAACTACCCTCCTGTCCAGTATCTCTATCCCCCCTCCACACCATCCCTTGTGTCCAACATCCCTCCCTCTCTTTTCCTTCCCTCCCTCCCTCCATCCCATTGTCCACCATCTCTCTCCCTCACCTCTGTTTTTAGACCCATTATTTCTCCCCCCACCCCAGGTCCGGTATATTGTTGTCTTTGAACCCCCTTCCTTCCCTCCATGTACTTCTACACCTGGGCCCCTCCGAAGGCCTGCATTCTCCCCTGAAAGCCTGGTCCCCCCGAAGGCCTGCATGCTTCGCTGAAGGCCCCCTCCGAAAGCCTGGAGTTACCCCCCGAAGGCCTCGTGTCCCCCCTATGAAGGCCTGGTCTCCCCCGAAGGCATAGTGCCCCCCCTCTGAAGGCCTGGTTCTCCCCTCCCCACAGAAGGCCTGTTGTTCCCCCTGAAGGCCTGGTACCCTCCTGAAGGCATAGTGTCCCCCCTGAAGGCATGGTACCCCTCTCTGATGGCCTGGTCCCTCCTTGAATGCCTGGTATCCCCCCCGGAAGGCCTGCATATTTCCCCCCGAAGGCCTGGTTCCCCCCTTTGAAGGCCTGGTCTCCTCCCCTCCCTCCCCCCAAAGGCCTCCCATTCTTACCTCTTTACCCGCTCAGTTACCAGTAATTATGGCAGCCTGCAGAGAGGATTGCTGATGCTGCAGCAATCCTTGCAGGCTGCAGTCATCCTCTGGAACACTGTAGCAATCCTTGCAGGCAGCAGTCATCCTCTGGAGCATGTTCAGTCTGCCGTGATCATGCCCCTGATGTCAGAGGAGGGTTGGGACCGCAGGAGATTGAATGTGCTCCTGAGGACGACGGCAGCCTACAGCACCGGTGACTCTCTCTGCAGGCTGCCGTAATTGCTGGTATCGCAGGAAGTAAGAGCAGGAGGCCAGGGGGGTGGGGGCTGCAGCAATTCCTGACTCTCGCCCTCTATAGCAGGAACGGCAGTGGAGAGCCAGTAAGAGGAAGCGCTGCTACTCCTACTTGAAGGGGGAGGGTTGGTAACCAAATCAGCAAGGCCAATTTAAAAAAAAACAAAAACAAATTGATTCGAATCAGTGAATCAATTTGAATTGGAAATCGGACAGACTAGTCAACACCAGTCGCTTACCTGTCTTACCACAGTTTAGCCTTTTTTTTTTTTTTAATGGGCACAGATGCTGAATAACACCCCCCCATTACCATGGCAGTGAAAAAGGCAGGGGGGATGCCCACCCCTCCCCTGCATGAGAAAAAATGTCAGGAGGGATGCCCACTCTCTCCTGCCATGCCAATCCCCCCTTCATCCCAGAGAAAATTGGCAGGAGGGGGATTCCTGGTGCCACGTTTATCAGGGATTGTCGGGAAAGGCAAACATTGGTGGGGGAGGGGTTTTTTGTTTGTTTTTTTTTAATGGGGCAGATATTGTGCGTGTGTAACACACAGCATCTGTGCCTATTTTTAAAAAAAAGAAAGGAAAAAAAGGTTTCCAGTTCTGAACAGCTGAGTGGCAGGAGGCTGCTTTTGTGGCTTCCCCTACCTCTCAGCTGTTCGGGCTTCCCCTGCTGGCTCTGCGCATGTGTGAGAGTCGCACCCACAGTGATGAATTGGACGGGAGAATCAGAGATTATGATGAACCTCCACATGCATCATTTGTATGCAAACTTTTTAGTGCATCAATAGCTTTTTTTGAATTGGCTAAAAATCAGATCAGAGCAGACCCACACGGTCTTACCAATACTCTTTAGTGCATCTAGCCTTCAGTTCCTTCTTTTCTTACCCCCCACCATTCTAGTAGTCCCCACCAGTATTTCTCAATGATCCATCTGTCCCCAGACTGTTGGAAGAAATGAATGTAACTCTGAAGTAGTGAGAAAAGAAGTAAATGGAGGTCTAGGATAGGAGCCCACAAATTTGTACTACCCTAGGACTCAATATAATGTTAATCCAGCCCTGCTTATACTGCCCCCACTGCTTACATTTAACCCCTTCTCTCTCTTTTTTTTATCCTTTGCTCCTAAGCATTCAGCATTTGCATTCAGCCTTTTGTTCCCCATCTCCTTTCAGTGTTCATTCCTTTTCCTTTGCCACACATCATCCTGGCCTGATGGATCAAATGACACCCTCCATCCCTCTGCAGTCAGCTGAATCCCAATTTCTGTGCATGGAATAGTATCCAGTTCAATTCCCCCTTTCTGGATGGTGAAACAAAAATCATTTTCATCTAATTGTTTATTAATTACCTAGTTAACTCCAGTGCTTCTAATTTGTATACAGGAAGGTAGAGGTAGAGCAGATCTGCAAATGCTATCAGGATAGAAGTGGAGGGGCTAGAACAGGGAGCAGAAAAATGGCTTTTTTCTGTGCCTTGTGTGCTCTTAGCCCCTCCCCTTCTCTCTGCAAGTTGACCAGTAAGATGAGAGCTGAATTTTTCATAATACTCTTGCTGTAATTTAAATCACATTATTAACATGGTCCTTAAATCTAATTATATATCTGCCTGTGGATGATGTAGTTAACTAACCTCCTTTTTCTGTTCTTCCACTAACAGTGTAGAGAAGTTACAGGTCTTGTTGACTTCTGTAACGGACATATACCTTCAGTTCAAAAAAGATAAAGCAGAACGCCGTAAGTTTTGACTTTTCATTGTTTTGTTTTTATAGATTGCAAAAGATAAAATAGAAACGTTAACAGATTGCAGATCCAATGTGTTGATTTTATATAGTTATTAACAAGTAATCAGTTTTTACTTTGTTTTAATGAAATATATAGTACAGTAACAGAAACTAAAATGTCTATAACTTGTGCATTCTAAAATAGGAAAACTGCAGTAATTAAGGAGTCCTTTTGCAAAAGTAGCCTTAGTGTGCTGCTTATGCGCGTCTTTCATGCATGCTAAGTCCATCTTTGTCATGGCCAGAAAATGGTATATTTTCCCATTTTGCAAATTAATGGCCACATGTTAATTTTGTAATTGGCATGCAGCCATTAAATAAAGTTACCGTATGAGCCCCTACCAAAACTTATTTTGTAGGTGATAAGGGCCCATGTACTAACACTGTGTTAATAAATTAGCACACAGCAATGCCTCATGCGCTAAATGTTTAGCGCCATCATGTCCACTTTCCACTCCAAACACGCCCTTCAAGGCAATTAGAAAATATATTTTTAGCACATGGTGTACAAGCGCAAAAAGGCAAGCTTAACTACGGAATGCCAGCACGTGTCCCATAGTAAGCCTTTTTAATGTGTTGTAAGCACGCACAAGCACGTACCACAGTTTAATAAAAGTACCCCTAGAGGTGCTTGCCTTATGTCTTGGCTTAAACCAATATTCTGTTAATCTACTCCGGATCTGTACAAATGGTGTTCAATCCCAACCCACAAACGGTGTCTTGCAGAACAGACACTCGCAGCTTTCACCATGTCCCATAGTGCAGTGTAGTATGGTGCCCCATTCAGTTTTTTCCTTCTGCAAGCGAACTGTGCAGAGGAGTTTCTGATCTGCTGTACTTTATTTTTCCTTTATGTCATTGTTCTTTCTTGTACAATCCCACTTTATTCCAGGACCTGTGGGTTAATTCCAACTACCCAACAGGACTTTGTAGAAAGCCTCCAATTCCACAGAACTAAGCTCCACCCCTCCACCCCAATTTGCTTGATTTCTTTGAAGGTGTGAATATACATGTGGATAAAAGTGAGCTGGTTGATATAGTGTATCTAGATTTTCAGAAGGCTTTTGACAAAGTTCCTCATGAGAGGTTCCTGAGAAAATTAAAGAGTCATGGGATAGGAGGCAAAGTTCAGTTGTGGATTAAGAATTTGTTATCGGATAGAAAACAGAGGTTATCCCAGGACAAGCAGGCAGCATACTCTTGACTGATGGGTGACGGCACCGAAAGAGCCCCGGTACGGACAATTTTAGAGTGATTGCACTCTAAGAACTTAGAAAGTTCTAGCTAGGCCGCACCGTGCGTGCGCGAATGCCTTCCCGCCCGACAGAGGCACGCGGTCCCCAGTTTCTTAGTTTCCGCGGAGCTAAGAAGTCGCGTTTCCAACAGCTGTTGGAAAATACTTTTTGTTGCCTTCCCGCTCGCGAATTTATTTTCTTCGTGAAACTCTTCACATTCTTTTTCTTTCTTTTTCTAGTTAACTATAAAAAAAAAAAAAGTCCATATTTTTTGACTTTTTTCGGTTGGCCCCGGTGGGGCCTGTTGGCACCATCGAAGCCTCGGGCTTCGATTTTGCTACTGCCGTTTTTCCCTTCATGCCCCCTTCACCGGGTTTTAAAAAGTGTCAGCGGTGTGCACGCCCTATTTCGTTATCCAACCTGCACAAGTGGTGCCTTCAGTGCTTGGGTCCAGACCATAGGGCTGCGACGTGTACCCGCTGTGCTTCTCTTCAAAAGAGAACTTTGAAGAATCGCCAGATTCAGCAGCAGCTTCTTTTTGGTGCCGCTATGGAAGTTCCACCGGCATCGACCCCGGCATCGGCAACTTCCTCCAAATCAGCCCCGGTACTTTCGACACCGCAAGATACATCTTCGGTGTCGCACCCCACAGGTAAGCCGGCTAAGAAGCCATCCCCTACAGTTCTCGGCCCGCCAGTCGAACATGCAGTAAGCCAAGTCCTGCAGACTGCGTGCCAGCCCCGTAAACGCTCCGCTCCGATAGAAGTTACTGCCTCTTCATCGGCATCGACTTCGCCTGAGCGTCGAGCTGCAGCGCAGGTACCGAGCAAGAAAAAAGCGGTACCGGTGCCATCAGGACCATCTCTGGATGAGCACATAGCATCCATTTTCCAGGTCCAGCTTAAGGAGCAATTACAACACCTTCTCCCGGCTCTTCTAACTCCGAACGTTCCAGTGTCGGTACCCACTGAGCCTACGGTACCGATCGTCGACCAGCCTATTTTGTCGGCATCGACGTTATCGGCACCGCTTAAATCTGCCTTTTCCATGTCTATGCCTATTTTGTCGGCAGAACCAAAGTCTCTTTGTCGAGCTGTTCATTCAGTCTCCGATCCGGTACCACTTTCTGACACCCGTACCGCTTTACATTCACCAGGTACGGTGTCGATGCGTTCCGGCAAATCGGTACTTAAAACCAGGCATACCGAATCCTCTACTCCTCTATCTCAGGGCCGCCTTCCATCGGTACGTGACCCTGATTTATGGGATGATTCCGAGGACCCCCTCGGTACCGAGGATGATTTTTCATCAGATGAGGCTGACCCATCTGTGCAGGATCCTGCTAGTAAGCCGGAGCACTCTTCCTTCACTAAGTTTCTTAAAGAGATGTCAGACACCCTTTCAATCCCATTAGAGTCTGATTCTAAAAAGTCCAAGGCATTCCTTGATGCTTTGGACTTTGACCAACCTCCCAAAGAATTTTTGAAATTACCCCTTCACGATATCTTAAGGGAAACTTTTTATAAAAATCTGGAGACTCCTCTCACCATCCCAGGAGCTCCAAGAAAATTGGAATCACTTTATAAGGTTATTCCCATTCCAGGGTTTGACAAACCTCAGCTGCCACATGAATCTTTGCTGGTGGAGTCAACCCTGAAGAAATCTGCAGGCTCAAGTGTGTATGCTTCTGTCCCTCCTGGCAGAGAGGGCAAGGCTATGGACAAATTCGGTAAACGACTTTACCAGAATGCTATGTTGGCCAACCGTTCAGGTAACTATGCTTTTCACTTCTCATTTTACCTGAAACATCTTATTCAGCAAATGGCCACTTTTCAAAAATATATACCAGACCGCAAGCTTTCTGCTTTTCAGCAATGCACTGCCAGTCTCTTTCAGCTCAGGAAGTTCATGATCCGTTCCATCTATGACACATTTGAACTGACATCCCGAGCTACTGCAATGTCTGTAGCGATGAGATGATTAGCATGGCTTCGCGTCTCAGAACTTGATGTTAACCACCAGGACCGCCTTGCCAATGCTCCTTGCCTGGGTGACGAGCTGTTTGGAGAATCTCTGGATACCACCACACAGAAGCTTTCGGCTCATGAGACGAGGTGGGATACCTTATTGAAAACCAAAAAGAAGCCACCTCCTGCTCATCCTTTTAGACAACAGACGTCGTATCAGCGTTGTTTCTCTGCTCGGCCGATTCAGCCTCATCCTCCCCAGCCTCGGAGACAGCAGCAACAGCAGCACCAACAGACTCGCCAACAACAGCCGCCTGCAATAAAGCCTATTGCTCAACCTAAACCAACTCAGCCCTTTTGACTCTCTTCTCCAGGGCATCGCCAGTCTTCCTCCCTCATGTCCTCTTCCACAACCTATCGGAGGTCGCCTCCAATTTTTTCTGGGCCGATGGGAGGTAATTACCACCGATCAATGGGTGCTCTCTATCATCGCCCATGGCTACTACCTCAATTTTCAGACTCCTCCTCCATTAGGCCTTCCAAAAGAGTCTGCTTCCAACAGGTCTCAGTCCCTCCTTCTCACTCAAGAGGTTCAATCCCTCCTTCTTCTCAGTGCCATCGAAGAAGTTCCTCCAGATCAGCGAGGTCAGGGATTTTACTCCCGGTACTTTCTAGTTCCCAAAAAGACCGGAGACCTCAGATCTATCTTAGATCTCAGAGATCTCAACAAATGTTTGGTCAAGGAGAAGTTCAAAATGCTCTCTCTTGCCACCCTCTACCCTCTTCTCACTCAGGGCGACTGGCTATGCTCCCTCGATCTTAAAGAGGCCTACACACATATTCCTATTCATCTGGCGTCCAGACAATATCTACGCTTTCTCATCAATCAAAATCATTATCAGTACAAGGTGCTACCCTTCGGTCTGGCCTCCTTTCCCAGGGTATTCACCAAGTGTCTGATTGTGGTAGCAGCCTATCTCCGCTCTCACAATTTTCAAGTCTTCCCTTATTTGGACAACTGGCTGATCAAGGCTCATTCTCCTAAGGCGGTACTTCTTGCCACCAACCAGACCATTCGCTTTCTTCAACTGTTGGGTTTCGAAATCAATCTACCCAAGTCGCACCTCATTCCAACACAGCGACTTCAATTCATTGGCGCCATTCTGGACACTGTTCTCATGAGGGCGTTTCTTCCATCCAACTGCCTTCAGACCATCCTTCATCTCTGTCTGCAGGTGTTTCAACAGATTACCATCTCTGCAAATCATATGATGGTGCTCTTGGGGCATATGGCATCGACAGTGCATGTCACCCCCCTCGCACGTCTTCACCTGCGCAATGCTCAATGGACCCTAGCAACCCAGTGGTCACAAGCGACGGATCCTTGCTCACAACACATATCTGTGACATCGTCTTTTTGACAGTCGCTACTTTGGTGGTTGACATCTTCAAATCTATCCAGAGGTCTACTGTTCCATCTACCTCCTCATCATCTAGTCATCACCAGAGATGCATCCCCCTATGCCTTTTTTGCTCAATGGGGCACGCCTCAGGTGGACCTTTTTGCAGCTCCTCACAATCATCAACTGCCCCGGTTTTGCTCCAGACTCTACTCCCCTCACCGTCTGGCACCCGATGCATTTCTCCTAGATTGGACCAATCTCTTCCTCTATGCATTTCCTCCTCTAACTCTCATGCTGCGGACATTGTTCAAGCTCAGGAGGGAACGAGCCACCATGATTCTCATCGCTCCACGGTGGCCCAGGCAACACTGGTTCTCCCTTCTACTTCAACTCAGTTCCAGGGAGCCCATACTTCTTCCTCTGTTTCCTTCTCTGCTTACTCAGCATCAGCAGTCCCTACTACATCCCAACTTACAGTCTCTGCACCTGACAGCTTGGTATCTTTCAGGCTAACTTTGGCTCACTCACTCCTTTCTCAGCCTGTCCGTTCTATCATTGATGCTTCCAGGAAACCGGCCATAATTCATTGTTATCAACAGAAGTGGTCTCGTTTTTCTTCCTGGTGCCTCTTGCATCACCATAATCCCACGTCTTTAGCAGTGGGACTGGTGTTAGACTATCTTCTTTCCTTGTCCGACTCTGGTCTCAAATCTACTTCTATCAGAGTTCATCTCAGTGCCATTGCTGCCTTTCATGAGCCAATTCATGGAAAATCCCTCTCTGCTCATCCTTTGGTTTCCAGGTTCATGCGGGGCCTTTTCAACGTGTAAACACCTCTCAAGCCCCCTCCTGTGGTCTGGGATATCAATGTAGTTCTTTCCGCCTTAATGAAGCCTCCTTTTGAACCTTTGGCCACAGCACATTTCAAATTTCTCACTTGGAAAGTGGTCTTCCTTATTGCTCTCACTTCTGCCAGGAGGGTCAGTGAGTTACATGCACTAGTAACCGATCCACCTTTCACTATTTTTCACCATGATAAGGTGGTTCTGCGTACCCATCCAAAGTTTCTCCCTAAGGTGGTGTCTGACTTTCACCTTAACCAGTCCATTGTCCTACCTGTTTTTTTCCCGAAGCCTCATTCTCATCCAGTGAGCAGGATAATTGCACACATGCGTACTTATAGCTTTCTAGGGTTGTAGAATGAAAATGAGAAAATAATGATGCAAAATATTTTCATAAAATCCAAAATCTTATTTTTTATTAGATATCAATATTAGGTCATAAGAGTACGCAATTAATTTTATTAGCAAATCAATTGAGTATCTTTTGCATCAGAGAATTATTACAGAAGCCAAAAGCTGACCTTGCTCGTAACAATTCCAACGTTTTTACCAGTTACATTCTATTATATAACTTTTGGTTTAGTGACATCATCAAGTTTGATGACCAATAACATTTCTATGGGTGGTCTCAAAGTTTAGACAAAGAAACATTCCTCCATGTTTAAAAGTTATACAAAGTTTTCAGAAAATTACTTTTGATTTCTGAATTAACATTATAACATTCAAGAGAATCTATAATTATTAACATGGTGCTGAGAAATTCTCAGCCGTAAAGGAAAAAACTCTTCCTAAGCTGACAGATTCAAATTGCATGGCCTTACACAGAAATCTTACTCTGGAGGAAGGGGGGGTAAATCCCCCTCTCCTCTTCCTGAAGCGTGGGCTTCCAATGCCCCCCTTCTTCCTATTCTTGAGACTGACTCTAATTACTTCCAGATGTTGTGCTCAGGATTTTCCTTAGTGTTTCTTCAGATTTAAAATATATAAAATATGTTTTTCATAGCAGCACAGTCATACACTTCAATCCAATCATTCACATTTTGCTTGGCCAAGCTTTCATTCATTCAATAAATCATAATTTTCATTCAAAACTACATCCAATTCAGTTTGAGACACGTTATATCTCAGTTTGGAATATGGAGTCTAATATGCTCTTCCTAACTGGCCTAAGCACATCTGTTATCAATTAGAACCACGAGGCTAAAGGCGGGAAGCTGAACAAAGAACAGAAACTATTCACTGGCACAAGATGGTGGCCGAAGACAGGACAGTTATAGTACACACAAAGAACCTAAACTGGACTCCATGTAATCATGTAATCATGATTTCCACCATGATTTAGCTCAACAGCAAAGTACACAAGAAAACACCATTCTTTTCCTTATATTAATCTTTAGTGTGTTTTTTCTTCTGGCCTTAGCTACATTATATTTAAATGTTTTATTCACCTATTTTTCGTACACTTCTATTTGGGCGCGGTCCTTAACTAACACAGATGTTTGTCTAACTAGAATTACCCAGAATCATACGAAAAACTGGCGCTACAAAAATACTGCACTATCATGCTTCTGACATCCATTCCAATATCGTCCCATAAACAGCGCTAGCCACGAGCCACGACTCACCAGGTGAACAGGCTCTACATACCTTGGACTGTAAACGTGCTTTGGCTTACTATCTCGAACGCACTAACTCCATTGGAGAGATCAATCTACCTGCTTTTAAATATCAGCAACAGTGGGAAATCAACTGCTTTTACACCTCAGCAGCAGCGGAACTATCCGCAACTACCAAGAGCACACAGACCCGATCCAGCCAAGAGTGTGAGCTCCACCTCCCCCTGCAGTCCACTAGGAAGATCAACTGTTTTTTACACCTAAGCAGCAACAGGATCAGCCACCACTACCGAGAGCCCTTTGCCCTGATCCAGCCAAACAAGTAAGCTCTTCCCCCAGCATTCCGTTGGAAAAATCAATATGCTTGCTTTTAAATATTATCAGAAGTAGGAGATCAACTGCTTTTACACCTAAGCAGCACCAAGACCAGCCGCCACTATCGAGAGCTTTTGTCCCAATCCAGCCAGACGTGTATGCTCTTCACCATACAATTTGTTGGAGAGATCAATCTGCCTGCTTTTAAATATCAGCAGCATTGGGAAAACAACTGCTTTTACACCTAAGCAGCAGCGGGTCCATCCGCAACCACCAAGAACCCACAAACCCGAACCTGCCAGGAATGTGAGATCCGCCCCCCCCCCCACAATTCGATAAGAAAATCAACTGTTTTTACACCTAAACAGCAATAGGACCAACCGCCACTACCGGGAACCAGTGTTCCCGCTAAGCTGCGCTGGCGTGCGCTGGCGCACAAAATATTAGGTCGCAGCGCACAAGTTTCTCGTCACAGCGCAGGACCGGCAAGATTGACTCATTTGAACTTCTGCAAGATCAGCATCGGAAGCGTGCGCTGGGCCGGAGAGATCTTGGGGAGCCTCCGACAGTGGCTTTCTCCCCTCTCTGCAGCTCTCCTTTACTTCCCAGCGCAGCGATTCACGAAGGCAGCCTCGGGGCTTTTGCTGAGTCGTGGCTGCCTCTGATGATGCAACTTCCTCTTTCCTCAGAGGCGGCGCGACACAACAAAGGACCCGAGGCTGCCTTCGTGAATCGCTGCGCTGGGAAGTAAGAAGAGCTGCTGGGAGGGGAGAAAACCACTATCAGTCTGGGAAGCTGCTGGGCAGGGGAAAAAAGGGACAGCTGCTACTGGAAAGGGAGAAGGAGAGATGCTTCTGGGAGGGGAGGAGGGAAAGGAATCTGGGAAGCTGCTGGGCCAGGAAAAAAAAGGGACAGCTGCTACTGGAGAGGGAGAAGGAGAAGGAGAGATGCATCTGGGAGGGGAGGAGGGAAAGGAATCTGGGAAGCTGCTGGGCAAGGAAAAAAAGGGACAGCTGCTACTGGATAAGGAGAAGAAGGAGAGATGCTTCTGGGAGGGAAGGAGGGAAAGGAATCTGGGAAGCTGCTGGGCTAGGAAAAAAAGGGACAGCTGCTACTGGAGAGGGAGAAGGAGACGGAGAGATGCTTCTGGGAGGGGAGGAGGGAAAGGAATCTGGGAAGCTGCTGGGCTAGGAAAAAAAGGGACAGCTGCTACTGGAGAGGGAGAAGGAGACGGAGAGATGCTTCTGGGAGGGGAGGAGGGAAAGGAATCTGGGAAGCTGCTGGGCTAGGAAAAAAAGGGACAGCTGCTACTGGAGAGGGAGAAGGAGACGGAGAGATGCTTCTGGGAGGGGAGGAGGGAAAGGAATCTGGGAAGCTGCTGGGCCAGGAAAAAAAAGGACAGCTGCTACTGGAGAGGGAGAAGAAGGAGAGATGCTTCTGGGAGGGGAGGAGGGAAAGGAATCTGGGAAGCTGCTGGGCAAGGAAAAAAAAGGGACAGCTGCTACTGGAGAGGGAGACGGAGAGATGCTGCTGGGAGGGGAGGAAGGGAAGAGAGTTACTGCTGGACAGGAGGCTGGGAGAAAGAAAGAAAGGGGGCAGGCAGGGAAACAGAAGGAAAGAAGAGAAACAGAAAAAAAGAAAGAAAGGTCAGGGAGAGAGGAAGAAAAAGTTGGGGGAGGGAATGAGGTGTGGAGGAGAGAAAGCATACAGGCTGATAGAAGGGAAGAAAGATTGGATGCACAGTCAGAAGAAGAAAGTGCAACCAGAAATCACCAGACAAGGTAGGAAAAATGATTTTATTTTAAATTTAGCAAAGTGGAGGCAGTATTACCACAGTTTTCAAAGGAATTTGCCCAAATAACTTAATAGTTAACTGGGTAAATTCCCAGAGATGAAAACTTCCCTTCACTTACTATGCACAGTTCTGAATTTATATCTGCTGTCTATATTTTACAATATGGTCCCCTTTTACTAAACCGCAATAGTGGTTTTTAGCGCAGGGAGCCTATGAGCGTCAAGAGCAGTGCTGGGCATTCAGCGCAGCTCCCTATGCTAAAAACTGCTATTGTGGTTTAATAAAAAGGATGGAGGGTATATTTGTCTATTTTTGTATGCTATAAAAACCAAATACAGAGAGAGACTGAGAGCTGTTGACGAAGAGCTACGTGTGTGTCTTTCTTCCATTCCAGCCAGAATATCAGCTTTGTGTTCAGCCAAACAGGCCCAGGTTTCGCACTGAATAAAGTATTTTATAATTTTTATAATTTTTATTTCATAATAAAGTAATTATAAAATACTTTCTTTGTGTTTATTTGATTCCTATTCAAGAGAATTACTTTATATATAGTCAATATAGGCAGAGAGTTAAATTTTTTAACATTTTCTAATGGTGGTGTGCCTCGTGATTTTTTTCATGAAACAAGTGTGCCTTTGCCCAAAAAAGGTTGAAAAACACTGGTCTAGAAATTGAAAGCATCAAACGTATTGTCTTCTGGACTGTTTTTAATTTACAGTTTACACATATGGATGTAACAGACATAACTACATTTGTTGTAAAACATTTATTAAGATATCATTTCATCCCTACAATTTCTGTGTTCTTAAAAATATTATTTAACGTTATTTAATTTAGCGTGTAGGCCTAAAATTCCTTTGAATACCTCGTCCTCATGTATCAGCAACTTTGACAACATATTTATTTGGCTCATAACTTGCTGGCGCCCGATATTTTTAGCTCACAGTGAAAAAAGTTTGCTCACAACACCCGCCCGCTTAGAGGGAACACTGCCGGGAACCCTTTGCCACGATCCAGCCAGACATATAAGATCTTCCCCCAGCATTCCATTGGATAGATCAATCTACCTGCTTTTAAATATCAGCAGCAGTGGGAGAACAACTGCTTTTACACCTAAGCAGCATTGGGACCAACCGCAACTACCAAGAGCCCATAGACCAGATCATGACAGGAGTGTGAGCTCCACACCTCCTGCAGTCCGCTAGGAAGATCAACTGCTTTAACACCTAAGTAGCAGCAAGACCAGCTGCCTATAATAGGAGCCCTTGCCCCGATCCAACCAGGCATGTGAGCTCCTCCCCCTATATCCCGTTTAAGAGATCAATCTACCTGCTTTAAATATCAGCAGCAGTAGAAAAACAACTGCTTTTACATACAAGCAGCAGCGTGACCTACCGCAACCACCAAGAGCCCACAGACCCGATCCTGCCAGGAGTGTGAACTCCTCCCCCTGCAGTCCATTGGAGAGATCAATCTGCCTGCTTTTAAATATCAGCAGCAGTGGAGATCAACTGCTTTTACACCTAAGCAGCAACGAGACCAGCCACAACCACCAAGAGCACACAGACCCGATCCTACCAAGAGTGTGAACTCTTCCCCCCATGCAATCCGCTAAGAAGATCGACTGTCGGCTCCGGGCGGCTTTCCCGCAGAGGAGAGAATCCTGCATTCACCGTGGGCCTCATCTGGGGCAGCCTCCTTGGAGCGGCTGGGGCACGGGTAGTGTGTCTGGGAGGGAATGCATGGATGGGAGAACATCGCAGGGGAGGAGACATAGGCATCCTGGGACTGTCTGCCAAGTCTCTTCCCTGAAGAAGCCCTTTCTGGAAACGTCAATCGCTCCTCCTAAACTTACTTGCTCCACTTCATCACTGACGCTGAAACCGTGGATTGAAGACAAAGTTTTATTTTATTTTTCTTTCCAGCTTATGACTTATCTTTAATCTTATCTATTGTTTTGCCTTTTGTCTTTGTTTTGTTCTATTTCTATCATTTAAATTTCTCCAGAATTCTACTGTTCAACGGCTCCCCCTTCTGCTTCTATTCCTTTCTCTCCTCTCTTCTACCTTCCAAAGTATTTAGATCAATGCTGTCTTGTTAAAATGTTTATTTTATTTTTATTTTTCCTCTAACTCTACTTTTTACTTCTCTATTACCCTCCAGGTACTTTAGTTAGATTGTGAGCCTTCGGGACAGTAAGGGAATTTTTCAAGTACCTTTCTTATTTCTAATCTTAATGTATATTTTCTGTAAACCGCTTAGAACCTAACGGATGTAGCGGTATATAAGAAATAAATTACATTACATTACATTACATTACTAACCTCACAGATCATCTCCTCAACTTTTTTTGTCTTTTGACCCTAACAAGCTGGGTCATCCTGTTTCTAAACGCACTTTATCCAATTGGCTTGCTGCTTGCGTTTCCTTCTGTTATGCTCAGTCGGGACTCACACTGGAAGGTTCTGTCACGGGCCACAAAGTTAGAGCTATGGCAGCGTCTGTAGCTTTCCTTCGCTCCACTTCCATTGAGGAAATCTGCAAGGCTGCTACTTGGTCCTCAGTTCATACTTTTACATCTCACTATTGTCTGGATTCATTCTCCAGACGGGATGGACACTTCGGCCAATCTGTTTTACAAAATTTATTTTCCTAATGGCCAACCTTCCCTCCATCCCTCTTTTTGTTAGCTTAGAGGTCACCCATCAGTCAAGAATATGCTGCCTGCTTGTCCTGGGATAAAGCACAGTTACTTACCGTAACAGGTGTTATCCAGGGACAGCAGGCAGATATTCTTGCGTCCCTCCCACCTCCCCGGGTTGGCTTCTTAGCTGGCTTATCTTAACTGGGGACCGCGCGCCTCCGTCGGGTGGGAAGGCACTTGCGCACGCGCGGTGCGGCCTAGCTAGAACTTTCTAAGTTCTTAGAGTGCAATCACTCTAAAATTGTCCGTACCGGGGTTCCGTCGGTGCCGTCACCCATCAGTCAAGAATATCTGCCTGCTGTCCCTGGATAACACCTGTTACGGTAAGTAACTGTGCTGTAGAGTTAAATGGTCATTTTTCTCAAGGGAGAAGATTAAACAGTGGAGTGCCGCAGGGATCTGTACTTGGACCAGTGCTATTTAACTTATTTATAAACAATCTGGAAATTGGAACAATGAGTGAGGTGATTAAATTTGCAGATGACACTAAACTGTTCAAAGTTGTTAAAACGTATTCAGCTTGTGAAATATTGCAGACAGACCTTAGGAAATTGGAAGACTGGGCATCCAAGTGGCAGATAAAATTTAATGTGGACAAATGCAAAGTGGAAAGGATAACCCAAATCACAGTTACCGCAAGTTAGGGTCCACCTTGGGGGTTAGCGCCCAAGAAAGGGATCTGGGTGTCATTATAGACAATACGATGAAACCTTCTGCCCAATGTGTGGCGGCGGCCAAAAAAGCAAACAAGATGCTAGGAATTATTGAAAAAGGGATGATTAACAAGACTAAAGATATTATAATGCCTCTGTATTGCTCCATGGTGCGACCTCACCTAGAGTATTGCATTCAGTTCTGGTCTCCTTATCTCAAGAAAGATATAGTGGCGCTAGAAAAGATTCAAAGAAGAGCGACCAAGATGATAAAGGGGTTGGAACTAGAGATCTGCACGGGAACGGAGATCGCGGGAATCCCGCAGGCACCGCGGGAATCCCCCCATAACCCACGGGACTCCCACGGGGACCCCCCTCTTGCCCACGGGAATTCCAAGGGGACCCCCCTCTAGCCAACGGGACTCCCACGGGGATGGAAGGCTTTGGAAACAGGGTTCGTCCATATAATATAATGGACACATCAGCCTTAGTAAAAGAGGGGGTTTATAAGTTAATTACCTGAACAGAAAACAAAAAAGGGTTCCACCAAAGAGATTCCACAAGGAAAACAGCAGCGCAAACACATAAGAAACTGTGGAATTGATGATCCTGTCAGAAGTAATTGCTGCTTTTTATGGGGACGGAGAGGATTCTGACGGGGACAGGTGGGGACGGAGAGGATCCTGGTGGGGATGGGTGGGGACGGAGAGGATCCTGATGGGGACGGGTGGGGAAGGGTGGGATTTCTGTCCCCGTGCAACTCTCTAGTTGGAACTAGAGAGCTGTACAGGAACGGGGATGACGGGAATCCCGCGGGACCCGCGGGGATCCCCTGGGACGCCCCCTAGGGTCGTGGGGATCCCGTGGGGGACGCCTCCGAGGGTTGCGGGGTTCCTGCGGGGCTGGATGTACTCAGCCGCGAGGCTCATCTTCTCCCTAACTGCCCTGCCGCAGCACACAGCTGAACGGAAGTCTTCCCGATGTTAGCGCTGATGTCTGAGGGAGGGCTTAAGCAAAGCTCTCCCTCCCTCCGACGTCAGCGCATGACATTGGGAAGACTTCCCATCGGCTGTGTGCTTGCAGCAGGGCAGGTAGGGAAAAGGCAGTGGCATACCAAGGGGGGGAGGGCGGTCCACCCCGGTTGCAGCACAGCCGGCCAGGTCCCCTTACCTTTGTGGCGCTTCACCCGACCGACCGACAACAGGCCCAGTCCGACAAAC
Organism: Geotrypetes seraphini; assembly: GCF_902459505.1. Lineage (NCBI taxonomy): Eukaryota > Metazoa > Chordata > Amphibia > Gymnophiona > Dermophiidae > Geotrypetes > Geotrypetes seraphini. The sequence continues at coordinate 78,581,845 of NC_047092.1, read as the reverse complement.
CTACCTGCCCTGTAGCCGCGAATCTAAATTACCTTCTTACAGTATCTAAACTAAACCTTAGGTTTGTATACCGCGCCATCTCCGCAAGCGCAGAGCTCGGCACGGTTTACAGAGTTAAGAGGAAAGGAACTACAATAAGGGATAAAGGAGAGGGACTAAGAGGAAAGAGAGGGACAGAATACTGGAGAATGGGAGGTGATTAGATTTTTGCAAAGAGCCAAGTTTTCAAGTGTTTGCGGAAGGATTGGAAGGAGCTTGAGTTTCTGAGTGGGGATGAGAGGTTGTTCCAGAGTTCTGTGGTTCTAAAGGGGAGAGATGTTCCAAGTTTTCCTGCGCGGGATATACCTTTTATAGAGGGGAATGATAGTTTCAGTTTTTGGGAGGGTCTGGTGGAGTGTGGTTTTGAGGAATTCCAAAAGAGTGGGATAACGGGAGGAAGGTAATTTAGATTTGAGGCTACAGGGCAGGAAGGTTTGTCGGATCGTGCCTGTTCTGTTGTCGGGCGGGCGGGGAAACGCCACGAAGGTAAGGGGGCAGGGAGAGAGAAAGGGAGGAAAGGTGGAGTGGAGAGGAAAAGACGCTTAAGGGTAATGGGTAAAACTGAGGGGGAGAAGGTCGCTGAAAGGACATGGGGAAGACGGGGGGGGAGAAGGACGCTGGAAGGACATGGGGAAGACAAAGGGGTGGAGAAGGACGCTGAAAGGACATGGGGAAGACAGAGGGGGGAGAAGGACACTGAAAGCACATGTGGAAGACAGGGGGGAGAAGGACACTGACAGGACATGGGGAAGAGAGAGTGGGGAGAAGACGCTGGCAGGGAAGAAGACAGAGATGCCAGACTATGGGGGGAGCGGAGGGAAGAAGATGGGTGCCAGACCAATTTGGAAGGGGGGAGAAAGGGAGAGGCACAGTAACAGAGCAAATGGAAGACGCAGAGAGAAGAGAGACAGTGGATTGGAGGAATTGAATGAGAACATGAGGAAAGCAGAAACCAGGCAACAAAGGTAGGAAAAAAATTCTATTTCTTTTTTTTTTTTTTTTTGCTTCAGGATAAAGTAGTATATTAGTTGTGTTGATAAAAATTTATAAACATTAGAGGCTCTGGTAGAAACCCGTTTACAAAGTATGTATTCTTCCCAATTAATATTTCCAAATTAATAAAGTCTTTTTGCTTATTTGTAAATGGGTTTTTACCAGAGCCTTTAATTCAGTAGCATAATTAAATGAAATAACTATTTCTGAAGTTTATAGGACGGGCGGGGACAGAGGAGATTCCTCACGGGGACGGGTGGGGATGGAATGTTGCTACTCTTTAGGTCTTGGCCAGCTACTAGTGACCTGGATTGGCCACCATGAGAACAGGCTATTGGGTTTGATGGACCTTTGGTCTGACCCAGTAAGGCTATTCTTATGTTCTCTCACCTCAGCACTGGCCCCTGATTTTCCTTCCTGTAAGCCAGTCTGTAGGAGCTTGTCTTTTCTACTCGTGTTTATTTTCTTTCAAATTCAGTCTTTTTGTTTGCAGTTTTCTCCCTCAAGCTGCAGAGGTTCCATGCGGGACAGCTCTGCCTACGGGAGATTGCATATCTTTGGAAAAGTTTGCTTCCAGGTGGTTGACTGCTTGTCAGTACACCCTCTGGACAGCCTGCACTTCAGATCACTTTTAGTCTTCACATGTTGAGGAAAGTGAGATCCTGCTTCCACCAACAACATTTTGCTGTCCTTGTACAATCAATCATTCTTTCCAGACCGGACTATTGTAATTCCATCTATCTAAGTCTAACCAAGAAAAATCTTCAAAAACTTCAGTGGATCCAGAACACTGTGGCTAGGTTGATCTTCGCAAAAAGCAAATTCGATCATGTTTTCCCGCTTCTGTCAAAACTTCACTGGCTTCCAGTGATTTCTAGAATTCACTTTAAATGTACCTGCCTAACTTTCAAGATCCTACATGGCATTCTTCCTCCCCTAATCCCACTATCCTGGAATTCTTCGAGACCTGACACTACCAGATCCGCCCACATACTCAAACTATCTTTCCCCTCATTAAAAGGTGTCATGTATGCAGGTAAATTAGGGAAATCCTTTTCTTCAAATTCACTGAGCTTTGGAATAACCTCCCTGCCCCGCTGTGGAACCTAGGCTCATTCCAATTATTCCAAAAGCATCTGAAAACCTGGCTTTTCTCCAAAACTTGAAGCTATCTATTTAAAATGTAAAGCTAGTTATCCTTTTCATAACCTCTAATTTCTTATTATGTCCTCATTTATTGAATTACCTGTAAACCGTATCGAGCTCTATCTTTATGGAGATGTTGCGGTATAAAAACTTAAGGTTTAGTTTAGTCTCAGGGACCGTTCCCTTGGGAGCTTGCCCACCCCAGGTTCGTCCACCAGTGGGTCGAGCGCAGGTTGCATTGGAGGCACTCCCGGGATCGGGTTCAGACTGTGTTCCTCCATCAGGTGTCTGCATGGCGTGTGAAGGTTGCAGAGGTACCTGGCCGTGGATGTCTGGTTGGTGGGGCGGTCCAAAGATTGGAAGTCCAGCTTTCCTGCTTTCTAAGGCAAAGGATCTCCCTATATGCTGTTTCAGTTTTGTCAGCAGTGTTTTTCCAGTCTGCACATGTCATAGTGAGTACAGGCTGCCAACCTGAATCAGCGATTTGGGGAGTCTTAAAAGGGGGGTTTGGGGTGGATTCCCTGCATGCCCTACCCACACCCCTAAAATCACCATTCTTGTACAATCCCTCTGTATTCTGGATGGTAGGGTTATGTATCTTGGGCAGCCAAGATCTGTAGGAATCTCAATTAACAAACTTGAGCTCCTCCCACTGAGAATATTCCACGGAGCATGCTCCCTAAAGTCCAGTTTTGTATTCCTACAGCTAAACTACAGAAGCTCATCTCTTCTGCTCGTGTTTCTTTTCTTAGAATTTAGTGTATTAATTTGATATTTTGCACAGGTTTTGCCCTTGTGCTGTGGGGCCATCTTTTCGCCGGGAGATTGCAGATTTTGAGAAAAGTCTGCATCTGGGGAGATACCTGCTACTGCAGTAAGCCCCCAGACAGCCTGCATGTCCGATTGAGGCTCCAGGCTCGGGAGCTAACTCACCCCAAGTTCATCCACTAAGGGGTGGAGCGCAGGCTGCACGGTTCTGTGGAGGCACGTTTGGGAACAGACTGCATTCCTTCCCTGAGTAATCCAGAGATCTTGGAAGTCACTGACTGGGGTGACAGGGCAGGTGAGGCAGTCAGAATAAGTAAAATCCAGTTTTCCAGCTTCCTGAAGTAATAGATCTCCATGCTTGCTGTGCTCAGCTTGCCTGCCATTCTTTCCCTTGCAGCACATAAGAATTGCCACTGCTGGGTCAGCCCTTATGTCAAAGACCAGTGCCCTAACTGAGACTAGCCTTACCTGCGTACGTTCTGTTTCAGCAGGAACTTGTCTAACTTTGTCTTGAATCCTTGGAGAGTGTTTTCCCCTATAACAGCCTCCAGAAGAGTGTTCCAGTTTTCTACCACTCTCTGGGTAAAGAAGAACTTCCTTACGTTTCTACGGTATCTATCCCCTTTTAACTTTAGAGAGTGCCCTCTCGTTCTTTCTACCTTGAAAAGAGTGAACAACCTGTCTTTATCTACTAAGTCTATTCCCTTTATTATCTTGAATGTTTCAATCATGTCCCCTCTCAGTCTCCTCTTTTCAAGGGAGAAGAAGCCCAGTTTCTCTAATCTCTCACTGTATGGCAACTCCTCCAGCCCCTTAACCATTTTAGTCACTCTTCTCTGGACCCTTTCGAGTAGTACCGTGTCCTCCTTCATGTATAGCGACCTGTGCTGGACGCAGTATTCCAGGTGAGGGGGGCTTACCATGGCCCGGTACAGCAGCATGATAACCTTCTTAGATGTGTTCGTGATCCCCTTCTTAATCATTCCTAGCATTCTGTTCGCCCTGTTCACCGCCGCCACGAATGCACGGACGGCTTCATCGACTTGTCGACCAGTGCTTCCAAGTCTCTTTCTTGGGGGATCTCTCCAAGTACTGCACTGGACATCCCGTATTCATGTATAAGATTTTTGTTACCAGCATGCATCACCTTACACTTATCTATGTTAAACCTCATTTGCCATGTGTCTGTCCATTTCTCGAGCTTGTTTGTCATGTTGCAGGTCATCGCAATCCTCCTGCGTTTTCACTACTCTAAATAACTTTGTATTGTCTGCAAATTTAATCATCTCACTCATACCAATTTCCAGGTCATTTATAAATATGTTGAAGAGTATGTGTCAAAGCACCGGACACTCCACTCGTGATGCTTTTCCAGTCCAAGTGTTGTCCATTTACCCCCACTCTCTGTTTCCTATCCGCCAGCCAGTTTTTAATCCACGTGAGTATTTCACCCTCGATTCCATGGTGATTTGGGGGGGGGGTCTTAAAAAGGGGTTTTGTGGTAGTTTCCTGGTATGTCCTAACCCTCCCCTACCTCTAAACCCGCAAAATTGCGGGTTTCCTGTGTTATTCCTGTGCTGTTTTAGGGCAAAATCAGCATCTGTGGCGGCTATCTTGGATTTTCTTCAAACTTTTCAAAAGTGTATTTTTTGCATTTTCACTCCAAACTTCACAGATGGCCTCCTCAGGACATGATGGCATGAATTCATGCTTCATTTGCAGCGGATGGCCAATTTTGTTTTGTTTGCATGGAAGGCAGGATTTGATGACTTCATTCCTTATTTGCAGTGGATAGCTGTCAGGTGTGCAGCCGTGTTCCACATGCTCTTCGGCCTTAGAAGGGGGCAAGACTTTCCCAGACCCTATGCCTTTGACTTCTGGAGAGGGTCTCCCTGCTATTTCTGCCCGAGTACCTGCAAAAATGGCATCAGGGGGCCCCAGGGAGTGCAAAGGCAAAACACTACGGCGAAACACAAGCATGTTTCAGGGGACAAATCCCACAGATCCTCCAAACTTTTAAAAAAAGGTCCGCAGGAGTCAGGTCCCACCATGGAGGATGGGTTTTCCCCTCATTTTATTAATATGATGTATCAGGCTTATTTGGCTAAGAAGACTGCCTGTTGCTCTTCTGCAGACGTCCTTGCCAGCCATAGGGACCCCTCTGGACCAGGGTCTCTTCTCATGCCTCCGTTCTGGAGTTCCGGTTTGTAAGCCAGTAGTGCCTAGGATTGTGTCCAATACTCTTATAATGCCTGTGCTTATGCAGGAGGGGGAGGGGGCACCACGGCCGCTACAGATATAGCAGACCTGGCAGATCTTCAGGATCCAGATCCAAGTGGAGCCCCAAATATGGGATGGATCCTACTGTGTAAACACTAAAAAAGTATTGAAGATGACATTGGGAAAAGGCAACCTAGAAAAGGACTTGGGGGTTTTGGTGGATAAAACAATGAAACCGGCAGCACAATGCGCAGCGGCCTCAAAAAAGACGAACAGAATGTTGGGCATTATCAAAAAAGGTATCACTACCAGAACCAAGGAAGTTATCCTCCCGTTATACAGGGCAATGGTGCGACCGCATCTGGAGTACTGCGTCCAGTACTGGTCGCCGTACCTAAAGAAAGATATGGCGATACTCGAGAGGGTCCAGAGAAGAGCAACAGAAATGATGAAGGGCATGGAAAACCTCTCGTATGCTGAGAGGCTGGAGAAGCTGGGGCTCTTTCCCTGGAAAAGCGGAGACTTAGAGGGGATATGATAGAAACTTATAAGATCATGAAGGGTATAGTGAAAGTAGAGAGAGACAGATTCTTCAGACTGGTGGGAGCAACAAAAACTAGAGGGCACTCAAAAAAATTGAAGGGAGATAGGTTCAGAACAAATGCTAGGAAGTTCTTCTTCACCCAGAGGGCGGTGGACACCTGGAATGCGCTTCCAGAGGGGGTGGTTGAGCAGAGTACGGTTTTGGGTTTCAAAAAGGGATTGGACGAATTCCTGAAGGGTAAGGGAATCCAGGGGTACAATTAGAGGGTTACTATACAAGACAAAATGCTCTTGAGTAATAGATCACTACAGGTCATTGACCTAGAGGGCCGCCGCAGGAGCGGACTGCTGGGCATGATGGACCTATGGTCTGACTGGCAGAGGCAATGCTTATGTGCTTATGAGGCAATTTGGAAACTCCCACAACAACTCCGAACCTCAATGATTAGTGGATCCTACTGTGCAGAGTTTTCAATCCCACACATCTGGTGGATTTGATTTCTGAATCTCTCCAGGAATTGAAGCTTGTCAGTGCATAATGTTCCCTCATGAGTGACCAGAGGCCGCAATCCGCCTCTTTTCCTGATGATTCTGACATAGTTCAGATTCTTATAGATATTTGGAAGGCACTTGAAATATGCCCACACCATGTCTCGGCTTTTTCCCATGGCAGAAGCTTTTAATAAGTGTTTTGCTTCCCTATAGGTGGATTCCTCAGCAGTGGCATACCAAGGGGGGGCGGGAGGGGCGGTCCACCCCGGGTGCCAGCCCTGATGGGGTGCTCCCGGCCTTGCCGTTCAGTCCCCCCCACCCCCGAAGGACCGCTCGCCCCACTGACTTCCTGCGCCACCTGTGAAGCAGCCCGCAGCAGGATCGCAATGTCAGCGATCCCTGCGCTGCTTAGGTGCTGCTTCCTGCGCCGCGGTCCCGCCTCTCCTCTGACGTCAGAGGAGGGGCGGGACCGCGGCACAGGAAGCAGCGCCCAAGCAGCTCAGGGATCGCTGACGTCGCGATCCTGCTGCGGCTGCTTCATAGGTGGTGCAGGAAGGTCAGTGGGGCGAACGGTCCTTCGGGGGTGATGGTGGGGGGTACTGAACGGCAAGGCCGGGAGCTTAGGTAGTGCAGCTTCATAGGTGGTGCGGGGAGGCCAGGGGGGCGAGCGGTCCTTCGGGGTGGGGCGAGCGAGCAGGCAGGCAGGCTTTTAAGGGGGAGGGGGTGACAGGCAGGCAGGCAGGCCTTCAAGGGGGGACAGGCCTTCAAGGGGGGGGACAGGCAGGCCTTCAAGGGGGGAGGCAGGCCTTCAAGGGGAGGACAGGCCTTCGGGGGGGGTGTGCAGACCTTCAAGGGGGAGGGACAGGCCTTCAAGGGAGGACAGGCCTTCAGGGGGGTGCAGGCCTTCAGGGGGGTGCAGGACTTCGGGGGGTGCAGACCTTCAAGGGGGTGCAGGCCTTCAAGGGGGGGGACAGGCCTTCAAGGGGGGGGACAGGCCTACAAGAAGGGGGACAGGCCTACAAGGGGGGGGGACAGGCCTTCAAGGGGTGTGCAGGCCTTCGGGGGGGTGCAGACCTTCAAAGGGGGGACAGGCCTTCGGGGGGGTGCAGGCCTTCGGGGGGGGTGCAGACTTTCAAGGGGGTGCAGGCCTTCGGGGGGGGTGCAGACCTTCAAGGGGGGGGACAGGCCTTCAAGGGGGGGACAGGCAGGCAGGCCTACAAGGGGGGGACAGGCCTACAAGGGGGAGACAGGCCTACAAGGGGGTGGAGCAGACATGGTGGTATCTTTCATCGAGCTATAAAGAGTTTTAGCGTTCTTATAAGTATTTTACAATTTTTTAAAGGTTTTACTATGCAAATAAAATTTCATGCACCAAATTAGAAATGCATTGAAAAGTCAAAAACCGGCACTTAGCTTTAAAGTGATATTCGCCGGTGTAATCCTCTGTTAGTCACCCAACGGGCCCCGTTTCACCCAAAAAAAGGGCTTCATCAGGGGTCGGATTACTGTTCGAGCTGTTAAGGCTCGTTGTATTAACTTGTAAAAAATGGCGATTGCTTTAAAAAATTGTAAAATACTTATAAGAACGCTAAAACTCTTTATAGCTCGATGAAAGATACCACCATGTCTGCTTTGTTGGCTTATAGACAATGATAAAGCTAACGCAGGCGTCTGAGAGCTCAAGAGACCTGCATCTATTTTGATGATACATTTTCAAAGTCCTTGTTTGCATTTGCTTGTTTAGAAAAGGACTTTATCCATAGTTTGATTTAGTGTATTTCACTACAAGGGGGTGGACCAGGCCTTCGGGGGGGTGCAGGCCTTCGGGGGGGTGCAGACCTTCAAGGGGGGGGACAGGCCTTCAAGGGAGGGACAGGCAGGCAGGCCTTCAAGGGGGGGACAGGCCTACAAGGGGGGGACAGGCCTTCAAGGGGGGGACAGGCCTACAAGGGGGGACAGGCAGACCTTTAAGGGGGGACAGGCCTTTGGGGGGGACCCTGGTTTTGAAGTAAAAAAAGGGAAGGGGGTGTTCAAAGAGACGTGCATATGCCAAAATTTGGGGGGGGGAAGAAGAAATAATGGGTCTGAAAATAGAGGAGAGGGAGAGAGATGATGGACCATGGGATTTAGGGAGGGAAGGAACAGAAAGGGAGAGAAATTGGACACAAGGGATGGTGTGGAGGAGGGATAGAGATACTGGATAGGAGGGTAATTGGGAAAAGAAAGGGAGAGATGGTGGACTCTGGGGTGGTGGGGAAGGAGGGAGAGATGCCGGATGAAAGGGTAGTTAAGAAAAGGTGGATCTGTGGAGGGAGATGAAAAAAAGGAAAGATACCAGACTTCCTGGGGAGGGAAGGGAAATGGAAAGGGAGGACAGAGTTGGCAGATGGATGGTTAGCATGAAGAAAGAAGGAGACCCTGGCAAGCAAGTTATCAGAAGAAAACCAGAGCCTTGGACCAACAAGATTTGAAATATAACCAGACAACAAAAGGTAGAAAAATTAATTTTATTTTCTGTTTTGTGATTATAATATGTCAGATTTGAAATGTGTATCCTGCCAGAGCTGGTGTTGGACTGCAAACGTGAGCTAGGATTTAACAGAGAGAGGAAAAGTCCTTTTTGTTTCTTTATTTTATTTACACCACAGCGCCAGTGTGGTTAGGAGAAGCCAAAGGGGGTGAAAAAGCTATAAAACCCACCAGGAGTTTTTAAAAAAATCACCCAACGGCAGGAAAATCGAATTGAAAAACCAATTCAATAGGCTGAATCGAATCGAAATTTTTTTTCCTGAATCTGGCAGCATTAGTTTGCGCTAATGTCTTAGACTTTAGGACCTGGGATTGGGGAGAGATGGCATCCTCAGTACTTTATAATGTAAGTGAAACGAGGATTTTGTCAGACTTTTGAAGGGTTTGCAGAAAAAAAATATTGTATAGGCCGGGGACATGAGACAGCAGGAAATGGGAACTTTTCTTCCTTCTATTTTTGTGAATGGAAAGGCTGAGGATGTCAGAGAGTTCAGTTAAAATATGTGCTTTATAAGAAAATATAATAATGTGTTTTATAAAGTTTATAGCATAGCTGGCCTACCCAGTGAGGTGTTCCTAGTGGTGGTGGTGGCAGCGTGTCAATGTGTTGAGAGGAAGAGGTGGTCTGGGAAATTCTGCTGAGTAAACTCCGGGCCCATTTCCACCCCCCAGTTAGTCCACTCCACTCAACTGGTTCAAACACTGAGTGGGTCTTTGGGTGTTGTTTTGGGATCTCTTCCAGTGGTTTATCAGTATCTCCTTCTGGTCCAAGGAAGGAAACTTTGTTATCATTAGCATTGACATACAGAATATGTTTGTAACAGCGCTGCTTGTGTGGCATTAGGCTATGTAGTGATCGAAAGAAAAAAACAGACCTTTGCACATTTTTGCACTATATGATGGGTGTATGAGGAGATTCACATTTCCTGCACGGCTAAGTCCATGTGAAGTTACCTTGTGCTGTATTTGACATCTAGCAAGGTCTCTGTTTGAAAGGAAAGATCTAAACTTAAAAATGAAGTGGCCAGAAGTTATGGTAAAAGCAGATAGTGTAGCTGGTTTTAAGAAAGATTTGGACAAATTCCTGGAGGAAAAGTCCATAATCTGTTATTAAGACATGGGGGAAGTGTCTGCTTGCCCTGGATCGGTAGCATGGAATGTTGCTACTCTTTGGGTTTTGACAAGGTATTAGTGTCCTGGATTGGCTACCATGAGAATGGGCTACTGGGCATGATGGACCATTGGTCTGACCCAGTTAGGCTATTCTTATGTTATGTTCTCATCTGTAGGGGCCTTTGTTTTCACTTCTTATTTTAATGTATTTTTTTTCTGGGAACTTATCAGTGTTTTTTATAATGGGAACAAAAATGGAAGAGAATTAATGTGTGTGGGATGAAGGGGTAACTAATTTCTTCAGCTAAATAATTCAATCCACTTCAAACAGACATAGGAGAACTCACGCACCATTCACATACCCTCCAACCAAAAACGTCAAAAGAAAAAAACTGTTCGACAATCTCCTAGCCATTCGAGCTGCAACACTCGACCCCCAACTCTACAACCAATTGACATCGACCACAGACTGCAAAACCTTCAAAAAGAAATAAAAACCCTTCTATTCAAAAAACACATAAAACCGAACTAACACAATCAGAACTGTCCCAAGCATCACCTGCAACTACTCCATATGTACTTCTGATGTCATGACAATTCAGACATAATTTATGTTATGTTATGTTTGGAATATAAGAAAATTTTCTCTGCCTGTTTCTATTCTGACCATTTATTCCGTTTCATGGTCATTACAAAAAATATTTTTTTACATGGGGGGGGGTGTCAAAAAATGATGGGCTCCGGGTGCCACAGGGCTTCGTCCTGGGTCCGATCTTGTTCAACATCTATATAAGAGACTTGACAGAAGGGCTCCGAGGTAGGATAACATTATTCGCCGATGATGCCAAACTAAGCAATGTAGTGAGCAAAAGCACAACAGACAAAAATTCAATGGCAGACGATATGATGCATGACCTACTTCTACTGGAGCGCTGGTCTAGGTCCTGGCAACTCAGTTTCAATGCCAAAAAATGCAAAGTCATGCACCTGGGGAGCCGAAATCCATGCAAGGTTTACACCCTAAATGGCGAGATCCTGACAAGAACTGAAGCAGAAAGAGACTTAGGGGTGATTGTCAGGGAATTCATATAATCTGCAAACCAAGTGGAGCAAACTTCATCCAAAGCAAGGCAAATCATAGGTTGCATACGCAGGAGTTTCGTCAGCCGCAAACCGGAAGTCATTATGCCATTGTATAGATCCATGGTGAGACTGCACCTGGAGTACTGTGTGCAATTCTGGAGGCCGCATTACCGCAAGGATGTGCTGAGACTGGAATCGGTCCAGAGAATGGCCACCAGGATGGTCTCGGGACTCAAGGAGCTCCCATACGAGGAGCGGTTAGGGAAGTTGCAGCTCTACTCACTCGAGGAACGTAGAGAGAGGGGAGATATGATCGAGACATTCAAGTATCTCACGGGCCGCATCGAGGTGGAGGAAGATATCTTCTTTTTCAAGGGTCCCGCAACATCAAGGGGGCATCCGTGGAAAATCAGGGGCGGGAAACTGCACGGTGACACTAGGAAGTTCTTCTTCACTGAAAGGGTAGTTGATCGCTGGAATAGTCTTCCACTCCAGGTTATTGAGGCCAGCAGCGTGCCAGATTTTAAGGCCAGATGGGATAGACATGTGGGATCTATCCGCAAAGATAAATAGGGAGGGTCATTAGAGTGGGCAGACTTGATGGGCCGTGGCCCTTATCTGCCATCTATTTCTATGTTTCTATGTTACCCTAGGTACGCCACTGTTCCTCAGTACTACTTTCCCCCAGTGATGGAGGGGGGAGGGTCTTGAAGGATGTCTAGGTCTGGTGTGTGGATTTCATCCTTAAGCGCCTGTTTGAATCGGTGTCTGCTGGTATAAAGGCATAAGTGGTCAGGGCATGCCATTCCAAGCTTTGCCATGAACTTGACACTGTGGTGCTTCGGGACCTAGATTTTCTGGTCTTTTGTGTAGACCATATGGCTGATGCCCTGTTTGGTATGTTGAAAGTCTTCTCTAAGCTTTCCACCTATTCCATTTTGACTCGCAGGATGCTCTGGATCTATTATAGTGCTGCCTGATTCAGGAAAAAAAATTCAGTTTAATTCAACCTATTGAATCGATTATTTGATTTGATTTTCCTGCCCAATTGGGTGTTTTTTTTCAAACATCCTGGTGGGTTTATTTTATAGCCTCTTCACCCCCTTTGCCTTCTCCTAACCACACTGGCGCTGTGGTGTAAACAAAATAAACAAACAAAAAAGACTTTTCCTCTCTCTGTTAAATCCTAGCTCACATTTGCGGTCTAACACCAGCTCTGGCAGGATACACATTTCAAATCTGACACACTATAATCACAAAACAGAAAATGAAATTATTTTTTCTACCTTTTGTGGTCTGGTCATTATTCAGATCTTGTTGGTCCCCGGCTCTGGTTGTCTTCTGATAACTTGCTTACCAGGGACTCCTTTTTTCTTCTTACTCTGTGCTAACCATCCATCTTCTAACTCTGTCCTCTCCTTTCGTTTCCCTTCCCTTCCCCAGAGGACTGGCATCTTTTTTTCATCTCTATCCACAGATCCACATTTTCTCAACTACCCTTTCATCCAGCATCTCTCCCTCCTTCCCCACCACCCCAGGGTCCACCATATCTCCCTTCCGGTTGTGTCAGAGGAGAAGCTTCCGCCCACACACATGATTGCAGGCACAGGCAGGCTTCGCCGGCTTCAGTAAGTTTCTTTACTAAAGTGCCATGAAGGGAAGGTGGGAGGGAGGGAGGGAGGGAGGGAGATAGATTTGGCAGTAGGTAGGGAGGGGGCCACGCACGATCAGTGGCCGTGCGCCTTCCCTCCCTTAAGTTTCTTTACTAACGCACCGCGAAGGTAAGGGGGAGGGAGGGAGATTCTCGGACCGCTAAAGGGCAGTGAGGTGGTGAGAGGGAAGGGTGGATGCTGCGTGACGGGACAGTGAAGGGGACGGTGGTGTAGTGACGGGGACAAATTTTTTCCCCATGTCATTCTCTAATTCATCCTCTAAAGCAGGGTGTCAAATTCCCTCCTCAAGGGCCGCAATCCAGTCGGTTTTCAGGATTTCCCCCAATGATCTAGTTGCATGCACTGCTTTCATTGTATGCTAATAGATTTCATGCATATTCATTGGGGAAATCCTGAAAACCCAACTGGATTGCGGCCCTTGAGGAGGGACTTTGACACCCCTGCTGTAAAGCAACCTTGAGCCTGTTGCCCTTTAAGAGACAGCTTCTGTTTAGCAGGGTCTGAATGACCTCATGGCCAGTGTGCAGGATCGCAGACCTACGTCTTTGCCTGTGAATAGATCCCACCCTTCCAGGAGTTCAGGGCACTCTTAATTTTCATCCCTTCAGGTGTTCTCATCCGTATTTGGGAACCCCTGCTGGCCAGTGGCCCTCCTCATCTGCCACACTACAGTTCGGTGGTTCTCAGTGCTAGCCGTCCATGGGGAATCGTCCAGCAGTGCCTGGAAAGAAACAATTCTGATGCCAGGTTGGTGCCTCTACTCTCACGTACCGGGTGGGGAGGTTGACAGTTGTCAACCTTTCTGGCCCAATGGCAGGCCATTACCTCCAACCATTGGGTCTTTGAGATCCTCCGAGATGGCTACAAACTAGAGTTTTTCTGTCCTCTGAGTATTTTCTGGATTCACCGGTGGGCCACCCCGAGAAGACAGCTCGGGTGCAGGCCACAGTTCACAGTCCACAAATTACTAGATATTGCGGATATAGAGCTCGACCCAGAGCAAGACTCGGCTACTGGGAGATACTCGATATACTTCATCATTCCAAAGAAAGGCTCCGAATATTGGAGACCGATTCTGGACCTCAAGACGGTCATCTGCAAGTGCCATGGAGACGGTTCGCTCGGTGATCGCCTTGGTGGCTCCAGGGAAGTTTCTAGCCTCCCTGGATCTTATGGAGAAGTATCTCCACATTCCCATTTTTCAAGATCATCGCAGGTATCTGAGATTCCACATCTTGAAGCAGTATTTCCAGTGTGTGGAGCTGCCCTTTGGTTTGATGCCGTCACCCAGGACCTTCACCAAAGTGATGGTGGTGGTGGCTGCCCATCTTCGCAGCCTGGGTGTCTTGGTTCACCTATATCTGGATGGCTGGTTGATCAGAGCTCCGTCGGAGTCCGAGGGGGCGTCAGGTTGTGCAGTTGCTGCAGCTCCTGGGTTGTGTAATCAACTTCAAGAAGAGTCACCTTGGAATACCTGGGAATTCGCTTTCACGTGGGCCAGAACAAAGTATTCCTGTCTGTGTCCCATCAGGAAAAGCTCCGACAGGTTATCAGGGACCTTATGACCATTCCAGTCCCAACAGCATGGCAGTACCTCCAGGTTCTAGGGACCATGGTGGCGACAATAGATATGGTCCCTTGGGCCAGAGCACATTTGTATCTGCTGAAGGTTGCTCTGATTTTGCACTGGAGTCCGCAATGGGACCTGTTACATGCACCTCTGCCCTAGACGATAGTGGCACAGAACAGTCTTACCCTGGTGGCTGCGACCTCTTTCTCTCCGGATTTCGAAGTGGGTGTTTCTGACAACAGATTTAAGTCTCAACGTTGGGGAGGTCGGTATGTATGACCATTCCTGTTCAAGGCTTTTGGGCTCCCTCCAAGCGCAAGTGGTCGATCAATCACCTGGAGCTTCAGGCAATTTGACTAGCTCTCCTCCACTTCGAAGGTCATCTCCGTCATTAAGCTGTCTGTGTCATCTTGGACAACATCAGCCGGGAGTGCATCTCTGAGCGTGAAGGCTCAGCTTCCCTTCCTGTGGGTGGAGAGACCTTCCCTTGGCCTGGGCTGAACCACAGCATCCAGGCTTTCGCTGCTGGCCTCGCGACAGCGACTGAACATAAGAACATAAGATTTGCGGCTGCTGGGTCAGACCAGTGGTCTATCGTGCCCAGCAGTCTGCTCACGCGGCGGCCCTTAAGTCAAAGACAAGTGCCCTATTTGAGTCTAGCCTTACTTGCGTATGTTCTGTTCCAGTAGGAACTTATCCAACCTTGTCTTGAATCCCTTAAGGGTGCTTTCCCCTATAACAGCCTCCGGCTATGTTGTTAGTTGCAATTGCCATGAGATTGAAAGTGGGTTGCCCCCACTGTGCCACTATGCAATCGAACGCCCTTTGAGATAGGGACCACTCTCTGGGGTCCAGAATCTGATGACTGAACATTGTCCACTCTGGCCATGTGCACTGCAAAAGTTAGAAGAATGGTCTCATCTGGCAACTAAAATTCAATGCGAAGAAGTGCAGAGTGATGCATTTGGGGGGGTAGAAATCTGAGGGAACCGTATGTGCTGGGAGGTAAGAGGCTGATAAGCACAGATGGAGAGAGGGACCTTGGGGTGATTGTTTCTGAGTCTCTAAAGGCATCTATACAGTGTGATAAGGCGGTGGCTGCAGTCAGAAGGATGCTAGGCTGTATAGAATGAGGAGTAACCAGCAGAAGGGAGGTGCTGATGCCCATGTATAGGTTGTTGGTGAGGCTGCACTTGGAGTATTGTGTTCAGTTTTGGAGGCCATATCTGGCGAAAGAAGGCGGCAAAATTGGTAAGGGGTTTGAACCAAAAGAAGTATGAGAAGAGACTGGAAGACCTAAATATGTATACTTTGGAGGAGAGGAGGGACAGGGGAGATATGATAGAGACGTTTAAATACTTGAAAGGCATTAATATAGAACCAAATCTTTTCCAGAAAAGAAAAAAAGATAAAACTAGAGGGCATAATTTGAGATTACTGGGAGGAAGACTTAAGAACAATGTTAGGAAATTCTTCTTCACAGAGAGGGTGGTAGATGCCTGGAATGCCCTTCTGAGGGAAGTGGTGGAGAGGAAAACGGTGATGAAATTCAAAAAAGCATGGGATAAAAATAGAGGACTCTAATTAGAAAATGAAGGATATAAAGTAAAGAGCTAAGGCCGGTTTTGGATAGACCTGCATGGTCTGTATACCATATATGGTGATTCGGTGTAGGATAGGCTGGGGTGGACATCAAAGTGAATTCCACTAATATGGAATAGGAGGATGTTACTGGCCAGACTTTACAGTAGATGTCCTGCAAACAACGGGATGGTTGGATAGGCTGGAGTGAGCTTGGGCGGCAACTTCAGCATTTGGAACCTAGGACAATACCAGACTTTATAGTCTATGGCCCAGAAATATCAAAGAAGAGACAAGTTAATCTAATCATGTATTTTCTAATGAGTATAACTTATGGGTAGACTGGATGGACCGTTCAGGTCTTTATCTGCCATCATTTACTATGTCGTTATGTTATAATTGAAGCTGCAGTCTTACTCTGCAGAAACTGCATCCTTCCCCATGCAGAGATCCCCTGAATAAGGGGTCTCAAGACACCAAAGCCACCGAAACGAAAGATCAGGTTCTTACATTTGCTAATATTCTTTCTTGTAAATCCACACTTAAGCAGATTGTTCGTCAAAGGGCTGATGCTTTTTGGCGAAGGCCTTGATGAACTCTTGGCCAGTGTAGCAGACCACCACCCCAAATCGCTGCTGGACAGCAGATCCCACTGCCTCCAGGAGGAGTCTGAGTAATTTTCATCTGTCCCGCCAAAATAACTCAAGCTCCTCCACCCAGAAATCCTTCCAAGGGTACAGACAGCACTATAGCAATTCCAGACACCAGCAGACTTTTGGGTCTCTTGTAAACCCTTCCTCCAAAAAGTCCCAATAATGTCAGGCTTGGAACCACACCACCACACATTGGGGGACAGTTGTTGGCATTTTGGAGGGAATTGGAACTCATGATCTCAGACCAATGGGTACTAGACATCATAAAAGAAGGGCACAAGATAGAATTCTTTCGTCCCCCTCCAGAGCTGTTTCTAGATTCTCCAGCTGGGAGGCCGGAAAAAGAGAGCTCTTTCTTGGGATTACAGAAGCAGGTGTAACTCTCCATGCTGTTTCTTCTTTCCTTCTGAAAGTTGTTTCTGATTTCCACTTCAGCCAGGAGGTTCATCTGCCTGCTTTTCAACCCATGGGGTTGAATAAGCAGGATAGGCTATTACAGAAACTGGATGTGTGAAGTCTTACTTTACTACTTAGAAAGAACCAATGATTATTGTCTATCTGACCATCTGTTTTTTTCTGAGTAGTCAGTCCAGGTGTGGTATGCCAAGGCCTCTATTGTCAGATGGATTCCCGTGGCCTTTTCATTGTCGTACATCGCCTGTGGAAACCAGCCACTGGTCTCTTTCAAGGCACACTCCACCAGGAGTATCGCAACTTCATGAACTGAGTCTCAGGTAGTCCCTCCCTCCAGCTGAAATTTGTAGGGTGGCAACTTGATCTTCTCGTCATACCTTTATGACAGGGTTCTCAAAGTCCCTCCTTGAGGGCCGCAATCCAGTCGGGTTTTCAGAATTTCCCCAATGAATATGCATGAGATCTATGTGCATGCACTGCTTTCAATGCATATTCATTGGGGAAATCCTGAAAACCCGATTGGATTGCAGCCTTCAAGGAGGGACTTTGAGATCCCTGCTTTATGAGGTATGGATTTACAGAGTGGATGTGGCAGCTCGAGAGGATTCTGCATTTGTGGCCTCAGTTTTACGGGCAGGTTCTTCTGTCCCACCCTAGATATGGCCATTGCTCTGGTACGTCACCATTCATACGGAATCTGGAGTAGATGTAACAAAATGAAAGATTAGGTTCTTACCGGGATAATCTTCTTTCTGTTAATCTATTACGGATTCCTTACAGCCCGCCTTCTGTCTATTCTTTACTGCCTGCTTTTTTGCCTCAGATATTTCTCATTTCTAGACTTGAAATTCTTCTTCTGCCAGATGGCCATGTGTATATGATTGTCCTGAATATGTAAGTCCACTACCGGTAGTCAGCCTCTGGCTCCTTTTGATGTTAGTGCTTATTGCACCCAGTTTATAGTTTATTCAATTTTTGATTAAACGCTTTTTCGTTTCTTCAAAGCGTTGTACAGAATAAAAATAACTTTACAGCAGGTTGGTTCTTATTGCTGCTATGTTTCTTGAATGGTTTCATGTTTATTACTAATTTTTTGTTCTCTTATGAATTGCAAAGCACAACAGAACTGTTTGATGTAGTTGGGGAAGTTCCCCGTACCTCTTTTTTGTGTTTTATTTCAGTGATGATTGATTGCTTTGGGATACAACTGAAGGAGGCACTTTACTACACTGCAGTGTGGGAGATGCAAGACCAGGTTCATGGGTTGGGATGGAACACCATCCAGAGTAGATTAACAGAAAGAAGATTATCCAGGTAAAAAACTAATCTTTCATTACAAATTAGTCTTATTTAAAATTTCTCAGTTGCTTTATTGAAGATAGTTATATTTATAACTTTATCTTTTTAGGGCTTCCTTACAATGAAGAACAAATTCATAAGTTTGATAAGTAAGTACCAAAATTTCAGATAGAAAAATAATTTTATTATCAGATATAGGTTTTTTTTAATGTATTACAATGTATGTTTCCATAACAATACAACATTTTTAATTATACAGTATTGCTATAGATGGAAACAGATTTCTCTGAGGACAAGCAGGCCATATTAATCTCACATGTGGGTGATGTATCCAGAGTCCCGGATGCAGATGCTTAGAGGTGTATGTATAGCTCTAAATCTTGAAGACTAAGACAACATCGTACCATGCATGTGAAGGTGCTTTTCTGCTGGCCTTGGAAGCATGGGACCAGCAGTCTATTTTTATTTTCAGTGAGAGACAGACCTGTATTTCTCCTCTCAGCCTCAATTTCAAAGTGACGATTTTCATAATAGGGTGCCTTCTCTACATATATTTTTTCTTCATTTTGCCTTCGGGTATTCTTCAACTCTTTTTTTTTTCACCATCAAGTAATTTGATTTAGCCAAGGCCATTTTTCCTTCCATGTCATCAAAAGTTCCCTGGGCTTCAAATGTTGCACCTGATGTAGTCGGACCATCTCTGCTTCTGTCACTTATTACTGGTGAATTCAGTGTCTGGGGCCAGATCAGAACCATTTAAACTGTCTGCTTGCATATGCAGATAAGAAAACAGAAATCCAAAGAGGCTAAGAAACAGAACATTTTTGGAGCCAGATCCGAATCATCAACATCTGCATCGGAGTCTGCTCGTGCATCGACATTGAGGTCTGCACCTGCATCGGCTCTGGGACTATCGACCCTCATAGTGCAGAGACCTGTATCCTCCACTGGGCAGCACTATGCATTGAGTGAGTCTCTACCTGCCTTGACACCAGTGCCTGAGCAGGACCATCAGGACCAATAGCATCAGACCCAGCTTCAAGGAGGCATGGGGATTTTATGTCGTCCTTGTCAGCACCATAGACATTCCCTGAGAATGCCTTCTGCATCCTCCTCTTCCAGGAGGTTTATGGGTAAGTCGAAGCAAACTTCCTACTACTCCCAAACAAATGCTCTGTCTAAGGATTGGCTGAGTGTGTTCAAATTTTTTCTCGTGTGAGAGTGTTTTTGTGTGAGCAGCAAGTTCTAAAAACCACCAATTTTCCAGATATGCAAGTATTTTTGTGAGCAACTATGTAAAATCTTTGAGTGACACTTCTTGAATGTATGAAGATTGCTCATGTTCTCTGCTTAAAGGGAACATAGCTCCCAAAGACATAGGTATGCTCCTCCTTGCCCTGACAAACAGGGCTAGTTCCAGTGTGCTTGTTCTTGACAACAGTGTACACAGAAAGCCCAACCAAAACAAGGGATGGATTTTGACTAGCTCCAACAGAGCATTGCCTCGATCAATATAGCTGTTCTGGACAACCTAGGCTCTAAAGAATTTCAGAGATTGTCTAGTCAACAAAATTGTATAAATTCGGACAGACAACCAGGTTGCGATGTACTACACCAACAATCAAGGAGGATCGGGATCATGCCATCTATGTCGCACTGTTCCCTCTAAGCTGAGCAGGAGTCCTCCACCCACAGTCTCACCAATAGAGGGTGCTGTTTTACTGTCACATTTTTCAATTGTGAGGGACAGGCAAGTTCTGCAGGACTCCAGGGAACATACCTGTCCTTAGCGACTGAAAATATTCCACCCCCTAGTGGTAGCAATGCAGCTGGAGGACACCTGCTCAGCTTAGAGGGACTAGTCTGTCAGAAGATTGTGGCGCAGTGGTTAAAGCTACAACCTGAGGTTGTGTGTTCAAACCCATGCTGCTCCTTGTGACCCTGGGCAAGTCACTTAATCCCCCCATTGCCCCAGGTACATTAGATAGATTGTGAGCCTGCCGGGAAAGACAGGGAAAATGCTTGAGTACTTGAATAAATTCATGTAAACTGTTCTGAGCTCCCCTGGGAGAACGATAGAAAATGGAATGGTTTTTAGAGCCACATACCTGGCAGGAAATCCAGCAACTTGGACGACCAACTGAGCAGGCTAATGCAACCACACGAGTGGTTTCTCAATGCGGGCATTGCTTGGGAGATCTTCCAAGAGTGGGGCATCCCCTCCATGGATCCCTTTACCACTCCATTCAACCAGAATGTCCCTCAGTACTGTTCCAGGCTCAGATCAAATGGCAGATGCCTTTCTCTTGCATTGGGAAACAGGTCTTCTAATCTAATCTAATCCTTAGGTTTGTATACCGCATCATCTCCACGTTCGTAGAGCTCGACACAGTTTACAGTAGGAGAAATAGGAAGGAACTACAACAGAGGGTTAGAGGTAGAAGTGTGAAGAAAATTTACAGGACTTGGGATGCCAAGATATAAGAGTTTCCTTAATTCCTAAGTTGGAGGGAGTCTTCTGTATGCATATCTTCCCATCCTCTTAAAGGGAAGACTTTTTACTGAAACTCAAGCAAGACCAGGGAACTGTGATTCTCATTGCGCCATTTTGGCCCAGACAGATATGGTTCCCTTTTATTCTGGAACTTTCATTCATAGAACTGTGGAAACTGGACTGTTTTCTGACTCTCATTATAGAAAAGCTTGTAAAATGCAATACGTTAGCTGCTTGGCTATATGAGTGCAAATAGCAAAACTTGAGTTTTTGCTACTTGCGTTTGTAAAGCCAGGCAGCTAACGTATCGCATTTTACAAGCTTTTGTGTATCTCTCCACGAGTACTCCGGAGCCTTTCATTTGGATGTTTTAAGTGCTACAGCGCCATCTACTAGATTGACTCCCTTACCCCTGAGGCAGGCTTCCTACTGGAGGCCGAAACACAGACCGTGCCGGGTCATAAAAAGGAAAAGGATATTGTATTTATGCATGTATTGTTATTTGTGATTATAATCAATAAACCTTGTTGCTTCCAAAGCTAATGTGTACAGTCCTATTCCCCACTTGTTTACTTGTTCTGGTTTGTTTAACGTGGGATTGTCTTACCTTGTTTTGTGGTACCTGTAGATTGGAGGGTGGCTAATTTTAATGCCAATTTTTAAAAAGGATTCCAAGGGTGATCCAAGAAATTACAAATCAGTGAGCCTGACTTCAGTGCTGGAAAAAAAAAAGTCAAAACCATTCTAAAAAATGAAATTAAGGAACACAGTCAAACATGGTTTAATGGGACAGAGTTAGCATGGCCTCACCAATTTGCTTCATTTCTTTGAAAGTATGAATAAACATAAATAAAGGAAAGCCGGTTGAAGTAGTTTATCTAGATTTTCAGAAAACTTTTGATAAAGTTCCTCATGAGGCTCCTGAGAAAATTAGAGTCATGTAATAGGAGGCAATATTTTGTTGTGGATTAGGAATTGGTTATTGGACAGAAAACAAGAGGGTAGGCTTAAAGGGCCATTTTTCTCATTGGAGGATGAATGGTAGAATGCCACAGGGATCTCTACTAGAACCGGTGCTATTTAATATATTTTTAAATGATCTGGAGATTGGATTGATAAGTGAGGTGATTAAATTTTCAGATGGGTCATTCCATGGCAAGCGATCTAATGGTCACCATTATGTTACAGATTTTGTTCAAAATTTGCACATAGAATAGTCAGAATTTTCCTAAGATTTTAGATTCCTAACTGCAATAGCTCAGTTAGACCCACTTGTCTAACTGGATGTTGGCAGCATTTGTGTACAGTGTCATTATTAGCTGCTTGTAAAATTGAGAATAATTGGACAATAATGCTTATTTTTGGTAGTACAACATAACTTTTTGTGCTAGTTGCAACAATGCTAGTATGAACATCAAGGATGCAAAAGCCCATCTGAAATTTTTGCTCAAAGCATGTCCAAAAATTTGTCGCAGTTTGTTGCAACAGAGTTTGACTAGTTTATCGGTTACCAAAGCTCCAGAGCAAGAGTAAATACAGACTTCAGATTTTTATCATAGATTTCCTTGCAGCAATTCTGCGTGAATAGCTGCATTATAATATTCCTTCAAATTTGGCATTTTTGACACAGGGGCTGAAATTCATAAATTTTCAGTCAATTATAGAAAAAGTCTGCCTATATCTTCCTAAAAGCAATGCTGTTTGAAAGAGAAAATTTTACTTTATAAGACACATGCCTTTTGGTTTTGCAATGCCACTGTCATAAATGTACAAATTCACCTCAAAGTTAGGAATCTTAGCAATGTGACATGTAATATTTGCATTTTGCATTTATGTTTGATAATTTGATTGCCATTGTATTTATTTTTTATGCTTGTCAAAAATTTCTAAAGTTTCTACAGTATTGTTGTAATATGGTGTTTTTCTGGTGGTGAGTGAGTTTAATGTTGGATTAGAAAAATATGTGAAACCTTCACTGAACAGAGAGGTGCCTTAATATCCGCATGGCCCAGCAATTCCTTTTACTGGCCTTCAAGAAGTGAAACTTGCTGTGTTCCAGAGCAGCATATCTTTGCAGTTACTCCAGTTCCATCAATGACAAAATCTGGTCGGCAGTATAGTTTTCCTGACATTTATCAGCTGCAGATTAATGAAGCCTCATGAAAGTTCAAGTATTCCAGATAATGTAAGCTTGGGATCCTAAAAGAGACCCACAATCAGACTTGGAATCCTGTGGGACACCCCCCCCCCACACACACACACAAACAGGCTTGGGAACCTGTGGAAAAGAAACTCACCCATGGCGGTTGTTGCATGGCTATTGGACATGGCTCCTATGGCGATGGGGATACTGTTTTGCTCATTTGGAAACCAGTAAGTGGCAAACCACCATGGACTAATGCAGAACCTATTTCATATACATTTTCTAGCCTTGTGATATGTGTATATCATGGGCCATGCACATAAAATATCAAACACTTTTAAGCAAATTTATATTTCAATAAGGGTTGCATTGCAAAACAAATAAATATAAATCTTGTAGAGTAATATATTTCCTCTTTCAAATGGTACTAGTTAGAAAAAGATTCAGGCAGACTCTTTTTTTTAATTTTTTTTTTTATAACTGACCATAGTTACCAGATGCTAGGGTCCACCTTAGGGGTCAGTTGCCAAGAAAATAATCTAGGTGTCATCGTAGTCAATACGCTGAATTCTTTTATACCCTAATCACCTCTTGCCTAGATTATTGCAACAAACTTCTCACTGGCCTTCCACTAAACTCTCTCTCTCTCCTTCAATCTGTTCAGAACTCTGCTGTATGCCTCATATTCTGACAATGTCGCTTTGCCCAAATTACCCCTCTCCCCAAGTCACTTCATTAGCTCCCTATCCGTTTCTTCATACAGTTCAAACTCCTCTTAATGATCTACAAGTATATTCGCTCTGCAGCACCTCAGTATCTCTCATCTCTCCCCCACCCCGGCACTCTGCTCATTGGGTAAGACATGGGGGAAGCCAATGCTTGCCTTGGGATTGGTAGTTTAGAATGTTGCTACTATTTGGGTTTTTGCCAGCTACTTGTGACCTGGATTGGCTACTATGGAAACAGGATATTGAGCTATAGACCATTGGTCTGACCCAGTATGGCTATTCTTATGTTCCTATATTCTTATTCCAACAGGATGGGGTCCACGATTGGTAAACACAGCATTTCCAGTTGGCTACCAAATTGAATCACTTTTACTTATTCCCAGGCAGGGCTGACCCTAGTGGGTCATGCAACAGCTCGTACTGTTTGGAAGCCCGCTTTTGATCAGCCTCTATTGAAGAGATATGAAAATCTACAACACGGACTTCTGTCCATACATTCATATCTGACTACTGTCTGGAATGAGACACCCAATGCAACAGTTGGTTTGGTCAAGCAGTCCTGCAAGTTTTGTTTGGAGTCTAGAATCCAACTCCACCCACCTAAGCCTGTTCTGTTCCAGGCTGCATCTCCACATAATGTAAATATGTTTTCAAGTTAATTTTTCCTTGAATTCTCCATTGCTAGTTCTATTGACCAACTGTTTTTGTTTTTGGTAAGCCTAGTAGCTAGGGTTTACCACATCCAAGTTTTATTAAAATTTGTTGAAACACCTATCATGAATTCTAAGCGTTTTACAATATTAAAAACAAAGGGAAGACTTATAAGGACATATCGACAAGACAAATTAAGGACTTAAAATAAAAACAATAGGTATGTTTTAGTGAAATACAATATTTACAGGAAAAGCAAACATAGAAAGGGAAGAAACATGAGGAGGGGGAGGGAGAAGATCTTCTTTGATAAAGAGAATGTACTCTTTGAAAAAGAGGCTGGAAGTGGAGAGTGTAGAAAAAGGAAGATGTAAAAGGAAGAGGTTATTACTCAAAGGCATCTTTTTTTTTTTTTTTTGTAAATAATTTTTATTCTTTTTAAATTCTTACATCAAGTGAAATACATGTATTACATTCAATTATGAAAAAACACTTGAAATTATCAATAAATGTTCTTACATTGTAAATTAAAGAAACCCTTTATCAAAATTTTATATCATACTATTATTACAATATTTTTCCCTCCCTACCCCCTCTATATGCTCTATACATGTGTTATGATATCTGATCAGTAGAATAATTTGTCAATGGTCCCCATATTTTATTAAATTTTTTAATATAACCTTGTTGTAATGCCATTACTTTTTCCATTTTATATATATGACAAATTGAATTCCACCAGAAAGTGTAATTTAATTTAGTGTAATCTTTCCAGTTCTGAGTAATTTGCTGAATGGCGACCCCTGTTAAAATTAATAAAAGTTTATTATTGTTAGCTGATATCGGACTCTGTGTTCTCATTGTTGTTCCAAATAATATTGTATCATATGATAGTCCAACATGATTTTCTAATAATTTATTAATTTGGGGCCAAATTAATTTCCAAAAGGAATTAATACAGGGACAAAAGAATAATAAATGATCTAATGTCCCCACTTCTATCTTACAATGCCAGCATCTATTAGATCTACTACTATCTAATTTCTGTAATCTCGTAGGGGTCCATAAAACTCTATGTAATAAAAACATCCATGTTTGACTCATAGATGCTGACCTTGTAGTATGTATTCTCCAGGACCAAAATTTTTGCCATTGAGATGCAGAAATTGTCTGTCCTATCTCAATACTCCAAATGTCCCTAAGTCCTGTTCTCTTTTTTTTGTTTGAAAATTCATATATAATCTTATACCATTTTGCAGCTTGGTGTCCTAGAAAATCTGCTTGAAAACAAAGGATTGGCAAACTATATTGAGTATTAAGATTCTTCCATTCAGGGAACCCTTCCTGAATAGCCTGCTTCAATTGCATCCATTTAAAATATTGTGTTTTGTCTAATCCAAATTTTTGTTGCAATTGTGAAAAACTAAGCAGTGATCCATTTATTATTACATCTTTTAAAGTACATATGCCTGCTATTATCCATTGATTCCATACTATTTTAAATCCACCAATTTTGATCCTGGAGTTTACCCAAATAGATTGATTTAAAGATTTAGCCAATGGATCTGTTGATAAATTGCTTATAAATCTTAATGTTTTCCATGTATCTATTAGAATTCTATGATCTTTATAACTCCTGGGCATTGTTATACTAATGAAATGTTCTGGATGTAAAGGGAACATGAGGCGCCATTCTAAATATAACCAGTCGGGTACATTTTCCATGAGATCTGGGAGGATTCAAAGGCATCTTTAAAAAGGAAGTCCACCTTTGAATTTATCTAAGTTTTATTCAGCCCTCAGGGTATTTGGTAGAGAATTCCAGATTGTGGGGGGCTGTAACCAAGAAAGAGGTGGTTCGATGAGTGCTGATAATTTTTAAGGAGGGACGTGAAGGAGATGTTGAGAGGTGGATCTCGAAGCTGTGGGAGGATCATAGGGGATAAGGATTCTGTCAATGAAAGCAGGTTCATTGAATTGTAGGGTTTTGAATGTGAGAATGGCTATTTTATAAGTTATTCTATGGGGAATTGGGAGCCAATGGGCTTTTTTAATAGAGGGGTGACACGATCATATTTTTTGGAATTAGTTAAGACTTTTATGGCAGTGTTTTGGATTAATTGAAGGCATCCGATATCTTTCTGGCATAAACCTTTGTATAGTAAGTTGCAATAGTCTATTTTTTAAATGATGAGAGAGTGAATAAGAATATTTAAAGATTGTTGGTTCAGAATAGTTGCCAGGGGTCTTATCATTCGTAACTTGTAGAAACAATTTTTGACTACTGCAGAAATTTGTGGGCGTTAAGTTTACTATCTATAATAACACCCAAGATTTTGGTTGAACT
This sequence comes from Geotrypetes seraphini, assembly GCF_902459505.1. NCBI lineage: Eukaryota > Metazoa > Chordata > Amphibia > Gymnophiona > Dermophiidae > Geotrypetes > Geotrypetes seraphini. The sequence goes on along the minus strand of NC_047092.1, from coordinate 78,555,366 downwards.
GACTAGTTCAATTGAAGTACAGTATTGTTGATGGCCAGAGGAGCTGTGAGTTGAATTTTCTCTTTCCAAGTAAAAAGAATACAATTGGTTTTAGAAATACTGAGGGAAAGCATGTTTTCATTTAACCATAGCCTATTTCTATCTAGTTTTGAATTGATACTGCTAATGTCATAGGTGTTGGAAGGATCAATGGGGTGAATGAGCTGTATGTCGTTAGCGTATGCATAAGTGGTAAAGCCAATGGATTGACAAAGAGTCAGTAGAGAGGCCAGGTAGATGTTGAATAGTAAGTGGGAAAGTATAGAACCTTGGGGAATGCCGAAGTTACTTTTGTAAACTGAAGACGTGGAGTCATTGAAAGATACTGTGGAGGTACGGTCTGTAAAGTAAGAAGTGAACCATGCAAGGGTTTGGTTAGAAATACCAATGGAGGCTAGCCTTTTGTAATTGGTGATCTATTGTGTCAAAGGCCGCTGAGAGATCCAGTGAAATAAGAATAACTGATTTGTGCTGTTCAAGAAAGTATTTAATGGAGGTTGTTAATCCTAGAAGGAAGTGTTCCGTTGAGTGATTTTTGCTGAAACTGGTTTGGTTGGGGTGAAGAATTTGTGTTTTTTTGACAAAGTCTGAAATCTGATTGAATACAATCTTTTTTGTTAATTTTGCTAAAAAAGGAAGATTGGGTATTGTTCTGTAATTGGAACATTCCTGAGTAGATTCTTTGTAGTTTTTGAGAATGGGAAAGATAAATGAATGTTTCCAAGTTTTTGGTAATGTTGTTGAGATAAGACTGGCGTGAATGAGTTTAAGAATGTAAGGGCCAAAAATGGAAAAGTGCCATTTAAGAATGAACAGGGGAATATAATCAGAACTGGAACCTTTAAGATTAAGAGAGTGCATAATATGTTGTATTTCTTTTAGGGAGGGAAGAGAGAAGTTTGAACATGAGGAGCTTAGTGGGTTAAGCTTGTCATCTTCTGAGAGAATTTTTGGACTAGTTTTTATTTTAATTTCTGATCTGATGGTGTTGATCTTTTCTTGGAAAAAGTTTGCAAGGTTTTGAGCTGAAGGAGAGTCTGTGTTAGAGATGGTTAGTTTAGGCTTAAATTAGTGAGTTTTTTCAGGATGGAAAAGAGAGCGGATGCATTTAGAATATGAGATTAATATGGCTTGCTTGTCCTTGGTGAAAGCAGAGGTACTTACCATTAGCAGGTGTTTGCTGAGGATAGCAAGCCAATAATCTCATATACTCTCTCATCTCCCCTAGGAGTTGAATTTTTATATATAACATAAGATTATTAATTTATTACAACAAATAAAAACTGTAAGCAATTACAGAACAGTTCTAGGAAACAAAAAGAAATCATACACCTACCGTATTTGCCGGCGTATAAGACGACTTTTTAGTACCTTAAAATCCTCCCCAAAGTCGGGGGTCGTCTTATACGCCGGGTACAGTTTACATGCCCTTACTTGCGGGGCTGGATGTACTCAGTCGCGCGGCTCTTCTTCTCCCTACCTTCTCTGCTTGCAGCACAGAGCCGAACGGAAGTCTTCCCGACGTCAGCGCTGACGTCGGAGGGGAGGGAGGGCTTAAACAAAGCTTAAACAAAGCCCTCCCTCCCTCCGACGTCAGCGCTGACGTCGGGAAGACTTCCGTTCGGCTCTGCTGCAGGCATGGCAGGTAAGGAGAGAGAGAGTACCAAGAGAGAGGGGCGGCCGCCCCGCCCCGGTTGCAGCACAGCCGGCCAGGTCCCCTTACTTTTGTGGCACTTCCCCGACCGACCGATAACAGCCCGGGTCCGACAATCCTCCCTGCCCTGTAGCCGCGAATCTAAATTACCTTCTTACAGCAGGCTGTAAGAAGGTAATTTAGATTCGCGGTTAAGGGCAGGGAAGTTTGTCGGACCCGGGCTGTTGTCGGTCGGTCGGGGAAGTGCCACAAAAGTAAGGGGACCTGGCTGGCTGTGCTGCACCCGGGGCGGTAGAGAAGGGGGGGGGGGAAGGACTCTGAAAGCACTTGAAGACAGAGGAGGGAGAAGAACGCTGAAAGCACATGGGGGAATACAAAGGGGTGGAGAAGGAAGAAGGGGTCGTCTTATACGGCGAGTATAACACAAAACTCTGTTTTTTAACTAAAAGTTGGGGGGTCGTCTTATACGCCCAGTCGTCCTATACGCCGGCAAATACGGTACTTAAATTTCTAGTCCACATTATTAGGACTGCTGTTAACCCAGTGGAGGAACACATATACTTTATATATGAATTATTTTATATAATCACCTTATCTACAGGCAGGAAATTTATTCATTTTGTTTTATATCTCCTCTCTTCAAACCGCTGAATTAGTCTGAGGTGAATTATCCAATTTAGATTTATCTTGCAAAAATATCTCCGAGATTGATCAACAAAAATATATTTATTGTTCTCATATGTAACCAAGCATTTGCAGGGAAATTTAAGAAAGAATAAAGCTCCCACAGCTAGGATGTGAGCCTTTAGCTGTAGGAGTTGTTTTCGTCTATATTGTGTTTGCTTGGAGACAGCAGGAACACATTTATATTTTGCCTGCAGAACAGGGTCTGTTTATTTGAAAAATAAAGTTTAAGATCAGCTTGCTTCTCTAATTCGGTTTTGAAGGTGACCAACAGAGTAGCTCTTTTGGCAATATACCGTAGTCATTAGATGACTCTAAAAATTGTGATATATTCAAACTGTCTGAGGATGCAAGCTGATCCATTCCTCCTTTCTCTGATATAATCTTAGAGCTTCTAGGGATGTAATACAAATTATGAGGGAGAAAGCCTTCTGTCTGACTATAATTAAGAATATCTTTTAAATGCATCCTAAGAAGCTCAATTGGAGATAAATAATGAGAACAAGGGAAGTTCAAAAAACAAAGATTCCTTGATCTCATAGCATTTTCCATTTTTTCTAACTGTACATTAATCAAGGTATTATCCTTCACATTAGATGTTAAACAGGACTGGATCACAGATACATTAAGTCTGAGTTCCCTGTTCGTTCACCTTGTTTGTAGTATAGTAGAAAATTTGCAAAGCTGTACGACCATGGTCTGTAACGAGCTCTCAATTCTGTTAACCACAGTCCAAAGATCTTGTAATGTTATAACTTTATCACCCCCTTCTAGGGGTGTTGGAGAACACTGAGGCATTTGAACAGGAGTTAACACTGTATTAGATTTCTCAGCCAACATTAAAGTTGAATCCAGTTCAGTTAATTTAGGAAAAATTAGTTCCACTCCAATTTCGGGTGTAGAACCAATTTTCTCAAGTATGCTTAAAGCAGGTAGGGGTGGAGGAGAAGGTTCGCCAGAAGAAATCGAGGCAGAATGGGACTGGAGGTCAATCTTAACCTTCCAGAGATGTTACTAAAGTAGTTGGGTGGTGGCCGCTGGGTTGCCTGCCTGCAGATCTTTCCTCCCTACAGGTAATGCAGCAGCCCTCGGAGTTGAATTCTTTAGTTGACCTATATAATGTATTCCTGGTCCTATGCTTATGAGGCCAGCAAAAAGGCTCCTGCCCATGCGCTGTGGGACACTGTCTTCAAGATTTAAAGCTATACATATGTTTCTAAGCATTTATACCTGGGGCTCCATAGATACGTCAGCCGCATGTGAGATTATTGACTTGCTGTCCTCAGAGAACACCTACTATAGATAAGTATGTTTGCTTTAAAGCCTTACATCCATGATTTTCTATTATCTTTTTTTTTCTTTCCAACCTAACAAAAATTGGAAAGAAGAAAGAATGAGAGTGTTTGTCTTGGGTCAAAACACCTCTAAAATTTTAACAGAATAGTATGAAACTTGTGAGAAGGTCTGATTAAAAGACACATCTAGTTTGAAAATGTGTTAGATCAGACTGGCGATTCCAGAAAAATAAGCTTTTCCCCCCCAAAAAAGAAATAATCCAAAGCATTTTTTTGTTGTCTTTTTTATAGGAATTATTAAAATAAGGAAGGCCACCCCAAAGGGGGTGTTCAAATGCTTGCCTAGCCCTTTGGGTGGCCTTCCTTATTTTCAGGGCTTGGCATGGCTGTAAGTTCTATGTGCAAGGCTGCGGACCTGCCCTAGTGTATAAGGCAGAAGAGGGCACTTTTTATTCTGGGCATAATGTGGCTAGTTTATATCTTTTGTCCTTCCTTCCATACTTTTTATAGTGGTCACCATGTGAAAGTACTCAGTAAAAAGTATTCCCTCCCCCTCAGAGTTAACCAAATATTCACAAATTTTTCTGCTGAAATTTTATTGTGTTCTTACCTGAATATACCATAGTCAAGTAGTGTTTCCTAGTCTTCTGGGGATTTGTAATATAAATAGGGCTGCTGTTAGATGGATTAAGGTTAAACTACTTGTTAATGGTAAACCAATCTCTGTTTTAAATTCTGCAAGGATCCTAGGCGCTGGAAATGTAGGCCAGGGTTTTACAGACCTACATTTCCTGCATCTAGGGTCCTTACAGAATCGTGGCCAGCATCCCTAATGGCACTGAAACCTGGTGCTGCCCCTAAACATGCCCACTTCTGGGCTTCAACATCACTAGGCACCACTAGGCGCTATGGATCCAGGTACTCATCCCAGAGGGCACCTAGTGGCACCTAATTTTTTAATGAGTCTTTAATTGGTTTCTAATGGTTCAATCAATTATTGCTCCACTTAAAACCAATTAAAAACTTAAGTTAGGCGCTGGTAGGTTCAATCAAGGTGCCTACCAGTGCCTAATTTTCAGCAACTTTTTTCAGAATTCGGCCCTTTGTGCATATGCCATGTTGTGAACTGAATTATGTAAAGATTCATTTTGGTTTTATTCCTTTTTTAAGAAGTTCTTCAGAACGGAATGGGACGATTCATCACGCCCAGTTCATCTTGGGACATTTCATCGCAGCCACAGTGAAATGGCCATGATGAATCATTACATCCCACTGCAGCCATCATCCATCTTCTGCCCCATTCTGCAGAGTTCATCATGGGACATGGGCTGCTGCTCATAGGGGAGGGGAAGAAGGAGGGCCTTTTTCTCTCCTGAGGGAGGGCAGAGTTTTTGCAGGGAGGAGGCCATCCCACTGCAGCGACACTGGTGAGGCTGCTGATAGGGATGGGGAGAAGATCTTGGTGAAGTATGAGAGGGCATTGCCCCTACACAGGGGAAGGAGATCTTGGGGGCGGGGGGGAGAGCGAGGGGGCATTGCCCCCTCCACACACACACAATCGGGAGGGGTGCACTGGTGATGCTGCGATGGGGATGGCAGGGAGGAGAATTGGATTCATCATGATCAATTCATTGTGCTGAAACGGTTGTGATGAACTGGCCACGATAAACTGTCCTAGACCCCTTTATAAATGATAGCACAGATTTTGTTTATAGAACATTACTGTAAATGAACATTGGGAAGCAGTGTTTGTGTACAGTCTTGTGTAATGTTAGCATTACAAATACCATGTTCAAAAGAGAGACCTGATTTATAAAATGGGTGACGTTTCCCAAATCGTAGCTCCTTCTGATAGACCTCTAAAAGGCTCATTTACATTTTTCTAAAAAATATATTATGGCAATCCCTTTGAATAGAAAGTTCGTTGTGTCAGAATACTATGCAAAAAAAAAGTCCCTTTTCTTTATTACAGGCAGAAACTGTATATACATGCTACTAAAGCATTGTCCCTGTTCAAGGATGAATGTGTCATGAAATACGAGACATTTTTGAGCAAGGCAGAAGACTGGATAAGGTAGGCAAATGGAGTAGTCTCTGCTGGGGATGCAAAGCAAAATTTCTTGATTTAACCGAGCCGCTATGATGGATAATTTGCAGGGTTTTTTCCCCCTTACTTTCAGAAAGATGCTTCATTTAAGGAAACAATTGCTGGCTCTCACTAGGCAGTGCTTTGATATTGAAGAAGAAGTGTCCAAGTATCAAGATTTTACAAATGAGGTAAAGCTGTCAAGGAAGGACTATAGTTTTTCTGTTTTTTCTCATGCCATCTACAAGAAGTGGAAAAGCACCAGGCAGCAATGGTAACCTTTTTTTATGTCCTAAAATGCTTCTCATGAATTCTAATCAGAACCCTCAATCCAACCAGCTTGAAAAACAACAAAAGTTGCATAACTAAAGATAAAGCTAGGTGTTTGTGGGTAAAGTATTTTAGTTTCTGAGGCTTTTCTTAAAATTTCAAATGACAACAGTATCTGCTTATTGGTTCACATAATGTTCAATCAGTGTTAACCAGTTAGTATGAGTTATACATTTTCATATTCTACTTTCATGTTATTTTGTTTTGCATACTTTTTTAAACTGTGCCCTTTTTAGGGAAAATAAAGGATTATAACTTCATAGAAAGCATAATCATGTAGTACATCTGTCACTGATTCCCAGAATGTAAAGTGTTGTATTTTCACCCGCTTTTGTAATGCATCTGCATTACTCCCTTCAAAAATCTTGCTACATCAGGATGTGAAGACAAAGAAACTTTTTCCACGAGCCCTAATGCTAAGGAGGCCTGCCACCTGTACTCTGAGAGAACCAACTGCTAGGTCTTTCTTGAGCCTGCCCTGAAGAAACATTAGGACTGCTGACAGCGGAGCCTGAAAAGTCTTCACATTCTGCCTAGCACATCAGTGCTAAAAAATCTTTCATGCCTTAGCATAGACCACAACAGTCACCGGTTTCTTAAATCTTAGGAGAGTAGCCATGACCACCTTCAAGTAACCCTTGCGCACTAAAGCCATGCACTCAAGAGCCATGCCATAAGCCCAAAATGTCTTGGATCCCCCAGGGCAACTGGATCCTGTGAGAGAAGATTTGAATAAAGCAGTAGTTTGATACCCTTGTCTCTCTGTAGATGGACCAGATTTGTGTACTGTAGCTAATGTGGGCAAAAATCTGGGACAACCAGGATTACCAACCCTGGGTAGGTCACTATTCTTCGAATGACCAAACCTATCCTGGGCGACAGGAGAAACACTTACAACAGCCCCTTCTCTGGCCAAGATTGTACTAGAGTGTCCATTCTGGTATTTCAGGGCTTGAATCTTTGGCTGAAGAAGCGAAAGGCTTTTTTGTTGGCTGCTGACGCCATCAGATCGAACATCAGAGATCCCCATTGATGCACAATGATGTTGAAGGCCATCCGAGAAAGAGACCACTCCACTGGATCTGGGCTGAGATAGCCTGCATATTGTCCACTCCCATAAGATGCTGCTGATAGTGATTGAAGATGAACTTTCCCATCAATACTCTTGGTGCCACCCTGTCTGTTTATATATGCCACAGCTGTGACATTGTCCGAGACGACCCCGACCGCCTTGCCTTCCAGGATGGTCTCCATTGTCTGCTGCACTAAACGAATGCCTCTCAGCTCCAATTTGTTAATGGACCATTTTCTCTGAGAAGGGTGACCACTGGCCCTGAACTGGTGACCCTCACAATAACTCTTCCCAGCCATCAAGACTGGCATCTGTCATCAGGATCACCCAAGAGGAGATGCATAGAGGCAAGCCTTTCAACAGTGACTCCGGCTGGAGCCACCAATGCAAACTTTGACACACCCCAACCATCCAATGCCAGCAGCATCTAGAGGGAATCCATTGTTGGAGACCAACAGGACAAATGTGTGTCCTGAAGAGGGCATAGGTGAGCTTTTGTCTAAGGAGCGACCTCTATCACTACCATTGAACCCAGCAGTTGAAGATTGTGCTAAGCAGTGGGAGCTGGCAGTGCTAGGATCTCCAAAATCTGTTTGCATGGCTCTGGAAGAAAGACAAGGCCTTTCACTGTCAAAGTGGATACCCAAGTACTCTAGGGGTTGCGTTGTCTCCAGGTGGCTTTTCTGAAAATTTATGATCCAATTCTGCAGCAGTTGGACAACTTGCACCACTGCTTTGTCGCAGTCGGTCTTTTAAAAGACTCATATCAACCAATCATCCAAGTATGGATGTACCTGGATCCCTGCCTTGTGCAAGAGTGGTGCTACAACAACCATCAACTTGGTAAAGGTGTGAGGTGCTGTTTCCAGACGAAATGGGAGCGCCAAGAATTGGAAATGTCTCTTCAACACGTGGAATTTCAGGAACTTTCCCTGTGAGCTGGATATATGGAAATATGCACGTAAGCCTTAAAAAAAAGGGGACCACCTGCAACTCCATTACACTAGAGGGACCAGAAGAGGCTAAGCTCAAAGTTCCCGCCATACCCTTATGTGTGCCCCGCTGCACATGGAACAAGGATGCTCCTCAGTCGACCATCCTGCATAAATCTGGCATGAATCATGGTTAAAATAGCCTGATGAATCCATCTCTAATAATTTTAATAAAAATCAAGGGTTTTCTGAGGCAGACAAAAGCGTCAAAATTCAGATCGAGAAATCCAAGATAGCAGCAACAACAGCGTTTTAGCACCAAAAAATGGCCCAAGAGGCTAAATAAAAGTTCAAGAAATGTTGGAAAGGGTTTTTTGGAAGTAGGAGACCCAAATCCAAACCCCAGAAACCTCCCAAAATGCAATTAAAGACCCCACCGCTGATGTCTCCCATAGACTACAATAGGCAGTACTCACAGTTCTGCTGGTGCTGTGCCTGCTTCAGCTGAAACAGCAGCTGGAAGGTCTTATTATGTGTCTTATTAAGCCACTTTGGTTTTGTTTAGTATCCCTGACTTTTAAACTGTTTATATGTAAATTTGATATTGTACACTGCTTAGAAACCTGATTAAGCGGTTTAAAATTTTTTTAAATAAACTTAAAACTTTAATAAACTTGTAAAGACCATTGCCTCAGACAAGCATGTAAAAATAATTCCATATGCTTGCTTGTTCAGGCTGCCAGTCAGACTGTGTTAAAGCCTAAGATCCCAGACACCCAAAGCTCCTCGCACATCTTTGGGGGGGGAGGGGGAATGCAGCTGGCAAACAAAAAAGTCCTTGGGACCAACATGGATGCCACACAGCCTTTGCTCAAGCTCCAGTAATGACCAGGAGCGAGCTTCATTACCAGGGGAACCGTCCCCAAGCCACCAAAAGTGTTAGTGCAGGCTGGCTAGGTAGGTCCCCTGAAAAAAAAGATTGCCCTCCCAACGACAGACCTCTTGACAGTGAAAGTCTGTGTTTTCATCCAGGAAGAGCTGTCCCAGTGAGCATGGGGACTTCCTTAGCACTGATAAAATGAGACCAAAAATAACAAATGGAGAGCAGAACAGATTAGAGAGACACCTTCAACTTGCTTGTAGAAGGAGAAACTGAGGCTCAGAGTACAGTGCAAAGAGAGGGGAGGTGGAGCCGAAAAATGTAGATGACACCTACACAAACTTGCGAGCAGAGGTGAATAACCCACTGGTTCAAGACTCATAATGCCTTTTGCACTAGAAATCAGTAAATTTTTTTAAATTCTCCAAACCCAACAAATCCATCCATACAAAGTCACGTGAACTTATGAGAGAGGCAAACATGAACTTACCTTTAAGTATTTTCATCCAGATACAACTGTAATTCTTCAAGGATCTAGCATCGTTTGTATTATGAGTTTTGCAGATTTTAAGACAGTATACATTCAAAATGACAGCACTATATTTGTATGTATAGGGGTAGGGTAATTGCTGCAATTTGTCTTCTACTTGAGTTAAGGTTTTTTGGTAATAGAAGGCAATGAACTGCTGGATGATATCATAAAATGAATGGTTTGTTGCTGATAACTTGTATACACTTGCTGTTTATTTCAGTTTCATGAAACAGTGCCACAGAAAATGTTGGCTTCAGGAGGAATAAAACATACAATGAATCCAATTTACCCAAGCCCAAATACATTAGTGGAAATGACCCTAGGGTAAGTACTTTCCTACTGAACAGTCTCCTTGGCATACTCTGAGCAAAGTTTGCCTAAGAGCTATCATTATGCACAATATTTTGTTTTCAAATTTTGAGTTAATTGATTTGAGCAATCATCATGTTCGGGTCTATATTCAATGTGATTTAACTGAATGGAAATGGCTCCTGGCCAGTTAAATCACCTGTTTGGGGCTAAATGCTAATTTTCAGTGGCACTTAACTAGTTAGCACTGAAATAAAAACTGCTATTTTGAGGGCAAATTCAGCACTTGGCCAGTTAAGTGCTGATATTCAACACTAAACTGGCTAGGTTAACTGCAAAAATGGGACTGCATGAAAATCTGTCTTATCTTTAATGTGGTAACCCATAGCTAGTTAAGTGCTGAATATCACATTTAACCAACTGTGTATTAGCCGACTTCAAATTCAGTACTGAAGTCCAGACATGGCCAGGCTATTAGTAAGCCTGTTGTGTTTTCTGTGACAATATTGGAAACACTTATTGCCAAGTACATTTTCAAATAAAAAAACTTTCTTTAGATTGCATTGAAATGAATAGGAAAAAAACTTATGGCTTTTTTTTTTTCCATTTAATGTATTCAGTACTGCGTTCTCAGTCTTATTTAAAGTGGCATACAAAAAGCTTTAGAAACATAAGCTAAAAATATACAATATAAAAAAAAATCCTCCCCATACATAAACTAAAATAAAAAGTAACAAAAATTAAAAGCAAATATTTTTTAAAAATCAGTAAACTCCCTATCCCTGGAGAACATACGAGACATAGTAACATAGTAAATCAGGGGTGCCCACACTTTTTGGGCTTGTAAGCTACTTTTAAAGTGACCAAGTCAAAATGATCTACCAACAATAAAATTTTTTAAAAACCCCACAAAGCACACTGTATACAGAGAAAATGTGAATTATCATTTATATTCCAGGGTTTTTTCAAAGAGGTCAAGGCAGATGACTCTATGCAATGTCACCTCAGTAACAACTATACAAAAATAGACAAATATACCCCCTCCCTTTTTACTAAACTGCAATAGCGGTTTTTAGCGCAGGGAGCTGCACTGAATGCCCTGTGCTGCTCTCGATGCTCATAGGCTCCATGCGCTAAAAACCGCTATTTTGAGATATAAATTCTCAAATCAAACACATTTTGATCACTAAATAAAAACATTTTTCCTACCTTTGTTGTCTGGTGATTTCATGAGTCTCTGGTTGTACTTTCTTCTTCTGACTGTGCATCCAATATTTCTTCCCTTCTTTCAGCCTGCTGTATGCTTCCAGACCTCATTCCCTCCACCAACTTTTTTCTTCCTCTCTCCCTGCCCCCCTCCCTTTCTTTCTTCCTGCCTCCTTTCTTTCTGTCTCCCTGCCCACCTTCCTTTCTGTCTCCCTGCCTGCCCCCTTTTTTTCTCCTTGCCCTCCCCCAAGCCACTGCCACCGCCATTGGGGAACAGGCCTCCAAACCACCGCCACTCCAAGCTCTTCCTGCTTCCCAACACAGAAGCGCAGGGCCGACCAGCGATTGGCTAACCCGGAACTTCCTCTCCGATGTCAGAATTGATATCAGGTGGGGAAGGCTGGTCAGCTCAGCACTTCTGCATAGGGAAGCAAGTAGAACGCGAAGGCAACGCGATCGACTCGCGTTGCCTTCACGATCTACTGGTCGATCGTAATCGACCTTTTGGGCACCCTTGTAGTAAATGGTATGGTCTATCCAATCTGCCTAACATGGCAGCCAGAGTTGTACCTGCTGCTTTGTGAAAGTTACATCCCTCTAGTCTATATTGTTTAAAATGTGAAGGTCAGTTATGTTTTGAAGTAGGGAATTACAGGCTGGTAAGTCTGCCTTCTGTGGTAAGCAAATTAAAACAGAGAATGGTCAAGTTTCTGGAATCCTGTGGATTACAGGAATAGAGGCAACATGGATTTACTACAGATAGGTCTTGTCAGACAAATCTGATCAATTTCTTTGACTGGGTGACCAGAGAATTTGATAAAGGATATGCGCTAGATGTGGTGTATTTAGATTTTAGCAAAGCTTTTGACAGTGTTCCACACAGATGTCTAATAAATAAACTGAGTGCCCTCGGGATGGGTCCCAAAGTGACAGGCTAGGTCAAGATCTGGTTGAGTGGAAAGCGACAGAGGGTAGTGATCAATGGAGATCGCTCTGATGAAAGGGATGTTACCAGCGGTGTGCTTAAAGGTTCTGTTCTTGGGCCTGTTCTTTTTAACATTTTTATAAACGATATTGCTGAAGGGTTGTCGGGTAAGATTTGCCTCTTTGCAGATGATACGAAAATCTGCAATAGAGTAGATACGCCATATGGTGTGAATAACATGAAGAAAGACAGGACGAAGCTTGAAGAATGGTCTGAAATTTGGCAGCTGAAATTTAATGGTAAGAAATGCAAGGTCATGCATTTGGGCTGCAAAAACCCGAGGGAACGGTACAGATTAGGGAATTAAGAGCTTATGTGCACGACAGAAGAGCGGGACTTGGATGTGATTGTATGTGATGATCTTAAAGTGGCCAAACAAGTTGAAAAGATGACGGCGAAAGCTAGAAGGATGCTAGGTTGAATAGGGAGAGGTATGACTAGTAGGAAAAAGGAGATATTGATGCCCCTGTATAAGACTTTGGTGAGACCTCATTTAGAATATTGTGTACAATTCTGGAGGCCGCACCTTCAAAAAGATATAAAAAGGATGGTCCAGAGGAAGGTTATTAAAATGATACGTGGTCTTCATCATAAAGCGTATGGGGATAGACTTAAAGATCTCAATCTGTATACTTTGGAGGAAATGCGGGCGAGGGGAGATATGATAGAGACGTTTAAATACCTACATAATATAAATGCACATGAGTCTCTTTAATTTGAAAGGAAACTCTGCAATGAGAAGGCATAGGATGAAATTAAGAGGTGATAGGCTCCGGAGTAATCTAAGGAAATTCTTTTTTACAGAAAGGATGGTAAAATGCATGGAACAGTTTCCCAGAAGAGGTGGTGGAGACAGAGACTGTGTATGAATTCAAAAGGGCCTGGGATAGGCACATGTGATCTCTCGGAGAGAGAAAGAGATAATGGTTATTGCAGATGGGCAGACTAGATGGGCCATTTGGCCTTTATCTGCCATTATGTTTTTATGATTCCATCTTTTTTCTGAATTGGGTGCCTCTGTATTTATACCATTCATTTTTTTTTTTAAAATTCCTTCCCAGTTTTGTCTCCAAGTGTATTCTGGACAGCTACCACTCTCCTTCTATCAGCTGAGACTAGCCCGACTAAAAATTTTTTTCAGAAACCCAACCCAATCCATATAGTAGAAAAAGTTCAAACTGAATTTAAAAATAGGGTTTCTTTTTTCCCCCCCCCCTTTGGAAATTCTGTAATCAGTCTACCAATGAACATCAAAGGGGACTGAATTCAAAAAAGATCCAGTCACTGAAAACATTCTCACATAAAGTACAGTTTTGCTAACAATTCTACTAGTCAAGACAATGATTTAGCACCATAAGATAGTCATATAGGTGCTAGGGCAGTCCCATAGGTCTTCTGGTGGCCATGTTAAGGATGTCCATAATGAATCTCTTCTAATGCAATTGGTCCAGAGCAACTGGAGTAAACTCGTTTATGCAAAGGTGAAACCATTTTGCTTCAGCCTTGATTTGTCTGTGCCAGATCTTTCTTGGAGCATTTTTTTTACAACCTTCCAGCCATGTGGTGGTTGTATCCATGATCAAATGTACCCCAAACAAACTTGATTAGAGGGGCTTGTATAATAAAGCACCCTTGCTTCATTTAAGTATGCTGTCTAATCCATTCTGTAAAAATAACCCAGCCTGTTTGACCGCAAATAACTTTCTGCTTTCTCTTTGTTTTATTTTTCTATATCTAGCCTGCATATTTTTCCTTTACTTGCAAGATCTTAGAAAATGAAGCAAACACCCAGGGATATTAAAAAAAAATTAAGACTGCAGAATTAACTTATTTTGTTTGTGTAGTAGTTTTCATGGAATTATGATCTGTTTTGTAGCTATAAGAAATATAATTTTACTCATGCCACATTCAGCAAATTAAACACAAGAAAATATTTTTGCATTTTATAGAATGAGGAAATTAAAGGAAGAAATGGAGGGTGTTGTTAAGGAACTTGCTGAAAATAATCACATTTTGGAAAGGCAAGTATTTATTCCTACTTCTGTTTATATAAAGTCTAAGACCAATATCCCTTGATGGATATAGAGAAAATCTATAACATCAAACCCGCACTATAAAACTATATATAGTGTGCAAGTTTATGGTGTTTTTTGTTTTTTTTTTAAAGGCTGAAAGACCTCAAGTGTTCCCAGCTGACTGGGCTTTAGAATAATCTTTCCCAGGCAACCCAATGTGAACTGTCACTGGTCTTTAATTGCCTATTTGATTATTGTCTTTATACTTTTAAAATTTTTCTCTCTCTTTAAATATTTTTATATATTTCATAATTTATTACTAACATTTATAGTGATAAAATTGTCAATGCCTTTTTCAAAGCTAACCTCTTATTGCCTTACTCACAATTGCAATCCCTTTAGAATAGTTGATTGAATAAAATTAATTAAATAAGGCATATGGTACTTAGCTTGTACTGTGGAATTGTAGCTTTGATGTTGACAATTGCTGCAGTGGAAAGCCACTAATAGTAGCTTCTCCGGTGTTAAGCCGGTTACAGCTGATACATAGACTTTTAGGATTCACTCTGAATGTTCTTGTGTTCTTATATTTGTATTCTACGGAGCACCTCTGTTTCACTCTATTAAGAGCTTCATCAGGAGATTAGTAGAGGAGTTTATCCTATTGATCTTCATTAAACATTATGACTTTACCGCAAAGCGAAGCACGTCTTCCCAATTCATGTAGACGCTAACACTTTTCAGTTTTCTCTGTGTTCCTACCAAAGCAACACAAAAAAATGGTATATTAATGTCATTCTAATAACAACTAGGTTTTATAATAGAATTAGGATGAAAACAAGCACAATTTTGTATATAGAAAGCTTATTTTACATATAGAAAATGGCTTTGTACAGTATTTGATGGTGCAGTTTTATCAATTGGTACAATCATAAGTGTTTTGTGCTTTGTGTGTTGTGTTTATTTTATACTATTTATGTTGAATCCCCTTTAAAAGTTTCCACTATTCTGAATAAAAAGGGATGCTGAATAGTTCTCAGCCCAACCAAGAAGAGAATGACGTGAATATGGTTCAATCATTGATCTGAAATAATGTCAAAACACAGAATTTCTTTTCTGCAAACTGGCACTTAAAATAAGATAACACTCTTTATCCCAGGACAAGCAGGCAGCATATTCTTAACTGATGGGTGATGGCACCGACGGAGCCCCGGTACGGACAATTTTAGAGTGATTGCTCTCTAAGAACTTAGAAAGTTCTAGTTAGGCCGTACCGCTCATGTGTGAGTGCCTTCCCGGCCGACGAAGGCGCACGGTCCCCAGTTTCTTAGTTTCCGCGGAACTAAGAAGACCCTTGTTTTTCAACGGCCGTTTAAATTTTTTCACTTACCTTCCCACTCGCGTATTTTTTCTTCGAAAAAGTTCTTCTTCTTTTTTCATAAGTTTCTCGACTTCTGAAAAAAAAAAAAACAATTTTCTTTTCTTTTATTTTTTCTCGGGTTCGCCCCGGCGGGGCCTGTTATCATCATCAAAGCCTCCGCTTTCGATTTGGCGGAGGCCGTGTTCACCTTCATGCCCCCTCAGCCAGGATTCAAAATGTGCCAACGGTGTGCGCGCCCCATCTCGTTGACCGACCCGCACAATTGGTGTCTGCAGTGCTTGGGTCCGGATCACAGGACTTCCACCTGCACCCGTTGTGCTACTTTGAAGAAGCGCACTTTAAAAAACAGGCAGCTTCAGCAGAAACTCCTTTTCGGTGCCGCGATGACTGATCCCTCGGTATCGACACCGGCATCAACAGCTTCTCAACCGGCTCCCACTTCATCGACGCCACGTGACACCGCTCCGGTGTCGCACCCTCCAGGTAAGCCGGCTAAGAAGCCTTCCTCCCTGGAGCGTCCTCCGGTCGCTGTGGCAGAGAGTCCAGTCCTGCCGACCTCAAGGCACCCCTGTAAACGCTCCGCCCCTATAGAGGTGAGTGCATCCTCCTCGGTCTCCTCATCCTCTGGGCGTCGAGCGGCACTGCAGGTACCGCAGAAAAAGAAAGCAATACCGGTGCCTTCTTTGGATGACCGTATTGCAGCTGTCCTTCAAGTCCAACTTAAGGAGCAATTGCAGCAACTCCTTCCTGCTCTGTTGGCACCGAACCTTCCAGTCTCGGTCCGGTCTGAGCCACCGGTACCGACCATGGAGCAGCCGCTATTGTCGGCTTCCACTCTTTCGGTACCGGTCCATTCTGCCTCTTCGACTTCCATGCCAGTACTATCTGCGGAGCCGAGAGGTCTTCGTCAGGCTGTTCAAACAACTGAGCCCTTACTTATGTCTGATCAGTCCCGACATCAGCAACCTTTAACTTCTCCAGGTGCCGCCTCCTTGCATTCCGGGAAGTTGGTACGCAAGACCCGAAACGCTGAGCCTTCGACACCCGACTCCCGGGGTCGTGTTTCTTAGGTACGAGATCCTGATCTCTGGGATGACTCTGAAGAGCCCTTGCTCTCTGAGGATGAGGTTTCTTCGGGTGAGGAGGACCCCTCTCTGCGAGAACCTTCTTCGAAGCCGGAACATTCCTCCTTTACATCTTTTTTAAAGGAGATGTGCGAGTCTCTTTCAATTCCTTTGGAGGCTGAATCCAAGAAATCTAAGGCATTCCTTGATGCTTTGGACTTTGATCAGCCTCCAAAGGAATTTCTTAAATTGCCCCTCCATGATATTTTGAGGGAGACTTTCTATAAAAATCTTGAGACTCCCTTGACCATCCCTGGGGCCCCTCGCAAATTGGATTCCTTATAAAAAGTCATCCCAATCCCAGGCTTTGACAAACCTCAGCTCCCGCATGAGTCTTTATTGGTTGAGTCCACTCTTAAAAAGTCTGCGGGCGCTAGTGTCTATGCTTCGGTCCCTCCTGGCAGAGAGAGGAAGGCCATGGATAAATTTGGAAAGCGTTTATACCAAAATGCTATGCTTGCCAATAGATCCGATAATTATGCCTTTCATTTTTCCTGTTATTTGAAGCACCTCATTCAGCAACTGGCTTCTTTTGAAAAATACTTACCTGACAGAAAACTCTCAGCTTTCCGCCAATGCTCGTCCAGTCTCTTGCAGCTTAGAAAATTCATGGTTCGTTCAATTTACGACACCTTTGAACTCACCTCGAGGGCTATGGCGATGGCTGTGGCTATGCGCCGTCTGGCTTGGCTTCGAGTTTCGGAGCTTGATATCAACCACCAGATCGCCTTGCTAATGCTCCATGCCTCGGGGATGCCTTGGTGATTCTCTCGATTCCACCACACAGAAATTGTCGGCCCATGAGACTCGCTGGGACACTCTTCTCAAGAACAAGAAGAAGCATCCATCTGTCCGGCCCTTCCGCCAACAATCTGCCTATCAGCGCCGCTACTCTGCTAGACCCTTACCATCTGCTCCTCAACAACCTAGATGCCAGCGTCAGCAGCAACTCCAACAGCCTCATGCACAACAGCAGCAGCAAGTGAAGCCTCCTGCACAACCAAAGTCCACTCAACCCTTTTGACTTCATTCTCCAGGGCCTAACCAGTCTTCTACCATCGACCCTTCTACCTCAACCCATAGGAGGCTGTCTTTCTCTTTTCATCAGCCGTTGGGAGACCGTTACTTCAGACCAGTGGGTTCTAAACATCATTTGCCATGGCTATTCTCTCAACTTTCAGACTCTCCCTGGCCAAAGTCCTCCAAAAGAGTCTGCTTTGAACACACCTCAGTCCTCCCTCCTCCTTCAGGATGTCCAATCCCTTCTTCTTCTGAACGCCATAGAGGAAGTTCCTCTAGATCAGAAGGGGCAGGGATTCTACTCCCGCTATTTTCTGGTCCCCAAAAAAACCGGAGACCTCAGACCCATTCTAGATCTCCGAGATCTCAACAAATGCTTAGTCAAAGAAAAGTTCAAAATGCTTTCTCTGGCCACACTTTATCCTCTTCTCACTCAGGGCGACTGGCTATGCTCCCTCGATCTCAAGGAAGCCTACACTCACATCCTGGTCAATCTGGCCTCCAGACAGTATCTTCGCTTCATGATCAATCGCTGCCATTACCAGTACAAGGTGTTACCCTTCGGTCTTGCCTCCTCTCCCAGGGTCTTCACAAAATGTCTCATCATGGTGGTCGCTTTTCTGCGCTCTCACCGCCTCCAAGTCTTCCCTTACTTGGACGACTGGTTAATCAAGGCTCCATCATCTCAGGAAGTGCTTCATGCCACCAACCAGACCATCCTATTTGTCCAAGTGCCGATAATTAAACCGGGTTTTGGACGTATTTCTAAATGACCTAGGCCTTCATAGCTAAACGGGGCGTTTCAGGAGGAGTATCGAGGGCGGGATGTGGGCAGGCTTAGACTTAGTCGTACAGCATGTATAACCGAAGGTTTTACAACTGAGCCTAGACGGAACTTGGACGTTATGACTAAGACCATTTAAAACATGGTCTAAGTCACAAAAACCCACCTAAAGTCACCAGATAAGCACTGCAAACACATAAAACAGACCCCCCCACACACTACCCCAGTGATCACTGACCCCCCCCCCCAATCCCATAAAAATCTTAATCACACCTGTAAAATTCAGCCATCAGAACATCATCACCTGGCAGCCTGGCATAGGAAAGCCTAACTGTCCTGCACAGAGGCAGCTTAAGTCATCTTGGAGGTGGGTTAAGGACCCATAGAGAGGAGGCCCCATGCCCCTGTAATCACTGCATTGATACTGAAACATGTGCACTCCCCTATACACCCCCCAAAACCCTTTTGTACTGGCATATAAGTGGCTCCTGCAGCCATAAGGGCTATTAGGCTGGTAGATAAGTGGGTCTAAGGGATTCTGGAGGTGGTTTGGGGAGCTCACCGTGACCTATATGGGAGCTGTAGTGAGATGATGACATGGCACCCTTTTTGTTAAGTTCACAGCAGTGCCCTATAAGGTACCCCACTATTTAGGTGCCATGTCTGGGTGTTCAGTCCATCACTTTGCACGTCCAACAGGGCTTGTTCTAGGCGTTTTTGACATGAATGAAAAGTTGGACGTAAATGTGGTATAAAGATGGATGATTTAGCGACTTGGACAATCAGATCGGCAGGACGTATACTTAGACGATTTTCGAAAGGGAAAAAAATTTGGACATATTTTTTGAAAATGTGTCCTAAGCTGTCCTAAGCTCCATGAGGCTAAATTCCTCATGGAGGAGTCTCTAGCAAAGAACATCCAGAAGGGAGATAAATCCTTCTTCAGGTATATCAGTGATAGAAGAAAAAACTCAGGCAGGATTGTACGTCTTAGGAAACCAGACGGAGACTATGTGGAAAAGGATTCGGAAAAAGCCCAACTATTAAATGAATACTTCTGCTCAGTCTTCACCCGAGAAGCGCCAGGGCTCGGCCCTCAGCTACAGACAAGGGTTGGCTCAGTTGACCCGTTTAGTAACTTTGAGTTTACGCCCAGCAGTGTCTACGGTGAGCTGTCAAAGCTCAAGGTTAACAAAGCAATGGGGCCGGACAACCTGCACCCCAGGGTGCTTAGGGAGCTGAGTGATGTCTTGGCGGAGCCACTGTCCGCGCTCTTCAACCTCTCCCTTAGTACAGGCAGCGTCCCGTTGGACTGGAGGACGGCTAACGTCATTCCACTCCACAAGAAAGGCTCAAAGATGGAGACAGCAAATTACAGACCAGTGAGTCTAACATCGATAGTGAGCAAACTAATGGAAACTCTAATCAAACACCAATTAGATAAGATCCTGGATGAGGAGAATCTACGGGATCCCCGACAACATGGATTTACTAAGGGGAGATCCTGCCAATCCAACCTGATCAGCTTCTTTGACTGGGTAACGGGGAAGCTGGATATTGGGGAGTCCCTGGACATCGTGTATCTGGACTTTAGCAAAGCATTCGATAGCGTACCACACCGCAGGTTACTGAGCAAGATGAGTTCTATAGGATTAGGTAACACATTGACGAAATGGGTTGGGAGCTGGCTTGGAGGTAGGCTCCAAAGGGTGGTGGTGAACAGCACCCCCTCCGAAATGACGGAGGTGATTAGTGGAGTACCACAGGGCTCAGTCTTGGGCCCAATCCTATTCAACATCTTTATAAGAGACTTGGCAGAAGGGCTTCGAGGTAAAATAACATTATTCGCCGATGACGCCAAACTGAGTAATGTAGTGGGCAAATGCACAACAGACGAAGATTCAGTGCCCGACAACATGATGCACGGCCTACTCCTACTGGAGCGATGGTCTAGGACATGGCAAGTCAACTTAAATGCCAAAAAATGCAAAGTTATGCACCTGGGCAGCCAGAATCCATGCAAGTCTTATACCCTTAATGGCGAGATCCTAGCAAAAACGGTAGCAGAACGAGACTTGGGGGTAATCGTCAGTGAGGACATGAAGTCTGCCAATCAAGTGGAGCAGGCTTCGTCCAAGGCAAGACAAATCATGGGCTGCATACGAAGGGGTTTCGTCAGTCGTAAGGCGGAAGTCATTATGCCATTGTATAGATCCATGGTGAGGCCCCACCTGGAATACTGTGTGCAATTCTGGAGGCCGCATTATCGCAAGGATGTGCTGAGACTGGAGTCGGTGCAAAGAATGGCCACTCGGATAGTCTCGGGACTCAAGGATCTACCATACGAAAAACGGCTTGACAAATTACAGCTATACTCGCTCGAGGAGCGCAGAGAGAGGGGGGACATGATCGAGACGTTCAAGTATCTTACGGGCCGCATTGAGGCGGAGGAAGATATCTTCTTTTTCAAGGGTCCCACGACAACAAGAGGGCATCCGTTGAAAATCAGGGGCGGGAAACTACGAGGTGACACCAGGAAATTCTTTTTCACTGAAAGAGTGGTTGATCGCTGGAATAGTCTTCCACTACAGGTGATTGAGGCCAGCAGCGTGCCTGATTTTAAGGCCAAATGGGATCGGCACATGGGATCTATTCACAGGGCAAAGGTAGGGGAGGGACATTAAGGTGGGCAGACTAGATGGGCCGTGGGCCCTTATCTGCCGTCTATTTCTATGTTTCTATGTTTTTTACTTTAGATGACTTGCAACTTAGATGAAAACGGACTTAGACATTCCTTTCGATTTTGCCCCTCTTAGGGTTCTTCAGCTTGGAAAAGAGATGGCTGAGGGGAGATATGATTGAAGTCTACAAAATCCTGAGTGGAGTAGAACGGGTACAAGTGGATCGATTTTTTGCTCCGTCAAAAATTACAAAGACTAAGGGACACTCGATAAAGTTACACAGAAATACTTTTAAAACCAATAGAGAATAGTTAAGCAGTTAGAGGGGCCTAAGGCCCTATGTGGAATGCGTTGCCAGAGGATATGGTAAGAGCGGATAGCATAGCTGGTTTTAAGAAAGATTTGGACAAGTTCCTGGAGGAAAAGTCCACAGTCTGTTATTGAGAAAGACATGCCCTATATTGGTAGCATGGAATATTGTTACACCTTGGGTTTTGGCCAGGAACTCGTGATCTGGATTGGCCACCATGAGAACGGGCTACTGGGCTTGATGGACCATTGGTCTGGCCCAGTAAGGCTATTCTTATGACTATGGTAAAATGAAGAAAATGGTTAAAACGAAGCTAAAGGGATCTGCAAGAAAGGTTAGGACTTTAAATCAGGCATGAATGTTATTTAAAAACTAGTATTTTAGCCCGTTACATTAACGGATGCTAGAATGTCTTTATTTCTGTCTCTCTCTCCCTCCCGCTGTCTTTCTTTCTGTCTGTCTCTGTCCCTGGCCCCCTTTGTCTGTCTGTCTTTCTGTGTATCTCCCTGCCCCTGTGTCTTTCTTCTTTTCTTTCTGTCTCCCTTCCTCCCGCTGTCTGTCTGTCTGTCTTTCTATCTATCTGTCTCTCTCCCTGCCTCCTGTGCAGCAGCATTTTTCTCCCACCACTTCCCTGTGCAGCAGCCAAAGCAGCACTCCCTCCCCCTCCATTTCCCTCCTCCCACACCACTTCCCTGTGCAGCAACAGTAGCGTTTCCTCTACCCCCCTTTCCCTTCCCGCAGTCTGTCCGGCTCCCTTAGTCCCTTACCGCCCCCCCCCTCCTTCTCTTCCCTTCCTGCGGTCCCAACTACGAACCTGGCGATTCCAGCAGCGTGTGCAGCAGTCTTCACACGCTGCTTCGGGCCCTTCTACTGCCCTGATTTACTCTGCTGCATCTCTGATGATGTCATCAGGGAAGTGCCAGAGTAAATCAGGGCAGTAGAAGGACCCGAAGCAGCGTGTGAAGACTGCTGCACACGCTGCTGGAATCGCCAGATTCATAGTCGGGACCACAGGAAGGGAAGAGAAGGGAAGGGGAGGCAGCAAAGCACTTTGGTCCCGGGCAGTGGGGTCAGTGCAAGAGCCGGGGCGGAAAGTTGCTGGGCTTCTCAGGTCTGTCGCAGAGACGGGCTCGCACTGAAGGGAAGAGGCTGATGCCACCACATGGAAGCAGGAGAGTTAGGCCCCGAACATGCCTGCCCCGAACATGTCTTCCCTGATTGCTTGTGCAAGCCCGTGGGTTTAACCCGAAGCGGGTTAAACCCACGGGCTGCAAAAGTTTAAAGTATAAAAAAAAAAGTTGCAGCTAGGACGGGTCTGCGCGGTCTGCGCATGCGCACCGATCGCAAATGAGTGAGCCGTGCAGGCAGATTGGGGGGGGGGGGGTTCCTCCGATCGGCCTCATCTGCATGTTCGCGTTTGCTGAATTCGTCGGACCTGACCGGATCGGGCCCGATTGGGCAGATTAATGAATCCAGCCCTAAGGGACTGAGAGATGCTCCAGAAACCAAGTCAGTTACCATAGCTGGAATCCCACCCTCTACAATAGGAACAACATGGCGATCCATAGGGCCTCCTACAGAAGGTATAGAGCTAAGTGGTTTAATCTTTCGTTTACCCATAACAGGAAACAAAAGAGAGGAAAAAAAGTATATTAGGCAAGTATTAAGCAAAGTCACTTAACTCTCAATGCAGCTGCGGTGGCTCCAAGGAGGTCCCAAGGGCATGACGTGCCCCTCTGGCCACGCCCACAACTGCATAATCCTTTTGATAGTCTCAGAGGGACCCCACTGACGTCATCAGTCCGTCCAGCATTGTGCCCATGAAACCGCGGCACAATTCAGGTAATTCAATCCAGCATAAAGAGCCGCAGGGGTTCTGGAGGTAGATGTCGGTCCCTCTTTCACCTCGTACTCAGAAATGAGCCCTCAGTATCCCACAGACACAGCGTCCTTTAGGACTGACATCACCAGTCTATCCAGCGTTGTGCCCATGAAACTGCGGCACAATTCAGGTAATTCAATCAAGCAAAATGAGCCACGGGGGTTCTAGAGATACATGTCAGTCCCTCTTTCACCTCGTACTCAGAAATGAGCCCTCCTAATATATTACATTTATTAGAGACAAAGCAGTTTGTTCTGCTGTCTTTGGAGAAAACTTTCTATGTGTAAGAAGCTGTGTTTTACTTAGTGACAGAAATTTGTGGAGTCTGGATGAAACAACTGTCTATCCAGCATGTTTTGAAACTTTAACAGATTTTTGATTTTGTGTTTAAAGACATAATTTAAAAAATGGAAGACCTGCTATATAATCAAGTTTACAGCTTTTACTTGTCATATTCAACCAATTACTGTACATGTATTGCCTGTAATCTCTCTAAAGGTATATAGCTGCAGAAAACTTGGAGCTTATTCAGTAATGTTTAATGATCCTGCAATAACAGTTTCGGACCCAAACATTTTAATCTATAATAATGTTTATATTGTGTCTTTTTTTTTTTCAATTTATATTTTTATATAGGTTTGGTGCTCTAACGATGGATGGTGGCCTTCGAAATGTGGACTGTATTTAACACCATAGTGAAGCCTATTCAGTTTTCAAAGAAACCACAGAATGCAGAAATGGACATTATGTGCAAGATAGACTTTATTCTATTATGTATGCCTGTATAATGAGAAAAGAATGTATATATGTATTATATTGTGAATATGTGCAACTATATCATTCCTGTACTGCTTTTAACTCGTATTAAAATGTAATTTGTCTTTAGCATTTCTCAACTTTATGGCATTTGTTAGAACTAATACCTCTACACAGATGGGAAAAGGGGGCAATGTCTGGAAAGCTGTATATACTAATGCTCGAAGTATGGGAAACAAGATTCTGGATCTAGAAGCTGTGACGGAAGAAGATGAGTTGGATATAGTGGCGATCACAGAGACATGGTTCATGAAGAACCATGACTGGGATGTAGTTATACCGGGCTATAATCTATTCAGGAAAAATAGGATAGGAAGAAAAGGAGGGGGAGTAGATGTTAAAGATCATATTAAAGCTACACAATTGCAAAATCTGCAGGGCAAGAAAGAAGCACTGTGGATCAATTTGGAAAAAGGAAATGGTGAATATATTTACATTGGTGTGATATATAGGCCTCCTTCACAGACGGAAGAAATGGACAGAGATTTAATAGTAGACATTGAAAATATATCTAAAAAAGGGGAAGTTTTACTAATAGGTGATTTTAACATGCCGGATGTTGATTGGGGTATCCCTATTTTAGGGTCTTCTAGCAGTATGGAGATCCTGGATTCTCTACAAGAAGAACTGTTCCAGCAGTTGGTAATGGAACCCACGCGGGATGGGAAAAGTGTTTCTGATGTTACAGTGAGTGATTATCTGGCATCCAGTGATCACTGTATGGTACGGATTAATTAAGATGGGTATAGAGAGGGCTCATTCAAAAGCAAAGTTTCTAGACTTTAAAAAAACTAATTGTTCAGATGGGGGATTACATCAAGGAATTGTCTGGATGAGAACGTCTGGAAGGAGTGGAAATGCAGTGGGCAAAACTGAAAGGAGTAATTGTAAGGGCAATAAATCTTTTTGTGAGGCAAGTAAGTAAAAGTAAGAGGAAAAGGCCGCTTTGGTTCTCAAAAGTAGTAGCTGAGAAGGTAAGGAATAAGAGGTTAGCTTTCATAAACTACAAAAGATCATAGAAAGAGGAAACATGCAAAAATACCTGAAAAAGTTAAGAAAAGCTGGTCGTATGGTCAGGAAAGCAAAGATGCAAATGGAAGAAAAAAAACCTGACACGGTAAAACGGGGAGACAAGACATTTTTTAGAAATACAGTAAAACCTTGGATTGCAAGTAACTTGGTTTGCAAGTGTTTTGCAGGACAAGCAAAACATTTGATTAAATTTTAACTTGATATACAAACAATGTGTTGCGATACAAGTACATACAGTATACATGCGTCACATCATCACAACTGAGCTGATGGTTCTTTTCTCTCTGACGCTGCAGGAGTGTAGTGACTGTTCTAAATGAACGAGGTCTTGCAATACAAGTCCGTATACTATTTTGTATTAGTTTTTGGGTTGTGGAACGAATCGTCTTGAGTTTCCATTATTTCCTATGGTGAAATTCGCTTTGATATATGAGTGCTTTGGATTACAAGCATGCTTCTGGAACAAATTATGCTCACAAACCAAGGTTATATTGTATTGATAATAGGCAGAAGTGGATTACAGGACCGAAGGCAACATGGATTCACTAGAGGTAGATCTTTGTCAGACAAATCTGATCAGTTTTTTTGACTGGGTGACCAGAGAATTGGATAGAGGGGAGTATGCTAGATGTGGTATATTTAGATTTTAGCAAAGCCTTTGACAAATTAAATAAACTGAGTGCCCTCGGGATCGGTCCCAAAATGGCAGGCTGTGTCAAGAACTGGTTGAGTGGAAGGTGACAGAGGGTAGTGATCAATGGAGATCGCTCTGGGGAAAGGGATGTTACCAGTGGCATGCATCAAAGGCCTGTTCTTTTTACATTTTTATAAATAATATTGCAGAAGGGCTGTCAGGTAAGATTTGCCTCTTTGCAGATGATACCAAAATCTGCAATAGAGTAGACACCCCAGATGAGATGAATAACAAGACCTGGCGAAGCTTGAAGAATAAATAATCATAAGTAAAGAATAAGTAAATTTGGCAGCTAAAATTTAATGCTAAGAAACATTTAACATAGAAAAATTTAACATAGAAACATGATGCCAAATAAAGGCCAAATGACCCATCTAGTCTCTTTCTCTCTTCAAGAGATCTCGCGTGCCTGTCCCAGGCCCTTTTGAATTCAGACACAGTCTCTGTCTCCACCACCTCTTCTGGGAGACTGTTCCATGCATCTACCACCCTTTCTGTAAAAAAAGTATTTCCTTAGATTAATCCGGAGCCTATCACCTCTTAACTTCATTCTATGCCCTCTTCATCCTATGCCCTCTCATTGCAGAGCTTCCTTTCAAATTAAAGAAACTCGACTCATGCACATTTACATTACGTAGGTATTTAAACATCTCTATCATATCTCCCCCGCCTTTCCTCCAAAGTATATAGATTGAGATCTTTAAGTCTGTCCCCATTTTAGTAGCCTTCCTCTGGACTGACTCCATCCTTTTTATATCTTTTTGAAGGTGCGGCCTTCAGAATTGTACAGTGGCATCAATACCTCCTTTTTCCTACTGGCCATACCTCTCCATATGCAACCTAGCATCCTAGCTTTCGCCAACACCTTTTCAATCTGAATGGCCCCCTTAAGATCATCACATACAATTACACCCAGGTCTCACACTTCTGTCATGCACATAAGTTCTTCACCCCCTAAACTGTTTTTGCAGCCCAAATGCATTAAATTTTAGCTGCCACATTTCAGACCATTCTTCAAGCTTCACCAGGTCTTTCTTCATGTTATTCAAAGAGGTGTGTCTACTCTATTGCAGATTTTGGTATCATCCATAAAGAGGCAAATCTTACCTGAAAAACCTTCAGCAATATTGTTTTTAAAAATGTTAAAAAAAGGTCCAAGAACAGAATCTTGAGGCATACCACTGGTAATATCCCTTTCCTCAAAGCGATCTCCATTGATCACTACCCTCTGTCACCTTCCACTCAACCAGTTCTTGATCCAGCCCACCACTTTGGGACCTATCCTGAGGGCATTTAGTTTATTTATTAGATGTCTGTGTGGAACACTGTCAAAGGCTTTGCTAAAATCTAAATACACCACATCTAACGCACATCCTCTATCCATTTCTCAGGTCACCCAGTCAAAGAAATTGATCAGATTTGTCTGACAAGACCTACCTCTAATGCAGGGGTGCCCAATATGTCGATCGCGATCGACCAGTAGCTCAGGAAGGCAACATGAGTCGATCACGGAGCCCATCCCGGGCTCCGTGATAGACTCGTGTTGCCGTCCTGATCTACCGGGCCGATCAGCCTTCCTCTGTATTCTCCCTAGGGCCTTTTAGCTGGGCGGTCCGCCCAGCTGTCATCTGCTGCTGCCGCCGCTGCTGAACATAAAAAAAAACCGGCTTGGAGATTTCAGCCCTTAGCGAACTTATGCTCCAGGCTCTAACGTGTGCGTGCTGGCTTCTCTTCTCTTCCCTCCGAAACCGGAAGTTATGTCTGGGGGGGGAGAAGGGAAGCCGGCACGCACATGTTGAGAGCCCTGAAGCAAGCGTTCGCTACGGGCTAAGGCGGGAGACAGGTTAGTGAAGCATTTGCTCTTCTTGCTGCCGGGTCCTGCCTACTTTCAGTTTCTGCGAAGGCAGGACCTGGCAGCATTTCCCCAATAGGTCCATCGCGATCTTAGGCTGATCAGCCTTCCTCTCCCCGACGGCAGAATTGACGTCGGGGAGAGGAATGCTGGTCGGCCCCGAAGCAGGGAGAGCTTGGGGCGGCATCGGCTTTGGGGCCTGTTATCCATTGTTATCCTTAAACTAAACAAAAAGAGAGCCTTTGTTTTGGTGACTACAATTCCCTTCCTCATAGAGACTGATGTTAGTCTCGGGAGAGAAACTAAAAAAAGAGAAATCTAAAGTTTTTGATGTTTTTCTAAATACTGAGTCAATCTGATCTCCAAAATTCAGATATGAGTCCAGAATTTTTTCTTCAGGCTAAGACAACTTAGATCGATAAGTTATGTTTTAACCCAGAATAGTTTCAGAATAGTTGCACAGGCTCCCCTATTTGGACTTTTGCAACTCTCTATATTCTGGTATCACAGAATGAATTCAAACAATTACAACTGCTCCATAACACTGCAGCCAGACTAATCTTTCAAGTACACCAATTTGAACAGGCCATCCCATTGCTGCGATAACTCCACTGGTTGCCAGTGAAAAAAGAACACTGTTCGAGACTGCTTGTATTGTTTACAAGGGACTAATCATCTGATATTAAGGTATCATTCTCCTTCAGCAATTCAAGTACAATACAGTGGCATAAATTGACCTACCATTTGCTCTTCAAATTTGCCGGCAGTGGCTTGGGGGAGGGCAGAGAGACAGAAGGAAAGAAGAGAAACAGACAAAAAGAAAGGGGGCATGAAGAGAGGAAAAAAGAAAGGGAGGCAGAGAGAAAGAAAGGGCAGGGAGAGAGGAAGAAAAAGTTGGGGGAGGGAATGAGGTCTGGAGGAGAGGAAGCATACAGGCTGAAAGAAGAGAAAAAAGATTGAGTGCAAAGTCAGAAGAAGAAAGTGCAACCAGAGACTCATGAAATCACCAGACAACAAAGGTAGGAAAAATGATTTTATTTTCAATTTAGTGATCAAAATGTGTCTGAATTTATATTAGCTGTCTATATTTTACACTATGGTCCCCTTTTACTAAACCGCAATAGAGGTTTTTAGCACAGGGAGCCTATGAGCGTCGAGAGCACCGCTGGGCATTCAGCGCAGCTCCCTGCACTAAAAACTGCTATCGTGGTTTAGTAAAAAGGGAGAGGGGTATATTTGTGTAATTTTGTATGGTTGTTACTGGGCACCCCTGCTCTAGTGAATCCATGTTGTCTCCAGTCCTGTAATCCACAGGATTCCAGAAACTTGACCATTCTCTGTTTTAAAAGTGTTTCCATTATTAATTTGCTTACCACAGAAGTCAGACTTACCAGCCTGTAATTCCCTACTTCTTCATTACTTCCACTTTAATGAGAGGGACCACATTTGCCCTTCTCCAGTCCTCCAGTACCACTCCCAACTCTAGAGACTCATTGAAACCTGGCTTTTCAGCAAATTGTAGCTCTATCCTTCCCCCCTTTCTCTCCCCCCTTCTACACATAAGTTCATGTAATCCTTTTTCTTCTTCTCTACCCACTATTTTAAGTTCTTGTAAACCGTGTCGAGCTCCATTCTCATGGAGATGATGCGGTATATAAACTTAAGGTTTAGATTAGATTAGAAAAGGTCAGCGGAGCTATCAGAACTTCCCTAAGTTCCTTCAGCACCTTAGGATGTATAACATCCGGCCCCAGCGCTTTGTTTACCTTTATTTTAGCTAGCTCCTCATGAACACAACTCTCTGAAAATCGATCAGGGTCTATTATTACTCCTCCATCTCTATTCATGTTTGTCTTCTGCGGTCCCACTCCCAGCGCTTCAGCCGTGAACTCAGAACAGAAATATTTGTTAAGCAATTCGACCTTTTCTTTATTAGCTTCTACATATTACTTCCCTTCACCTTTGAGTCTCACAATGCCACTTCTGCACTTCTTCCTACCACTAATATATCTTAAAAAATGTCTTGTCTCCCCGTTTTACCATGTCAGCTATTTTTTTCTTTCATTTGCATCTTTGCTTTCCTGACTACACAAACTTTTGCAGATATTTTTGCCTGTCTTCCTCTTTCTGTGATCTTTTGTAAGCTAACCTCTTATTCTTTATCTTCTCAGCTACTACTTTTGAGAATCAAAGCGGCCTTCTGTTCCTCTTAATTTTACGTACTTGCCTGCAAAACCTGAGGGAATGGTACAGTTTAGGAGGTGAAGAACTTGTGTGCATGACAGAAGAGCGGGACTTGAGTGTGATTGTATGTGATGATCTTAAGGTGGTCAAACAGGTTGAATAGGTGACAGCAAAAGCTAGAAGGATGTTAGGGTGCATAGGGAGAGGTATGACCAGTAGGAAAAAGGAGGTATTGATGCCCCTGTATAAGACTCTGGTGAGACTTCATTTAGAATATTATGTACAATTCTGGAGGCCAGAAAGACATAGAATAAGTAACCAGAAACTAAAAACCAAATATATTTTAAATACCTTTGTGTCTCTGGTTTCTGCTTTCCTCATCTCTTTAATCTGTTCGTTCCATACAGCATCTGCCCTCTTTCTCTGCCCCTTCTCTTCCATCAAGTGTGTACCTTCTCTCTCCTTTCCTTGCAACAACTACCCTTTCTCTCTCTTCCCCTTCCATCCAGCATCTGCCTTCTCCTGGTCTGTCCCCTATATGGCACCTGTCCTCTTTCTCTTCCTTCCATCCACTGTCTACCTCTGCCCCTTCCCTTTATCCAACTAGTATCTCCTGGTTCTCTATCCCCCTCACCCCTGCAAGCATAAGAACATAAGAAATGCCATCTCCGGATCAGACCATCGGTCCATCAAGTCCGGCGATCCGCACACGCGGAGGCCCTGCCAGGTGTACACCTGTCGTAATTTATAGTCCACCATATCCTTACATGCCTCTCTTAAGGAGATATGCATCTAGTTTGCTCTTGAAGCCTAGGACGGTCGATTCCGCAATAATCTCATCTGGGAGGGCATTCCAGGTGTCAACCACTCTCTGAGTGAAGCAGAACTTCCTGACATTAAGAACATAAGAACATAAGCAATGCCTCTGCTGGGTCAGACCTGAGGTCCATCATGCCCAGCAGTCCGCTCACGCGGCGGCCCAACAGGTCCAGGACCTGTGCAGTAATCCTCTATTTATACCCCTCTATCCCCTTTTCCAGCAGGAAATTGTCCAATCCTTTCTTAAACCCCTGTACTGTACTCTGCCCTATTACTCCCTCTGGAAGCGCATTCCAGGTGTCCACCACTCGTTGGGTAAAGAAGAACTTCCTAGCATTCGTTTTAAATCTGTCCCCTTTCAACTTTTCCAAGTGTCCTCTTGTTCTTTTATTTTTCGAAAGTTTGAAGAATCTGTCCTTCTCTACTCTCTCTATGCCCTTCATGATCTTATAAGTCTCTATCATATCCCCTCTAAGTCTCCTCTTCTCCAGGGAAAAGAGACCCAGTTTCTCCAATCTCTCAGCGTATGAGAGGTTTTCCATCCCTTTTATCAAGCGTGTCGCTCTCCTCTGAACCCTCTCGAGTAACGCCATATCCTTCCTAAGGTACGGAGACCAATATTGGACGCAGTATTCCAGATGCGGGCGCACCATCGCCCGATACAATGGCAGGATAACTTCTTTTGTCCTTGTTGTAATACCCTTCTTGATTATGCCTAGCATTCTATTTGCTTTCTTAGCAGCTGTTGCGCACTGTGCCGTCGGCTTCATTGTCATGTCCACCATTACCCCCAAGTCCCTTTCTTGGTTGCTCTCATTCAATAATATCCCTCCCATCGTATAGTTGTACCTCGGGTTTCTGTTTCCAACATGCAATACTTTACATTTCTCAACGTTGAACTTCATCTGCCATCTCGCCGCCCATTCCCCCAATTTGTTCAAGTCCCTTTGCAATTCTTCGCATTCCTCTTTAGTCCCAGCTCCACTAAATAGTTTTGTATCGTCCGCAAATTTTATTATCTCACACTTCGTGCCTGTTTCTAGATCATTTATGAATATATTAAATAGCAGCGGCCCGAGCACTGAGCCCTGCGGAACACCACTCGTGACCCCCATCCAGTCCGAGTAGTGGCCCTTTACCCCTACCCTCTGTTTCCTACCCGCCAACCAGTTTCTGATCCATCTATGTACGTCTCCGTCCACTCCATGGTTCTTCAGTTTCCGGAGTAGACGTTCGTGAGGCACCTTGTCAAAGGCTTTTTGGAAATCAAGGTATATGATGTCTATGGGGTCTCCTCTGTCCATCCGTTTGTTAATTCCTTCGAAGAAGTGCAATAAGTTCGTTAGGCACGATCTCCCCCTGCAGAAACCATGTTGGGTTGTTTTCAAAAGTTCGTTTCTTTCCAGATGTTCATCGATGTGTTCTTTAATCAGTGCTTCCGTCAGTTTCCCCGGAACCGAAGTCAAACTCACTGGTCTGTAGTTTCCCGGGTCACCTCTTGATCCCTTTTTAAAGATGGGCGTGACATTGGCTATCTTCCAATCCTCCGGGATCATGCCTGTTTTCAAGGATAGGTTGCAAATTTGCTGCAGTAGTTCCGCTATCTCCTCCTTTAATTCCTTCAGAACCCTGGGATGGATTCCGTCCGGACCCGGGGATTTGTCAGTTTTAAGTTTTTCTATCTGCCTGTGTACATCATCAAGGCTCACTTCCATGGATGTTAATTTTTCTGCTTGATTTCCATTGAATATTTGTTCAGGTTCCGGTATGTTGGTTGTGTCTTCGTTTGTAAATACAGACGAGAAGAACATGTTGAGTCTTTCTGCGACTTCTTTCTCCTCCTTCACCGCTCCCTTCCTGTCTCCTTCGTCCAGCGGTCCTACCTCCTCCCTAGCTGGCTGTTTCCCTTTAACATATCTGAAGAACGGTTTGAAATTTCGTGCCTCCCTGGCTAGCCTCTCTTCATACTCTCTTTTGGCTTTTCGAACCACACGGTGACATTCTTTTTGATACTTCCTGTGCTCCTTCTGGTTCCCTTCAGTTTTGTCCTTTTTCCATTCCCTGAATGAATTTTTCTTATTGCCTATCGCTTCCTTCACTATTTTAGTCATCCATACTGGGTCTTTTGTTCGACCCTTTTTGCACCCCTTTCTGAATCTGGGGATGTGCAGATTTTGTGCCTCGCTCACTGTGTCTTTGAAAAAAGACCAGGCATGTTCTACTGTTTGCCATTTTTTGGAAGTGTTCCTAAGTTTCTTCCTTACCATTTCCCTCATTGCTTCATAGTTTCCTTTCCTGAAGTTGAAAGATGTCGCTATGGTTCTCTTTCCGTTCGGTATGCCTACTTCAACCTTGAACTTGATCATATTATGATCACTGTTTCCCAACGGTCCCACTACTTCCACTTCCTTTGCAGGTCCCCTTAGTCCATTTAGGATTAAATCCAGAGTGGCATTTCCTCTCGTCGGTTCTCTAACAAGCTGCTCCATGAAGCAATCTTGTATAGCCTCCAGGAATTCTGTCTCCCTAGCGCATCTTGAGCTTCCAAGACTCCAGTCTATCCCAGGATAGTTGAAGTCTCCCATAACAACTGTGTAACCACTTTTGCATTCTCGCTTCATCTCGGCATCCATTTCTTTATCGCTATCTCCGGTTTGCCCGGGTGGACGATAGTATAGGCCCATCTTTATTTCATGCCCTTTCCTACCCGGTATTTTAACCCATAGCGATTCCAGTTTGTTGATCATCTCCGCTGTGTCCATTCTTGTCGATTGTATGCTTTCTTTTACGTATAGGGCTATTCCTCCTCCTTTCTGACCTGACCTATCCCGGCGATAGAGCTTGTACCCTGGCAGTGCTGTATCCCATTTGTTTTCCTCATTCCACCACGTTTCAGAGATTCCAATGATGTCTATGTCCTCTGCATTGGCCATGGCTTCTAGCTCCCCCATTTTGTTTCTTAAACTCCTTGCATTAGTATATATGCAGTTTAGATCCTGGCATTTTGTCGTCTTCATTTCTTTTCCCTGTGCTTCAGTCTTTGGTGTCTTCTCTTTTGCTACAATCTTTCTAACCTCCTCTTCTGGGTTAGTTGACTCCTGTAATTTGTCTCTTGTTTCTTCCCTGCCTTTTTTCCCCTTAGTATCTTCACGGGATACCTTCTTCCGAATCATCGACGCTAGGTCGACTGTCGGCTTTCCCCTTTCTCTTAGTTTAAAGCCTGTTCTATTCCTCTCTTGACGTTGTTTGCTAGAAGTCTTGTTCCCGCCACGCTCAGGTGCAGTCCATCTCTCCTGTAGAGCTTGCTCTTGCCCCAGAACGTTGTCCAGTTCCTCACGAAGTGGAACCCTTCTTCCTCACACCATCTCCTCATCCATGCATTTATTGATTGTAGTTCTTCCTGCCTTTTCACATCTGCCCTCGGTACCGGTAGGATCTCTGAGAATGCTATCTTCTGGGTCCTCATCTTCAGTTTCCTTCCTAGAATCTTGAACTGTTCTATCAGCGTGCCTCTTCTGTAGTCTCTCCTGCTGACATCATTCGTCCCGATGTGGATCATTACTGCGGTCTCTTCCGTCTCCGCTCCTTCCAGGACCTTCCCAATTTTGTCCACGATGTCCTTGGTTCTCGCTCCTGGGAGGCAGGTCACCAGTCGATCCTCTCTTCCTCCTGCTATGTGGCTGTCCACATGCCTCAATATCGAGTCTCCCACCAGGATCGCTGACTTTCCCTTCTTCAATTTTCTTATCGGTCTCAGGTCAATGTCCTCGGTGTGCTTAGCTCTCTCTTCTTCTGGGCATCGACTAGCCAATTCTTCCCCCTCGTGTGGTATTCTTCTGTGGGTGTCTTCTTAGTCATTAGTCCTGAACCTGTCCCCCCTTAGCTTCATTACATGTCCTCTAGTCCGTGTCAAATTGGACAATGTAAATAATCTTCTCTGCTCTATTTTGTCGATTCCTTTCAGTATTTTGAAGGTCTCGATCATATCCCCACGCAGTCTCCTTTTCTCAAGGGAGAATAATCCTAGTGTTATAAGTCTGTCCTCGTATTCCAGTTTTTCCATACCCTTCACCAGTTTTGTTGCTCGTCTCTGCACCCTCTCCAGCAGTTTTATATCCTTCTTTAGGTAGGGAGACCAATGTTGGATGCAGTATTCCAAGTGTGGTCTGACCATTGCCCTATAAAGCGGCATTATAACTTTCTCCGATCTACTCGAGATTCCTTTCTTTATCATGCCCAACATTCTATTTGCCTTCTTTGCTGCTGCCGCGCATTGTGCCGACGGCTTCAGGGTCCTATCTATCAGTACACCCAGGTCCTTTTCTTGTTCACTCTTCCCCAGAGTTGCACCTGACATTGTATACTCGTATTCCTTATTCTTATTGCCTAAATGCATTACCTTGCATTTCTCCACATTGAACTTCATCTGCCATTTCTCCGCCCATGTTTCTAACCGACACAAGTCGCTCTGGAGTTTCTCTCTATCCTCATGCGATCTGATCGCCCGGCATAGTTTTGTATCGTCTGCAAACTTGATGATCTCACTGGATGTTCTTTCCTCCAGATCATTGATATAAATATTAAAAAGGATCGGCCCAAGTACCGAGCCCTGGGGTACACCACTAGTCACTTTCTCCCAGTCGGAGAACTTCCCATTTATGCCCACTCTCTGCTTTCGGTTTTCCAGCCATTTGCCTATCCATCTTTGTATATCCCCCTCTATGCCATGGCTTTGTAGTTTCCTGAGAAGTCTTTCATGTGGAACTTTGTCGAACGCTTTCTGGAAGTCCAAGTATATTATGTCCACCGGCTTCCCACTATCAATTTGCTCGTTCACGGTCTCAAAAAATTGGAGTAAATTCGTCAAACATGATTTCCCTTTCCTGAATCTGTGTTGACTGGGTTTCATCAAGTCGTGTGCGTCCAAGTGCCGGACCATGCTATCCTTGATCAGTGCTTCAACCATCTTGCCGGGGACAGACGTAAGACTCACAGGTCTATAGTTGCCCGGTTCCCCTCTCGATCCTTTTTTGAAAATTGGGGTGACGTTCGCTATCCTCCAGTCGTCCGGTATCTGTCCAGTTCTGATTGTCAGGTTTGCAAGTTTTTGCAATAACTCTCCGATTTCAACCTTCAATTCCTTTAAGACTCTCGGGTGAATTCCATCCGGTCCAGGGGATTTGTCACTTTTAAGTTTGTCGATCTGATAGTATATCTGGTCTAAGTCCACTTCAACTGTGGTGAGGCTGTCTTCTATTTCTCCTGCAAACACTTTCTCCGCTTCAGGTATTGTTGAGGTGTCCTCCTTCGTAAAGACGGACGCAAAGAAGGAATTTAGTTTGTCTGCGATTTGTTTATCTTCCTTGATGTACCCTTTTCTTCCCTGGTCGTCCAAGGGTCCGACTGCCTCTTTTGCAGGTTTTTTCCCTTTCACGTATCTAAAGAAGGGCTTGAAGTTTTTGGCCTCCTGGGCTATTTTTTCCTCATATTCCTGTTTTGCATCCCTCACCGCCTTGTGACATTTCTTCTGATCATCTTTATGTTTGTTCCAGGCTTCGGTTGTCTTTATGTATTTCCATTTTTTGAAAGAGTCCTTCTTTTCTTTTATGGCTTCCTTCACCTGTTTGGTAAGCCATGCCGTTTCAAGTTTGTCCACCTTCTTTTCGAGTCGTTTTTCTACCATGGCTCTCATGCTATCGTATTTACCCTTTTTAAAGTTCAATGTGGTGGTTAAGGTTTTGGCATGTTTCCCTTTCCCGATGTCAAGTTTAAAGTTAATTACATTGTGATCACTCGTTCCCAGTGGAACCATGACTTCCACTACTGTTATCGGTCCCGTGAGGCCATTTAGGACCAAGTCCAAGGTGGCGTTGCCTCTTGTCGGCTCTTTTACCATTTGTTCCAGGAAGCAATCCCCTAGCACCTCCAGGAACTTGGCCTCCTTGCCGCAGTTGGAGGTTGCTAGTTTCCAGTCTATCCCTGGGAAATTGAAGTCTCCCAATATAATTACATTGCCTGTCTTGCATTCTTGTTTGATTTCCTCCATCATTTCTGAGTCAGTTTCCTCCGCCTGTCCTGGGGGACGATAGTAAAGGCCAATTTTCGTATCTGCTCCAAATTGACCAGGAATCTTGATCCAGAGTGACTCAAGCTTCTCTTTCATTTCTGTTGTAACCATTTCAACAGAATCTATTCCCTCCTTAATATATAGAGCAATACCTCCACCTTTCTGCCCTACTCGATCTCTTCTATACAGCTTGTATCCCTGTAGTACTGTGTCCCATTTGTTTTCTTCATTCCACCATGTTTCTGTTATGCCAATGATATCCAATATGTCATGTCTTGCTATTGTCTCTAGTTCCCCCATTTTGTTACCTAGACTTCTAGCATTCGTATACATACATCTAAGTTCCCTACGTGTTACCTTTTTGGACCTTCTACTCTTGGCCGTCCCTGTAGTTTCAATTACGATATCCTTAACTGCTCCTGTGTTATCACCCTTGTTTGCTGTGTGGTCGTCCCCTCCTGTGTCTGATTTGTCCCTTCCTGCTTTTTCTCCCTTATTTGCCATGAGGTCGTCTTCTCTTGTGTAGGAGTAGTTTTCCTTGGCTTCTTCGTCGGGGCATCCTGCTATCCGTGCCATCGACCGGTGGTCGACTGTCGGCTTTCCCCTATCTTTCAGTTTAAAGCCTTCTCGATTGCCTTCTTCATGTTGCCTGCCAAAACTCTTGCTCCTTCTTTGTTGAGGTGTAGTCCGTCCCTTCTGTAGTACTTGCTTTTTCCCCAGAACGCCGTCCAGTTGCGCACGAAGTCGAAGCCTTCTTCTTCGCACCATCGTCTCATCCAGGCGTTGATTACTTGCAATTCCCCTTGTCTCTTTCCATCCGCTCTTGGTACTGGGAGGATCTCAGAGAAGGCCACCTTCACCTCCCTGATCTTCAGTTTTCTTCCAAGTGAGCGGAGCTGGCCCTTCAGCTCTTCCCTGTCATACTTCCGCCCGCTCACATCATTTGTTCCCACGTGGATAAGCACAGCGGTGTCCTCTCCCTGTGCGCCATCTATGATCCTGGAGATCCTGTTGGTCACATCCTTCACTCTTACTCCAGGCAGACAGGTGACGACTCTGTCCTCTCTTCCTCCTGCGGTGTGGCTGTCCACATGTCGTATAATGGAGTCGCCTACGATGATCCCCATCTTCTTTATTCGGGGATTCCTTGGGGGGCGTAGGTCCACGTCCTTGGAGTAGGGCCAGTCTTCTTCCTCCAATGATACTCTTGAACTTGTTTCCTGTTCTTTGGGTGGGGCGATGTCTTCCTGTGCTCTCACTATTCCTCCTGATGTGCGGTTGTCTCCTACCTCGTCTTCGGTTTCTTCTGTGTTTGCATGGGTGTCTTCTCTCCTCACATCGGTTTCCTGAGTACAGTTTTCCAGCCCTGGGATCTCTACGTGGTGCTGATGAGCTTCCTCTATGAACATTTCTAGTTCCTTGACCTCGTCGTTTGGGCTGTACTCCACTAGCATCTTCTCCTGTGCTCGGATTCTGTCTTCGAGTTCCATCACTGTTCCTTCCAATAGTCTTACCTGACATTTCAAGCTATCCATCTCCATGCATCGATTGCAAATGTATGCCTGGATTCCCGAAGGGAGGTAGTCATACATATTGCAGCCGATACAGAAGACCGGAAAGCTCACCTTCTGACTTCCTTGGGATTCCATTTCTTACTTCCCTTGTGTGTGCTTGTGTCCCTTTCCTGCTGCTTCCTTATGTTGCTTGCCTTGCTGTCTCTTTTGTGTGTGCTGTCTCCGCTCTACCTCACCTTGATTGTATGTGTGGGTTTGTTCCCTTGGCGTCTGTCTCTTCCTTACCTTTTGTGTTTGTCGCTTTCTTACCGTTCAGTCCTCCTCGGTGTTCTTGATAGTAGGTACTCGTCCCTTGCAAGGCCCTTCGCAAAGACGCTCTCGCTAAGGCGAGCGCCTTTACCGCGCGCCGAACGGCTGGGCGCCGTTGGCTCCGCCCCTTTTAAGGGGGAGTCCGGCGCAGCCTCTGACGCGGTGGGGGTGGGCGAACTCTCGCCGCTTCCCCGAGCCTACTGCTTCGTCTCTCGCCGCTTCCCCTGCTGTGCCTGGCCCGACGCTGCTCCTCTCTTGGCCGGGACAACGGGAACCCTGGCGCTGGTCTCTTCCTCTCCTCTGCTTCTCCTCTGCCGCGTGTGCCGCGCTGGCTCCGCCCCTTTTAAGGGGGAGTCCGGCGCAGCCTCTGACGCGGTGGGGGTGGGCGGAGCGAACTCTCGCCGCTTCCCCGAGCCTACTGCTTCGTCTCTCGCCGCTTCCCCTGCTGTGCCTTGCCCGACGCTGCTCCTCTCTTGGCCGGGACAACGGGAACCCTGGCGCTGGTCTCTTCCTCTCCTCTGCTTCTCCTCTGCCGCGTGTGCCGCGCTGGCTCCGCCCCTTTTAAGGGGGAGTCCGGCGCAGCCTCTGACGCGGTGGGGGTGGGCGGAGCGAACTCTCGCCGCTTCCCCGAGCCTACTGCTTCGTCTCTCGCCGCTTCCCCTGCTGTGCCTGGCCCGATGCTGCTCCTCTCTTGGCCGGGACAACGGGAACCCTGGCGCTGGTCTCTTCCTCTCCTCTGCTTCTCCTCTGCCGCATGTCCTGGTGCTCTCTGTCTCACCCCTCCTCCCCCTTCTGCAAGCATCTCCTGGGCTCTTTCTCTATTCCCCACCCCCTGCTCCTAAAACAATGTTAATAATTGCACAGGGCCTGCATTCTACTTATGTGCGGGTGCTGGTTTTGCTCTGGAAGTGAATATAATGTCAAAGGGGCAGGATCAGCAGTCGCAGGATGTGGGTAGGCAGAGCAGACTCCCTGTGCCTGACCACAATCCTGATTTTTGAAGAGTTTTTTTTCTCAACACTGCCAGTTTGCAGGAGCTGAGGAGGAGACACACAGTAGCAGCAGTAGTAACCCAGAAGGTGTGGAATCGGAGAAACACAGAACCGTGCTTGCATGGTGGTGTACATGGGAAGCAACCCCTTGTGGTCTGCACCTGGAATGAACCACCCTTACCATCCCACCCTTGGTACACCACTGGTATAAGTTATCTTGTCAGTATATGTACTTAAATGCACATATATTACCAGGTGATTTTATAAAAGGCCTTTCCACATGTAAAACTGAATTTGCATGCGTAATAACTTTAATAAATTTAATCCCCACAGATTCAAATTGGGCAAACAAAAAGTCAGCAATAATCCTGCCATAATACAATAGCAAGTGTTGAATGATTATGACTATTGATTGAATCATATGAAACAAGCTTATTATTACATTTGATCAAAAAGTTTAATGGAAGGTGTTTTGATGAGGAAAAATAGACATAGCATCAAACTACTCAAATGAAGATTTTGTGAGGCACCATACTTATAAATTCATAAACAGAAATATTTATGTAAGAACATGTATAAATTTGTCTATAAGTTATGAATTTGATTCTTTAACTGTATTATAGGGTATTCATACAACTGGTGGAAAAGTAGCTGATGTTTAGTGCTATAAATATTTTTTAAAACTATATATATTTTCTAGGAACTTAGGGGGAATTCATCAAGAGGCATTATGGCTTTAATACATGTTCATGGAATTAGCGCACACTAAACGGAGACAGCCCAGCCTACCTAAACAACCGCCTAATCTAAACTACCTCAACCAGACATAGAACCAACAAACCGTTCACGCATCCCCCAATCAGAGACGTCAAACAAAAAAAAACTGTACGATGGCCTTCTAGCCACACAAGCAGCAAAACTAGACTATCAACTCTCCAATTTACTGATAATGACCCCAGACTACAAATCGTTCAGAAAAGAAATAAAAATCATGCTATTCAAGAAATCCCTGAAGACAAACTAACACCGCAAGACTCGTCCCAATTCTCTGAAGCAACCCGCTCTACTCTTCAATTCCTCTGGAACTAGCCAGATAACTCCTTTTATAATCCGCCTTGAACCGCAAGGTAATGGCGGAATAGAAATCACTAATGTAATGTAAATGCTAGATGCCTATAGGTATAAAATGGCGCTTTGGCCTGGATTTCTCTAAATAGCGCCATTGTTGGTAGCCACCTTTAAAAGTCAATTTATCACCTCCTATGTCTTGTGTGAATAAACCCTCGACGATCTCCCCCTACCCACCGCAACCAAATCCTCCCAAATAAAGCCCTGCTGTTACCTCTGTCCAACCCTCCCTCCCACCCCTGCCCCCTCCCTCCACCTCTCCCCTCAATCCCACCTCTCCCCCCTCCCCACCCAACCCTCTCCCTCTATCTCCTAATCCCCTCCATGACTTCGTGTGACACCACCAAATCCCTGTTTCCCCATTCAACTCCCCCTTTCCGCACCTCTCCCCCATCAGTCAGACACGACATTCACTCTACCCACATAACAATCCCCGCTCAAGCAACCCCATGCACACTCAACAGCAATAACCAACTAATCCATAGCATAGTAATGTCCCAGGTAACCTGAGATAACCAATCCAGGAACCACCTGCACAGTCTCCTCTCTTCAAGTGTTTGGGTGATCCTCCTCCTCTCACAGCAGCCTCCACATCCGCTCGTCTCCCAGACCCCTGCTTTTGGGATTGCACTGAGCTTGCTCACCACTGAAATTTCTCCATTTTTGTGGCCGCCTGCTTCCCCCACCACACTTAGGATCCCTTCTTTGTAGAACAGTGCTTCTGCCTCCACCACTGTTGTCACTTACTTGTGGGCCCCATTAATGGTGATAAGGAGCCCAAAGGGAAACAACCACCGGTATCTAAGATTTTTCTGCTTCAAGGCTGTCACAATTGGTCGAAATTTCCTTCTCTGCAAGGTTATTGCGGACAAGTCCTGAAGCACTCAAAGTGCCCAGTTCTCTGGCCTTTCTCACCCACTTATCTTTATCAGCAAAATTATGCAAACAGGCAATTATATCTCTGGGGTACTCAGCCTTTTTAGGTCCCAGTATGCAATGAGCTCTATCCACCTTCACCTTAAGACCAGTAGCTTGGGCTTCCCCCTCCTCAGGAAAGAGGGATCCAAAGATCTCTTGCACTACCTTCATAGAGTCTAAATATTCAGCAGTATCAGGCACCCCATGAATGCGCATATTATTTCTTCTAGACCTCTTTTCTAGGTCTTCCATACAGTCATAACAGTCCTGCTAATCCTTCTGTGCCGCCTTGAACACCCCACTCAACTCCTAGACCATGTCGTCCTGCTCACCAATTCGGCACTCTGCTTCCTCCACTCTCCCCAGAAGATTAGCAAAAACCTGCCTGATCTCCTTCATGGCATCTTTGATCTTCCCCTTCACCGCTACCACTTTGAATTTAATGTCGATGGCCCATTGCTGCAGGTCAGCTTTTGTGACCGCCGCTGATGATTCCCTACGTCGCAGTCTCGGTAAGACTCCCTGCTCGGACTCCTCCTCTAGGCCGCTCTCTCCCAACTCCCGCATGGGAGACTACGGTGGGAGCTCATGGCAGTCATTTCCTATTGGCGATCTAAACGGGGCAGGAGCGTAGGAAGATGGCTCCTGCCCCGAAAGCCTGCTAGACCACCAGGTAAAGCTGGGATACCGGGAGGAAGGCGAGAGAGAGGTGGGAACGTGATAAAATATGGATTTTCTTTCCCCCCCCCCAAAAAAAAAATCACGAATTTGTGAAACCGTGAGTGTGGAAACCACGAATGGGGAGGGGGAAGTTTATTCACAATCGAGGTCAGAGCTCCCTCTCTAACCCTCCATCAGGCTTGGTGACATCACCGGAAGTCTTTAAACATCTTTTAAACAATGTTTTTCACTTAACTATAGAATATGGGCCTTAGTGCATTAATTCCATTAATATGCGTTAAAGCCATAAAGCCACTTCATGAATTCCCCCCTTAGTGTTTTGTTCTGTAAGAAAATTTCAATTGCTGTTGATAAATATGACATATATTTTAGTAGTAGTATTGTTAAACTGATAGTCCTACACTAGAAGATTCTGGTTTTCACTGAAATAAAAGTACCGGTTAGGATTTTATTAGTGATGAGGCACATCTTTCTTTAGGCAAAACATCTATTAATATACACTGTAGTTTCCAGCTACCAAGGAAGGAGGTCTAAAGGCTCAGCCAGCTGACTGGTAAAGGGGGTGGGCATGTAAAATCAACAGGTGGCTGGGGCTCAGTTTGCAGCAGCTATGTTACACATTGCTGTTTATAGGTCTCTTCTATTGTCTTGTTGAAGTATTTCTGTTGTCTTCTTGTTGCTACAAATTGCCTTTAATTACAACTATGGCAGGAAATAATTTTGGGGCGACAATAAGGCGGATAGCAAGGTTCTTTTACTGGCTTCCAAAATCCTTCAGTAGTATGAGGAGTCAGAATTTCAAGCTCCTGTGGAAATCTGGTAAGTTTATTTTAACAATTGGATTTAAATAGACACAGTAGTGTTTTTATAAAGTGAATTAAAAGGTTGATGGCTATCTGTTCTTTTAGTGTTTGCTGTTTTAAATGGTGTATTAAAAAAAAAAGACAACAAATCTAAAGGCAGAATTGACTATGCACCAATTAAATTGAAATCATATATTTATAAAGTAAGTCCTCTTAAGATCAACATTTCTCTTCAGTTTAATTTGTAGTTTAATGACTAATTGTATGCAAGACTATCTTGTAATTTCCCATCTCCCCACTGTTCAATTGTCAGTTAGCATTTTTGTAATAAGTTCTGAGTCATGAAACAAAAAAATGTTAGAGTTGTCAAACTTACATTATATGTAGACTAAAGAGCCAGTTCATTGTGATAATCTTTCAATCTAAATTCTAAGTTAAGAGATGTGGGTTGAATTTATTGTTTAATATCACATGTAAAA
Organism: Geotrypetes seraphini; assembly: GCF_902459505.1. Classification (NCBI taxonomy): domain Eukaryota; kingdom Metazoa; phylum Chordata; class Amphibia; order Gymnophiona; family Dermophiidae; genus Geotrypetes; species Geotrypetes seraphini. Next base: position 78,511,877 of record NC_047092.1, on the reverse strand, counting down.
ATATTTATTTGTAGAATATAATATGAATGTTGTATCAAGGTCATTTGGATTTATCAAAAAGTTTTGGGAATGTTTTATGTAGCATATAAACATACGGCCTATTTTACAAAGCCACGCTAGCGGCTGCTGCGCAGCAACAGCCCCAAAGCCCTTTAAATCTCTATGGGCTTTGGGGCCGATAGTTTAATTTGAATAATGTTGTCATAACTTGATTGCATGGGATGTACCTTTAGCCTGAATTTGTGCTTATTTTGCTAGTACATAAAATTTTAAAAAAATTGCTTACTGAGGAGAGAAAAGAGCAGTGTTCCCAGATACAGTACTTAGCATAGAACTTTTAAAAAAAACATGAATGAAATGCTTAGATGTACATTTTTTTCTTAAATAATCATTTTCTCATGCTATGTGGAAAAATATGTAAATATGGCAGTGTCCTAATTCTTCAAAATACTTGTTTAATATTTGGGGCATACTATACTTTTGTTTGAAATAGATTTCTCAGCAAATATGCAGAAAAAGTGTTCTGTTACTGAGTCTGAAGGATGAGGGGCAAATTTACAAAGCTGTTTCCACATGTAAAGCATATTTTATAGGGAGAAGGTCTTTTATACAATTGTGTGATCACATAGGCACATAAAAAGTAGATGTACAGAAAGACTACACCTACATTTAGGAAGCTGCATATAGGCATTCTTGGGTTCATATTTTGTGCAGAGTTGCATATACTGTATTTATGTACGAGAACACACTTATACATGCTTAGAGTACATACATACCAGCCACAGATCTAGATCTGTCTCTCCTTTCTTTCTCTTGCATCCAGCCTATTCTATCACTTATCCTCTATTCCATCACCTATTGCCTCTCTCTTACCATGTTTTAAACCAACTCTACCCCTTCAGAGACTCATTCCCTTCTTCTCTCACCCCTCCACAGTATCTCCATCCCTTTTCAATGCCTCTCATCCTCTATCCAGTCTTCCAAGTCATTCACATCAATGGCATACATGCTTATTGGTTGTAGCTCTCTGTTTTATTTTTTGTTTAATACATGTTTTGGATGCCACAAGGGGTGGAGCATTCCTTCCTCCAGGCGGAGCACCCCTCTTCCATGCAATGGGGGGGAGGGGCATGGAGTGGTCAAGGGGGTCACTTTCTGGTGGACATAGTAGTTGGCTCTACCAGTTCCCTTCCCTGGAATAGGAAGTTGACATCAGAGAGAGCAGGGGCTGGCGGAATCAATGGCCGCATTCACCAGACTGTGGCCCCATGGTGTTTCCTTGTATCCCCTCGCTGGCAGCAACTGGGTTGGACCTCCTCCACTGCCTTGCTCTTAGTACACCTCTGATTCACATTATTTCTCAATCTTTCCCCACACTTCTTACCTACCATTTCATACCCCCCACTCATTCTCCCAACCCATCACCCCCATTCATGCCTATCAATTGCTAAATCCTCACTATCTCTTCAAAATTCCCTCTCATTCTCTCACATCCAAAAATCCTGGCTTTTCTGGCCTCAACACTCTCCCACTCAATCATATAATCCTAGTCATCTTCTTACCCTAACCCATCCTTTTTCTCCTATTCCCAGGGGTTTTATTTTGTACCTGTGACATTTCTTCTCTTTCCATGTCCACCATCATTTCCTTTGCATCTCTGTGTTCTGTCTAGTATATCCCCCTCCACATATTCAGCATCTGTATTATGTGTCTACACCCTTCCATGTCTACTAGCATCCCTCCCACTGTGTCCTGTCTATTCCTATATCTAGCTTCTTTCTCCTGTACCACCAAGGCCATATCTAGATTTTCAGAAAGCTTTCGACAAAGTTCCTCATGAGAGGCTCCTGAGAAAATTAAAGAGTCATGGGATAGGTGGCAAAGTTCAGCTTTGGATTAAGAATTGATTATCAGATAGAAACAGAGGGTAGGATTAAATAGTCATTTTTCTCAATGGAGGAGAGTAAACAGTGGAGTACCGCAGAGATCTGTACTGGGACCAGTGCTATTTAACTTATTTATAAATGATCTGAAAATTGGAATGGTGAGTGAGGTGATTAAATTTGCAGATGACACTAAACTGTTCAAAGTTGGTAAAACACATGCGGATTGTGAAAAATTGCAGGCAGACCTTAGGAAATTGGAAGACTGGACGTCCAAGTGGCAAATGAAGTTTCTGTTTTGAAATCTTTATTCATTTCAAATCTTAAAGCAGGTACAATAAATACATATAATAAGTTAACTTTCAAAAACACCTGACATCTTATAATTAATCCTTATAAAATAAAATAATATCTCCCTCCCTTATACATTTATAAAGATGATTTATTCAAGATATACTCAAAAATACCCTCCCCCCACCCCCCTTAATGTCTTAAACTTTATTATTCAGGGAAGAATAATTTTTAATCTTTATAATAATCTATAAATGGCCTCCACACCTCTTGAAATTTGTTAAAACTCCCTTTTTGGACAGCTAACGCCCTTTCCATTTTATATATATGACAAACTGAATTCCACTAGAAACAATAATTAAGTCCACTCCAATTTTTCCAATTGTAAGTGATCTGTTGAATGGCAATACCAGTTAAAATTAATAATAATTTGTTATTATTAGATGATATTTGTTTCTTTGCTCTCATTTCTATACCAAATAAAACTGTGTCATATGATAATGCCACATGATTTTCTAACAGGGAATTAATTTGATTCCAAATTGATTTCCAAAATTCTAATATATAAGGACAATAGAATAATAAATGATCTAAAGTCCCTGCTTCAAGATGACAATGCCAGCATATATCAGATTTAGAGCTATCTAATTTTTTAAACGAACAGGGGTCCAGAAAGCTCTATGTAGCAAGAAAAACCATGTTTGTCTCATAGATGCAGACATTGTACATCTCATCCTCCAAGACCAAATACGTGGCCATTGAGATGCCGTAATTTCGTGCTTAATCTCAATGCTCCAAATGTCTCTAAGACTATTCCTTGGGTTTTTTTTTCCAATAATCCAGATAATAATTTGTACCACTGTACAGCCTGGTGACCCAGAAAGTCTACCTGAAAGTATAGGAATTCTAAACTATATTGAGTATTAAAATTTTTCCATTCAGGGAACCCCACCTGAATGGCCTGCTTCAGCTGCAGCCATTTATAACTTTGTGAATTATTCAAGCCAAATTTTTGCTGTAACTGTGAAAAATCAAGCAGTTTACCATTAGACATTACTTCATCAAAAGTACATATTCCTCCTATTATCCATTGCTTCCAAGTTATGAAAGGGTATAGATAAAGGGGATCCAAGGGTGTAGACAAGGATCACCTTACAGGTCATGGACTTGATGGGCCGCCACGGGAGCGGACTGCTGGGCGTGATGGACCTTTCAGTCTGACCCAGCGGAGGCAACTTCTTATGTTCTTATAAGCTTAAATCTGCCAATTTGAATCTTGGAATTAAGCCATATTGTTTGATTTGTCGATTTATGAATTGGATTAGAAGTTAAATTATCTATCAATTTTAAAATTTTCCAAGTATCAATTAATATTTTATTTTCTTTGTACAACCTAGACATTTTAGTACTAATAATATGACACAGCCTTATAGGAGACATAAGTTGCCATTCCAATCTTAACAAATCTGGTAATTTTTCCATGAATTCTGGGAGGACCCAATACATACCTTGGCGCATTATATAGGATTGATGATACCTAGGTCTGTAGTTTGAAACCAATGTGGGATCTTTATTTGGCTTTGGCAAAACTATAGTAACCAAATCTGCCATAGTTCCTTTTATACTGCCATTATTTAATTGTGTTTGATATAAATTTAACAGATAAGGTAATATTGTAATTTGAAAAGATTTGTAGAATTCTACTGTAAAACCATCCCCACCTGGAGCAGGTCCAACTCTAAGGGACCCCAATGCTGTTTGTAATTCTTTTAGTGATATAGGCTTCTCCAAGCTTTCTTTTATATGATCAGGAATTTTTGGTCCTTTAATTAATTTTAAAAATTCTAATCCATCTTTTTCCTTGTCCGAATAAGGCTCAGAAGAATACAGGGATTTATAGAATTTCAAAAATTGTTTTATAATTTCATCTGTTTGAGAAGATGAATTCCCTTTTTCATCTTTTCCCATCCCTATTTTTACTTTTCATTTTTTCACTTTTAAATAATTTGCCAATAATCTTCCCGCCTTATTCGAATTTCCATAATACATTGTTTGTTCAGAGAATAAGTCTCTACTTATCATTTTAGAAGAAATTTCATTATATTTTCCTTTAATTTTTAATAATTCTTGTAAAGTAGAATTATCCCAATTATTAATTAAGTGTGATTCTAATCTCTTTATTTCTTGTTCCAAATTGGAAAATTGTTTTCTAATTTGTTTTTTGGTAAATGTTGAAAAGGAAATAATTTGTCCTCTTATGGTAGCCTTGAATGCATCCCAAATTGTTCCTATAGAGACATCTTCGGTAATATTAAATTGAAAGTATTCATTAATTTTTGACTGAATTCTCTCAACAAAATTTGAATCCATTGCATTGAATTGAATTTGAATACATTGCAAGCAATGTATTATCAAATCTCCATATTGATTTATTATTTATTTGATCAATTAAGAACATAAGCAATGTCTCTGCTGGGTCAGACCTGAGGTCCATCATGCCCAGCAGTCCGCTCACGCGGCGACCCAACAGGTCTAGGACCTGTGCAGTAATCCTCTATTTATACCCTTCTATCCCCTTTTCCAGCAGGAAACTGTCCAATCCTTTCTTAAACCCCAGTAACCTACTCTGCCCTATTACGTTCTCTGGAAGCGCATTCCAGGTGTCCACCACACGTTGGGTAAAGAAGAACTTCCTAGCATTTGTTTTGAATTTGTCCCCTTTCAACTTTTCCGAATGCCCTCTTGTTCTTTTATTATTTGACAGTTTGAAGAACCTTTCCTTCTCTACTCTCTCTATGCCCTTCATGATCTTATAAGTCTCTATTATATCCCCTCTAAGTCTCCTCTTCTCCAGGGAAAAGAGACCCAGTTTCTCCACTCTCTCAGCGTATGGAAGGTTTTCCATCCCTTTTATCAGATGTGTCGCTCTCCTCTCGAGTAACGCCATATCCTTCTTAAGGTACAGCGACCAATATTGGACGCAGTATTCCAGATGCGGCGCACCATCGCCCGATACAACGGCAGGATAACTTCTTTCGTCCTGGTTGTAATACCCTTCTTGATTATACCTAGCATTCTATTTGATTTCTTAGCGGCCGCTGTGCACAATGCCGTCGGCTTCATTGTCATGTCCACCATTACCCCCATTTCCCTTTCTTGGGTACTCGCATTCAATTACATTTATTTTGATCTATACTCCACCATGATCAGATAGAATGATTGGATCAATAGAAGCTTGCCCTACATGTTGAACTAAGGAATCTGAAACAAATACATAATCTATTCTAGAGAAAGATTTATGGACCTGGGAACAAAAAGAAAATTCCCAATCATTAAAATGAAATATTCGCCATATATCATGCAAAACACAATTTTGTATCAAATTATCTAACCCTAATGACTTCATACATCTACTAGGTTTTTTTTTTATCCAAAATTGGATCTATAACAGCATTGAAATCCCCAGCCACAATTAAATTAGAAGCAGCCAGTGGTATTAATAATTGCTGAAGATTTTTTATAAAAATTCCATTTGATTTGAATTAGGTGCATATACATGGAACAGTGCCAAGGTAGTATTTCCCATTATCATGTCTATATGGACCCATCTTCCTGACAGGTCTGCATTTTTCATTTTAAATGAGGCATTACACTTTTCATGAATTAGAATTGCTACCCCTGCTTTTTTTCCAACAGCTGGCGCAAAAAAACAATGCTTTATCCAACCACATTTTAATTTTTTAGATTCAATAGCAGACAGGTGAGTTTCTTGGATAAAACAAATGTCACAATTCTGTTGTTTTAGGAAAAGAAGCATTTTTTTTTTCCTTTTAATAGGATGGTTGAGTGAATATATTTCAACCTCCATTAAGAAAATTATTTCTAAATTCATATATCTGAACAAATAATCTATTATGTTGTAATCTTTTCATTAACATTCCTTTCTTCCCATTTTTTCCTCTTTCCTCTTCCCTTAAATTAATATTTAACTTCATACTTAATAACTCCCCATAATCCAACCCTATTCCCACCCACACTCCCTCCCATACAAACTTACGAAAACTTGAAAACATCAAAACAGGCAAGTTTCTAACATCCCTCCCTTGATAGAAATTAAATAAATTATATAAGGTTTTCCATTCCATATTAATCAATATTTGATATATAAATGTAACTTTAAAATATAATTATATCTTGATATATTAATTCAATATTCTTAAGTTATATAAATATAATTCATTAACCATTCAAAATCTCTATATATAAAATCGGAGGTATGTATGTGTGTGTGTATGTGCCGCGATCACGCAAAAACGGCTTGACCGATTTGAACGAAACTTGGTATGCTGATCCCTCACTACCTGGGATGATATGTTCTGGGGGTCTCGCGGCCCACCAGCACACGTGGGCGGAGCTACAAACAGAAAATCAGATTTCACCCATTCATGTCAATGGAAAAAATGTAAAAAGCTGCCATTCTCACAGTAATTCAAAAACGGCTATACCGATTTGAACCAAACTTGGTATGCTGATCCCTCACTACCTGGGGTGATATGTTCTGGGGGTCTCGCGGCCCACCAGCACATGTGGGCGGAGCTACAAACAGAAAATCAGATTTCACCCATTCATGTCAATGGAAAAAATGTAAAAAGCTGCCATTCTCACAGTAATTCAAAACCGGCTATACCGATTTGTACGAAACTTGGTATGCTGATCCCTCACTACCTGGGGTGATATGTTCTGGGGGTCTCGCGACCCACCTGCACACGAGGGCGAAGCTACAAACAGAATATAAGATTTCACCCATTCATGTCAATGGAAAAAATGTAAAAAGCTGCCATTCTCACAGTAATTCAAAAACGTCTTGACCGATTTGAACCAAACTTGGTATGCAGATCCCTCACTACCTGGGGTGATATGTTCTGGGGGTCTCGCGGCCCACCAGCACACGTGGGCGGAGCTACAAACAGAAAATCAGATTTCACCCATTCATGTCAATGGAAAAAATGTAAAAAGCTGCCATTCTCACAGTAATTCAAAAACGGCTTGACCGATTTGAACGAAACTTGGTATGCAGATCCCTCACTACCTGAGGTGATATGTTCTGTGGGTCTCGCGGCCCACCTGCAAACGTGGGCGGAGCTACAAACAGAAATTCACATTTCATCCATTCATGTCAATGGAAAAAATGTAAAAAGCTGCCATTCTCACAGTAATTCAAAACCGGCTTGACCGATTTGAACAAAACTTGGTTTGCAGATCCCTCACTACCTGGGGTGATATGTTCTGGGGGTCTCGCGGCCCACCTGCACACGTGGGCGGAGCTACAAACAGAAAATCTGATTTCACCCATTCATGTCAATGGAAAAAATGTAAAAAGCTGCCATTCTCACAGTAATTCCAACTATAAAACACTTTCTATGACACTATAACCACTAGGGACATCGTTTCTATTCTATCACGGACACCATACATATAGAGTTTGTATGTTCTAACTGTGTTTGTAACTGTTTCCTTCATGCACCCCAGTTCATAATGTTATTACATTACATGAGTACTCACATATCCTGAACTAGGAACACAGGTTCCATTCTGAACCGGGAACAAACTGCATGGAGTTTCTTTTCAACCTGAGTTTCCACATATTGAGTTGTTTAAATCAATACTGAAACTTTTGGATGCCACTTATTCCAACAGATCTTCCTTTTCAGTTTAAGAGATTGCAAATTCCAGTGAGACTTGCATTCTCTATCACAATCAACAAATCACAGGGACAGACTATTACATACTGTGGAGTGGATTTAAGATCCCCCTGTTTTTCCCATGGACAACTCTATGTTGCTTGATCAAGGGTGGGTTCACCCAAGAATTTATATGTTCTTGCTCCTGGAGGTGAAACTAAAATTGTTGTTTATAATCAAGTTTTGTGTTAGTTGTATTGTATTCATTTTGTCAAATATTTCACATTATAATTTGATTATTGTACTTTTTATAAAGCTGAAAAAAATAATTTCATTCACCACTATAAAGTTTCTTTATTTCAATCCATTTACTGTGTTATTGCTATAATTAAATACCCATGCAACGCCAGGGCATCAGCTAGTAACCTAATAAATTAATTAGAGATATTTTAAATTTCTATTTCCTTAAACATCTGCATGACACCAAAATTCACTATTACACTACAATGCCATCAATAAATTTCATTTTCATTAAGCATCAATCAAAATAATAAAACCATAACTGATAATGAAGAAAACTTCTCTGCACATCTGGTTTACTGACTGGCCAATGGCTGCTCCATTTTGGTTCGACCCTTCAGTGGTGCAGTCCCTTTTCCTTGCTTACTTAAGGCTGACCTCCCATTAGAGCATGAATCTTGAGAAGCATCTGCAGGAGGGATTGTAGCAACATATTCTTCTTGACCCTGGCTTTTTTAGATCCCTCCTGACTTGGCCATGGTGAGATCAGGTGTTTAAAGGACTGATACATATGGGTCCTAAAAGACTAGCACAAACCCACTAGATCAGTTTATCCGGAAGAGACATGAACAAAATCCAATATGACTACGGAATTGTTGGAAAGCACTGACAGTTTACCACCTCAGGTCAATGCCTTAGGTCAAAGCCGACCAAGATTTATAGATTTTCTTAAAGACCACATTAAAATTCCTCTAATTCTGGACTTGTTCTCTCCTCTTCTGCAACAATTGGAACAGCTTCCTGAAATTGAGAGGTACCTGACATTTCAATATTTTTGGCCACATGAGAGCCTTTGGTAGGCTCTAAAACATTAAAGAAGCAGGCAATTAAAAATCATTTGGATCTCTCTCTGCAGAACTGTTAATAATCTTCTTTCCTGTGGTACCAGTTGGCTTCTTTAGCACAGAATGAAGTAAGCTGATAAGATCAGAGGCTGCTATGGTTAGAAATCTAAGAAAATGCTATTATTACATCTTCAAGGTTAAAAGACACTTTTTCAGCCAGATTATTCCATACCTCAATAGGTACCAGGACCAGGAACTCCTTAATTCTCTTTTCTTCCTGATAACGTTAGTAATTCCTCTGTACAGCTTCACGTGCCACCCAGCCCTTCATCAAGTAAATGAACGACAAAATCTCAGCGTGGCTCTTCTGCAGGAACAGCGTCTGCAGCGCCTAGACAACCATCATCTTGCGCTGCCTCCGCTCCTTCAGGGCCTTTAGCAGCAGCAACTTTTTCCTTGAGTTTCCAGGGAGCAACCCGCACACGGAAGCTGTTCTCCTCGCAACGCAGAGGCGCGCTGCGGGTCTTCACGGAACTTCATGTTGCCCGCAGGGGGAAGGAGTGAGAGCTGTAATCAAAAAACTTCATGGGGCCCAGTCCAGGATTTACATCACTTTAGAAACCCAGATCAAGCGGTGTTTATAGCCATTTAATATTATACTTAAATTAAGTCTTTTATGGGCATCTTCACTGCACTCATCTATATTCATATCTCCTGCATAAAAGACTCATCATGGCTATATTCACCCGGTAACAAAACCTCCCCGGAAACAGGAAATTAGAGGTCAGAGGCTTTACAACTAGCCGTCTCCGATCTTCCGTTCTCTAAAACTCCACTGTTCCCGCCTTCAACTCCACAACCCCCACAGCCATGAAAAATCCTTCATCGCACAAATCATTATACACTTTTATTCTCCACATTCGATGATCCGTGAGCATCACCCATTCAATATTTCTTTTCACAGTCCTCCAAACTCTTCTTCAGATCTAACCCACTCAGCATTTGCAGTTGCTTCTATTTACAACAGTCCTACTTGATCTTAATTACTGCACTAGAACCAAGCACCTCTGAAGTTCCATTCCAGAGCATTCCAGACTTCAGCAAGTACATTTTAGCATATGAAAAGTCTTTTTCTTTTTTTTCCAAAGAAAGTATGAATTATAAAAATTCTAAATCAGTTAAGTTATTTTTCTTGGCAGCCATTTTAGATCATAAAAATAATAATTAAAACAAAATATAACTAAATTCCTTTTTCAAATTATTCATGTTCTAGTCAATAGATGTACAGTATATCATTTTATATTTCCTCATTAGTTATTCCATTGGTATTTCTTGAGCTGAAATAAAGTCTTTAAGCTTTTCAGGATCTTGGAATATATAAAGTTTATATTTATAAGTAACCTTCATTTGAGACGGATAAAAAAGCCCATATTTAGCCCCCATTTCTTTTAATGGTTGTCTCAATTGCAAAAACTTTTGTCTTAATACAACTGATTCTTTAGCCAAATCTAGAACTATTGTTAATTTAGAGTCTTTATATGAAAAGTTTTTAATTTCTTTTGCTGCTTTTAAAATGTCCAAAACATGTTGAAATCTAAGCATTTTAAATATTATTGCTCTTGGCTTACCTTTCTTGGGTTTAGTACCAATTCTATGTGCTTTTTCAATCTCAATAGGAATTTTTGTTTTTATAGAAAGAATCTTTGGGATTGTATCTTCCAAAAAGGAAATAATATTTTTTCCTTCATATCCTTCCTTAAGACCAAACATTCTTAAATTCTGTTTCTTTGAAAAATTTTCAAGATCAATCAATCTCTGCTGCATTGTAATAATATTTTTATGATCATCTTTATTTTCTATCTGTATTTTTTCAAATTTTTCAATTCTGTTTTCCATTTTATTCATTCTATGAGTAATGATGTCTAATTTCCCATTCATGATGTTTATTTCTTGTTTCATTTCCACCATTGTTACACTTATATTTTCCAATTTATCCAATATTTCAATAACATCCAAAGCATCCAGTGAGGATGAGATTCCACCGACCGCTTGTAAGTCTTCCTTTAATCTTTTTGGCTTCACTGAAGATTTTCCTGAGATCTCTTGTGACTTTTGTTTTACAGAAGTCATCATCAAAATATTTTTTCCCAAATATGATAAAAGCAAAAGATATTATACAAATAATTCCTATTAAACTAAATCCAAGGGAGGGAGCTCAAACTTCAATCTGCCATATGCTATGCCTCCAAGTTCTGGAATCATGTTCAGTTACTTTTGAGGTTATCTCTGAAGAAAATTGACACAATTTAGAAACTGTGCCCCATAATGAGGTCTCAATCCAATTTACTACTAACCAAACATCTTGTAAGGTGACTGCTTTATCTTTAGGAAAAGAGTTTACATTTGACTCCATTCCCATTTGTACTGGAGTCAAAATTTGTGCAACTAGTTGTTCCTGTGCACAATTTAAAAGTCATTACTTGGATCCAGTTCAAGAAATTGTGAGGGAGAAGATACAGCTCCATTCACAGGTACAGAAATTCCCTACAGCAGGGCTGCCCAATTCCAGTTCTTGAGATCTACAGGCAGGCCAGGTTTTCCAGATATCCAAAATGAACATGCATGAGAGAGATTTGCATGCTAAGAAGGCAGTGCAGGCAAATCTCTCTCATGCATATTCATTGTGGATATCCTGAAAACCTGGCCTGCTTGTAGATCTCGAGGACCGGAATTGGGCAGTCCTGCCCTACAGTATTTGAAACTGGTTGAGGAGGTGGTGACGGTTCACCTGAGGACAGGGAAGCAGACTGAGAGGACAGGCTTACCTTGTCATCCAACGTTGATGATATCAAGGGTTGAAGATGACGGTCCATTGGGCCGGTAGCAAAGGCAGATGGAATTATCTTTGCTTTGCTTTTTCCCATGATGTTAGGGAGAATTCCCTGCCCATCAGGACTCTGAAGGGGCTTAACTAGGGGTGTGCCCCTTGGGCCATGCCCTTCGGGCTCACGACCACTGGCCATGTACCACAGCTAGCAGGTCTTTTAAAGAGGCCTGGAAAGACCTCTCTCTCTACTCAGCGTGGGTTTGCTGGCTGTGGGAGTGTCTGTCAGTTCTCCAGCAGTGCCTCGCGGCACAAGACAGCCCCTTTATTAGTTAAATTTAACCTTATTTGTTATGACTGTTTCATAAGCATGTCTCCTTAAAGTATAGTTTTAATTTTCACTTGTCTTAAGATTTCTGAACATCGGCAAGGGATAGTTAATCCGACATGTTTTGCAAAATCATGGCTTTATCAAGGATCTCTCCTACAGGTTAAGGACAAACACAATTACTACTCCTACTTTAATACAAAACTTTCAACTCTGATTCTAACAGCATAATTTAACTTTTCCTGCCAAAAAACCATCTGATTGTTTTGCTCAAAATGTCCACGGCACGCCAATACAACAGTTTTTAAACATACCGCTCTGTGACATCATCCACCATCACCCAAACACACATTTTCTGGATTAAATCAGTGACTCCCACTCAATCTCTAGATTTAAACCTAAAGGGGTCACAGTAGTCAATGTATAGATGCAAAATTCAGAAGCTTTTCCAAGTTTTTCCAAAATCAGGGTGTGTGTGCAAGATTTAGGAAAAACAAAAAACAATGCGAGAGGGAGATTCAAATAAGGATGGGAGGGAGAGTTCAAACTCGGAAGATGGAAAATCTAAGTAATATTTCTACATATCGGTTGACAGTGCACCAGCAGAATGTTTTGGAGTTAGGATTGGTATTTGTGCCATCGATGCCCCTAGACTCATTTTGATTAAGAATAGCTTCAAGTTTTTGTGAATATTACAACTTAAAATCTATTTTTTGGACAATCCAGTTACTTTAAATATGTCAATTTGTAGACCCGAATCTCATTGGGTTCCCCCCCTGGGCCGATGAATACAGTCTACTTTTTGTGATGGATTTTACACAAGTGGAAAGTGGAAGAAAAAAGATTGTTTGGAACATTACAAGAAAAGAAAGTTTGGGATGAGTTGGTTTTCCAAGATGAGGTGGTTATAGTGAAAGCTGATAAGGAAGGTGCTACAGTACTATTGGATAAACATCTACTGGAGAGAAGCGGAAATCCAGTTAGCTGACACTACTGCATATAGGCTTTTGAAGGAAGATCCCACTGAAAAGCTTATTTTTAAAAATTCATGCTTTGTTGTTAGATGTTTACAAACAAGGTATACTGACTACTAAAAAATATCAATTTTTGATTGAGAAACATCCGAAGATACAGAGGATATATTTTGTTCCTAAAATCCATAAAGATTTGAAAAAAACTTCCAGGGAGGTCAATTGTGAATATGAGACATTCATTGCTTGAACCGTTATACAAATTTGTGGATTGTTTTTATGTGAAGAGGCTATAAAGGTACATCTCATTTTTTGAGAGACTACCAAGGTCTAGTACAGAGAATTTTTTGGCTACCCTTGATGTAGTTTCATTACATACAAAGATATCTCAGGCTGGTGTACTACAAGTGATTGAAGATATCGTAAATGAGAGGTCTGAACCACGAGTTCCCACTGCTTTTTTTTTAAACTGGCTGAATGAGTAATAACGAAAAATTATTTTTCTTTTGAAGGAAGATATTTCCAACAAGTTTGGGGAGTCGCTATGGGGGCTTGCTTTAGCACCCTTGGTGGCTACCCTATATGTGGTGAGCTTCGATGAACAATTTTTGTATCCTGTATCCCTCTACATTTTTTTTCAATATGTAACCCTTTGGCATAGATTTTTTAATGATTCCTTTTAATATGGACAGAACAGTAGCTTAATGAATTTGTTGTATAGTTGAATTCATTAGACCCTTGCTTACAATTTAAATTATCATATGATTGACATAAAATTGAATTTCTGGATCTATACATTTAGAGCTAGTCCATGTGCCTTTAGAACCACAGTATATAGGAAATCAGTGTCATATAATACATTTTTGCACTTTTCTAGTTTCCATCCTTATAAAGTACAATCTGTCAATAAGCCAGTTCCTTAGGTTGAGAAGAATATGTTCTACACTTGAAGTGTTTAAGTCCTAAGCGGATATGTTATTGAAAAGATTTGAGAGTAGGGATTACCCCAAGGGGGCAATTCGTCGGCCTTACCTTAGAGCTTGCTTTGCTAATAGAGACTTATTAATAGATGAAAAAGTTCAAAACGAAAAGGACATCTTATATCCTACCGTTTTCAGGGGAGATAAAACAATTTGTGAACATTATGAGACAGCACTAGCACATATACCCGTTTCCCCTCAATTCTCCATGATAGCATATTCTAGAGAAGCCACAATTGGAGAGCGTTTAGGACATTTAAAATTTGGGGAAAATAAAGATAGATGGGGGAAATTATGGACATGAGAGTTGTGGTAAATGTCAATGGTGTGAGTGTGCATTGAAAGAGAATGAATGGGTTGATCCTCAGACTAAAAGAACATTGCGAAGTCATTATAATACTAATTGCAATAGTGCCCAAATCTATATATATAAAATCGGAGGTATGTATGTGTGTGTGTATGTGCCGCGATCACGCAAAAACGGCTTGACCGATTTGAACGAAACTTGGTATGCTGATCCCTCACTACCTGGGGTGATATGTTCTGGGGGTCTCGCGGCCCACCAGCACACGTGGGCGGAGCTACAAACAGAAAATCAGATTTCACCCATTCATGTCAATGGAAAAAATGTAAAAAGCTGCCATTCTCACAGGAATTCAAAAACGGCTTGACCGATTTGAACGAAACTTGGTATGCAGATCCCTCACTACCTGGGGTGATATGTGCTGGGGGTCTCGCAGCCCACCTGCACACGTGGGCAGAGCTACAAACAGAAATTCACATTTCACCCATTCATGTCAATGGAAAAAATGTAAAAAGCTGCCATTCTCACAGTAATTCAAAAACGGCTTGACCGATTTGATCCAAACTTGGTATGCTGATCCCTCACTACCTGGGGTGATATGTTCTGGGGGTCTCGCGGCCCACATGCACACATGGGCGGAGCTACAAACAGAAAATCTGATTTCACCCATTCATGTCAATGGAAAAAATGTAAAAAGCTGCCATTCTCAGAGTAATTCCAACTATAAAACACTTTCTATGACACTATAACCACTAGGGACATCATTTCTATTCTACCACGGACACCATACATATAGAGTTTGTATGTTCTAACTGTGTTTGTAACTGTTTCCTTCATGCACCCCAGTTCTTAATGTTATTACATTACATGAGTACTCACATATCCTGAACTAGGAACACAGGTTCCATTCTGAACCGGGAACAAACTGCATGGAGTTTCTTTTCAACCTGAGTTTCCACATATTGAGTTGTTTAAATCAATACTGAAACTTTTGGATGCCACTTATTCCAACAGATCTTCCTTTTCAGTTTAAGAGATTGCAAATTCCAGTGAGACTTGCATTCTCTATCACAATCAACAAATCACAGGGACAGACTATTACATACTGTGGAGTGGATTTAAGATCCCCCTGTTTTTCCCATGGACAACTCTATGTTGCTTGATCAAGGGTGGGTTCACCCAAGAATTTATATGTTCTTGCTCCTGGAGGTGAAACTAAAATTGTTGTTTATAATCAAGTTTTGTGTTAGTTGTATTGTATTCATTTTGTCAAATATTTCACATTATAATTTGATTATTGTACTTTTTATAAAGCTGAAAAAAATAATTTCATTCACCACTATAAAGTTTCTTTATTTCAATCCATTTACTGTGTTATTGCTATAATTAAATACCCATGCAACGCCAGGGCATCAGCTAGTAACCTAATAAATTAATTAGAGATATTTTAAATTTCTATTTCCTTAAACATCTGCATGACACCAAAATTCACTATTACACTACAATGCCATCAATAAATTTCATTTTCATTAAGCATCAATCAAAATAATAAAACCATAACTGATAATGAAGAAAACTTCTCTGCACATCTGGTTTACTGACTGGCCAATGGCTGCTCCATTTTGGTTCGACCCTTCAGTGGTGCAGTCCCTTTTCCTTGCTTACTTAAGGCTGACCTCCCATTAGAGCATGAATCTTGAGAAGCATCTGCAGGAGGGATTGTAGCAACATATTCTTCTTGACCCTGGCTTTTTTAGATCCCTCCTGACTTGGCCATGGTGAGATCAGGTGTTTAAAGGACTGATACATATGGGTCCTAAAAGACTAGCACAAACCCACTAGATCAGTTTATCCGGAAGAGACATGAACAAAATCCAATATGACTACGGAATTGTTGGAAAGCACTGACAGTTTACCACCTCAGGTCAATGCCTTAGGTCAAAGCCGACCAAGATTTATAGATTTTCTTAAAGACCACATTAAAATTCCTCTAATTCTGGACTTGTTCTCTCCTCTTCTGCAACAATTGGAACAGCTTCCTGAAATTGAGAGGTACCTGACATTTCAATATTTTTGGCCACATGAGAGCCTTTGGTAGGCTCTAAAACATTAAAAGAAGCAGGCAATTAAAAATCATTTGGATCTCTCTCTGCAGAACTGTTAATAATCTTCTTTCCTGTGGTACCAGTTGGCTTCTTTAGCACAGAATGAAGTAAGCTGATAAGATCAGAGGCTGCTATGGTTAGAAATCTAAGAAAATGCTATTATTACATCTTCAAGGTTAAAAGACACTTTTTCAGCCAGATTATTCCATACCTCAATAGGTACCAGGACCAGGAACTCCTTAATTCTCTTTTCTTCCTGATAACGTTAGTAATTCCTCTGTACAGCTTCACGTGCCACCCAGCCCTTCATCAAGTAAATGAACGACAAAATCTCAGCGTGGCTCTTCTGCAGGAACAGCGTCTGCAGCGCCTAGACAACCATCATCTTGCGCTGCCTCCGCTCCTTCAGGGCCTTTAGCAGCAGCAACTTTTTCCTTGAGTTTCCAGGGAGCAACCCGCACACGGAAGCTGTTCTCCTCGCAACGCAGAGGCGCGCTGCGGGTCTTCACGGAACTTCATGTTGCCCGCAGGGGGAAGGAGTGAGAGCTGTAATCAAAAAACTTCATGGGGCCCAGTCCAGGATTTACATCACTTTAGAAACCCAGATCAAGCGGTGTTTATAGCCATTTAATATTATACTTAAATTAAGTCTTTTATGGGCATCTTCACTGCACTCATCTATATTCATATCTCCTGCATAAAAGACTCATCATGGCTATATTCACCCGGTAACAAAACCTCCCCGGAAACAGGAAATTAGAGGTCAGAGGCTTTACAACTAGCCGTCTCCGATCTTCCGTTCTCTAAAACTCCACTGTTCCCGCCTTCAACTCCACAACCCCCACAGCCATGAAAAATCCTTCATCGCACAAATCATTATACACTTTTATTCTCCACATTCGATGATCCGTGAGCATCACCCATTCAATATTTCTTTTCACAGTCCTCCAAACTCTTCTTCAGATCTAACCCACTCAGCATTTGCAGTTGCTTCTATTTACAACAGTCCTACTTGATCTTAATTACTGCACTAGAACCAAGCACCTCTGAAGTTCCATTCCAGAGCATTCCAGACTTCAGCAAGTACATTTTAGCATATGAAAAGTCTTTTTCTTTTTTTTCCAAAGAAAGTATGAATTATAAAAATTCTAAATCAGTTAAGTTATTTTTCTTGGCAGCCATTTTAGATCATAAAAATAATAATTAAAACAAAATATAACTAAATTCCTTTTTCAAATTATTCATGTTCTAGTCAATAGATGTACAGTATATCATTTTATATTTCCTCATTAGTTATTCCATTGGTATTTCTTGAGCTGAAATAAAGTCTTTAAGCTTTTCAGGATCTTGGAATATATAAAGTTTATATTTATAAGTAACCTTCATTTGAGACGGATAAAAAAGCCCATATTTAGCCCCCATTTCTTTTAATGGTTGTCTCAATTGCAAAAACTTTTGTCTTAATACAACTGATTCTTTAGCCAAATCTAGAACTATTGTTAATTTAGAGTCTTTATATGAAAAGTTTTTAATTTCTTTTGCTGCTTTTAAAATGTCCAAAACATGTTGAAATCTAAGCATTTTAAATATTATTGCTCTTGGCTTACCTTTCTTGGGTTTAGTACCAATTCTATGTGCTTTTTCAATCTCAATAGGAATTTTTGTTTTTATAGAAAGAATCTTTGGGATTGTATCTTCCAAAAAGGAAATAATATTTTTTCCTTCATATCCTTCCTTAAGACCAAACATTCTTAAATTCTGTTTCTTTGAAAAATTTTCAAGATCAATCAATCTCTGCTGCATTGTAATAATATTTTTATGATCATCTTTATTTTCTATCTGTATTTTTTCAAATTTTTCAATTCTGTTTTCCATTTTATTCATTCTATGAGTAATGATGTCTAATTTCCCATTCATGATGTTTATTTCTTGTTTCATTTCCACCATTGTTACACTTATATTTTCCAATTTATCCAATATTTCAATAACATCCAAAGCATCCAGTGAGGATGAGATTCCACCGACCGCTTGTAAGTCTTCCTTTAATCTTTTTGGCTTCACTGAAGATTTTCCTGAGATCTCTTGTGACTTTTGTTTTACAGAAGTCATCATCAAAATATTTTTTCCCAAATATGATAAAAGCAAAAGATATTATACAAATAATTCCTATTAAACTAAATCCAAGGGAGGGAGCTCAAACTTCAATCTGCCATATGCTATGCCTCCAAGTTCTGGAATCATGTTCAGTTACTTTTGAGGTTATCTCTGAAGAAAATTGACACAATTTAGAAACTGTGCCCCATAATGAGGTCTCAATCCAATTTACTACTAACCAAACATCTTGTAAGGTGACTGCTTTATCTTTAGGAAAAGAGTTTACATTTGACTCCATTCCCATTTGTACTGGAGTCAAAATTTGTGCAACTAGTTGTTCCTGTGCACAATTTAAAAGTCATTACTTGGATCCAGTTCAAGAAATTGTGAGGGAGAAGATACAGCTCCATTCACAGGTACAGAAATTCCCTACAGCAGGGCTGCCCAATTCCAGTTCTTGAGATCTACAGGCAGGCCAGGTTTTCCAGATATCCAAAATGAACATGCATGAGAGAGATTTGCATGCTAAGAAGGCAGTGCAGGCAAATCTCTCTCATGCATATTCATTGTGGATATCCTGAAAACCTGGCCTGCTTGTAGATCTCGAGGACCGGAATTGGGCAGTCCTGCCCTACAGTATTTGAAACTGGTTGAGGAGGTGGTGACGGTTCACCTGAGGACAGGGAAGCAGACTGAGAGGACAGGCTTACCTTGTCATCCAACGTTGATGATATCAAGGGTTGAAGATGACGGTCCATTGGGCCGGTAGCAAAGGCAGATGGAATTATCTTTGCTTTGCTTTTTCCCATGATGTTAGGGAGAATTCCCTGCCCATCAGGACTCTGAAGGGGCTTAACTAGGGGTGTGCCCCTTGGGCCATGCCCTTCGGGCTCACGACCACTGGCCATGTACCACAGCTAGCAGGTCTTTTAAAGAGGCCTGGAAAGACCTCTCTCTCTACTCAGCGTGGGTTTGCTGGCTGTGGGAGTGTCTGTCAGTTCTCCAGCAGTGCCTCGCGGCACAAGACAGCCCCTTTATTAGTTAAATTTAACCTTATTTGTTATGACTGTTTCATAAGCATGTCTCCTTAAAGTATAGTTTTAATTTTCACTTGTCTTAAGATTTCTGAACATCGGCAAGGGATAGTTAATCCGACATGTTTTGCAAAATCATGGCTTTATCAAGGATCTCTCCTACAGGTTAAGGACAAACACAATTACTACTCCTACTTTAATACAAAACTTTCAACTCTGATTCTAACAGCATAATTTAACTTTTCCTGCCAAAAAACCATCTGATTGTTTTGCTCAAAATGTCCACGGCACGCCAATACAACAGTTTTTAAACATACCGCTCTGTGACATCATCCACCATCACCCAAACACACATTTTCTGGATTAAATCAGTGACTCCCACTCAATCTCTAGATTTAAACCTAAAGGGGTCACAGTAGTCAATGTATAGATGCAAAATTCAGAAGCTTTTCCAAGTTTTTCCAAAATCAGGGTGTGTGTGCAAGATTTAGGAAAAACAAAAAACAATGCGAGAGGGAGATTCAAATAAGGATGGGAGGGAGAGTTCAAACTCGGAAGATGGAAAATCTAAGTAATATTTCTACATATCGGTTGACAGTGCACCAGCAGAATGTTTTGGAGTTAGGATTGGTATTTGTGCCATCGATGCCCCTAGACTCATTTTGATTAAGAATAGCTTCAAGTTTTTGTGAATATTACAACTTAAAATCTATTTTTTGGACAATCCAGTTACTTTAAATATGTCAATTTGTAGACCCGAATCTCATTGGGTTCCCCCCCTGGGCCGATGAATACAGTCTACTTTTTGTGATGGATTTTACACAAGTGGAAAGTGGAAGAAAAAAGATTGTTTGGAACATTACAAGAAAAGAAAGTTTGGGATGAGTTGGTTTTCCAAGATGAGGTGGTTATAGTGAAAGCTGATAAGGAAGGTGCTACAGTACTATTGGATAAACATCTACTGGAGAGAAGCGGAAATCCAGTTAGCTGACACTACTGCATATAGGCTTTTGAAGGAAGATCCCACTGAAAAGCTTATTTTTAAAAATTCATGCTTTGTTGTTAGATGTTTACAAACAAGGTATACTGACTACTAAAAAATATCAATTTTTGATTGAGAAACATCCGAAGATACAGAGGATATATTTTGTTCCTAAAATCCATAAAGATTTGAAAAAAACTTCCAGGGAGGTCAATTGTGAATATGAGACATTCATTGCTTGAACCGTTATACAAATTTGTGGATTGTTTTTATGTGAAGAGGCTATAAAGGTACATCTCATTTTTTGAGAGACTACCAAGGTCTAGTACAGAGAATTTTTTGGCTACCCTTGATGTAGTTTCATTACATACAAAGATATCTCAGGCTGGTGTACTACAAGTGATTGAAGATATCGTAAATGAGAGGTCTGAACCACGAGTTCCCACTGCTTTTTTTTTAAACTGGCTGAATGAGTAATAACGAAAAATTATTTTTCTTTTGAAGGAAGATATTTCCAACAAGTTTGGGGAGTCGCTATGGGGGCTTGCTTTAGCACCCTTGGTGGCTACCCTATATGTGGTGAGCTTCGATGAACAATTTTTGTATCCTGTATCCCTCTACATTTTTTTCAATATGTAACCCTTTGGCATAGATTTTTTAATGATTCCTTTTAATATGGACAGAACAGTAGCTTAATGAATTTGTTGTATAGTTGAATTCATTAGACCCTTGCTTACAATTTAAATTATCATATGATTGACATAAAATTGAATTTCTGGATCTATACATTTAGAGCTAGTCCATGTGCCTTTAGAACCACAGTATATAGGAAATCAGTGTCATATAATACATTTTTGCACTTTTCTAGTTTCCATCCTTATAAAGTACAATCTGTCAATAAGCCAGTTCCTTAGGTTGAGAAGAATATGTTCTACACTTGAAGTGTTTAAGTCCTAAGCGGATATGTTATTGAAAAGATTTGAGAGTAGGGATTACCCCAAGGGGGCAATTCGTCGGCCTTACCTTAGAGCTTGCTTTGCTAATAGAGACTTATTAATAGATGAAAAAGTTCAAAACGAAAAGGACATCTTATATCCTACCGTTTTCAGGGGAGATAAAACAATTTGTGAACATTATGAGACAGCACTAGCACATATACCCGTTTCCCCTCAATTCTCCATGATAGCATATTCTAGAGAAGCCACAATTGGAGAGCGTTTAGGACATTTAAAATTTGGGGAAAATAAAGATAGATGGGGGAAATTATGGACATGAGAGTTGTGGTAAATGTCAATGGTGTGAGTGTGCATTGAAAGAGAATGAATGGGTTGATCCTCAGACTAAAAGAACATTGCGAAGTCATTATAATACTAATTGCAATAGTGCCCAAATCTATATATATAAAATCGGAGGTATGTATGTGTGTGTGTATGTGCCGCGATCACGCAAAAACGGCTTGACCGATTTGAACGAAACTTGGTATGCTGATCCCTCACTACCTGGGGTGATATGTTCTGGGGGTCTCGCGGCCCACCAGCACACGTGGGCGGAGCTACAAACAGAAAATCAGATTTCACCCATTCATGTCAATGGAAAAAATGTAAAAAGCTGCCATTCTCACAGGAATTCAAAAACGGCTTGACCGATTTGAACGAAACTTGGTATGCAGATCCCTCACTACCTGGGGTGATATGTGCTGGGGGTCTCGCAGCCCACCTGCACACGTGGGCAGAGCTACAAACAGAAATTCACATTTCACCCATTCATGTCAATGGAAAAAATGTAAAAAGCTGCCATTCTCACAGTAATTCAAAAACGGCTTGACCGATTTGATCCAAACTTGGTATGCTGATCCCTCACTACCTGGGGTGATATGTTCTGGGGGTCTCGCGGCCCACATGCACACATGGGCGGAGCTACAAACAGAAAATCTGATTTCACCCATTCATGTCAATGGAAAAAATGTAAAAAGCTGCCATTCTCAGAGTAATTCCAACTATAAAACACTTTCTATGACACTATAACCACTAGGGACATCATTTCTATTCTACCACGGACACCATACATATAGAGTTTGTATGTTCTAACTGTGTTTGTAACTGTTTCCTTCATGCACCCCAGTTCTTAATGTTATTACATTACATGAGTACTCACATATCCTGAACTAGGAACACAGGTTCCATTCTGAACCGGGAACAAACTGCATGGAGTTTCTTTTCAACCTGAGTTTCCACATATTGAGTTGTTTAAATCAATACTGAAACTTTTGGATGCCACTTATTCCAACAGATCTTCCTTTTCAGTTTAAGAGATTGCAAATTCCAGTGAGACTTGCATTCTCTATCACAATCAACAAATCACAGGGACAGACTATTACATACTGTGGAGTGGATTTAAGATCCCCCTGTTTTTCCCATGGACAACTCTATGTTGCTTGATCAAGGGTGGGTTCACCCAAGAATTTATATGTTCTTGCTCCTGGAGGTGAAACTAAAATTGTTGTTTATAATCAAGTTTTGTGTTAGTTGTATTGTATTCATTTTGTCAAATATTTCACATTATAATTTGATTATTGTACTTTTTATAAAGCTGAAAAAAATAATTTCATTCACCACTATAAAGTTTCTTTATTTCAATCCATTTACTGTGTTATTGCTATAACGCCAGTTATTTACTGTGTTATTGCTGCAACGCCAGGGCATCAGCTAGTAACCTAATAAATTAATTAGAGATATTTTAAATTTCTATTTCCTTAAACATCTGCATGACACCAAAATTCACTATTACACTACAATGCCATCAATAAATTTCATTTTCATTAAGCATCAATCAAAATAATAAAACCATAACTGATAATGAAGAAAACTTCTCTGCACATCTGGTTTACTGACTGGCCAATGGCTGCTCCATTTTGGTTCGACCCTTCAGTGGTGCAGTCCCTTTTCCTTGCTTACTTAAGGCTGACCTCCCATTAGAGCATGAATCTTGAGAAGCATCTGCAGGAGGGATTGTAGCAACATATTCTTCTTGACCCTGGCTTTTTTAGATCCCTCCTGACTTGGCCATGGTGAGATCAGGTGTTTAAAGGACTGATACATATGGGTCCTAAAAGACTAGCACAAACCCACTAGATCAGTTTATCCGGAAGAGACATGAACAAAATCCAATATGACTACGGAATTGTTGGAAAGCACTGACAGTTTACCACCTCAGGTCAATGCCTTAGGTCAAAGCCGACCAAGATTTATAGATTTTCTTAAAGACCACATTAAAATTCCTCTAATTCTGGACTTGTTCTCTCCTCTTCTGCAACAATTGGAACAGCTTCCTGAAATTGAGAGGTACCTGACATTTCAATATTTTTGGCCACATGAGAGCCTTTGGTAGGCTCTAAAACATTAAAAGAAGCAGGCAATTAAAAATCATTTGGATCTCTCTCAGCAGAACTGTTAATATTCTTCTTTCCTGTGGTACCAGTTGGCTTCTTTAGCACAGAATGAAGTAAGCTGATAAGATCAGAGGCTGCTATGGTTAGAAATCTAAGAAAATGCTATTATTACATCTTCAAGGTTAAAAGACACTTTTTCAGCCAGATTATTCCATACCTCAATAGGTACCAGGACCAGGAACTCCTTAATTCTCTTTTCTTCCTGATAACGTTAGTAATTCCTCTGTACAGCTTCACGTGCCACCCAGCCCTTCATCAAGTAAATGAACGACAAAATCTCAGCGTGGCTCTTCTGCAGGAACAGCGTCTGCAGCGCCTAGACAACCATCATCTTGCGCTGCCTCCGCTCCTTCAGGGCCTTTAGCAGCAGCAACTTTTTCCTTGAGTTTCCAGGGAGCAACCCGCACACGGAAGCTGTTCTCCTCGCAGCGCAGAGGCGCGCTGCGGGTCTTCACGGAACTTCATGTTGCCCGCAGGGGGAGGGAGTGAGAGCTGTAATCAAAAAACTTCATGGGGCCCAGTCCAGGATTTACATCACTTTAGAAACCCAGATCAAGCGGTGTTTATAGCCATTTAATATTATACTTAAATTAAGTCTTTTATGGGCATCTTCACTGCACTCATCTGTATTCATATCTCCTGCATAAAAGACTCATCATGGCTATATTCACCCGGTAACAAAACCTCCCCGGAAACAGGAAATTAGAGGTCAGAGGCTTTACAACTAGCCGTCTCCGATCTTCCGTTCTCTAAAACTCCACTGTTCCCGCCTTCAACTCCACAACCCCCACTGCCATGACAAATCCTTCATCGCACAAATCATTATACACTTTTTTTCTCCACATTCGATGATCCGTGAGCATCACCCATTCAATATTTCTTTTCACAGTCCTCCAAACTCTTCTTCAGATCTAACCCACTCAGCATTTGCAGTTGCTTCTATTTACAACAGTCCTACTTGATCTTAATTACTGCACTAGAACCAAGCACCTCTGAAGTTCCATTCCAGAGCATTCCAGACTTCAGCAAGTACATTTTAGCATATGAAAAGTCTTTTTCTTTTTTTTCCAAAGAAAGTATGAATTATAAAAATTCTAAATCAGTTAAGTTATTTTTCTTGGCAGCCATTTTAGATCATAAAAATAATAATTAAAACAAAATATAACTAAATTCCTTTTTCAAATTATTCATGTTCTAGTCAATAGATGTACAGTATATCATTTTATATTTCCTCATTAGTTATTCCATTGGTATTTCTTGAGCTGAAATAAAGTCTTTAAGCTTTTCAGGATCTTGGAATATATAAAGTTTATATTTATAAGTAACCTTCATTTGAGACGGATAAAAAAGCCCATATTTAGCCCCCATTTCTTTTAATGGTTGTCTCAATTGCAAAAACTTTTGTCTTAATACAACTGATTCTTTAGCCAAATCTAGAACTATTGTTAATTTAGAGTCTTTATATGAAAAGTTTTTAATTTCTTTTGCTGCTTTTAAAATGTCCAAAACATGTTGAAATCTAAGCATTTTAAATATTATTGCTCTTGGCTTACCTTTCTTGGGTTTAGTACCAATTTTATGTGCTTTTTCAATCTCAATAGGAATTTTTGTTTTTATAGAAAGAATCTTTGGGATTGTATCTTCCAAAAAGGAACTAATATTTTTTCCTTCATATCCTTCCTTAAGACCAAACATTCTTAAATTCTGTTTCTTTGAAAAATTTTCAAGATCAATCAATCTCTGCTGCATTGTAATAATATTTTTATGATCATCTTTATTTTCTATCTGTATTTTTTCAAATTTTTCAATTCTGTTTTCCATTTTATTCATTCTATGAGTAATGATGTCTAATTTCCCATTCATGATGTTTATTTCTTGTTTCATTTCCACCATTGTTACACTTATATTTTCCAATTTATCCAATATTTCAATAACATCCAAAGCATCCAGTGAGGATGAGATTCCACCGACCGCTTGTAAGTCTTCCTTTAATCTTTTCGGCTTCACTGAAGATTTTCCTGAGATCTCTTGTGACTTTTGTTTTACAGAAGTCATCATCAAAATATTTTTTCCCAAATATGATAAAAGCAAAAGATATTATACAAATAATTCCTATTAAACTAAATCCAAGGGAGGGAGCTCAAACTTCAATCTGCCATATGCTATGCCTCCAAGTTCTGGAATCATGTTCAGTTACTTTTAAGGTTATCTCTGAAGAAAATTGACACAATTTAGAAACTGTGCCCCATAATGAGGTCTCAATCCAATTTACTACTAACCAAACATCTTGTAAGGTGACTGCTTTATCTTTAGGAAAAGAGTTTACATTTGACTCCATTCCCATTTGTACTGGAGTCAAAATTTGTGCAACTAGTTGTTCCTGTGCACAATTTAAAAGTCATTACTTGGATCCAGTTCAAGAAATTGTGAGGGAGAAGATACAGCTCCATTCACAGGTACAGAAATTCCCTACAGCAGGGCTGCCCAATTCCAGTTCTTGAGATCTACAGGCAGGCCAGGTTTTCCAGATATCCAAAATGAACATGCATGAGAGAGATTTGCATGCTAAGAAGGCAGTGCAGGCAAATCTCTCTCATGCATATTCATTGTGGATATCCTGAAAACCTGGCCTGCTTGTAGATCTCGAGGACCGGAATTGGGCAGTCCTGCCCTACAGTATTTGAAACTGGTTGAGGAGGTGGTGACGGTTCACCTGAGGACAGGGAAGCAGACTGAGAGGACAGGCTTACCTTGTCATCCAAAGTTGATGATATCAAGGGTTGAAGATGACGGTCCATTGGGCCGGTAGCAAAGGCAGATGGAATTATCTTTGCTTTTCTTTTTCCCATGATAGGGAGAATTCCCTGCCCCTCAGGACTCTGAAGGGGCTTAACTAGGAGTGTGCCCCTTGGGCCATGCCCCTTCGGACTCACGACCACTGGCCATGTACCACAGCTAGCAGGTCTTTTAAAGAGGCCTGGAAAGACCTCTCTCTCCACTCAGCGTGGATTTGCTGGCTGTGGGAGTGTCTGTCAGTTCTCCAGCAGTGCCTCGCGGCACAAGACAGCCCCTTTATTAGTTAAATTTAACCTTATTTGTTATGACTGTTTCATAAGCATGTCTCCTTAAAGTATAGTTTTAATTTTCACTTGTCTTAAGATTTCTGAACATCGGCAAGGGATAGTTAATCCGACATGTTTTGCAAAATCATGGCTTTATCAAGGATCTCTCCTACAGGTTAAGGACAAACACAATTACTACTCCTACTTTAATACAAAACTTTCAACTCTGATTCTAACAGCATAATTTACCTTTTCCTGCCAAAAAACCTTCTGATTGTTTTGCTCAAAATGTCCACGGCACGCCAATACAACAGTTTTTAAACATACCGCTCTGTGACATCATCCACCATCACCCAAACACACATTTTCTGATTAAATCAGTGACTCCCACTCAATCTCTAGATTTAAACCTAAAGGGGTCACAGTAGTCAATGTATAGATGCAAAATTCAGAAGCTTTTCCAAGTTTTTCCAAAATCAGGGTGTGTGTGCAAGATTTAGGAAAAACAAAAAACAATGCGAGAGGGAGATTCAAATAAGGATGGGAGGGAGAGTTCAAACTCGGAAGATGGAAAATCTAAGTAATATTTCTACATATCGGTTGACAGTGCACCAGCAGAATGTTTTGGAGTTAGGATTGGTATTTGTGCCATCGATGCCCCTAGACTCATTTTGATTAAGAATAGCTTCAAGTTTTTGTGAATATTACAACTTAAAATCTATTTTTTGGACAATCCAGTTACTTTAAATATGTCAATTTGTAGACCCGAATCTCATTGGGTTCCCCCCCTGGGCCGATGAATACAGTCTACTTTTTGTGATGGATTTTACACAAGTGGAAAGTGGAAGAAAAAAGATTGTTTGGAACATTACAAGAAAAGAAAGTTTGGGATGAGTTGGTTTTCCAAGATGAGGTGGTTATAGTGAAAGCTGATAAGGAAGGTGCTACAGTACTATTGGATAAACATCTACTGGAGAGAAGCGGAAATCCAGTTAGCTGACACTACTGCATATAGGCTTTTGAAGGAAGATCCCACTGAAAAGCTTATTTTTAAAAATACATGCTTTGTTGTTAGATGTTTACAAACAAGGTATACTGACTACTAAAAAATATCAATTTTTGATTGAGAAACATCCGAAGATACAGAGGATATATTTTGTTCCTAAAATCCATAAAGATTTGAAAAAAACTTCCAGGGAGGTCAATTGTGAATATGAGACATTCATTGCTTGAACCGTTATACAAATTTGTGGATTGTTTTTATGTGAAGAGGCTATAAAGGTACATCTCATTTTTTGAGAGACTACCAAGGTCTAGTACAGAGAATTTTTTGGCTACCCTTGATGTAGTTTCATTACATACAAAGATATCTCAGGCTGGTGTACTACAAGTGATTGAAGATATCGTAAATGAGAGGTCTGAACCACGAGTTCCCACTGCTTTTTTTTTAAACTGGCTGAATGAGTAATAACGAAAAATTATTTTTCTTTTGAAGGAAGATATTTCCAACAAGTTTGGGGAGTCGCTATGGGGGCTTGCTTTAGCACCCTTGGTGGCTACCCTATATGTGGTAAGCTTCGATGAACAATTTTTGTATCCTGCATCCCTCTACATTTTTTTCAATATGTAACCCTTTGGCATAGATTTTTTAATGATTCCTTTTAATATGGACAGAACAGTAGCTTAATGAATTTGTTGTATAGTTGAATTCATTAGACCCTTGCTTACAATTTAAATTATCATATGATTGACATAAAATTGAATTTCTGGATCTATACATTTAGAGCTAGTCCATGTGCCTTTAGAACCACAGTATATAGGAAATCAGTGTCATATAATACATTTTTGCACTTTTCTAGTTTCCATCCTTATAAAGTACAATCTGTCAATAAGCCAGTTCCTTAGGTTGAGAAGAATATGTTCTACACTTGAAGTGTTTAAGTCCTAAGCGGATATGTTATTGAAAAGATTTGAGAGTAGGGATTACCCCAAGGGGGCAATTCGTCGGCCTTACCTTAGAGCTTGCTTTGCTAATAGAGATTTATTGATAGATGAAAAAGTTCAAAACGAAAAGGACATCTTATATCCTACCGTTTTCAGGGGAGATAAAACAATTTGTGAACATTATGAGACAGCACTAGCACATATACCCGTTTCCCCTCAATTCCCCATGATAGCATATTCTAGAGAAGCCACAATTGGAGAGCGTTTAGGACATTTAAAATTTGGGGAAAATAAAGATAGATGGGGGAAATTATGGACATGAGAGTTGTGGTAAATGTCAATGGTGTGAGTGTGCATTGAAAGAGAATGAATGGGTTGATCCTCAGACTAAAAGAACATTGCGAAGTCATTATAATACTAATTGCAATAGTGCCCAAATCTATATATATAAAATCGGAGGTATGTATGTGTGTGTGTATGTGCCGCGATCACGCAAAAACGGCTTGACCGATTTGAACGAAACTTGGTATGCTGATCCCTCACTACCTGGGATGATATGTTCTGGGGGTCTCGCGGCCCACCAGCACACGTGGGCGGAGCTACAAACAGAAAATCAGATTTCACCCATTCATGTCAATGGAAAAAATGTAAAAAGCTGCCATTCTCACAGTAATTCAAAAACGGCTATACCGATTTGTACGAAACTTGGTATGCTGATCCCTCACTACCTGGGGTGATATGTTCTGGGGGTCTCGCGACCCACCTGCACACGTGGGCGAAGCTACAAACAGAATATAAGATTTCACCCATTCATGTCAATGGAAAAAATGTAAAAAGCTGCCATTCTCACAGTAATTCAAACACGGCTTGACCAATTTGAACGAAACTTGGTATGCAGATCCCTCACTACCTGGGGTGATATGTTCTGGGGGTCTCGCAGCCCACCTGCACACGTGGGCGGAGCTACAAACAGAAATTCACATTTCACCCATTCATGTCAATGGAAAAAATGTAAAAAGCTGCCATTCTCACAGTAATTCAAAAACGGCTTGACCGATTTGATCCAAACTTGGTATGCTGATCCCTCACTACCTGGGGTGATATGTTCTGGGGTCTTGCGGCCCACCTGCACATGTGGGTGGAGCTACAAACATAAAATCGGATTTCACCCATTCATGTCAATGGAAAAAATGTAAAAAGCTGCCATTCTCACAGTAATTCAAAACCGGCTTGACCGATTTGAACAAAACTTGGTATGCAGATCCCTCACTACCTGGGGTGATATGTTCTGGGGGTCTCGCGGCCCACCTGCACATGTGGGCGGAGCTACAAACAGAAAATCTGATTTTACCTATTCATGTCAATGGAAAAAATGTAAAAAGCTGCCATTCTCACAGTAATTCCAACTATAAAACACTTTCTATGACACTATAACCACTAGGGACATCGTTTCTATTCTACCACGGACACCATACATATAGAGTTTGTATGTTCTAACTGTGTTTGTAACTGTTTCCTTCATGCACCCCAGTTCATAATGTTATTACATTACATGAGTACTCACATATCCTGAACTAGGAACACAGGTTCCATTCTGAACCGGGAACAAACTGCATGGAGTTTCTTTTCAACCTGAGTTTCCACATATTGAGTTGTTTAAATCAATACTGAAACTTTTGGATGCCACTTATTCCAACAGATCTTCCTTTTCAGTTTAAGAGATTGCAAATTCCAGTGAGACTTGCATTCTCTATCACAATCAACAAATCACAGGGACAGACTATTACATACTGTGGAGTGGATTTAAGATCCCCCTGTTTTTCCCATGGACAACTCTATGTTGCTTGATCAAGGGTGGGTTCACCCAAGAATTTATATGTTCTTGCTCCTGGAGGTGAAACTAAAATTGTTGTTTATAATCAAGTTTTGTGCTAGTTGTATTGTATTCATTTTGTCAAATATTTCACATTATAATTTGATTATTGTACTTTTTATAAAGCTGTAAAAAAATAATTTCATTCACCACTATAAAGTTTCTTTATTTCAATCCATT
Organism: Geotrypetes seraphini; assembly: GCF_902459505.1. NCBI lineage: Eukaryota > Metazoa > Chordata > Amphibia > Gymnophiona > Dermophiidae > Geotrypetes > Geotrypetes seraphini. Next base: position 78,480,808 of record NC_047092.1, on the reverse strand, counting down.
TACTGTGTTATTGCTATAATTAAATACCCGTGCAACGCCGGGGCATCAGCTTGTAGTCTATATAATTGAATGTCTGTGTAGACTGGTCTATGTGGGTCCCATAGCAATAAGATTCAATGAACATAAGTTCCATATAAGTGGCGAAGTATTGCAAGTGCCCCTGTTGCAACATTGGAAGGCAGTTCCAGTCAGGAGCAATTGAGAATGCCGAACTTCATCATTACATGGCATTTATGACAGACTGGACTCCGGGGCAGCCAAGCACAAAGGGAAATGAACCAGGAGTCCTAATCATAATTCCTTAGGATTCCACCATTTGGAATCCAAAGCTTTAGAGAAATTAACAATTACATTTGAATAACTTTTTAACGAGTTCCCTGAAGAAGACAGCGAAATGTGGTTCACGTCGGGACCCCCCAAATTGTCTTTAAGATAAGTGTCTCTTTTCAATTCTCTTTGAGTTCCTAGTTTCTAATATGATTAATTAACATTAAACATAAGTAAAAAGAAAAAATAATTTACTCATAAACTAAACTAAAACTTAGTTTTATAGACCGAGTCATAAACCAAGAGGGGCTTGACTCGGTTAACAATAATGTAATATATAATACATAAACTTGACAAGGAAAAGTAGACTGAAATAGTTAATTTCCAAAAAGTTTAGCAAACAAAAAAGTTTTCAGAACTTTCCGGAATAAAGCAAAAGAACCTAAACTTCTTAATGTAAGCGGTAAAGCATTCCAGAATTTGGTTAATTTAAAAGCAAAAGAATGACTAAATCTCTTAAAGGTTCAGTTTTTACCACTGAGAGAGGGAAAGGTAAGTTTTAATTTTTGAGAACTTCTGACAAGATGAGATCTATGAACATTCCAGTCTAAAGGAATCAAAGTAGCAAAAATGTCAAATAGGATCTTAAATGCAATACAAATGCACTTAAATTGAATTCTGAGATAACTGGAAGCCAATGTAATTCCTTGAGCAGCGGGTTTATGTGATCGAATTTACTCTTACCAAAAATAAGTTTAGTTGCAGTGTTCTATATAAATTACTAAGAAAGTAAGTTCATATGCAGTGACTGAATGGTGAGCTCTGCAATGGGGATATTCCCAACAGAGCTTCAAGTCTCTGAACATATGTAAAATATCATAACACTTCTCCCTCCATATTCGCGGTTTCAGCATTCGCGGATTCAATTATTCACGGTTTTTAGCTTGCTGGCTCCCCCCCCCCCCCAAAATTACATCAGCTTGCATAGAGAAATCACTGATTCCAAGCATTTACAGAGAAAATTACTGATTCCCAGCACTTTGTTCACTGTGTTTTGTCTCTCCTTCAGAAACAGGCCAGGTCTCCCACCATGTTATTCGCAATTTCACCATATTCACGATGGTTTTTAATAGAAAACAGCAAATAACATATAAAAAAGTTATTCGCGGTTTTTCAGTATTTCCGATTGTTAATCCCCTATCACAGCAAATATGGAGGGAAAAGTGTATAATACAACAGCTACATACTAGTTAAGTAGACATTCATGGTAGAATTATAAGAGCGGGATCATTTTTTGAGATAGAATTGTTTACATATCCCTCTCAATTCTTTTTGAGCAAATTATATATCCTGTGCATAAATTCAGTTGACAGTCTGCAAGCTACAGAATGCAAATTTTAAGGACCACAAATTTTGAGAACCCCTTAAGAGGAAAAGGGAGGAGGACGATGTCTGAGCAGTGAGTCATGTGAAGAGGAGGAAGGAGGAGGAAAATTGAGTTCTTCAGCCATTTTACTTGTAATGAAAATGCAATGAGATAAAAGTACTTAAAATTTGTTTGGATTATACTTTGTTACAAGTAAAAGTGCTCATTGCTATCATATACTCAATAATTAGTAAAAGTAATTAAATGTTTACTGTAGTTACATTTACTTCGTTACTATACAACACTTTCTCGTGTATCTCCTTGCAACCCCCATGGCCTGTCTCACACTTTCACCAAGCCAAACATCTCCCCTCCTGATCCCTTCCTATGCCCTTATAGTCCATCTCCCCTCTCTGTCCACCCACACTTGTAGCCCAGCATTTCACTGTCCCTTTTGAGTTTATCCTGATGTTCCAGCAAACTTCCTGTCCCCTCCACCCCTATGATCTAACAACTCACTTGTCTCATCTGTCTTCCCATCCATTCATATGGTTCAGCCTCTCCCTATCCCATCAAAGTGCAGCATCTTGAGGACTAGGTTGAAAACCATTGCTCTAGGGCAGTGTTTCCCAAGTCGGTCCTGGAGTACCCCTTTGCCAGTCAGGGTTTCAGGCTATCTACAATGAATATGCAAGAAAGAGATTTGCATATAATGGAGGCAGTGTAAGCAAATCAATTTCATACTTTTTCATTGTGGATATCCTGAAAACCTGACTCCAGGACCGACTTGGGAAACACTCTAGGACAGTGTTCTTCAATGGCCAGTCCATGGACCGATGCCGGTCTGCAGAAATTTCCTGCTGGTCTGCACATGCATCGGGCCCCAGACAGTGCTCTTCAGCCTCCAGTTCACGGTGTGATCGTTGCAGTGTTATCTTCAGGTCAGCTCCCTCTTCCTCAGTGCTGCAGTGCCCACAGCTTTGTGCACTGCAGCACTGAGGAAGCGGGAGCCGACCCGAAGATAACACTGGGGGCAGGCCAGAAGGCAAGGCACAGCATGGAGGGAGGGAGACAACAATGGTAGGGGGAATAATTTTATTTTTTAATTTAGTGATTGATTTACATCTGCTGTCTGTTCAGGAAGAAATGCATTTGTTTCTTTTCCTCTGGGGTTGTACTGCATGCAGTCTTGCATCTTAGAGTTTGTTTGTATATATTACTACTTTTAGTTTTTGGGGTTATCTGTGTTCTGGTAGGAATGAATATTGAGAAGCATACAGTGTGCTTTGTGTAGTTTAATTTTGTGGTTAACCATTATGTGTTAATACGATTATATTGTGTGTGTGTATATATTAAAAATAAATGGAAAAAATGGTGTTACAATTAGTATTATTATGTTGGTGGGGTCTGGGGCGGAGACTGGATAGAGTTGGGCGGGGTCTGGCCCACGACTTAGCCCAGTGTTCTTCAACTGCCGGTCCGCAGACTGGTGTCGGTCCACAAAATAATTATTTTATTTCTGCCGGTCCATAGGTGGCAAAAGGTTGAAGAACACTGCTCTAGGGTGTACATATTCATGACTTCAAATCTCTTTTCCTTTGTCTTTTGGCATTAACTCCACACCATTTTTGTTGCCTTCCTCTGACCTGCTTCAAGTCTTATTGTAACTTAATAAATGACAGCATTTCACTTGGTTGAAATAAAGCTTTAATTTAAAATATTCAGGATTTGTTTGGTTTTTCCTAAACATACAACAGAGTAACATTTCATTTGAAATATTATAAATTTGCTTTTCTTAATGCTAATCTCTTCCTACCATCCAGAGAATCTGTTGACATTGCTACATTCTGCAGTGACAGCAAGGTCTTATGGTAGTCTTACAATGAGAGAGCAGTATTTAAGTTTTTAGTGCACTTTGGTGATAGGGAGGCCAAAGCACTTACCCTCCCCTGTAGTCTGACCCCTATGGTCAAAGTGTCTTGGAGGGGCATAATCGAAAGGAACATCTAAGTCCGTTTTCGTCCAAGTCACAAGTCATCCAAAGTAAAAAAAAAAAAAAATAGCTTAGGACACATTTTCAGAAAATACGTCCAAATTTTTTTTCATTTCAAAAATCATCTAACTATACGTCCTGCCAATCTGATCGTCCAAGCCACTAAATCGTCCATCTTTATACCACATTTTCATCCAACTTTTCGTCCAAGTCAAAAAAAGCCTAGAACAAGCCCTGTTGGACATGGGAGGGGTCTGCAAAGTGATAGACTGAACACCCAGACATGGCACCTAAATAGTGGGGTACCTTATAGAGCACTGCTGTGAACTTCACAAAAAGGGTGTCATGTCTTCATATCATTACAGCTCCCTTATAGGTCATGGTGAGCCCCACAAACCACCTCCAGAATCCCTTAGACCCACTTATCTACCTCCCCAAAAGCCCTTATGACTGCAGGAGTCACTTATATGCTAGTAAAAAAGGGTTTTGGGGTGTATAGGGGAGTGCACATGTTTCATTATCAATGCAGTGATTACAAGGGCTTATGGGCATGGGTCCACCTCTCTATGGGTCCCTAACCCACCCCCAAGACAGTTTAAGATGCCTCTGCAGCACAACTAGGCTTTCCTATGCCAGGCTGCCAGGTGATGACGTTCTGGAGTCACAATTTTCAAGTTGTGATTAATATTTTTAGGGGGGGTCAATGATCACTGGGGTAGTGTGTGGGGGTCTGTATTATGTGTTTGCAGTGCTTATTTGGTCACTTTAGATGGGTTTTTGTGACTTTAGACCATGTTTTAAATGGTCTAAGTCAGTGTTTTTCAACCTTTTTACACCTAAGGACCGGCAGAAATAAAATAATTATTCTGTGGACCGGCGGTTGAAGAACACTGGGCTAAGTCGTGGGCCAGACCCCGCCCATCTCTACCCAATCTCCACCCCAGACCCCGCCCCCATAATAGTACTAATTGCACCTTGCACGTCCCGTGCCTCATCTGGAAGCCTTCCCTCTGCAATGTCAGAGAGAAGGCTTCCGGTCAGGCGCAGGATGCCCATAGGAGCCACTGCCCGTGGCTTTGTGCACTGAATCAGTTAGGAAGAGGGAGCTGGCTCGAAGATAACACCGCATCGATTGCACCATGGACCGGCAGTTGAAGAACACTGTTTTGGGCCTGTTGCACGTGTTGGCCCTGTGGACCGGCAGGAAATTTCTGTGGACCGGCACCAGTCCATGGACCGGTGGTTGAAGCACACTGGTCTAAGTCACAATGTCCAAGTTCCGTCTAGGCCGTGCTGTATAACTTTCAGTTATACATGGAGTACGACTAAGTCTAAGCCTGCCCACGTCCCGCCCAAATCTCGTCCTCGATATGCCTCCTGAAATGCCCCATTTAGCTATGGTCGTTCAGTGGCACTATGAAGGGCTAGGTCATTTAGAAATATGTCCAAAACCTGGTTTGATTATCGGCACTTGGAGGTCTTTCGTTTATGATTGTCCAAGTGCCGACTTAGGCCGGTTTTTGGACGTTTTTCTCCGTCAGTTATGAGCCCCATAGTGTTTAAGGGGTTCTTTTTTTTAATATCTTTATTCATTTTTCAATTAAAATCAGTGCATACAGATATTCATACAATTTACATGAAAAACAACACTATCATCTTTCAATAATATTCATGAAAAATATTTTCACCCCTCCCCCCAATCTCAATGTAATAAGTAAACCGTACAGTATTTTGTCCATATATATAATTTGAAAAAACAATCCCAATATACAACCTTCCCCTCCCTGAATGTGCAACTCATAACCAGAAATAAGGGAATAATGAACTATTCAAGTAGAATCAATGAAATTAGTCAATGGGCCACATATCAGATTGAACCACTTATTGTTGCCTTTTTGATCAGAAAATGTCTTCTCATATTGGTAAAATAAGCATAATGAATTCCACCAGAAGGTGAAATTCAGTCGGTCATAAGTTTTTGTAATCATTTGGATGGCTACCCCAGTCATAATGCCCAATAACCTGTTTTTATGCCTGTCCACTGGAGATTTAGGAAATAACAGCGTCCCACATAACACCACTTCATAGTCTCTAGAATCAGATTAATATGTCCCCAAATAGATCTCCAGAAGTTAAGTTTCAAAGGACAATAAAATAATAAATGGTCCCGTGTTCCTATATCCAGATGACAGTGCCAGCATCTATTAGATTTTGAACTATCTAATTTCTGTAAACGAACAGGGATCCAAAAACTTCTATGCAACCAAAAAAAACAAGTTTGTCTCATAGATGCATGTTTAAGGGGTTCTAATAAATAAATAAAAAAAAGGTCTTTGAATCGTAGATTGTTATGCAGTGCTTGGCAAGCAGGGATATTACTTTCCCCAGCACCAGGTTACGAGTATAATCTGTTAAGAATTTTCTAGCTGGTTCCCCAGTTTGAATGGCTAGAGGATGAGCAAAAAGCCTACCAGAGAGGGTAAAATGAGTTTTTGAGGAAATTTGTCATATCCCTTCCTCTCTTTCTGTCTTCCAGAAACAGTGTGAGTGCCAGCTTTCAAAAGGCCCAAGACATGAGGAAGGTGGATTCCAAGCATTAACCTAGACTAAATGGAAATTGAATGAAACCAGGGAGAGCCCAAAGAGGAGTGCCCTACCAGGAGGATCCAGAGAGGGTCATCAAAAGGGAAAGAGAAAGATACTGTGAGAGAGGAGTTTGGGGATTTTTGTTCTTGATTAGCCAAACTGACATTCCAGGAGGCATTTCTCCCTTTATTGATAAGGTAGGGACGGGTGCTGATCAAGGTCCACAACAAAGAAAAAGAGCTAGGAGCCGAAGGAAACCTTCATGCCTATGAAAAGAAACTGAGGGACGGATCAGTGCAGCACATGCAGTAAGAATGTAACCGAAAGAAAAATTTCCAGAAAGAACATTACCATAAATGTGGAATAAAAGCATTAGTTCAGAATCCAGATCTACTAAGAGAAAGAATTATATAGAAGTATACACTTCAAGTACAAAGTTCCAGTAGTTGTAGTTATTTTTAAGTGTAATGCTTGTCTTCCACTTGATTATTTGAGAAGTGACAAATTAATTGGCTTTTACTCAGCAAATTAAATTTTTAACCAGAGTCGCAGTGGATATGGTCATTTGTGGAGGTGAGTGGTGAGATAGAAGACATTAAAGGAAATGAGTGTTTGTCTATAATATTACCAAAATCCATCCTCTTCTCTCTGAACACATGACCAAAATCCTTGTCCACGCTCTCATCACCAAACGCTTAGATTTCTGCAAGGTACTTCTCTCGGTCCTCTCACGCACCCATCTTTCACCTCTTCAATCCGTTCAAAATTCTGCTGCGCGACTCATATTCCATAAGCCATTATTCTCACATTACCCCTCTCCTCAAGTCACTTCATTGGCTCTCCATCCATTTCTGAATACAGTTTAAACTCCTCTTGTTGACTTACAAGTGCATTCGCTCTGAAGCCCCCCAGTATCTCTCCTCGCTTATCTCCCTCTATGCTTCCCCCCATGATCTCCGCCCCTCTTATCTGTACCCTTCTCTTCCACTGCCAACTCCAGATTCCATCCCTTCTTTCATGCGGCGCCGTATGCCTGCAACAGCCTACCTGAATCAATAGGTCGTGCTCCATCCCTGGTAGTGTTCAAATCCAAGCTAAAGGTCCACTTATTTGAAACTGCTTTCAACTCTTAACTCCCACTCACTGCTTTCAGATACCTATATTCACTGTATCATTCCCTCTACCATAATCTCCCCAACCTGTAATGTCCTGTCTAAATTAGGTTGTAAGCTCTTCAGAGCAGGGATTGTCTATTGTATGTTAACATGTACAGTGCTGTGTATGCCTTTTCAGCGCAATAGAAATAATAAATAGTAGTGGTAGGGTCTTGAACAGAAACTCTTCCTTTTGTGCTTCAGGACCCAAAACCAAAAGTGTAGCCCTCAGAACTTCTCCAAGTCATAGTCAACTGAGCTACATTCTAACTGGAGTGCCCCCTTGCCAGTCTATACATTTTATGAAGAGATGTGTATGTGGTAACAGTTTTTGTATCTTTGAAAATATATTTATGAAATGTATGTATCTGAGTTTAAATATGCTATGTGCTCTCTATTTTGATGGTATCATTCATGGTCTGAGCCTATTTGAAAGTCAAATTTGTAGAACTAAATGGCATGGTACCAGTTTCCAGCCTGCAAGCAAATGAGTTGGCAGAGTCCTGGTTAATTCTACAATGAAGCATTAGCAGTCTGTTTTGCTTTTATCTGAGTCAGTGGAGTTCAATAACTGAGGTCTGCATATCCCAGGATCATTTCAACTCTCGGGCTGTTACTGAACAGTATTATACAGATCTTATGATGGGAACAGCTATATACAAGCTGTCAAGCAAAATCAAGTTTCAGGTGAAGAAAAAAAAAGCAGGTAGGGGCTGTATCGAAAATGTCATTCTTCCTTATATTAACTACCTAGATAAAATTCTTAATAGAAATAATTTTATAAATTTGGTAGCACAGTTTTTGATATTGGGTTTATTCTCACTACTCAGTGATCATTACGTCTACATTTTACTCAGCATAACACCCCATAATGGATTTGTATGTAATCAAAGTGCTCTTGAAAGACATTTATAGTACCAGTTTAGTGCATTTTGTGGTAGTAAGAATTTTGTATTAACAAATATTTTAATTTAAAAATGGTAATTCTTTACAAGCTGGATTAGATAATCACAATATTGCCTATATAACAGAAAAGTATTTCTTTCTCCTATAAAATGCAGCTTAGAAAATACTCTTAGCTGGAGCAATGTGTCTATGGATCTTACCATTTGTGATGTATTCTGAAGGAAGTTAATAGCCCTGCTTGCACGCTGTAAATGCTATTACAGTATAAACATGAACATGAATTATAGAAGAGAAACAAAACAGCACTGATGGAGAATCTTAGCTTCCTGACTTCATTAGAAGGCTGGTCTTTCCATATGATTTCAGTCATTTCCCTTATTTGTGAGAACAACTGGGTTCATCTGAAGAGCATTACATGATACGCACATTATTCTTCACATTGTGAAAAAAATAGTGCAATATATGAACAACAAATGAAACACAGCAAGTTTGTGAGCAGGACATTTACAAATTTTATTTGAGCACATTTATCACCCTAGAAACAGCCAAATGTCCATTAGTGTGCTCAGTTTTTCTGTTGCATGCCATTTACCCCAGTTGATCTCTAGCTTCCACTTTGCTTCTTCCCAGTGCAGCCTGTTTTGTGCTTATCCCGTGTTTCCTTGATTTCTGTTGTGCCTTCTTCACTGGCTCTCTGGAAAGCTGTTCTATGTATCCACCACCTTTTTCATTAAGAAATATCTTCCAGTGTTACTCTTGTTTCAATCTATATCATGACCTATTGTTCTAGATCTTCTTGTCTCCCTAAATAGGTCTGTCTCTTGTGCATTATTTATACCTTTGCAGGTCAATATTCAAAAGCACTTTTGTGGTATGCTGAATGCATAAGTCCTTTTGATCTGAAAGTACTGGTCTGCCCAAACTCTTGACATTTGGTCATATTAATTACTGTGGAGGGGGGTTGGGGGACAGCAGAGGAAATATTCAGCTGCTCTCTATATAATTTGTGTGTTCAGCTTTGAACTCATGAATAGCAAGTTTAACTTTCACATGCATATGAAATCTGTTTTGTTATATACAGATTTCTAGCAACAGCACTTACGCAGATTGATAATGGCGGTAAATGTGCCTCTTGTTGCTGATTACATGTTTAAATAGGTTTCATGTACATAGTCTGTTATTGAGACAGACATGGGGGAATCCACTGCTTGCCTTGGATCAGTAGCATGGAATGTTGCCACTCCTTGGGTTTTTAACGTATCAGGGATAATGTGTCTTATGTCCTCCGGGACCCTATCACACCGCTTCCTACAAGATAAGTGAGATTTTTCTCATGTTCCAGTGACAACTGAATGCAATTTTATTCAATTATACCAACATAGAAATATAAAAAAAATTTTCATATTATATTTCAAGAAGTCAAAGATATGAGTATTTATATCACCTTGGAGAGTGACCTTTTATCTATATATATAAAATCGGAGGTATGTATGTGTATATGTATGTGTATATGTATGTGTATATGTATGTGTGTGTGTATGTGCCGCGATCACGCAAAAACGGCTTGACCGATTTGAACGAAACTTGGTATGCTGATCCCTCACTACCTGGGATGATATGTTCTGGGGGTCTCGCGGCCCACCAGCACACGTGGGCGGAGCTACAAACAGAAAATCAGATTTCACCCATTCATGTCAATGGAAAAAATGTAAAAAGCTGCCATTCTCACAGTAATTCCAACTATAAAACACTTTCTATGACACTATAACCACTAGGGACATCGTTTCTATTCTACCACGGACACCATACATATAGAGTTTGTATGTTCTAACTGTGTTTGTAACTGTTTCCTTCATGCACCCCAGTTCATAATGTTATTACATTACATGAGTACTCACATATCCTGAACTAGGAACACAGGTTCCATTCTGAACCGGGAACAAACTGCATGGAGTTTCTTTTCAACCTGAGTTTCCACATATTGAGTTGTTTAAATCAATACTGAAACTTTTGGATGCCACTTATTCCAACACATCTTCCTTTTCAGTTTAAGAGATTGCAAATTCCAGTGAGACTTGCATTCTCTATCACAATCAACAAATCACAGGGACAGACTATTACATACTGTGGAGTGGATTTAAGATCCCCCTGTTTTTCCCATGGACAACTCTATGTTGCTTGATCAAGGGTGGGTTCACCCAAGAATTTATATGTTCTTGCTCCTGGAGGTGAAACTAAAATTGTTGTTTATAATCAAGTTTTGTGTTAGTTGTATTGTATTCATTTTGTCAAATATTTCACATTATAATTTGATTATTGTACTTTTTATAAATCTGTAAAAAATAATTTCATTCACCACTATAAAGTTTCTTTATTTCAATCCATTTACTGTGTTATTGCTATAATTAAATACCCGTGCAACGCCAGGGCATCAGCTAGTATTACATATGCTATGACTGGATGGTAAACTCTTGTCCCAAGAGGGGGTAACCTCCCTCTCTTCAGAGTTCATTTTTCTGAGCGTATTTTCAAAATTGGTCCACTCTCTGTAGGGTTATATATTTAATTTAGTCAGTTTCTCTTATTTTGTTTACTCCTTGGGTTTTGGCCAGGTATTAGGGACTTGGATTGGCCACCATGAGAACGGGCTACTGGGCTACGTTGGTTCTTATGTTAATATTAAGCAACTGGTGTGTGTATATATATATATATATGTATTATATAAACACTAGTCTTTAAGCCCGTTACATTAACGGGTGCTAGAACATATGTGTGTGTGTCTGTCTTTATTTCTTTCTCTCTCTCTCCTTAGCCGCTTTCTTTCTTTCTGCCTTTATTTTTCCTTGGCTGTCCTCTGTTCCTTTTTTTTCACCCCCCTGTCCATCAGCATCTCTTTCCTTCTCCCCCTGTCCAGCCGTAGGCATCCCTTCCTTTTTTATCCCCCCTCCTCCTTCTTATCCCTATGATACTCTTACCTTGCTCTGTCCCTGATCAGAGGTTCCCAACAGCCGCCCAGTTGCACCCATTGGAAAAGTTCCCACTGCCGCACCCCTCCTGACGCGGCTCCCACTGTCCTTTCTGTCTGTCTGTGTCCCTGGCCCCCTTTGCCTGTCTGTCTTTCTGTGTATCTCCCTGCCCCTGTGTCTTTCTTCTTTCTCCCTCTGTCTGTCTGTCCAAAGCAGCATTCCATCCCCCTCCATTTCCCTCCCCCCACACCAGTTCCCTGTGCACCTGCCCCTGTGTCTTTTTTATTTTCTTTGTGTTTCCTTTCCTCTCTCTGTCTGTCTGTCCAAAGCAGCATTCCCTCCCCCTCCATTTCCCTCCCCCCCCACCAGTTCCCTGTGCAGCAGCATTAGCGTTTCCTCTACCCACCCCCCCTTTCCCTTCCCGCGGTCCGGACTATAAACGTGGTGATTACAGCAGCGCTTGCATCAGTCTCCACACGCTGCTTTGGGTCCTTCTACTGCCCTGATTTACTCTGGCATGTCTCCGATGACATCATCAGAGACGCGGCAGAGCAAATCAGGGCAGTAGAAGGGCCCGAAGTAGCGTGTGAAGACTGATGCACACGCTGCTGGAATCGCCATTCGGGCCCGCGGGAAGAGAAGGGGATGGGTGTCAAAGGAGGAACGGAGATCGGTGGCAGCAGGAGGAACGGAGATCGTCGTCTGGCTGCGGTCCGGCTTGTGGAGAGCAGGGAGGCTGTGGGGAAGAGAAGGGGGTGGGTGGCAAAGGAGGAACGGAGATCGGCGGCGGCAGGAGGAATGGAGATCGTCGTCTGGCTGCGGTCGGGCTTGTGTAGAGCAGGGAGGCTGTGACGTATTAAGCGAGCAGGTGTGACGTAAAACCCGCGCATATGCACTCGTGTTTTCGCGACGGATCAGGGAACATGTTTTTTTAGTGCGCATGCGCGGCCTATCATTTTATTATATTAGATACAGCATGGGTATAATTTTATAGTCATGGTGCATGTGGAATGTATGTATGCAAAATTGCTTTTATCGAATTGCAAAAAACTTAAAAACACCAGATCTCCACTTATCACATAGGAGATTACTGAAGAATATGCAGTGAAGTATATATTCTAAGCATTTAATTCATGACTTCGCTTGCACTCTCCTTAGATCACACCCCTGGCTAAGGTATGGTAAAAGTACACAGCTATTGGAGCCAGTTTATTGGTGTGACAAAAAAGAAGCTTGTTAGGCCATTGCTAGTTTTGAATCTTTGTTCCATGCAAAATCTCTTACTTCATCATGATAGATGGGAAAGAGATGGGAAAGATGTTAAATATTATTGGGACCAAAGTTCTTTCTGAACATTCATCAATGCACCGATAGATTACACGAATCATTTCTATCAAATCATTAAATTGATTCCAGTAGTATGACTCCTGTGACATCCTTATCTCCTTGGCCATCTCCATCTTCTCTTTTCTTATAAATTTGCTCCAAGTGTAAAAAACGTGTGCAATGGTATGCACATGTGCACAATTACTGTAGTTTTTCCAGAGGCATGATGTGGGTGGAGTGCAAGTGGAGAACAAAGAAAGCAAAACAATACTGCAGAGCAGATGTATTTGATGCCAAGTCTTTATTTGCATCAAAAATGTCATATTAATGTGGTATACCTTTGTAAAGTGGAACAGGGACTCGATACGGTCCGTGTTTCGATTCACAAATCTTCTTCAGGGGTTCTAAAACAAAATGTACGGAATCATGTGATGCTATGTAAATAGCTGGAAGCTAAATGAACGTGCGAAGAGTGACGGTGCAAAACAAATTGTAGTGAGGCGATATACCTGATGGTGTAGTGTGATATTGTGGGCACAACACTGAAGATAAGAAAGAACCAGCTCTAACATAGGCAGATGGTAGGAAGTGCACACCGTGTTTGTGTTCTAGCATAATGTGTCTGAGATAAAGATTGGTGTGATTAGCTATGAAATTATAAATGTGGTGAGAGCATAGTATAAATAAATATACAGATAACGTACATACAGAGGAAATCCACAAAGGTCCACAATAACATACCTAAAAAGGCCATAGCTGGCTGCCTATGTTAGAGTTGGTTCTTTCTTATCTTTGGTGTTGTGCTCACAATATCACGCCTCACCACAATTTGTTTTGCACCTTCACTTGTTTAATTTTGCTATTTTTGTTCTGTTTTTATTTTTAGGATTTTTCTTTGGGGCTCTTTGAAGTTTTCCCTTCTTTTGTGCCTTTTACATACCTATAGTATTGAATTTATTGTATATCTTTTCTCTCTTCCTTCTCTTTATATAGGTAAATGTAAATAATTATTTCTTTCATAGGTACTACAGTTAGATAGATTGTGAGCCCCTTGGGACAGAGAGGGAAATTCAAAGTACCTGATTAGATTTTTGGCAATTTACCTAAATCAATTTAATTGTTTTGTAAACTGCTTTGAATTCTTTGGGAGATTTAGCAGAGATCTATGACAGTTAATTCCACAACACTTCGACCCAGATTCTCAAAAGTTTAACACCATCGGTAAACTGTTTTCTGATGGTTTGCCTGCACGCATGTTAGCAGATTATCAAAATGGCTTATCTCTGTTTTTAGCAAGGTTTCAAGCATGCAAATGGGCTCTTCAACATTAAAATGAGCACTCCGGTGGATTCTTTAAAATCGTCGAGCCATTCTCCATGAGTGGCGTCAGCTTTTGGCGACAAAAATCAGCAACTGGTGCAGGGGTGCAAGTACAGTGACAATGCTGTTTAAAACCCCGTCTGTTTGATTAATTTATTTTCTGCACATATATTCAATGATTTATTCTGTAAGTTTTTGTATACTTTTTGAAGTAGGCACTCATAAACATAATATATATGCAGCATGTATGTAAATCAGTATATAATATCAGAAATGCAGTATATGCCATATAAAAGGTGCAGGTAACCTCCACACACTGTACTTGAACACATAAAAATTTATTGATAAGAGTTACATCAACTATCGACACATTCTATATAATGTCTGACATGAATGCGACAAATGTGCCACTGCGTGAAGAAACACAATAATCTCCACTCTTTCCAGCTGCCTTAGCAACACGATCTTTCAGCATCTGGTATTTCTTTGTCGATGGATGTATTAATCCGCTTGCTTCTTGAGGCAGAAGCAGGTCAGGTCATATCTTGTTTGATTCCTTGCAGAAAAGTCCAGATGATAGGGTGATGACAGTGAAAGAGAGACTGCAATCCGTGATGCCAACATTCACTGCATTAGTTGTTCATGCAATTCCATCTACAGCTGCTCGTTCTGATTTCATAGTTCTAAACTTTGCAAGCATGTATGCTGCAGAACTGCCACACAATTGACGCCCTCTGATATACGTATGCTCAAAGAAACTTACAAATTCATCCATATGGTCGTGCATGTTGTCCGCTAGCATCTCGAATGCCTCTTTAACTTCAGTGACAGAAACAAATACTAAAGCAGACAAGCAATGGTTGCTTTCACGAATGTTGTCGTTATTTTGCTATTGCACTTTCATGCCAATTTTGTTCACTTTCTTCAGAATACTCTGAGCTAAGTGAAAATAACATCCAGTCAATGTTGCTCCAGGATAAGCTTCCTGGAACGCCACTATAGCTGCCTTTTCAAAGTCCACCAAAATCTTCAGAGGAAAAGCACCCAAGATCAAACCTTTAATCACCTCCAGCATCTTGCGATATGACTCAGCGCTTTTATTCATTATGAGAACATATAAAGCAGCCTGATTAAGTCTTTCAGCATAATGAAAATGTATCGAATACAGCTGAAAGAATATTGTAGGTACTACTGAAAAAGTGTCTTCTGCCAGCCACACATCAGCATGAGCCAAAGCGTCTAACATCACATCGCATCCAAAAAAGATGATTCGATTATCGCCATATCCTGAGTCGAATAATACGATGTCAGCAAACATCACTGGTGTATCGAAATTGTAGTCTTTAGGAATTTCTGGCAAATCAATTCCATCGTGTGCAGCAACTACCAACTTCTTTTGATGTCTAAGAAGACTTCTATTAATGGCTGATCATTTCGGAAGTGCCACTACAACTGTATCACTGAGTGTTTATACTACTATAGCTCATGCTGAACTTGGTGTAGCACCAATTTCCACCATCTTATCTTTCATTTTTGCCACAGCAGTCTTTGCTTGAGACGTTGCTATGTTTCCCTCATTTGTGTGTTGCGGATTCAATACTTTCAAAATTCTGTCTTCCATCATAGTCACCTGTGCTTTGCAATGATATTTTACTTATTTAATGCAGCACAAAGATACAGTACTGTTAACATTTTCTTGGTGCTGCCAAAACTCGTGGTCATCGAGCAGTAGCACTCTATATGACCTTTCATGCTTTTCCCAAACGTCGCAGACATTATAATGCAACTGATATTTGTAACAGAAGAACAAATGAATGCTCTGTGTAAAACGCAACGCACGTACTGTGGTGGACAACAAGACTAAACTAATCCTCCTAGCGTCCTTTTTTATACCTGTTCCCTGCCATCATCCAGGCCATGTTGACTGACTGGCTCCGACAGCCTAGTCATGTTGACTGACTGGCTCCGACAGCCTAGTCCCAGACACTTCTGATACACCGTCATGCAACACTCTTAACACTCTCCTTAAATTAACGAAGACTTTCCTGATTAAGTGACGAGGGTTGAAGTGTCTGTGATTAACACATGGGATTAACTATCTGAATACCGGGATTAACTGTCTTAAAGATGCGAGATGAACTATCGCAGGATTATGTGATTAAGTGGTAAGGGTTGAAGTGTCTGTGATTAACTGACACAGTTCTAAGGGCTAGATTCACTAAAGACAGCGACTCAATCACTGTTGGCTGATTCTTTGGCCGATTTTCCAACAGTGTTTGATTCACTATCAAGTTTGCATGCAAATGATTGAAACAAATGGAAGTAAAACCTGGATGTCTCAATCCGTCCTCCTTTTTCTGAAGCTATATGGTAACCCTAACATGAGACAATTCCCTTTCTATCTTGCTGTAAGCTAGAAGTTCTCAACCCAGTCCTTGGGACACACTCAACCAGTCAAGTTTTCAGGGTACCCACAATGAATATGCATGAGAGAGATCTGCATGCAATGGAAGCAGTGCATGCAAATTTATCTCATGCATATTCATTGAGGCTATCTTGAAAACCTGACTGGCTTGGTATGTCCTGAGGACTGGATTGAGAACCCTTGCTTGAAAGCCCATTATGAGATCCTCTGGCAGCAGTTGCTGTTTGTGTGTAGGCTACTTGTGTGTCTCACAGCTGGTCAGGTTCTCAGGATGTCCACAATGAATATGCATGAGATCTATTTGCATATGCCATGTCTTCAATGCATGCAAATTTGTTTCATGCATAGGCTTTATAAATGTTCTGAAAACCCAGCTGGCTTTGGGGTTCCCAGGATAGGTTTGGGAAGCCCTGACCTAATTCCTAATAAAGTATAGGAAATCAATGTACTATTTGATGATTGTTGCCCAATCTATTCTGCTATTTTAGATTGCAAATATACATACCATTGCCACTGCAAAGACCTGGTGCACCTAGACTGCCAACAGAATGGAAAATTAATGGAATGCCTCTCTGCATACAATACAGACCAAACAAACAACAACCAGGTAATCCATATGTTTTCCTCTGTCCAAACTTTTAGCCTAATCCTTATCCTCTCATACATTCACAGTTTATGTTTACATTTCTTGTGTCTGTCATTTTCAGATTTATAAAATAAAAAACTGTCCTCAGGGATGAATTAACCTTTTTTTCTTGTGGCTCTAGGTAAACATACATTTGAAGGGCTTATTTTCAAAACCCTCTAAGTCCAAAGTAGGTTTGGAAAATAAGCCTGTCATTTGTTGGCCACTGTTTCTAGTATGAAAGAACCTCTATATATCCAGAGTGGTTGGGCCCAGTCTTTTTCTGAATAATGGGAGACTTTTGATAGCAAATGATAATAATCATAGGTTTTTTCCCTGGATAATGGAACATATGAAGCAAATCAATTTTCAGATAATAGAGAATAATTCTTGGTAATGGAATACAGGCTGAAACCCATTATTACTAAACATGATACATAATGCAAACAAAGATTTGGTTTCACTGGCGAATTTGAGCTTCATCTAGAAGCTTAGGAGTTATCTAGGTATCTTTGTAAAATGTAGCTTGAGCCAAGCAAAACTTTTCTGTAAGTTTACTGCTGTGAAATCTGAAATGTCAAGATTGAGTATTATTATTATTATTTTGGATAATGTGATTTATTTTTTGCTTTAAGGTGCTCTAGCTGTATGAAGAGCAGAAATACTTCTGATACCTACACGCACATACATTTAGCCTTTATCTTCATTTCTTTCGCTCCTAGTGGAGGTTATTTGTGAGAAGAGAACCTTACTTGATTGTATTTATTTATTTTAAAATTGATATACCATCTACAAACTCTCCAATTCAACAGGATTTGGACAAAGCATAAGAGACATGACATACCCATCACTTCCCCCCAATACTCGTGCTTCACTTCTCCTTCTAGCGCTTGCACCTGCCCTCCCATCATGCTGCCATCTCACCTCTCACCTACTCCCTCCCCAATGCTTGTGCCTTCTACCCCATGCCTGCACCCAGTGGCAAAGTAAGGGGGTGGGGGGCAGTCTGCCTTGGGTGCTGTTTTGTGAGGGGCACTCTCCCCCTCTTGGACCCCCCTGCTCCTTCCCACTCCTCCCCCATCATACATGCCCCTTCACTTTCCCTCCCCCAACCGTACCTCTATCTCTTTGCTAGCACGAGCAGCAACTCCACTAGCATTGGCTCTCCTTCTGAGGTCACTTCTGGGTCCTGCGCCTAGGAAATAATGTCCAAGGGAAAACCAACGCAGACAGTGAGTTGGTGATGCTCCTCGTGCTGGGGAAGTTAAGAGGTACAGGGTAGGGAAGGGGTGCATGTGTGTGGCAGGAGGGGTGGGTGAAGAAGGAGCAGGGAGGTGGCGCCTCCACTCCAAGTGCTTCTCACCCTCACTACGCCACTGCCTGCACCTCCCTAACTCTGATACTGGTGCATCTATCTCTTTCTCCTCTTCTGAGCACCAACACTCCTCTCCCCTCTAAAGAGCACTTTATGCTCTCCCAAAGTGGAGGAGTAGCCTAATGGTTAGTGCATTGGACTGAAAACCTGGGGGACTGGGTTGATTCCCACTGCAGCTCCTTGTGACCCTGAACAAGTCACTTAACCCTCCATTGCCCCATGTTCATAACTTAGATTTTACCACTAAGGACAGAAAAAGAACCTACATAGTATGTAAACTGTTTTGATTGACCCACAGAAATTCTAGCAAAATTCCTCACTTTTGTCAAGCCTATAGAACATAGACAAACCCTCACCAAAGAACCCCCCCCCCCTTTACTAAACCTTAATAGCGGTTATTAGCGCAAGGAGCCACGCTGAATGCTCTGCGCTGCTCCTGACACTTATAGAGTTCCTAGGAGTGTCGGTAGCAGCGTGGAGCATTCAGCGCAGCTCCCTCTGCTACTAACCGCTATCGCAGTTTAGTAAAAGGAGGGTGGGGGGAAGTTACTAATTAGCTCCAGATTGCCAGAATAGGTTGATCCAGTCTTGGTTTTACTCCCTCATGAGACGTAAATGATAATTCTAATTTCCCTATTACATTCTTTAGGAAAGACAAGACTAGAGAGGTCATGTTTTGTTGTGGTTTCAATCTTTTCTTTCTGATAGGAGGATTTATATGACCAATCAGAATCAAAGAAATGCTGATTTTGAAATTCTATCTGGTGTTCCTCAGAGCTTTTGCCTATCTACAGTATTATTCAATGTGGGTTTGTTTTTGTTTCTGCAGTTGTGTTGACTCCTAAGCTGTTTAGTTATTACATTGAAGATTTACTTTGATGATATTCAGTTTTTACTACCTTTTAACTTGGTTCAGGAAGTTATTGAGGCTATATATGGGTGCAATTTCACAGTGGATATCTGCAAGTCACTTGCAGTTGAATATTGTAAAGATAAAGATTGTGTTGCAATCTAGTGTTTCTTGTGAGGATGTTCCAGATTGTTTTAGTCTGAATGATATTACAATTCCAATTGAAAGTAAGCTGTGTAATTTAGGAGTCATTTTAGACTCATTATGAAACATCATGTCCAGCATATAGTCAAATGGGGCATGGACAATGGGGCATGTGGAGATATGCTACCCCTCGGACCCTTGCTAGCACGGCGGGGTCGGGGGGGGGGGGGCATTTAATGGCCATAGTAGCTCGGGTTCAAGATGTGTTTGGTTACAATGTTGTTTACAATGCCTGTTTGTTAAACATGGTTATAATTTATTGAAGTTATATGTTTATTTCAATAAACAGGGCTGCGGCCAGGTTTCACCAATGACAGTGTGGAGCGTGTTATTGGGACCCAGGATGGGTGGGTTGACAAGAGGTTTGTTGTGAGAGTGGGCCGCTCCAGGTTCCACTGTTAAAACGATTTTATTTCAAACTTAAGATTGTTTGGCAATTAAAAGGATTACTGAGTTCTAATAATTTTAGAACAGTGATGCAGAGTGTTGGCTCACACTTTGATTTGTTGTAGGCCTTATAGGTAGCTCAGAATTAATGTATAGTGCTGCATGCATCTGATAGCACTATGTTGTTAGGTGGCATCGACTCATGCTCAAATCCTAGCGATTTGATAAACTGCGGATCTAAAAAGAAATTGGTGTTGTGCTAATCTGGAAAGGTCCTTCAGCGTCATCCCCATGGTTGTTTTCAATGTGTCCAGCCATCTGATTGCAGGTCACCCTCTTACATAGTAATAGAGTCTGCCCAACCATACACTCTCTATAAATTAATTATTTAATTTAAATAGTTCTTTTTCTTAGATATTTCTGGGCTAGAAACCCAAAGCTCTGCCTGGTACTGGGCTTAGGTTCCATCTACTGGAGTCTCCATCAAAGCTCACTTAAGCCCATCTAAACCATCCCAGCCGTCGAAGTACTTCCCAGCCCATCCTCAAATGAATAACCATATACGGGACACAGACCATGAAAGTCTGCCCAGTACTGGCCTTAGTTCTTCAATATACAGTATACCATTATTTTCTTATTAGAGATCCTCTGTGTTCATCCCACGCTTTTTTGAACTTTGTCACCGTTTTCCTCTCCACCACCTCCCTCGGGAGCGCATTCCAGGCTTCAACCACCCTCTCCATAAAGAATAATTTTCTAACATTACTCCTACCACCCCTCGACCTCAAATTATGCCCTCTGGTTTTACCATTTTCCTTTCTCTGGAAAATATTTTGTTCTACATTAATACCTTTCAAGTACTTGAACGTCTGAATCATATCGACCTCTCCTTTCCTCTAGGTTATACATATTCAGGACTTCCAGTCTCTCCTTGTATGTCTTTTGGCGCAAACCTCCTACCATTTTCATTGCCTTTCTCTGGACCACTTCAAGTCGTCTTATGTCGTTTGCCAAATATGGTCTCCAAAATTGAACACAATACTCCAAGTGGGGCCTCACTAGTGACCTGTATAAGGATATCAACACCTTCTTTCTTCTACTGGTTACATCTCTCTCTATACAGCATAGCATCCTTCTGGCAACAGCTACCGCCGTCATACTGTTTCTTTGTCTCTAGATCTTTGGACACTATCACCCCAAGGTCCCTCTCCCCATCTGTGCATATCAGCTTCTCACCTCCCAGCACATACGGTTCCTTCCGATTATTGATCCCCAAATGCATTACTCTGCATTTCTTTGCATTGAATTTTAGTTGCCAGACATTAGACCATTCCTCTAACTTTTGCAGATCCTTTTTCATGTTTTCCACTCCCTCCTCGGTGTCTACTCTGTTACAAATCTTGGTATCATCCGCAAAAAGGCAAACCTTTCCTTCTATCCCTTCAGCAATGTCACTCACAAACATATTGAACAGGATCGGCCCCAGCACTGAACCCTGAGGGACTCCACTACTCACCTTTCCTTCCTCTGAGTGACTTCCATTAACCACCACCCTCTGGCATCTGTCTAACAACCAATTTGTAATCCATTTCACCACGTTAGGTCCTAACTTCAAACTTTCAAGTTTGTTCAAGAGCCTCCTATGAGAAACCGTGTCAAAGGCTTTGCTGAAGTCTAAGTAAATGACAAGTAGTATGTGTCCTTGATCCAGTTCTCTGGTTACCCAATCAAAAAATTCAATCAGGTTCATTTGGCACAATTTACCTTTAATAAAGCCATGTTGACTCGGACCCTGTAACCCATTAGATTCTAGGAAGTTCACTATCCTTTCTTTCAGCAACACTTCCATTATTTTTCCAACAACCGAAGTGAGGCTTACCAGCCTATAGTTTCCCGCTTCATAATCCAGAATTGATTTGTTAGTTCATCTGGTGGTCCACAGCAAGCATAAAATCCTTCTCCCAGCATCAAAGCTCAAGTGAGTCAATGTTTTTTCTGTTTTGTTTTTATACTGTCTAGCTTTTGCATCCATAACTGACCACTGAAAAAATAAGTGCATGGACAAGTCTGATTTTCGTTTGGAATGCTACCTCCTTGCCTTTGAATACTTTGTCAAGAGCCTTCATTGAAGAGCAACCAAGTGCTAGTCTGCAGAATATTTCCTCCCTACTAATTATTTATTTGTTTACAAAAGAACCCAGGAGATTGAAATTCTTTACAACTTCTACACTATCGCCTTCAAGCTCAAAATCTTCATCATTTTCCGTGTTCATGATCTTCGTCTTGTTTATGTTCAGTTCTAATCCCATATTAAGAATTTTGGCTTTGACTTTTCTTAGCAGATACAGCATGTCTTAGTAGGAATGGTTAACAAGACTAAGAATGTTATATTTAAATCGTTTTTATTGAATACCACCAATAGCAATACAAAACACAGTAGAAAACAGGTTTTATAAACAACCTTCAACTCCAATCCCCTACCCTCCCGGGGATTCATAAAAGGCCTCAAAATAACTATGAAAGCTAGCTGAGATATCCATCGAAGACGTCAATATCCTCCCCGAACTCTCCTGTATCATGGGAACGTATCGTGATCCTTTCCAACTTTTAGTTATAGACGCTAATAGTTTCCCAGCTTTGTTACCATATTTGTGAAAGTGAAATTTACGGAAAAACAACAATTTCTTCGTACATTCATGGATGAGGGAATTTAACGCTACCAACACAGCCTTGAACGCCTCTCTATTAGTCTCTGTAGGATTACACAATAAATCCCGTTTCAACAGCACCAACTGCCGCTCAAGCTGTACTATACGATAGGCTATGCGACGCGTTCTAGTAGTAACATAGGCAATGATGTCCCCACGTAATACTGCCTTAGCCGCGTCCCAGAATAGTACAGGTTGATCTACATGGAGGGCGTTGAAAGAGCAATAAGCCTCCCACTTTTCAGACAAATACTTCTGGAAATGGGCATCATGATGTAAATAAGAGGGAAATCTCCATCCTGACCCAGGGCCCACCGGACCACCCACCGCAACATCAATCCAGATCATATTGTGATCCGACACTTCGAGGGGACCTATGGTCCAAGGTTTCCGACAATAAGGTGTAATCAAGTCTAGAAAAAGAACCATGTGCTCTAGACTGGTGGGTATAATCCCGCTCAGTAGGATGAAGTAACCTCCAAGGATCCACCAACCCCAAAGCTCGGCAGAGATAAGGGACACCTTTAGTTTGCCTCGAAGTTGCCACTCCCGATGACCCAGAGCGGTCCATATCGGAATCTAATACTTGATTCAGGTCACCCACCAGAACTAATGGCCAATCAGAATCTTGTAGACAAATATTAACCAAATTTTAAAAAAAGGAATGTTGGTAACCATTAGGGCCATAACCCACTAATAACCAAAAGGGTCCTCCCGGTCCAACCACCTTTACCAAAAGATAACGGCCTTGTGAATCACGTCGCAGAACCTGAACCGTGCACGGTAAACCCTTCCGTATAAGTATGGCCACCCCAGCCCTCTTTCCCGGTGATGAAGCATAATGTAAATCTCCAACCCAACCTCTCCGTAGTTTCTGGTGTTCTAAATCAGTGAGCCTAGTCTCCTGGAGACAGGCTATATCTGCATGATGATGTTTCAATTGGGACAAGATTTTCATGCGTTTAACAGGGGAGGTTATTCCCGACACGTTCCAAGATAATATTCTTAATGTTCACTCACCCATAGGGGACCCTCCCAGCAAGCCCACAGCAAGTTAACCACCAAAGAAGAAGTGCCCTAGGGCGCCCAGCCTCGCCCCAAGACCCCACATGCATACTCCACACAATCCATACATTCATTTGCACAAAAAGAAACCCCAAATAAAGATAAAAATTATCAGAAAATATCAAAATAATGCCGCTGCCACCACCCAAAAATCCCTCCTCCCCCCCCCCCTTCCAACAATCCCAAAAATCCCTACCAAGAGGGAAAAATGCAGATCACGATAGACACCTAATCCAGGGCCGCCCAACAAGCAATGAAACTTAGCCCCTAAGGGGCCAGCGGGACTAGAAACCCCTCCGTATCAATGATCAACCAAAGCTAACTAGAATCAGCACAAACACAGGTCCATAGCAAAGTCAATACAATCAATCTGCTGCATGATTCGGGCTGCCAAGAAGTTTGATGAAATCTGCAGCAGATTCTGGGGATTGGAAAGTCTTCCACACTCCATTGTTTTGGATCCTGAGTACAGCCGGGTAGTTAAATTGAAACCTCCGTTTAAGCTCAGCAAGTTGAGCACACAGTGGATAGTAGGGTTTTCTCCTCTCTTGTAATGCCACCGAAAAGTCCTGACTGATGCGGACCGGAGAGCCATTATATTTAAGCTCATCCCGTTTGGCCCGATATTGTTGTAAAAGTTCCACTTTGTGATGAAAATTCAGAATCTTTAGAATCACCACCCGTGGACGAGTTTCCAATCCGGCGCGTGGGCCCAAACGATGAGCACGTTCCAATCATAAGGGGCCCAAAGAGGGCGGGAGGGGCAGTTCATCTTGCAACCAATGCTCCATTACATCTAGTAAAAGCCGATCCGCAATGGTTTCTGGGATGCCCATGAGGCGCAGGTTGGAGCGGCGCGAGCGATTCTCCAAATCGTCAAACTTCTCCGACTGCAAACGCACCTGGGCCTGTAGCGTGCTCAAAGTTGTTTCTCGAGCCTCTGAGGAGTCTTCCAGCGTCGAGACCCGCTGCTCCAGTGCTGCGGTACAGGCCGCTGCAGCGGACAGCAGACTCTCAATGTTAGAAATCTGGGTGGATAAAAGTTCCATTTTCGGACCCAGCACCTGCGCCACTGCCTCTTTAATGTCTCACAATGCAGTCTCGGTAAGATGTGAAACCGCCGCCGCAGGGCTCGTCGTCATTTTGCTCTCAGCAGGCCTCACACGTTCGCGTTCTTTTCGTACAGATTTAGTAGTCATGGAGTTCTGCGATCGCGTAATATATCTGTCCATATATTAATAATGCCTCACAAGTCGCCACACCAGCAGCGGAGAGGGGATTCGTCCCGATAGTTAGCAAATTAATCAGGGCAGCCCCGGAGCAAGCAAGGCAGCGTCCTCACCCGCTCATAGCATCACGTGACCTCCCAGACTAAGAATGTTATAACCCCTCTGTATTCCTCCATGGTGTGACATCACCTTGAGTATTGCATTCAATTCTGGTCTCCTTATCTCAAGAAAGAAATAGTGGAACTAGAAAACATTCAAAGAAGAGCAACCAAGATGATAAAAGGGATGGAACTCCTCTCGTATGAGGAAAAACTAAAAAGAATAGGGCTCTTCAGCTTGGAAAAGAGACAGATGAGGGGAGATATGATTGAAGTCTACAAAATCCTGAGTGGTGTAGAATGGGTACCAGTGGATTGATTTTTTACTCTGTCAAAAATTACAAAGACTAGGGGACACTCGGTGGTTAGTTAGGCATGATCTCCCCTTGCAGAAACCATGTTGGCTGGTTATCAGAAGTTCATTTCTTTCAGAAAGCATCGATGAACATTTTGAAAGAAATTAACTTCTGATAACCAGCCAACATGGTTTCTGCAAGGGGAGATCGTGCCTAACTAACTTATTGCACTTTTTTGAAGGAATTAACAAACGGATGGACAGAGGAGACCCCATAGACATCATATTCCTGGATTTCCAAAAAGCCTTTGATAAGGTGCCTCATGAACATCTACTCCGGAAACTGAAGAACCATGGAGTGGAAGGAGACATACACAGATGGATCAGAAACTGGTTGGCGGGTAGGAAACAGAAGGTAGGGGTGAAAGGCCACTACTCGGACTGGAGGAGGGTCACGAGTGGTGTTCCGCAGGGCTCGGTGCTCGGGCCGCTGCTATTTAATATATTCATAAATGATCTAGAAACAGGGACGAAGTGTGAGATAATAAAATTTGCGGACGACACCAAACTATTTAGTGGAGCTCGGACTAAGGAGGACTGCAAAGAATTGCAGAGGGACTTGAACAAACTAGGGGAATGGGCGATGAGATAGCAGATGAAGTTAAACGTTGAAAAATGTAAAGTATTACATGTGGGAAGCAGAAACCCGAGATACAACTATACGATGGAAGGGATGTTATTGAATGAGAGTACCCAAGAAAGGGACTTGGGGGTAATGGTGGACATGACAATGAAGCCGACGGCACAGTACGTGGCAGCTGCTAAGAAGGCAAATAGAATGCTAGGCATAATCAAGAAGGGTATTACAACCAGAATGAAAGAAGTTATCCTGCCGTTGTATCGGGTGATGGTGCATCTGCATCTGGAGTACTGCGTCCAATAGTGGTCGCTGTACCTTAAGAAGAATAAAGCGTTACTCGAAAGGGTTCAGAGGAGAGTGACGCATCTGATAAAAGGGATGGAAAACCTTTCATACGCTGAGAGATTGGAGAAACTGGGTCTCTTTTCCCTGGAGAAGAGGAGACTTAGAGGGGATATGATAGAAACTTACAAGATCATAAAGGGCATAGAGAGAGTAGAGAAGGACCGATTCTTCAAACTTTCAAAGAATAAAAGAACAAGAGGGCATTCAGAAAAGTTAAAAGGGGACAGATTCAAAACAAATGCCAGGAAGTTCTTCTTTACCCAACGTGTGGTGGACACCTGGAATGCGCTTCCAGAGGACGTAATAGGGCACGGTACTGGGGTTTAAGAAAGGATTGGACAACTTCCTGCTGGAAAAGGGGATAGAGGGGTATAGATAGAGGATTACTGTACAGGTCCTGGACCTGTTGGGCCGCCGTATGCACGGACTGCTGGGCACGATGGACCTCGGGTCTGACCCAACAGAGGCATTGCTTATGTTCTTATGTTCAATGTACAGGGCAGGGAGGAAGGGAGGAACAGGGTGCAGAGCCTAGCAGGAAGGGAGGGAGGGGGACTAGGTGCAGGGCATTCCAGGGCACTTGGTTATTAACCCCCCTGATTTATATTTGAGTCAACTTTTTTCCTCCTTTTTTTTTGGGGTGGGGACGGTTACCTAGCTTTATGTTCGGGTTTGCTTATATTTGAGTATAAATGGTACCTTGTTTTTTCATCTGCTATTATGTATTTGGCATTTGTGTTGTGTGTATGTGTGACCAAGGTATTTTATTAGCATTAATTTTCTATGTAGCATTCTGTAGTAATTTGACTTGTTTACTTTTCCTGATCATGGAGGGGGATGTTTGTGAATGGGGAAGAAAATGGGGATTTTATTGATCCTTTCTCTGTATTGTTTGTGATTTATATAACGACAGTTGTACAGAATACAGTTTCTTTTTATACTTTAATAAAATAATTTAAATATAAAATCATAACTGTTTGAAGCTTGTGGGGATGGGAGCGGGGACAAAGCTCATGTCCACAGGGCAGGGATAGGGACAAACATTGTCCCTGTGTCATTCTCTAGTTCAGACATGAGCAAACTATGGCCCGTGGGCCATATCCGTCCTGTTAAATTTTTTAATCCGGCACACAGCATCAGAGGCGGCCGTAGTTTGCCCATGTCTGTGCTAGGTAAAAATATTGGTTGGCCCATGGCGCTAGCGGCCTACTGATATCCACCGCTACCACTCTGAAAGATAATAGACATGCCTCATCACAGCTGCCTCGTGAACCACCCTATCTTGTTCATTGGTTTCTGCCAGCCCTCCCTTTATTTCGGTTGAATTGCTATGACGTCCCTTTGAAATACGTTCCCCCCTTTTTATGCGATGACTTTTCTGTGAGGCGAGCACTTGGAGATGACGGGATGTACTGAAAGATACATTCTGGTTACCAGGCTGTTACATATTTTGGTGGGCGGTGCCTCATAGAGAAGGATGGTGTTATGCGATGGCCATCACGGTATCGGCTGTGATGGGGTTGAAGTGGGCTGTTGCAGCTAGGGAGCCTCCAGGGTCAAGAGTGGTGGCTTTGGTGTTGTTGCAGTCCAGCAGCCACAGGTATAGGCTGCAGCGGTGTTGATAGTAAAAAACGTTCCTGTCATTTTTACCCGAGTCAGAAAGAACATTGATTACCTTTCATTGAGTTCCTCTACCAGGGAGGGGAAGTTTACAGTCACTCTGGGTTAGTGGAGGGGGGACTTTGGCGGGTTAAGTGTTAAAAAAACATAGAGAAAACTGATATTTCAGATGAATGAATTTTCGGGGCTTTCTTATTTTGAATGGAATACTTATTAAGTGGAGTCTGCGCCGTTCCTTGTTGATGGTTTTCTCTGAATGGGTTAGTTTTGCACATACTGTGACAGAAATGAATTTCACTCTTGAGCCAAAGCATGTGGAGTATGACTTCAAGACTATCAGACAGATTTACTGATATCGCCGTAAAAAGCGTTGTAGATAAAGATGTTTTAAGCATAAGTTGGAAACTAGATAGGCTGTATAAATTGTTAGTGTTCTAAGCTAGTGAAAGCTGTGCAAGCTTGGTGGTTGTAGCTGGGATTTAGAACATCCCCCCTCTTCTCCACCTTTTTTTCCCCTTTCATTTTCTTTGAAGACCCCTCCCCCCTTTGGTCCGGCCCCTCTGTCAAATTTAAGAACCCATTGTGGCCCACCAGTCAAAACGTTTGCCCATCCCTGCTCTAGTTACTAGTCCTCAGGTTAGCCAAGGATAAGGCTGCTGCAGAGGCAGCACTGATAGCTCCTTTTGGGGGGGGGGGGGGGGAAATTCAGTCATTCTCACAATGGAGACTACCAGAATAGCAGCGCACTAGAAAGAGCCCTGGTGCATGTTCTTGCTAAGGGCTGTTAGTGCAATTACTGGACTAGTAAGTTGTCAGAGGATATAAAATCAGAACTTCAGAAGACCCCAAAAAATTAGCACAACAGTACATAAGAACAAAGTAAATACAATACGTAACCTTTAATCTGTGTACCTGGGAAGAGAATCTTGCTGGAAGCATTAATGCTCCATGTTTTGTTAAAAGAATGTAAAAACAACCTTTGGGCTGCTTATGGTTTGATATCTGCCCAGCATACTATTTTAATGTTGTGTTTTAAAACTAGGAGTATCCGAGTCTATACAAGAAAATACAGGGTTGAGTCTTTCAGGAAACTAACTGACATCATTGAACAATAAATACCCCATTACCTCATTGTATCAGCACGAGGAAGAGCATATCCTGGAGTGAGATTTCCCATTGCCACTGAATAGTAATTAAATACAAGGAGAACTTGAAACAGACACTTGTGCATATCACAGAGTATGTATTCTGATAAATCCATTGAGACTCGCTGCTGGAAATCTTGAAGCCCATAAAATTTCAGATATCAACTATTATGTAACATGTAAATGTATTCAAAGACAGGAGAGTTGAAAAATCAACTCTTTAATGTAACTGTTCTTTCCTGCTTGAGGCAATCGCTCCTTCCATCAGTAAGATATGAGAGATATCAGGAGTGAGTAGTCCTTTCTTGGAATAAACTGACACTTGCTAACACTATTTGCACATGCATAAACCAGCATTTAGACAGGTACATCGCATACAGATTAAACGCCAGATGTTAGAAAACCAGAACATATTGCATATTGTCTAAATTACAAATAGGTGCATTTTGCAAAGGAACATGGTCTGGACACGTTTTGGGTGGGATTAAAACATACAAGTTCATTCACCATTTCGGAAGAGGAATGCATGTTTATGTCTGGTGAGATCAATGTAGGGATTTACAACTGCTCTTGGGTACAGGCCTTTGATGAACCCTGAAATTAAAATAAGATAAATCTGCTAGGAAGAAATGATGAAGGTTTAGGCTTTTCTGTATTTGTATTTATTTGGATGTTTTAAAACCTTTGAACTGCCTAGAGCGTTATGATGGAGCAGTATAAAATGATTAAAAACCAAACCAAACATCTGCCTTATAAATGTGTTTTTTTTCGTGTGTGCAGTGTGCTACAGGAGGGATTAAGGAAGGTCACTCCTTAATTCCCCCTACTTACTTTTGTCCTCCCTCAAAGTGATATCAGGCTCTGTGGTAGCTTCAGAAAAGATAGAAGTTTATGTTTCTAAAATGGTAGACATATGCATGTTCTGAAATACTACATAATACTCATACAACCTTCCCACTCCAGTAAATTAAACAAGATTTACCATGCACTCATACTCCGAAATGAGAAAGAAAGAGAAAAAAAACAACCCAGACTGCAGCCCCTAATAACAGCATTTAGAAATTTGCTCTATTTTGCAGCATCCTCACAGGCAGAAAAAAAACAAACCTTCATTCCTAACAGAATTCGCTATTAAACACCACCTTCAAAAATCAAATTAATGATTATGATTAACTGAAGCTGATATCAGATCCCCGACGGTGTCCATCGTTTCATGGCAATTATAGCTGCTGCTTCAGGGCTGATGGGATCATCTGAAAAGATAAACATGCCGCTGGCAAGTTTTCAACAAGCACAACACAAAATCTAAAAAGATAATATATACCAGGCAAAATGTGCTCTCACTGCGACTCTGCTAAGTCTTCAACTCAGTGCCTCAGGTTTTAAGTAAATCTTAGCCGATTGGACTATAGATATGGACAGACATGGTTTGCAGCCAACCACCTTATTAGTTTAAATCATTTTTATTGAGTACATATAATATTAACAATATGAAACATATGCCAACCAGCTTGTAACTCTAGATTTCCTAACTCCAATTGGTATGCTTTGAAATCAGAAACATATGCCATGTTAAAGCAGACTTGGCATGGTCGCATAAGAGCATATTTTCCCCAGTATGTATTATCTTTTTGGACTTTGTGTTGTGCTTGTTGAAAACTTCACAGTTTCATTTTTGTCTTTTCAGATGATCCCATTAACCCTGAAGCAGCAGCTGTAATCGCCGTGAAACGGTGGCCACCGTTGAGGGATCTGATATCGGCTTCAGTTAAGCACAACCATTATCTTGATTTTTGTGGATGTTTGATAGTGAGATCTGTTAGGAATGAAGGTTTTTTTTTCTGTATGTGAGGATGTTGCGAAGTACAGCAAGTTTCCAAATGTCCACTTTTTGCTGTTATTAGAGGCTGCAGTCCCTGTAACATCTGAGGCTTTTTCATTCTGGAAAAAGATGTGTGGCCCTGCCTCATTCTGCTCTGACCCCGCCCTGTTTTGTCCCTGCCCCACGCAAACCTCATCTCTTCGGGCTGAGTCTAGCGTGCATCTGTGCGCAGATGTGATGATGTTGCACGCATGCATGCGAAGTCACCACATTGCATTCGCACATGCACAGGTGCACTCCAGACTTGGCCCTGATCTCAACAGCTTTTCAAAACCTGGACAAAGTGCTGGGTTTTGAAAAGCCATCTAGACACCTGGACATGTCCAGGTAAATCCGGACATCTCATAACCCTATCCTTATGGGAGTATGAGTGCAGGGCAAATCTTGTTTAATTTACTGGAGTGGGAAGGTTGTTGGTATATTTCTCCAGTCCTTCCTTTTTTTTTTTTTTTGTTCTGAAATACCGACATACAGTATATGTGTCTCTTTTGCCAGAACAGATACATTTTTAGAGGCCTGTTGGTCCTGTCCATATTTTACATGTTGATACTAGTAAAAATGAGTGCTGCCACTGCATGTAGCTTGCACATATACATCCTTTCATACATGAATTTTAGAAGCGGTGGAGTAGTCTAATGGATAGAGCAGTGGACTAAGAGCCAAGGGATACTGCAGTTCTTTTTGATCTTAGGCAAGCCATCTAACCTCCGGTTGCCTCAGATACAGACTCAGATTGTGAGCCCTCCAGCAACTGTACTTGAATGTGTACCACTTCAAGTGCTTTGGGGTTTACAGACAGTATATAACATATTGAAACTTATTGAAATATCTATATAACGATGTAATTACCATAGTTTCTTATCATTTACTGTAGGTGTCAGTAAATAATTTTTTTATGGGGTTGTTTTTTTTTTTTTGAGGAGGGTGGAGGGAGGTAGAATGAAGCCTGCAGTCCCAGTGATTTTTCCACTTCGATGCCTGATGGACTCCCATGTTCTCTGACTTGGCTCTGCTGGAGGTAAAATTTCTGACATGAAAGCATCACTTAAAGATGTAACAAGGAAAAATATGCTCACATTCTCCTTAGACCTCCAGATATTTTTCAATCTAGAGTTGCAAGTTCCCTTGGCTTAACCAGATGCACAAGTTGAAGTGGCATCTCAAGCAATCTTGGCATCAGCATTTTGGATCATGTATTGGTTCAGAATGTGAAACTCAATGCAGTGAGTGTTCAGTGGTGGGATGAAGGAGATAACCTAGGGGCTCTGATGTTTCTATGTTTGTTAAAAACTTGATATACTGCTCTATCAAAATACTTTCTGTGCAGTGAGACAAGGAGTCAGATCAGATGCTGTACCCTGAAGTTTTGTGGCTTCAAGCCTAATGGACTGTCATAAGTTTTCAAACCTTCTTTGTTGAAACTAAAGTTGTTTCTCTAGAGCAGGGGTGTCAAACTCAATCACACTAAGGGGCCAAAATCCAAAACACAGGCAAAGTCGCGTGCCAGACTACGCCTAATCTCTGCCCCAGACCCCGCCCCATAATAGTACTAATTATAACACAATTTTTTCCATTCATTTTTCATATATACACACACAATATAATCTTATTAACACATAATGGTAATGGTTAACCACAAAATTACACAAAACATACTATATGCTTCTCAACATTCAATCCTACCAGAACATTAGATAACCCCTATGCAAAAACTAAAAAAATTAATATATAAAAATGAAACCCTAAGATTTAAGACTGCATGCAGTACAACCCCAGAGAAAAATAAACAAATGTATTTCTTCCTGAGCAGTGCAAAAGATAGCAGATTAAAACTCTCAAAATTAACACAATTCAAACACTAAATTTAAAATAAAATCATTCCCCCTACCTTTGTCATCTCCCTCCCTCACAACTGCAGGTGTGCAGAATATTACTGGAGGCAGGAGAGGTATTCATGCTCCCCCACCCCTGTGCACATTGTACTGCTGGGCCAGACCACAGTAGGGAGGTGGAGGTGGAAATCAAGAGGGCAAGCCTACAGTTATAAACAGCGCCGCCCCCCCCCCCCCAACTGCCTCAATTTTCTTTTATGGTTTGGCTTCCTTCTCTCTTCAGCAGTAATTTAACAGTGCCGGCCAGTAATTTACACCGCTGGTGTGGTGTCAACTTGCACATGCCAGTAGCGCACCAAAAATGAATTTAACTGTGCCAGCCTCAGCGATGCTTCCCAGCTGGGGCTGGCACAGTTAAACTCATGCCTGCTGCACTGCCGGCACACGCAAGTTGACAATCATACTGGCGGTGTAAATTACTGGCCAGCAATGGGGTGCGTCGCTGGGGTAGTTTTTGTTGTGTTGCCGACGCACACAAGCTGATCACCGTGGCCCACGAGTGCTACTGTTGCCATCAGGTGAGGACCCAAAACAGAAAGCAAGGCGACATTGTGAAGCCCCGTTTACTCCGCCATAATACCGGCCCTGAACCGCGGGCCGGATTCAGCCCACGGGCCTTGTGTTTGTGCTCTAGAGGGTATATGGGAGGTACTTGTTTCATTAGAGAAATCTATTGGAAATCAAAGTGCCCAGTTGTTTCAGGAAGTTGCTGGCATCTCGGGTACATTAATAGCATTAGAAAAGGAACATTTGGGTCTTACACAGAGAACTGATAATTTGAAACTTAAATGGGAGAAGTTTCAGAGGAAAAGCAGTTGTAATTCAGTACGTGAATTTGCAATCTACAGTAGAGAACATGGAAAATGTTCAGAGGACATCAATGTCGTGATTTATAAAATTTTCCCAACACAGATGTCTCCTCTTGTGGATTTGCTGAAATATTTTATTAAAGTATTGAACATACTTTAAACTTCATGTCATCCTGTTTTTGGTGTCCTTTAATAAGAAACTGTCTGTTAGTATTGCCGCAAATGTTTCCTACCTGTCTTATAATTCTTTCAGTATTTTGGAAGCTTCAGGTACATCTAAGGACTTGTAGGGACATACAGCAACTTCAATGGTTGATTTTACATCTGGTTAAAGATTAAAGAGTTGAGCTTTTCCTTTGGAAAATAGATGAGAAATTTATGGATAAAAAGATTTGTGTTTTCCCTGATGTTGCAAAGAAACTCTAGAAAAGTAGGCAAATTCTTTTCATGAGACCTGGAGTTTTGCAACTAGAAGCCTAATTCTGGGCTGAGGCCAAGTTCTGGTTAAAGTTCACTGGGGTTTTATGAGCTGCAACATCTTAACTGCTTCCTTGTTATTAAGTAGCCAATTTCTGTCTCTCTTTTGTACATCTTAGGGTCTGGGATAATACCCACCTTGGAAATTAATTAGCAGAGAGGGTTTCCCTTATAATTCTGGACTTGTGTTAGTTTTTTAAAGTATTTTTTTCATTATCTGTATGCTGTTCTTTGTTTTTTGGGGTGGTTTGTTTTTTTTTGGCAGGGGGTTGGCTATTTTCTTATTAAATGTTTGCTTGAGATATGTGTTATAATTGAATAAATTTAAAAATAACAAAACATGGTGCTTTCAGAATTTGGCTTTTGCAAAATCAGCAACCCTGGTAGATATATGAACATATAGCCTCTATATACATACTTTTACTTTAATAAATTTGTAGGAACATAATACAATTGGTTTATAATGATTATAAAGGAATTATATAGTACTAGTCTTTAAGCCCGTTACATTAACGGGTGCTAGAATATATGTATGTCTGTCTTTCATTCTTTCTTTCTCTCTCTCTCCCCTTGGCCGCTTTCTGTCTCTCTCTTTCCTCGGCTGTCAACCATCACCCCTTGCCTGTTCCACCTGTCCAGCCGTAGGCCTTCTCCCTTCCTTTTACCTCTCCCTGTCCAGCAGCACTCCTTACCTGCTCCCCCTGTCCCTCTTCCCTGCTCCCCCTGTCCAGCAGCACTTCTTCCATGCTCCCCAGTCACTCCTTCACTGCTCCCCTTATCCAGCAGCAGCCCTTCTCCTTTTGTTTTACCTCCCCCCTGTCCATCAGTACCTCTTCCTGCTCCCCCTGTCCAGCAGTAGGCCTCCCTTCCTTTTTCCCCCTATCCATCAGCACATCTTCCTGCTCCCCCCTGTCCAGCAGTAGGCCTCCCTTCCTTTTTTTCCCCCCTGTCCATCAGCACCTCTTCCTGCTCCCCCCTGTCCAGCAATAGGCCTGCCTTCCTTTCCCCCCTGTCCATCAGCACCTCTTCCTGCTCCCCCTATCCAACAGTAGGCCTCCCTTCCTTTTCCCCCCCCCAGTTCATCAGCACCTCTTCTTGCTCCCCCTGTCCAGCAGTAGGCCTCCCTTCCTCCCCCCCACCAGACCAGAATCTCCCCTTTTTCTATCCCCCCAACAGTCCAACATATCCCTTCTCTCTATCTCCCATCAATCAAGCATCTCCCCTCTGTCTCCTCCTGTCAGCCACTGGCATTCGCCATCTCATCGAGCCGCTGCTGACAGGCTGGGTCCAGCTCCGGTGTGTCGCTCGCGCACAGCAGCGGGAGCAGCATCACCAGCAGCAGCACCGCCATCGCCGCTTCTGGACACTGCGGGAGCCCCCGCGCCTGCGCATCACCCTGGCATGGGTAGGCGAGCGGCAGTTGATGGCAGAGCGCGCAAGGCCAGCTTTTCAACCCTTCTAGAGGGGGCGGGACACGCTGGTGAGGAGCTTCGGGGGCTGCTGCTGTTAGCCCCGGCAGAGATGGAGCGGCCGAGCTGAGCGGGCGGCAGAGCCCTCGTGTGTGTCCCCCCTCCCTGGTGGCAGCGCTGCTCTCCCTCTCAATGGGCTGGGCCGGACCGTGGCTTCTTTGGAAGACGGGGCCTCAGCGTTTTGTAGGGCCGGGTCTGGCGGCGCCGTGTAGGGTGGAAGCGGGAGGCGGGGCCTCAGCACCGGCCGGGCGGCTCGTGCTGCCGGCCCGCAGGAGCTTGAGGCTGGCGGCGGACATGCCTGGTGTGCCATGGTGCAGGAGGAACAGAGATCGGTGGCTGAAAGCAGCGATGCGAGGTGGAGAGCAGGTGGTGACGTAAAACGCATGCATGCGCACTCGTGTTTCCGCGACGGATCAGGGAACACGACTTTTGAGTGCGCATGCGCGGCCTAGCATTTTATTATATTAGATAATTTAAACTCAAAACTGACTTTGTGCCAAAAATGCTAACATGTAAGAGGAGAGGTGTCTCATTTCATAGTTTTCAAAATATTTTGATTTCATCAAGGCAACATCTGTATTCTATAGAAATCTAGTTTCTCAAACAATGTACGAGGCCTGTTCAAAAGGTTCCAGGACAGTTTGAATTATATGCCAATGAGAAGTTGTTTTGAGACATGCTAGGTGGCATTGAGTACAGGGCCGCCATCAGAAATTTCTGTGCCCCTTACTGAGCAATCCTATTGGGCCCCCCACGCACCCCTTCCCCCCCGACTCCCCCTTCTTCCATGGGCCGAATACACACATACTTTTCTCTGTCGCCGCACTCTTTGACCAAAAGATTTGTAAGCCTGCAACCACGTCAAGGTAGACTCTTTCAGCAGGGCCCTAACCTAACCTAAACTAAACTAATCTATACCTATCTATTCTAAACTAACATATGTCTAATACTGAACTAATAACAAACTAACAAACATTTGCATAATAAATAACTAATAAATAATAGTGCTAGTAGCTATAATTCACTTTTGAATGTAAAATCTCAGTTAAGGATTTCTTTTGGCCTTTGTAGGCCAGAAGTAGATCACAATTGCACAATATTTTTTGTAACAAGTATTAAATGTGTTTTTATAAATACTGTAAGCTTAATAAATATATCAGAAAAAACTACACATCTGAGCGCATATCTGAACATACACGTCTGTATGATCCCATCCTCCTCTGCTTGCCTATAGCTGCATCATGCATGTTAAAAATTTACGATATGTTGATATGTGCACCTTCCTTCCTTCCCATCCATCCTCCTCAGCCTGTCCTTACACATCCACAGCTGCATGTTAATGATGATGTATATGTTATGATGATAAATAAGTGCATATGAGCACATCATTAACATGCAGCTATGGATGAATATAAAAAAGAAACAATATTCTGTACAATTGTCAATTTATAAATCAGCGTCTTCTCCCCATTCTCTCTTCCCCATTTCCCTTCAGCGTCCTCAGCCCACTCTCTCTCCACTTTCCTTCAGCACACGCACATAAAAACAAGCAAGTAATTTATATCATTTTCATTCTATTCATTCATAGAAATTAAAGTCTAAATAATGCCAGTCACATAACAAAACATGATTAAATTCCCTGCACAGTCAAGCCTTCAAGGATTACTAGATGTCTTTCAGCAGTTCCCCTCCCTCCCTCCCCCTTACCTTTGTGGCCAAGTCAAAATGATCTACCAACAATAAAATTTTAAAAACACAAAGCACGCTGTACGCAGAGAAAATGTTAATTATCATTTATATTCCGCGGGTTTTCAAAGAGGTCAAGGCAGATGACTTTATGCAATGTCACCTCAGTAACAACTATACAAAAATAGACAAATATTCCCCCTCCCTTTTTACTAAAACGCGATAGCGGTTTTTAGTGCAGGGAGTTGCGTTGAATGCCCCACGCTGCTCTCAACGCTCATAGGCTCCCTGCGCTAAAAAACGCTATTGCGGTTTAGTAAAAGGGGGCCATAGTGCAAAATATAGACAGCATATATAAATTCTCAAAGCAGACACATTTTGATCACTAAATTGAAAATAAAACCATTTTTCCTACCTTTGGTAATTTCATCAGTCTCTGGTTGCACTTTATTCTTCTGACTGTGCATCCAATATTTTTTCCCTTCTTTCAGCCTCCTGTATGCTTCCTCTCCTCCAGACCTCATTCCCTCCCCAAACTTTTTCTTTGTTTCACCCTGCCCCTTCTTTCTTTTTCTCTCTCTCCATACCCCCTTTCTTTCTATATGTCTGTTTTTCTCTCTCTCACCCTGCCCCCTTCTTTCTCTCTCCACACCCTCTTTCGTTCTGTATGTCTGTCTTTCTCTCTCTCTTTCCGTGCCCCATTTTTCTTTGTTTCACCCTGCCCCCTTTCTTTCTTTCTGGCTTCCTGTCCCCCCTTTCTTTCTTTCTCCCTGCCCTCCCCTATGCCACCACCATTGGGAAAATGCTGCCACCACCACTGGGGAATAGGCTGCCACTGCCGCCATCCGGAACAGGCCAGCGCCGAGTTCGCCCTGCTTCTCTTCCCCGCGGAGCCGACCAACTCTCGCCACCCGACATCAATTCTAACATCGGAGAGGACGTTCTAGGCCAGCCAGGCAGCGATTGGCTGGCCCAGAACGTCCTCTCCGACGTCAGAATTGATGCGAGTGGCGAGAGTTGGCCGGCTCCACAGGGAAAAGCAGGGAGAACTTGGCGCCGGCCTGTTCCCGATGGTGGCGGTGGCACTCAAGTGACTAAAGAGCTGCAGTTTGCCGGCCTAGGGAGAACACTGGAGGGTGGCCAGCTGTGCACCCCCGTGGGACGTAAACCCGGGGCGGGGCGGGGCGGACCGCCCCCTCCCCACCCTGGTATGCCACTTTCTGTACCTCACTCCCTCCCTATGACCAAAAATTCTCCTTTCTTCTATTCCCCGTTTACACAACCATCTCTTTCCCTCCCTTCCTCTCTCCCAAGTCCATGCCTTCTGTGTCCAAAAACCCATTCCCTCCCCCACCTCAGCATCTCTTTCCCTCCCTTTCTCTCTCCCAAGTCCATGCCTTCTGTGTCCAAAAACCCATTCTCTCCCCCACCTCAGCATCTCTTTCCCTCCCTTCCTCTCTCCCAAGTTCATGCCTTGTGTCCAAAACGCACTCCCTCCCCCCTTTTGTGTTCCGCGTTTGCCTCCCAGCCCATCTTTGCAACTTTCTCAGCAAAACGAAGCTCAAGCCGCGAGGCTTGTCTTCTGTTTCCTGCCCGGAGCTGACAGGGGGCCCGGGCTCCCCCAGGGTCCTAGGCCACAGTCTAGGGGGAGGGGCGGTCCGCCCCACGTGGAGAGAGCTGGACGGGGGACCCACGGAGTTCAATACATCTCGAGCTGCGAGGCTCGTCTTCTGTTCCTGCCTGCCCTGCCGCGCACAAATAGCCGACCGGAAGTATTCTCCGACATCAGCGCTGACGTCGGAGGGCAGGCTTTGCTTAAGCCCTCCCTCCGACGTCAGCACTGACATCGGGGAACACTTGCGATCGGTAATATGTGAGCGGCAGGGCAGGCAGGAACAGAAGACGAGCCTCGCGGCTCGAGATGTATTGAACTCCGCGGGTCCCCCATCCAGCTCTCTCCTGTCCACGTGGGGCAGACCGCCCCTCCCCCTAGACTGTGGCTTAGGACCCTGGGGGAGCCCGGGCCCCCTGTCAGCTCCGGGCCCCTGAATGCAGGACTGGTGGTACTGCCCTGATGGCGGCCCTGATTGAGTAGCTTGAAACCTCTTGAGTAACTTCCTTTTTTCTGTTTGTTGATATCTGTTTTCGTTTCCGAGCTACAGCAGTTTTTGTGAAAATATGTTTTCATGATCGGCAATTTTTCATCATGTGCGACTTCAATGAGCAGTGCAACAGCGTGAAGTTCAGTTTTAAATTGGGTAAGACCATTACAGAAACTTATGAAATGTTGAAAGTGGCTTTATGAGGACCATGTCATGAGTCATGGAAGATGTTTTGAATGTGTCAAAACTCACAAATTTTGTGCAAAAAATGTGATGGCAGTTCTTCCCCAGCCACTTTACTCTCCTGACTTGGCCTCTGCTGACTTCTTCTTGTTTCTTAAACTTAAATCAACACTGAAAGGAAAGCGATTTAAGACCATTGAAGACATAAAGCAAAATTAGATGCAGCAACTTTTGGCGATTCCTGAAAATGTGTTTAAGGACTGTTTCCAGAAGTGGAATCAATGTTGGGGAAAGCGTATATGTAGGGATGGGAAGTACTTTGAAGGGGACCCAATGGAATAAGTTGTAAGATTGTATGTTACATTTTTATAAAATCAGTCCTGGAACTTTTTTTTAACATACCTCATACAGCTGTGCTTGGGTAAAACAAAGTAAGCATAGCAAAAAAAGAAAAAAAAAAACCAACAATTTTTTCTTCTCTTTCGAGGATTAACTAAATTATCAATGACATCTTTCTTTCTTTCTTTTTTAAAATTAGAGATGTCTTACCATCAGAGACATCTTCCCTAGGTTATCTTAATCGCATGGTCTCATCTCACCTGACTTGACATAGAAGCCAACACTGTGAGTACCAGGGGGTGTTGCTGAGCATCCCCCCTCCCCCCAGTCTTGAGAATACCCCTTGTTTCCAGGAAAGGGTTAATTTGTATTGTGTTTGGCATCCACAGTTTTTTTTTATTTTTTAATGTTAGCACCAATGTCACCTGATCTGAATTTTCAGATAAACTTCTCTATTGTGTGGACATCAACAACACATAGTCCTCCACTAACTTTTTAGACATGATGACTGTTAACTTCTGTGTAGATTCTAAATGATTACTTTATTTTCCATATATTAATAGTCCTTTTTTAAGAAAAAAAAGAGATTTTGGAATATTGATAGAATCACTAAGAATGGGGGAGGGGGAGTATAAAGAGGGGGAACATTTTGGGCCCAGTATTCAGCGGTCATTGTTTGGCTGACCATCGCTGGCTTTCTTCCTGTGTTATGTCTGGGTACTGTCATTGAATATCTGGGCTTAGTCAGCTGGATAAAATTTAACCAGCTACAATGAGCTGCATAAAGGTAGGTCTGTGTTTTATGAGGTCATACTTACATGGTTATCCTAGCCAGTTAAGTCCTGAATATCAGTGCTTAATAGTTAAATGCTGACTCTACCACCAGACCACAAAATAGCCATTTTGTCTTAGCTGCTAACTGGGCATTTTCAGTGGCATTATTTGTTAAGTTAACCCAGCGGGAGACAGCGTATCCAGATTGTTCCCGAAGAGAGGCAGCGTGGGAGCCCTGCTCCGCCCCTCTCCCTGACCGAAAGGGAACATCTAAAAGAGCACAGCAGCCAGCAGGGCCCCCTTTCAGGCCACCAGCGGGAGACAGCGTATCCAGATTGTTCCCGAAGAGAGGCAGCGTGGGAGCCCTGCTCCGCCCCTCTCCCTGACCGAAAGGGAACATCTAAAAGAGCACAGCAGCCAGCCAGGCCCCCTTTCAGGCCACCAGCGGGAGACAGCGTATCCAGATTGTTCCCGAAGAGAGGCAGCGTGGGAGCCCTGCTCCGCCCCTCTCCCTGACCGAAAGGGAACATCTAAAAGAGCACAGCGCCAACGGCGCGCCTTTGTGAAGCGCCTGCAGTGATGACAGTTGGATTCTGAAGCTAACAAAATAACAGGCTCCAATCAGCAGGAGCACACCAGCACTTTACGAGAGCGATGGAGGACCCAGGATCCCAGAGGTACTTTCCGGTTTACTGCACAGAGTGCAATATGTACGACTACCTCCCCTTGGGAAGGCGGGAGTACATATGCAGTCGGTGTCAGGAACTGGAAAGCCTGAGGATGGAGGTCGGCAGATTGAGGGTCAGGGTCCAGGAACTGGAGGGACTGCGCACCACAGAGGAGACGAGCTGGTCAACCCAGAACACAGACGGAGCAGGCCCCATTGTGGACCAGGTGAGAGACCTCGAGAGATTCATCGAGGAGGCCTATAGGAAGGTGGAGGAACGGGACCAGCAGCTGCACAGACGGATGTCGGCAGACGAGACCCAGGATCCACAAGGCGACACCGGGGAAGGACCTAGCGGAGGAACCACGCAAGAAGAGGAGACCGCGACTCACCGGGACCCCGAGGGAGAGACACCGCACTACACCAAGGACACGGACCTGAGGCAGAGGAGGTTGCTGAGGAAAGGGAAGTCTGCTATTGTGGTGGGAGACTCGATCTTGAGAGAGGTAGACAGTCACGTAGCTGGAGGAAGGGAGGACCGGCTAGTGACTTGTCTCCCAGGGGCCAAGACACGAGACATCACTGATAGGATCGAGAGGATCCTGGACGGAGCAGAGACAGAGGAGACTGCGGTAATAATCCACGTCGGAACGAATGATGTGAGCCGGAGGAACTTCAGCATGGCCGCACTGACTGACCAGTTCAGGGTCCTGGGACGAAAGCTGAAGCGGAGCACACGGAGGATAGCATTCTCGGAGATCCTGCCTGTACCGAGAGCAGATGCAAAGAGGCAGGCAGACCTCCAGGCTGTGAATGCATGGTTGAGGAGATGGTGCCAGGAGGAGGGCTTCCACTTTGTGAGGTACTGGACGTCCTTCTGGGGAAAGAGCAAGCTCTACCGGCGGGACGGCCTGCACCTGAGCACAGCGGGAACTAGACTACTGGCAGCCAATGTGAGGAAGGAGATCGAGAGGGCTTTAAACTGAGGAGAGGGGGAAAGCCGACAGCTGATCTGATGTTGACGCTTCGGACAACAGTATCCAGAACAGATGCTGAACGGGCTGACTGCAGGGAGGAAGCAGAGGGACCGGAGGATCTTATGATCAGACAGCAAGGGAAACATCAGGTAAAGGGAGCTTGCTGGGAGAAGACTAAGGGGCATGGAGACACAGGGGGACTGGGTGGCAATATAGAGGTACCACAAGGCGAGGGGGATCAAACAGAGGCTCAAGGGATGATAGCCCAGGAGGGGGCCGGTAGGGCTAGAAAACCCAGAGGAAAAGCGGGGAAGTGGGGTGGCGGGAATGTGGGGAAGCTGAAAGCTAAGAGGGTAAAGGCTGAGGGCAAAGCAGAAGCACAGGGAACGGGAGAACTGCCCGAAATCCAAGGGCAGGCGGCCCAGGTAAATGCAGAGGTGGAGGAAAAACGACGGGACCTACGGGACCTGCGGTGCTTATACGCAAATGCAAGAAGCCTCATGGCCAAGATGGGTGAACTAGAAGTCGTGGCCAAGGGGGAGGACCTAGATATAATTGGAATTGCAGAAACCTGGTGGACAGAGGAAAATCAATGGGATGTGGCGCTGCCGGGGTACAAGCTCTACAGGAGGGACAGGACCCACAAGAAGGGGGGAGGCATAGCACTATATATAAAGGACTCTATCCACTCGGTCGGGATGGATATGGCAACGAAGGCAGAGGGGCTGGAATCGCTATGGGTCAAATTGCCGGGAAACAAGGGTACAGGCATAAAACTGGGGCTGTACTATCGCCCACCTGGTACGCCAGAAGGAGTCGGACACGACTTGGAAGCGGAATTGAGACAGGAATGCAGGACTGGAAGTGTAACAGTGATGGGGGACTTCAACTACCCGGGAATAGACTGGAGTACGGGTCACTCCAACTGCACTAGGGAAACAGGATTTGTAGAAGCTGTGAGGGACTGCTTCATGGAGCAACTAGTCAAAGAACCAACGCGAGGGGGTGCTACTCTTGACCTCATTCTAAACGGATTAGGGGGGCCTGCAAGAGGGGTAGAAGTGGGAGGACCACTAGGCAACAGTGATCACAACGCGATCAGATTCACATTAGAAAGGGGGACACCCATAGTAAGGAGGACTGCAACAACTGCGCTCAACTTCAAGAAAGGGAACTATGTTGCTATGAGGGAAATGGTGGGGAGGAAGCTCAGAAACATCTTTAGGATGGAGACTGTGGGAAGCGCCTGGACCCTATTCAGGGACACCCTGCAGGAAGCACAAAGAATGTGCGTCCCCAGTTTCAGGAAAGGCTGCAAGAACAAGCGATCAAAGGACCAGGTTTGGATGTCAACTGAAGTAAAGAGGGCAATAAATGACAAAAAAGTATCCTTCCGGAGATGGAAAAAGGACCCAACGGAG
Organism: Geotrypetes seraphini; assembly: GCF_902459505.1. NCBI lineage: Eukaryota > Metazoa > Chordata > Amphibia > Gymnophiona > Dermophiidae > Geotrypetes > Geotrypetes seraphini. The sequence continues at coordinate 78,437,235 of NC_047092.1, read as the reverse complement.
GAAAATCACCAGGCGCACAGGAAATGCCAAAAGGAATGCCACCAAGAGGTTAGAAAAGCGAAAGGGGAATACGAAGAGGGGCTGGCTAGGGAGGCGAAAAACTTCAAGGCATTCTTCAGTTACGTAAAGGGGAAGCGACCAGCGAGAGAGGAGGTGGGGCCGTTGGACGATGGGGATAGGAAGGGAGTGATTAAGGAGGATAAAGAGGTAGCTGAGAGGTTGAACACTTTCTTCTCATCGGTTTTCACGAGCGAAGACACATCTAATATACCGGACTCAGAGGAGCTCATGAGTGGGGAACAGGCTGAAAAATTGGAGCACATAGAGGTAAGTAAGGAGGATGTCCTCAAACAGATAGACAGGTTAAAATGCGGTAAATCACCGGGCCCGGACGGGATCCACCCAAGGGTTCTGAAGGAACTAAGATAAGAAATAGCGGACACAATCCAGCATGTTTGCAACCTATCCTTGAAAACTGGTGAGGTACCAGAGGACTGGAAATTGGCGAATGTCACACCTATCTTCAAGAAGGGATCGAGGGGTGACCCCAGGAACTACAGGCCGGTGAGCCTGACTTCAATTATAGGGAAGATGGTGGAAGCTATGATCAAGGACGGCATTTGCGAGCACATCGAGAGGAATGGCCTAATTAGAACAAGCCAGCACGGATTCTGTAAGGGAAGGTCGTGCCTAACGAACCTTCTGTACTTCTTTGAGGGAATAAGCAGTCGGGTGGACAATGGGGAACCCATAGACATCATTTACCTCGATTTTCAAAAGGCTTTCGACAAGGTGCCACATGAAAGGCGGCTTAGGAAGCTGTGGAACCATGGGGTGGGAGGGGATGTGCACAGATGGATCAAGCACTGGTTGTCGGGTAGACTGCAGAGGGTCGGAGTGAAGGGCCAATATTCTGACTGGCGGGGAGTCATGAGCGGTGTGCCACAGGGATCGGTGCTGGGGCCGTTACTCTTCAACATATTTATCAATGACCTGGAAAAGGAGGCAAATTGCGAGGTTATAAAATTTGCAGACGATACCAAACTGTGCGGTAGAGTTAGGTCCAGGGAGGAGTGTGAGGACCTGCAAAGGGACCTGGACAAGCTGGAAGACTGGGCAAACAAATGGCAAATGCGCTTTAACGTGGAAAAATGCAAGGTCATGCATATAGGGAAAAAGAACCCATTGTTCAACTACAAATTGGGGGGGGGGGCATTGTTGGGAGACAGCAGACTTGAGAGAGACTTGGGTGTGCTGGTGGATGCATCACTGAAGCCATCTGCACAGTGCGCAGCAGCCTCGAAAAAAGCCAACAGGATGCTGGGCATCATAAAGAGGGGCATAACAACCAGGACGCGGGAAGTCATCATGCCATTGTATCGAGCGATGGTGCGTCCACATCTGGAATACTGCGTTCAGTATTGGTCGCCACACCTCAAGAAGGACATGGCGGTACTTGAGAGAGTCCAAAGGAGAGCAACGAAACTGGTAAAAGGGCTGGAACACTGCCCATACGCCGAGAGGTTGGATAGGCTGGGGCTCTTCTCTCTGGAAAAAAGGAGGCTCAGGGGAGATATGATAGAGACCTTCAAGATCATGAGGGGCATAGAGAGGGTGGATAGGGACAGATTCTTCAGACTGAAGGGGACAACAAGTACGAGGGGGCATTCGGAGAAACTGAAGGGAGATAGGTTCAAAACAAATGCAAGGAAGTTTTTTTTCACCCAAAGGGTCGTGGACACTTGGAATGCGCTACCGGAGGAAGTGATCAGGCAGAGTACGGTACAGGGATTCAAACAGGGATTGGACGGATTCCTGAGGGATAAAGGGATCGTGGGATACTGAGGGAGGAGCTGGGATGTAACACAAGTATAGAAAGCTAACCAGGTAATAAGTATAGAAACCCAACAGGTCGTGCATGTGCAAAACCGGAGGGTTAGGACTACGATGGGAAGATAGGACTTCAATGAGAAACCAAGGTGGCAAGGGAGCCCCTTTTGGTGATTCAGACAGGTCGTGACCTGTTTGGGCCGCCACGGGAGCGGACTGCCGGGCAGGATGGACCTATGGTCTGACCCGGCGGAGGCACTGCTTATGTTCTTATGTTCTTATGAACCCTGAACAAGCAAATAAATGTCCAAGAACTGTTACATCGCTTTGAATTCAATCCTTTTATTTTTCGACTTTCTAGGTACTGAAACTGATCATATTAAATTTTTCAGCATATCGAGCAGGATAGTTTTACAAATTACCAACTAGAAAAACAAATTGGCAACATTTTCCCTTCTACAGGATTTCATGAATTAGAGCTGCTACACTGACACTTGTAGAATCTTTGTAAAACTACTTAATGAACTCTGAATTTAAAACACACTTAGGACCCTGTAATGAGCTCTGAATACTTGTAGAATTTCTTGTCTTTCAACAAACCTCACTATATCCACTGCTATTACATTTACTGAGACATATGGTATGAGAACTGAGCCCTGAGCTATGCCACATAACTATTTATAGGGCAGGCTATATGTAGAGCAGACTGAGAGCTCTTTCAATGTAGACTTAACATTGTGTTACCGTGGCATGCTGTGAACTAAACTAAAAACCAAACAGGCATTTCTGACTTTCATGAATACATATTGAACTTAACGCTGAAACTACATCTTATGCAACTAACAAGAACTCTGTTGGTAATGGATGGTTAAAAAGCAAGCGGAAGTGCACATTACTGGCTGCACAGTGCACAAAGGGGTTAAGTGCACAGTACACATGGGTGCACAGTGTATTAAAATGTATGGGAATTGAGATCTATACCAATCCAAGATGGCCTCATTGTGTGAGGGCACACCAGCGGTTGCTCCTGGAGCCCTATAGAACGAGCAGCTCCCCCACAATCAGGAAGTAGAACTTTTGCAGACCTCTGTTTAGTGATTGTTACCCAGAGAGGAGTAGAAGCTGGGCAATGGAGCGAAGTGTCTTCATTGCTTTCAGTGTTTTCCTTGGGAGAAGAATCATCTTTACAAACAGCAACTAAGATCTTACCATAGGGAACTGTGTGAGTAGCTTGACCCAAGTGAGAAATAAGCCTACTTCCTATAGTGAGACTTGGATTATTGAAAACCCAGCTGTTGTGACATTGGCGTCACTCTGGGATGTTATGCATGGTATTTATACTTCCTTGCAATCCATAATTTTGGATAATACTAAGAATATTACATTAATTTCAGAAACAATCCTAATCGAGGCTCTGACGTCTGCCCAGCAGTTCTCTAAGCTAGACGTTTTGGATATTAAGATTCAGACACTAGAAAGTTTAGAAACAGCATTTCTGAAGGGAAAGATCTATACGCATTGGCATTTAAAATATCTGAAGAATCAAATTAGAAGTCATAATCTAAGACTACTTAACTTTTCTAAGTCTCTGATTATTTCTCCAATTGATATGTTAAAAAATAATTTGGTTGAGGTTCTACGGATGCCAGGAGACACTTTACCCCCTATTACAAGGCCTACTATATTATTGGCTCTAGAGGATCTGGAGACTTGGCCCATCAGGGCTAAGGACAAGGGGATAATATGAATCTCAAATAATTTTTGGAATCATCATTACACAAAAAACTACATTGGTAGTATCTTTAGCTTTGAAACTGGACCACAATTCTGTTTTGAAACTTTCTTTTAGACATCTAAATTCTTTGTTTCTAGGCTCTAAAGTTTGGGTATTTCCTGATCTTACAAGAAATGCACAGATGAGATGAAGGGCTTTCCTAGCTCTTTGGACTCAGGCAGTGACGTATCTAGCATATGTGACACCCGGGGCCTATCATTTTTTGCCCACCCCCCATCTATATGAAAAATATGATTTTTAGTAACAATCCACATATCGCACAACAAGAGTGTACCTAGGAAAAGGCAGCATCTTAAACACTGCAGTGAGCACTAGAACACCAGCACATACATTGTAAAACTAAACAAGCCAGATCCTGCACAGTCAATTGATCCTGTACAGTCGATGCTATCAGAAAGCCCTGTCCCTTTCATACATACAGACAGATACACCCTCGCCCAATATGGAATAATCACAAATTAAAAATAGAAATATGTAGATAAAAGTTAAACTGAACTGCCAAGAAACCAGACTCTGCATACAATGCAACACCACAAAAACAGTAATACATGTCCTCTAATACTGTGCATAATATAAAGACAGTAGATGTAAATTTGAAAAAACTGATACATAACAATCACCACTTTACAAATTAACAAATAAAAATAAAACAAATAATGAGAAATAAGAAAATACCATTTTATTGGACTAATCCCCGTAAGCTCGGTCCCCATCCCCGCAAACCGAAGCCTCCGCACAAGGCGCGGCCGCCATCTTATCCTCTCCAGGCCGCACCTTCTCCCGGTCTTTTTTGGCGGATTTCGATGTCATTGCAGCGGGGGAATGCGCCAGAAATCTGTCCATAGAAAGCGCACTAATTCCGCCGACAATGGGGGTAAAATTTGTTCGTGCCGGTGCTCAAAGTTTATTGAGGTAAGGTGCAGGGCTCCGGAGCTGAACGAACGTGCAGCCGTTCAGCTCACAGCATCACGTGACCATTCCTGATGTCATACTTTTAAATATTATACAGTTGAAAGAAAACCTGGATGGTTTGTGTGGCTGTTGGGATACATTTTGCTCTGACTGTAGCTCTCTTTATTGTCCCTACAAAAGGTATCACTCTAGGTCACTGCTATTATGCTAGGGTTAGGGTTACCAGATTTTACTGCCATAAAATCTGGACCCATAGCCCCCCAACAGACCCAACCAGTTCTACCCAGCCCCGCCCCATGCCACCCAAATCACACCCCATTCTGCCCCAGCCTTGCCCCCCCAGCCCCACCCCCTCAACCTGTTTGCTTCCTCGGGATTCCATTGGGAGGGCATCTGCACATGCACGGATGCAATGCGATGAAGTCACACGCTTGCATGTGACATCACATCATTGCATCCGCATATGTGCAGATGTCCTCCCGACGCAGTCCCGAGGTGGGAGCTTTTCAAAATCTGGACAAAGTGCTGTGTTTTGAAAAGCTGTTCGGACACCTGGACATGTGCTCTAAAAAGAGAGCATGTCCTAGTAAATCCGGACGTCTGGTAACCCTAGGTATGGTAGAATTGCTATTCAGGTCTTGGGTGGCATTTGTAGTTTTCTGTATTACTTCATAGTATGCCTGATAGTAATACATCCCCCACCAATCCCACACCAAACCCACACCAATGACAGTTTCCATTCCCACTTTCCAGATTGACCCACAGTGCCCCTTCTTAACCCTGCAAATCCTGCAACTGTGTGGCTTTAATATTAATCTTTAACATATAATGCCACTCCTCCTCCTCCTTTTCTTCCTACCTTGTCTTTCCTGAACAGATTATAGACCGGTATACCTATATTGCAGTCATGGTTTCCGTGAACCATGTCACTGTGATTGCCCCAAAATCCAACTTAGCCTCTAGATCTAGAACTTTGTTTCCCATACTTTGAGCATTAGTATCTACTGCTTTCCAGACATTGCCCATGATCTACTTTAATTACTACATTTATGGTGGAAAGTGTGATTAGTAGGGAGGAAATACTCCATAGAATAGCACTTGGTTGCTCTTCAATGAAGGCTCTTGACAAAGTATTCAAAGGCAAGGAGGTAACTCTAAACGAAAATCAGCCTTGTCCATGCGCTCATTTTCTCAGTGGTCAGTTATGGATGCAAAAGCTAGACACTATGGAAACAAGACAGAAAGAAGATTGACTCACTTGAGCTTTGATGCTGGGAGAAGGATTTTATGCATGCCGTGGACCACCAGAAGAATTAACAAATCAATTCCGAAAGATGAAGCGGGAAACTACAGGCTGGTAAGCCTCACTTCAGTTGTTGGAAATATAATGGAAGTGTTGCTGAAAGAAAGGATAGTGAACTTCCTAGAATCTAATGGGTTACAGGATCCGAGGCAATATGGCTTTACTAAAGGTAAATCATGCCAAATGAACCTGATTGAATTTTTTGATTGGCTAACCAAAGAACTGGATCAAGGACATATACTAGATGTCATTTACTTAGATTTCAGCAAAGCCTTTGACACAGTGCCTCATAGGAGGCTCTTGAACAAACTTGAAGAGCCGAAGTTAGGACCCAAAGTGGTGAACTGGATTAGAAACTGGTTGTCGGACAGACGCCAGAGGGTGGTGGTTAATGGAAGTCACTCGGAGGAAGGAAAGGTGAGTAGTGGAGTCTTTTAGGGTTCAGTGCTGGGGCCGATCCTGTTCAATATGTTTGTGAGTGACATTGCTGAAGGGTTAGAAGGAAAGGTCTGCCTTTTTGCGGATGATACCAAGATCTGTAACAGAGTAGACAGGAGGGTATGGAAAACATGAAAAAGGATCTGCAAAAGTTAGAGGAATGGTCTAATATCTGGCAACTACACTTCAATGCAAAGAAATGCGCAGTAATGCATTCGGGGATTAATAATCAGAAGGAACCGTATGTGCTGGGAGGTGAGAGGCTGATATGCATGGATAGGGAGAAGGACCTTGGGGTGATAAGTGTCAGAAGATCTAAAGGGACAAAAACAGTGCGACAAGGCAGTGGCTGCTGCCTGAAGGATGCTGGGCTGTATAAAGAGAGGCGTTACCAGCAGAAGAAAGAAGGTGTTGATGCCCCTGTACAGGTCATTAGTGAGGCCCCATTAATGGAGTATTGTGTTCAGTTTTGGAGACTGTATCTGGCGAAGGACATAAGAAGACTTGAAGCGGTCAGAGGAGGGTGATGAAAATGATAGGAGTTATGTGCCAAAAAATGTATGAGGAGAGACTGGAAGCCCTGAATATGTATACCTTAGAGGAAAGGAGGGACAGGGGAGATATGATTCAGACATTCAAGTACTTGAAAGGTATTAACATAGAACAAAATATTTTCCAGAGAAAGGAAAATGATAAAAACCAGAGGACATAATTTGAGGTTGAGGGGTGGTAGACTCAAGAGCAATGTAAGGAAATTCTTCATTACGGAGAGAGTGGTGGATACCTGGAATGTGCTCCCGAGAGAGGTGGTGGGGTTGAAACAGCGACGGAGTTCAAAAAAGCGTGGGATGAACACAGAGGATATATAATCAGAAAATAATAGTAAATAGTAAAGAACTAAGGCAGTACTGGGCAGATTTGCACGGTCTGTGTCTGTATATGGCCGTTTGGTTGAGGATGGGCTGGGGAGGGCGTCAATTGGCTGAGATGGTGTAGATGGACTGGAGTGAGCTTTGATGGAGACTTCAGTAGTTGGAACCTAAGCACAGTACTGGGCAGAGCTTTGGATTCTTGTCCAGAAATAGCTAAGAAGAAAAAAAAAAAAATTTGAGTTGAATCAGGTTGGTCAAACTGGATGGATCATTTGGTTCTTTATCTGCCGTCATCTACTATGTTACTACTATTGCTTATGCAGCGCTGTACAATAAACATGTAAAAGACAATCCCTGCTCAGTAGAATTTACAATCTAATTAAAACAGACAAACAGCAGTTAGGGAATTTATTTATTTTAATTTTAGTATTTATATACCACGTAAAGTCTAAGTGGTTTGCATTCAGGTACTCAAGCATTTTTCCCTTTGGTGCTCACATTCTAATCTACCTGGGGCAACAGGGGGATTAGGTGATGTGCTCAGGGTGACAAGAAGCAGTACAGGGCTTGAACCCACAACTTCAGGTTGCTGAGGGCGTAGCTCTAACCACTATGCCACACACTCCCTACAGAGGGAGTGATAAAACAGACATGGGTACTTTACAGCTGAGTGGGGGTTATGAGTTAAAAGCAGCCTCAAAAAAGTGGCCTAGATTTGAATACTGCCAGAGACCGAGCTTAATACTGACTCAGGCATTCGGTTCCAGAAATATGGTGCAGCAAGATAGAAGGGACACTTGGAATTTGGCAATAGAGGAAAAGGGTACAGATAGGAGAAACTACCCAATGAATGGAGTTCCCAGGGAGGAGTTTATGGAGAGATACTGAGGAGTTGCAGAGTAAATGCACTTGTAAGTCAATAAAAGGAGTTTGAACTGTATATGGAAGTGGATAGGGAGCCAATGAAGTGACTTGGGCAGAGGGGTAATGTGAGCATAGCAACACTGGCAGAATATAAGTCATGAGGCAGACTTTTAAACAGATTGAAGGGGAGACAGATGGTTTAGTGGAAGACATGTAAGAAGCAAGTTGCAGTAATCTAGGTGAGAGGTGATTAAGAATGTGGATAAATATTTGGCAGTGTGCTTAGAAATGAAAGATAAAAGAAATGACAGGCTTTAGCTGGCCCACCATAGGAGCGACAGGAAGGAATAAAGGAGGAGGATGCTGGTGGGGTGTGTAGAGTGGAAGAGACAGGGAGATTTCAGGCTTTGAGGGTGAGAAGAGAAAAAGAGGGAGAAGGGAGCTAGCAATGATGGCACCTTGTGGGAGCGATGAGTGGGGGTGGGGGCTGACAGAGAAATGAACAGAGGATAGTGACTGCAGTGGGTAAAATGGTAATGGGGACTAGACTGAAGATAGAAGGGAATGGAAGAGTAGGTGAGAGAAGATGGAAATTTGATAAGTAGCTAAAAAATAAAGAGGAAAAGGGAGAAAGATGGTGAAGTTTGAGTGGACTGAGGTAGAAAGAGCTAAATGGAAAAGTCAATATGTCAGAGGCAGTTGTAGTGAGAGAATGGATTAAGACAGAAGAGAAAAGACAAATAGACAACAGCCACTTGAAGGAGAATTTGCAGAAGACAGGACAGCAAACAAGAGAAAATGGAACCAACTTGATGAAAAAAATAAATGTCCAGACAAAGGTAAAAAAAAAAGCATTTTGTTTTTAGTTCATTGACTGATAGCTTTGGGAAATGTGTATAGCAGATGTCTTTGTATTGTGTTCAGTAGGAAAGAAAATGCATTTCTGTTTTTGTTTCTCCAGTGTTGAAGTACCTGCTGAGTTCAACTTCTTGGGGGTTCCTAGTACCAATTTAAATGTTACTTTCCAAAAGTACCACATTTTTCGCTCCATAAGACACACCCTAGATTTAGAGTAGGAAAACCAGAAAAAAACATTCTGAACCAAATTGTGTACTAATATATACCAGGCTCTGCACCCAGCCCCCCTCACTCCCTGCCAGCTCTGCACCCTGTCTCCCCTTCCCTGCCAGGCTGTTCCTTTCATTTTTCATATACACATAATACACACAGCAGATATAAGAACATAAACATAAGAACATAAGCAGTGCCTCCGCCGGGTCAGACCATAGGTCCATCCTGCCCGGCAGTCCGCTCGCGCGGCGGCCCAAACAGGTCACGCCTGTCTGCATCACCAGAAGGGGCTCACTTGCCACCTTGTTTTCTCATTTAAGTCCTATCTTCCCATCGTAGTCCTAACCCTCCGGTCTTGCACATGTACGACCTATTGGGTTACTATACTTATTACCTGGTTAGCTTTCTATACCTGTGTTACATCCCAGCATCTCTCTCAGTATCCCACGATCCCTTTATCCCTCAGGAATCCGTCCAATCCCTGTTTGAATCCCTGTACCGTACTCTGCCTGATCACTTCTTCCGGTAGCGCATTCCATGTGTCCACGACCCTTTGGGTGAAAAAAAACTTCCTTGCATTTGTTTTGAACCTATCTCCCTTCAGTTTCTCCGAATGCCCCCTCGTACTTGTTGTCCCCTTCAGTCTGAAGAATCTGTCCCTATCCACCTTCTCTATGCCCCTCATGATCTTGAAGGTCTCTATCATATCTCCCCTGAGTCTCCTTTTTTCCAGAGAGAAGAGCCCCAGCCTATCTAATCTCTCGGTGTATGGGCATATAAATTATCAAAACTGACACATTTTGATCACTAAATTGAAAATAAAATCATTTTTCCTACCTTTGTTGTCTGTGATTTCATGAGTCTCCTTCCTTCCTTTCTTTCTTCACTCAGGCCCAACAATTGTCCCTTTCTATTTCCTCCCTCCCATGTCCCAAGTTCGTGCCTCCTCACTGCCTTCCAGCCTTTGTCCTTTGTTCTTCCTCCCTCCCATGTCCCAAGTTCATGCCTCCTCACTGCCTTCCAGCCTTTGTCCTTCGCCCTACTTCCCTCCTATGTACCGAGTTCTTGCCTCCTCACTGCCTTCCATCCTTTGTCCTTCGACCTCCCTCCCTCCCATGTCCAGAGTTCTTGCCTCCTCAGTCTTCCATCCTTTGTCATTCGTTCTCCCTCTCTCCCATGTCCTGAGTTCGTGCCTCCTCCCCCTCACTGCCTTCCAAGCCTTTGTCCTTCCTGTCGCGCCAGAAACTGTCTTTCTCCCTCACTGCCGCGCTGATGAAGCCTGCCTACCTTCCGCCGATTCCTCCTCCTCTGGGTCCGCCGCCACTCAAGGTAAGGGAAGGGCCAGCGGGCAGTGATTGCACTTCGCTGGCTCACAAGCCTTCGCCTGACGTCAGAACTGACGTCAGTTCTGACATCCGGAGAAGGCTTGTGGGCCAGCGACGTGCAATCGCTGCACGCTGTCCCTTCCCTTCCCTTCTTTGAGTGGTGGCGCAGCAGCAGACCCAGGCCAGAGGAGGAATCGGCAGAAGGTAGGCAGGCTTCAACGTGTCAGGGAGGGATGAAGGCAGTGTCCAGCGCGGCACACTGGCCCTTACCTTTCCTTCCTGGAGTTGCAGCACAGTGGCGGCCAGCAGGGAGCAGCGGCAGGCAGGCAGGTGGGTGGCAGTCAGCCTGCGTACCCCTGACGCATGGGACATTTTGAAGAGGTACAACGGAGTGGGTGGGGGTGTTTTTAAAAATTTACCTTCGCTTCATAAGACGCACCCAAATTTCCACCCAATTTTGGGTGGAAAAAAAGTGCGTCTTATGAAGAGAAAAATACGGTAATATAAATCAGTCACTAGTTTCATTAAGAAACAAGAATGTTACAGTTACTAATCTAGATAGGTTACTGTGAAAAATAATTACAGCCAACTCTACTTACCTGAGTATAGGTAACTCTTCCTTTCAGACTGACCTCTTGGAAGGCAGCCTGGTTACTGCCCATCACCAGGTTAACTGAGCAAGTGGTCCATGTTGGCCCCTGACAAATTGCCTGGTGAATGGTCCACTGAAAGTTCACTACAAAATATTCCAGACTCTCTCTGAGGTTCATTTTAGGAATGGATAGAACCAGAGTTTTTGGTCAAGTTACAACCATTTTCACAGCCTGTGACAAGGTCTGCTGCAGCTCCAGCTGTTTCTCCAGGCCCTGCTGCTGCTCCTGCAGTTGCAGCAGTCAGAATATAAAGAAGCTGCACCATTGCTGCTAGACACACTTGATTTGCATAGGTTACCATTCTCCATTCTGCTTTCATCACCTGTGGGTTTACCAAAACAAAACTTGCATGTCTGGTTCTAACTTCTCCCTATCTTTCTCTATCAGGGCAGGGCTATGCTCTTTAGACCTATACACTTTAACATAATCTTCCCAAGAGGTCCAGAGGCTTCTTCAAGGGCTGGGGTTGAAAGCTTCAAGAACATTTATAAATGCATGCATGTACTGTTTACACATGAATCCTTTGCTTTTATAATATCAGTTGTGTATAAGTTCTGTCATATCTGTTTCCAATTCAGTTTTGGGAGAAAAAAAAAGTACACCAAAGTTCTGTGTTTGATGCATAGTGTGTCTGCGATAATTTAGTGTATGAAGTCTTATTCACTGCTACTGAGGTAATAATGTCCCATGGTACACCAGAAAGCTCACACACATCCTCAAATCCTGATTTCCAGGCAAAGTGAAAATTACTGTCTCGCATCTTACTCCCTCAGTCTTGAAGGTGACTTTGAAGTTGCATGGGGACATAAATCAAACCCATCCCTGCTGGAATTAAACCCATCCCCACTAAGCTCCGTCCATTCCATCCCTGCAAGTAATCTTTTCTATTCCCATCTGTTCCCATAACCTTCAGACATAGTTATTTCATTTAATTATGCTACTAAATGTTTGAGGCTCTGCCAGAGACCCATTTTCAAAGTACATATTCTTCCAAATTAACATTTCAAAATAAGCAAAGACACTTTGGAGCTCATTTTCAAAAAAGATAAGACATCTAAAAGACAGCATAAACTGACACTTGGACATCTATGTCCAAGTAAGCATTTTCAAAACTGAATTTTTAGACATCTTTCTGGTCATTTTGAGCCACATTCTATTAATGGTGCTGTAAGTTAAGTGGAGGTAGGTGCCCTACCACTGCCTAACTTGTTTTAATTGGCTTTAATCAGCATGGTACTTGACCACATCGTTTAAAACCAATTTTAAAAAAGAGTAGTCACTGGGAGGCATCTACAGTAGGATGCCTAACGGTGCCTTATGCTTAAGTGGGCGTGGTTAGGGGGTAGAGTGGGACCTAGGCATTGTTAAGCGTGATTCATTAGAGAACTTAAACATCTGCAATGTAAGCCAATAAAACCTTGGCCTACATTGTAAATGCCTAAATTTTCTGGTAGGTGCCCTGAGTGAGCCACAATTCTTTAAATGGTGCCAAAGTATGATAGACGGCCATTTTTGTAGGTGGCTGCCAAGTTAGGCACCATATATAGAATCTAACTCTTTGTCTCCATTACATCTAAGCATGTTAGAGGTGTGTTTTGGGTGGACATTTTACATTGATAATAAACATTTTACAAAATATCTGTGGCACCATTTGAACGTTTTGGGTTAGACCTATTTTTTTAAACTAATAAGGGAAAAAAGGAACCCAAACTGACCAGATGACCACTGGAGGGATGAAAATATGATTCCCACACACTCCCCCTAATGGTCACTGACCCCCTCCTACCCCCCAAATATCTGCATGAAACAGTACATGACAGTTGCAGATACTATGGCCAGTCCTACTAGAGCTGCAAGCAGGTCTCAGGAGTAGCCTGGTGGGCAGTGCAGTGAACTGCAGAGAAGGGGACCCAGGTCCACATGCCACCCTGACTAATACACTTGTGGTGGAAAGAGTAAGCCCATCAAAACCCACCAAAAACACTGTACTGCCATATAATGTATGTGGGTTATGGTGAGATATCCTTAATGGCACCCTTTTGGGCACATGGGTAAGGTCTGAACTCTTTATGCATGAAAAACATTTTTTTTTAAATTTAGTTTTGATATTTTTGCTTATAATCTCTCTGGTTTGGAATGTGATTGTATGTGTATATATAATATAGTATTACTATATTAGAATTTCATGTTGAAGTGATTATAGAAAAGGAAGGACAAGCCAAAATGCCACAGATCAGCCTGTCAGGAACAAATAATTTAAAAACTATAAAGTGTTCACTTCAGATCTATGGGACTAGGGAGAGGATGACTGTAAGAAAGGAAGGTCCCAGGGAATATGCTAAGAGTGTGTAAGTGGAAAGATCTTTGATCTCTTCTTTTTGAAGATACAAAGTAAGCTGGCATATTCTTGGTTATTATAAATAAACATTGTTCACTTTTGTCCTACACCTGACAGCTGGATTTATTCCTCTCCCCAGGCATCACTACAAACCCAGAATCCTTGACTGCTCTTACTCAGGGTGTTTCAGGGAAAATGCAGAGAGCTAACTTTTATTTCTTTAGTGATTTGATTCCTGTATCAAATACAGTTTTAAAAAGTCCAGAGAAGCTTCATGCTGTCCTAAAGTGAGAGAACTCAGCCATGTTTTATCTAAGACAGATTGATAATGGAGGCATTTTTTAATTAGGAAAAATTATTTCTTGTGAAAATCAGACTGTGCCTAACCTGAATCTTTGGGTTGTGGAAGCAGCCATGCAAGGATTCTTCCATATCCTGGAACTCTTTGTGACAGATAAGATTACATAAGCACCCAGAAGATTAGGGGACTGGTGGACTGACTGGGAGCCATAGACATCAGAATAGGGGGGAGGGGAAAACACATAGATCCTGGTTCACCAAAATTTATCTTTAGTACCAGCATCAAATCCTTCTCACTGCTCTATTCTTAGTATTAGACCCCATTTTTCTACCTGCCCAGCACATCTAATAAACATAGTAACATAGTAAATGATGGCAGATGAAGACATGCATGGTCCATCCAGTTTGCCCAGTCACACTTATCATCAATGCAATGTTGAAACAACAATCTAGTAATATTCATTTTACTTGCTAAGTTCCCCTATAAGGTGTCTTCCCTGCCCCCTGCAAGACCTGTACTCAGACAATATGAATATAGTATAAAATACGCATACTTGCTCTTGATCCATCTTGCCACATACAAACATGGTGCAAAATAGAAGTGGGGTGGGACAATGGACCTTCCACCAAACAAAGCCAATGGATGAAACCAAAGCCAGAGGATATTGTTAAAACTGTTTATTATTGTCCAAGTTGAACAGTCCAAACCCAACACAGTACTGTGTTTCGGCATGGAGAACATGCCTGTATCAGGGGGGATATGATAGAGACTTACAAGATCATGAAGGGCATAGAGAGAGTAGAGAGGGACAGATTATTCAAACTTTCAAATAATAAAAGAACAAGAGGGCATTCGGAAAAGTTGAAAGGGGACAGATTCAAAACGAATGCTAGGAAGTTCTTCTTTATCCAACGTGTGGTGAACACCTGGAATGCACTTCCAGATTGCGTAATAGGGCAAAGTACGGTACTGGGGTTCAAGAAAGGATTGGACAATTTCCTGCTGGAAAAGGGGATAGAGGGGTATAGATAGAGGATTACTTCACAGGTCCTGGACCTGTTGGGCCGCCGCATGAGAGGACTGCTGGGCACGATGGACCTCAGGTCTGACCCAGCGGAGGCATTGCTTATGTTCTTACTACAAATAAAATCAACAATGAAAACAAAATCAAGTTACAAATTTAAAAAATACAATGTCTAAAAATGTTAAAATATAGAAAGAGCATTAAATGACAATCAGAAAACCATCAGACAAGCATAAAAAAAATCAGCATAATACCAGACAAACATTGAAGGGACATTAGAAATACATAGCTAACCTGAGAAACTTGAATCTCGTTCACAATAGGTGATGCTTAACAAGTATCTGTACACAATACAGCTTTTAAAAACCCTAAAACAATACGCATATAAGGCATCATAAATAAACACTATGAAAGAAGAAAATTTTTTTTAAATATAAAATTAGACTACAAAAAACTTTTCATTGTTATAAGGCATATTGCATATGTCTGTCTAGCATCAGCTACACACCCCCCCCTTCCCACACTATTGGAGTCATCGTCAAAGTTAACTCGAGCCTGCCATAATCCATTCTGCTACAATGAATACAGACTGTACAAGTCCATCCAGTATCAGCTTCACAGCGGAAGGGAAGGTAAAGAGATGCAAGATGGATGGTGAGCATGGAGAAAGAAGAAAATGTCAAATGGGCAGGAGACAGAAGAGAAACAGAAACCAGAGCCTGGGACCAAAGTGATTTGAATAATAAAATGAACAGACAACAAAAGGTAGAAAAAAATAATTTTTTTTCTGTTTTGTGATTACAATATGTCAGATTTGAAATGTGTATCCTGCCAGAACTGGTATTAGACAGCAAGCATGAGAGAGAGAGAGAGAGAGAGAGAAAAAGTATTTTTTGGTTATTTTGTTTACACCACAGTGCTAGTGTGGGATTGGAGAGGGCAAAGGGAGGTTGGAGGGGGGGGGGGGGTAAAGAGGCTACAAAATAAACCCTCCAGGGTATTTGAAAAAAACGTACAATTAGGCAGGAAAAATCAATTCAATAGGCTGAATCAAATCATAAAGTTTTTCCTGAATCAGGCAGCACTACTATGCACAGATTGAGGAAAAGTAGGTAGTATTTTGGAGCATGTCTAGTTTTCAGCGCATCTATAAACATGTACAACTTTATAAGAGTTGGTTTCTGTGTGTACACTTGGGAAAAAAGTTTATAAAATTATACCCTAAATTTGTGGCAAAGACAGTGTTGCCAATTATATAATTTTCCACCAAACTTTAGAACATTGGTAGTTTTTTTCTAGCAGTTGTTTAAAAATTATTATTATTATTAATGTACTGCTACTGATGACAACCAAATCAAGACCTTACCCTCCTTGTTTCCAAACTGATTCTTGACTGCTTCATAGCTGTGAGGAGTGGGGAAAGGGAAGGGAGCTTGCAGGAAGCTGTCATGTGTACACGCACGTGCACCCACAACACAAAGCTCTGCCCTATAGGTGATTCATGGGAAGCTTCTTAGCCAGCCTGAGCTGACATAAGCTGCTTTAGGATAGCACAGAACAACTGGCATGTGTTTCAGCTGCTGACCACAATAAAAACAAAGGTGGAGCTGTTGGATAATCACATGAAAAGCAGCCATAAGGCGTGAGAAGCAGCCTATGCACTGCTTACAGAAACAGATACGCCAAAAGCTCAAGAGCGATGGGCTGTGGCTGCAGAATTTTTAAAAAATGTTTTGTTTATAAAAGGAGAACATAATAAAAGAAGATTGGCTCTCAATAAATATGATATTTAAAAAAAAAGAAGAAGATTGGCAAATCATGAACTACCATTGGCCAGGAATCCTGAATGTTAAGAACATAAGAATTGCCATACTGGGACAAACTGAAGGTCCATTAAGCACAGTATCCTGTTTCCAACAGTGGCCAACTCAGTTCCAAGTACCTAGCTAGATCCCAAGTAGTAAACAGATTTTATGCTGCTTATAGCTTCAATTTTTGCATCCAACAAACTTTCTCATCTTGCTCAGTGAGATGACCACAGCCAGACAATGGTTATGACTTGGGGACTGGAGGAGGCAGCAGAAAATAGATGGGGCTGGGGGGGGAGGGGGAGAAGCAGCAGAATGGGGGGAAAAGATAGCCTAGGAGGAGGATGGGAGTATGGCTGAGGATATGAATTGGAAATGAGAGAAAGGGAATGAAGGGTGGGGAGAGGTTAAGTAATGAAGTAAATGACTTGTAGGATTGAAGAAAGGATGAGAGACTGTGAAAAAGGGTGGGGGTTTTGAAAGAGGAAAATATCTTGGTGAGTGTGAATCGTGAATTAGTGTGGAAAAGGGGCTGAAAAGATTGTAAAAGAGTGGTAACAGGAAAATTGACTGAGGGAAAGAAATAAAAGAATGGTCCATAGAAACATAGAACATGATGGCAGAAAAGGGCCACGGCCCATCTAGTCTGCCCACACTAATGGCCCACCCCCTAACTACCTCCATGAAGAGATCCCACATGCCAATCCCATCTTTTCCTAAAATCTGGCACGCTGCTGGCCTCAATTACCTGTTGTGGAAGATTATTCCAGCGATCAACCACCCTTTCGGTGAAGAAATATTTTCTGATGTCGCCATGAAATTTCCCACCCCTGATTTTCAACGGATGCCCTTTTGTTGCCATGGAAGAGATCTTCTTCCACCTCGATACGGACTGTGACATATTTGAACGTCTCGATCATGTGATAATAATAATAATAACTTTATTTTTCTATACTGCCATAGTCAGGCGACTTCTAGGCGGTTCACATTGAAAGAAGACTGGACAGTCAGCGAAGGATAAGGAGCTAAAATAGAAAAGTTACATAGACAAGTTACATACTAATTTAAGTTCCATGGGTAAAGAATACATGAAAAATTGGAGCTTCCTGAGAGATTGAATAGCTTTTACGGGGGGTTTGTTTTAGTTTAAGGGTGGTCTGTTTTAGTCAATGAATTTGTCGAATAGGGTAGTTTTTATTGCTTTTCAGAATGCATTGTAAGTCAGTTTGGGTTCATTTATGCAGTTTCGCAACCAGACTTGTCTATTCGCTTGGAACATGAAGGTTCTATCCAGGAAGGATTTGTATCTGCAGCCTGAGATCTTTGGGTAAGCAAAGATGTTTTTGTTTCTGGTTGTTCGTGTGGGGTTGTGCAGAATGACGTGAGTTTGCAGGTAGGAAGGTGCTAGTCCCCAGACTTGTTTGAAACAGATGCATGCAAATTTGAATAGTATTCGCGCTTTTATTGGTAACCAGTGCAGTTTTTTATACTAGGGGCTGATGTGGTCTTTTTTTCTCAGTCTGAAGATTAAGCGAACAGCGGTGTTTTGTACTAATCTCAATTTTTTTACTGTTTTTTGTGGGATACCCAGGTAGATGATGTTACAGTAGTCAAGGATGGATAGGATCAGTGATTGCACCAGCAACCTGAAGGATGTTGGGTCAAAGTATTTTTTTATGGTCCTTAGCTTCCACAGCGTGTAAAAACATTTTTTCACCAGTAAGTTTGTGTGGTCAGCCATGGTTAGATGTGTATCTAGAGTGATACCCAGTATTTTTATGGTATTGGATATTGGGTATTCGTGGTTGTTGATTTTTAGTGATGTTCTCGTAATTTTGTCATTGGAGCTTGCCAAAAAGACTTTTGTTTTCGCTGTGTTTAGTTTCAGTTTGAAGGTGGTGGTCCATTTTTCGATTTCTGTCATTGTATTTGAGAGGTTGTTGATAATTTCATTTGTGATGTTGGTTAAAGGGATTAGGATTGATATGTCGTCTGCGTATATGTAGTGCTTTAAGTTTAGTTTTTGTAGGAGGTGACCTAAGGATGCGATGTAGATGTTGAACAGAGTGGGCGATAGGGGGGAGCCTTGGGGCATGCTCGATGGGTTATTCCATGGTTTGGAGTGATGTTCATTGCTGGTTACTCGGTAGGATCTGTTTGTTAGGAATTCTTGGAACCATTTCTTTACCTTTCTCGAAATTCCCATTGCATCAAGGCACAGTAGCATGATCTCATGGTCTACCAGGTCGAACGCACTGCTGAGGTCTATTTACATTCACTACTAGTAGTGAATGTAAATAACTGCACTTATCTCAATATATTCCAAATATCAGTATCTTCTTAGATGTTTTTTTCGGGGTCCTGGTGCATTTCGCATATTTGCTGCCTCTGAGAACCCTCAAAAAGCTGTGCACTCTCTCAATCAAAACTGCCAGTCTCTGTAAAAAATTGTGTAAAGGTAGTAAATGATCAACATCTTAAATTTATTATTTATTTATTTATTTAGGTATTTATATACTGCCTATCAAGGTTATCTAGGCAGTTTACAATCAGGTACTGAAGCATTTTCCCTATCTGTCCTGGTGGACTCACAATCTATCTAACGTACCTAGGGCAATGGAGTGACTTGTCCAGAGTCACAAGAAGCAGTGTGGGGTTTGAACTCACAACCTCAGGATGCTGAGGCTGTAGCTCTAGCCACTCTGCCACTCCTTCCTCATATTATAAAAACAAAAAGAATTTCATGGAATTAATGTATTATCAGATGGACGGTACCTCACTCTTTTCCTCGTAACAGTTCCAAAGATGCCGTCCGGTTGTCTCCTTCCCTTTTAAGCACTTTACTATTGATTTGTTAAGTTATGGACAATAAGTGTGCTGGTAATATTGTTTTTCATAGTGGTAATTGACCACGCCACTAAAATCTGAAAGAAAAAAAAAATTAAAAACAAAGAGTTCTACGCAGAACTTGGAGTGACACCTACCAATGCCTATGTCAAGGCAAACTGAAACAAAGAAAAACACTGACATTTAGTAGGCATCACTTCTACACGTGACACACCCAAACATGATGATATCACTCAACCACCAATCAGAAAAATGCAAAAGTCTCTCATATGTTTCTTCTTCATTTGTGTACTGAATAGAAAAAAGCTTTCCATTCTGCTGCTAAGTTTATTCCTCACTTCTGTTCATGCTGCCGAAGCCAGTGCCATATATCACCTCAACATTTGGAACTTAGACTCTGCTCTAAAACCACACATCGGAGAGAGTCGAAATTATGGTTAAGCTCCTTATAATGTGCAACTAATGGCTTCATTAATTTTTCAGTTCTGATACAATGATGATGCTCTATCAATCTAGTTCTGAGCTAGTCATCTTCCCCATATAATATAAGTTTCACGGACACTCCAGTACATAAGCTACTTAATGAGACAAACGCGTACTTGATTGTAGAAAAATATATACAGTATATGCATTTGGACAAGGGATTCCCACATAATATGGTATACTGAACAAGATCCAAAATTCCTGGAAGTTCAGCCGCTCATGTTGGAATTTCAAATAAGGCATGAATGGTGTCTAAAAATACCATCCTGGAAGCCCAAACCAGATGTATTCCAAATATTAATAAATGTGGAAAGAATAGCAAACAATAGTCAACATAGTTAAAAAGAAAAATCACATATTAAAACCAACAGAACATCCTTTAAAAAAATGGAATAAAGGATCTGAATGAAGAAAACAAGAACATAAGAACATAAGAATTTGCCTCCACTGGGTCAGACCAGAGGTCCATCGCGCCCAGCAGTCCACTCCTGTTGCGGCCCATCAGGTCCATGACCTGTAAGTGATCCTTTATATCCTTCAATCCCTTTTATCCTTCCTTATCTATATCCTTCTAACTGTCCCCTTTCTTTATCCTATATCTTCCCTATCTATATCCTTCGATAACTTTTTCTTTCAAGAATTTATCCAATTTCTCTTTGAAACCCTGTAAAGTACTCTGTCCTATCACACCCTCTGAGTGAAGAAATACTTACTAGCATTGGTTCTAAACCTGTCCTCTTTTAGTTTCTCCGAGTGCCCTCTTGTTCTTGTAGTTCCCCATAGGCTGAAGAATCTGTCCCTCTCCACATTCTCAATGCCCTTCATGATCTTATATGTCTCTATCATGTCTCCTCTGAGTCTCCGCTTCTCCAGGGAGAAGAGCCTCAGTTTCTCTAGCCTGTCTGCATATGAAAGGTTTTTCATACCCTTTATCATACGTGTGGTTCTTCTCTGGACCCTCTCAAGTATCGCCATATCCTTCTTCAGGTACGGTGACCAGTACTTGGCACAGAACTCCAGATGTGGGCACACCATCGCTCGATACAGTGGCAGGATGACTTCCTTCGTTCTGGTTGTAATACCCTTCTTGATAATACCCAACATTCTGTTTGTTTTCCTTGAGGCCGCTGCGCATTGTGCCGTTGGCTTCATTGTGGTGTCCACCAGCACTCCCAAGTCCTTTTCAAGGTTACTTTCCCCCAGTACTAACCCCCCCATTTTGTAGCTGAATTTTGGGTTCTTTTTCCCTACATGCATGACCTTGCATTTCTCCACATTGAAGCTCATCTGCCATTTATTTGCCCACTCCTCCAGCTTGTTCAGGTCCCTTTGTAATTCTTCGCATTCCTCTACTGTTCTAACCCTGCTACAGAGTTTAGTGTCATCTGCAAATTTTATAACTTCACACTTCGTCCCTGTTTCTAGGTCATTAATAAATACATTGAACAGCAGCGGTCCGAGTACTGACCCTGTGGAACACCGCTCGTGACCTCTCTCCAGTCTGAATAGTGGCCCTTCACTCCCACCCTCTGCTTCCTGCCTGCCAACCAACCAACCAGTGCTTAACCCATCTGTGTACGTCGCCTTCCACCCCGTGGTTCCACAGCTTCCTAAGCAGGAACACTGGCAAGTTAGGTACATAGCAGATAGCATTGACAAGGAATCAAGCCAAGCCCAAGTTGCAATTGATAACTAGAACTTTTACTTGAACTTGACTGCAGCATCAGTGCATAAACTATAGTTTCTTCTGGTGTGAATACTGAAACTGCTTTTACAAACTATTTATTAAAAAGTCACTTCAGCAACATTTCAATTATGTTCCCCCAAACTCTTCATACAATTCATCCAGAGTCCCATCCTTTTTCCTCGGCCCGGGACCACTGTATCTTTCCCACCAAGCTGAAATACTCCAAACAGGCTCTGCAATAAACAGGGTCTTTCACTCAGTTTTCCTTTGAGATGAGTCTCCACACACTCCTTACTCTGTCCTCTCCTGGTGACCCCTTGGAAAAGTCTCTTTTAGTGAAACTCTCCAGGCTCCACTTTACCTCCTCTCACTCTGTTCTCTGCTCCTCTGGCAAACTCTCTCAGACTTTCTGTTCATGAGCAGGAGTCTCCATCAGTACTAGGGCTCTGGCAGGAGATCACCAAAAGCCTTGATCTCATTCCTCTCTCACACATGGAAGGAGGCCTCGAACTCCTCCCACAATGTTCTGCTAGTCACATACACACTCAGAGAATCCCCCCAATTCTAGTACCTCCTGCTCTGTGGCAGAAGTATTCTTTAGGGGGGGGGTTACATGTGTATGCATAGAGACCAGAGGAGGGGGAGAACCAAAGGTTGCCACAAAGTGTTGTATGTAGGGAAGCAGATAAGAAAAAACCAGTAAAGTCAGACACTTTCCGCAGCATGAGCTGTAATCCATGAGATCTGTTCAAAATAATAAAGATCATTGTTTTTCACTGAGTCTTATTCAGTTAAAAGGCATCCTGCTTCTTTTTCCCTTCATGGGAGCTCTGAATACTGCTAAAGGTCTTAGAAGATACTTCCTCTTAACTTTCATTAAAACAATGAAGAAGGTTAAACACAGAAAATCTTTTGGGGAAGGGTATAACAAAAAATTAGGGATTTATTAAAATAAAATTATATAAATAATTCCAAAAACATTCATCAAAAGCAAGAGAAGAGGGAGCAAATGACCTCTTCTTATGCTACCCTAAGAGCACTTATGTGGCGTCAAATCATCCAAAGAAAAATATGAAAAGTTATAAAAAATATATTTAAAAAAAGAGAGAAAACACTTTTCAAATCCAGTAAAATAGCTTCAGCTTTGTTAAGAAAGGAGATTTTTCCTGCTCTGGAGTGCAAAGATCATGTCAGGAAGAGAATTGCTGGAAGTAGCTTGGACAAAGTTCAAACCAAACAGAAGAACATATGCCTAAACCTTTTTTTTCCTTCTGCTTATTGCAGCCAAAGAACACAGGTGTCATACAATAAATGAAAGTGCAGCATGGAGTACTAAGTGATCAGGAAACATTAGAGCCACAACCCTGGTCTAGCCTGAAGCACTTTTCCAGCAAAATGTGCTACATCAGCACATGCCAGCTTTTATTGAGTGACTAACAGAAAAATCATGGAAAGATAGGGTGCCTAGGCTGTCAAGGGACATATACAGTATGTTATGCCTATCTTATAATGGCAATTATATATATAACTACAGTATGTGCCTTTATACAATTACCCCAGAGAAAGTAAGAGCACACGTTCATTTCTGCTTTGAGGCAGGTATAAATATGTGCATGTATGTATCAGATAAAATAAGTGCATATGTATAAGTGCACTTATTTTGCAAAAGTGCAAAATAAGTGCATTATAAGTAGTTTATAATGCAGTGAATGCTAGTCCACCCTGCTCCTGGATTGCCTCAGCATATATTTCATAAAAGAAAGCACATTTAGGGGTGTAGTTATCAATAAGATGTGCTATTTCACCACTAGCTCATGCTATTTTATCACAGGTCCCTTTTATGTGATGAGACCTAGTTACTTATAACTAGGGTTAAAGTAAAAGTACCTGTAGTCCACGTTAATTTCCACCCTTAAAAAAAGGAAGTTATATATGTAACTATCAAAATACATCAAATCTGTTGATTTTATGGAGAGCACAACTTATGCCTAAATGGTCTTATGGACAAGTGGGCTAACCCATCTTTCATACCTGAGGTGGTTGGCTGAGTTGTCCATATGGCCAATGGAAAGTTCTTGTTAAATCACATGCAAACATCTGTAAAATTAATTGGCTTTTATCTTAGCCAATTTATCCATAAATAATATTGATGTCTTGTTGCACTAGATCCAAAAAACTGCAAATTGGCAAAATTGAGGGTTAGCCCACTTGTCCAAAAGACCATCTATACCTAGTAAAATACAGAGATTTACAGTATGTGATTTATAAGGTGTGATATTTGGACATATTCCAGGTGGTCCTTCCAAGTATACATGTAAGATGTATAACAGTAACCTGTATACCTGACTAGGTAGGGGAGTGGTTAGAGCTACAGCCCCAGCACCCTGGGGTTGTGGGATCAAATCTCGCACTGCTCCTTGTGACCCTGGGCAAGTCACTTAATCCCACAGTGCCCCAGATACATTAGACAGAGTGTGAACCCACCGGGACAGATAGGGAAAAATGCTTGAGAACCTGAATAATTTGTAATCCACATAGAATTGTAGGATATGCAGAATATAAATATATATTTTTAAAAAGGTAGTTAATTTCCTTGTAACTTTTTCATATTACTTGTGATCAGGTAGTCACTATCTTATGCTTATATTTACTTTTCTGTTCCTTATTCTTTCTGTATCCTACCCTCTTGTTTCTATCCTGCTTGTTTTTTTTTCCTTAAGATATTATAAACTGTTCCTGCCCTTTTGTATCTAATTTGGTTAATTTGTTCGTGTACTCTTCCCCTTGTTATGTTTTTATTTTAATATTGCCCACTGTTTTTATTTATTGTACACTGCTTTGACTTTTTGCTAAAAATGGTGGTATAGCAAATAAAATAACTGTAATGACTAATTTTATTCTCACCTGCTGAGAAACACACATAAACCCTAAGTTGTCTTTTGAGATTTGGAGCTATAGGGGGTACTTGATGGTGGAAATATATTCATCTCTCTGACTAGCATATCCAACTCCTCTGCAACAAAGTTTGCCTTTCTGAGGAAGGGTCTCCTGTTCCTTGCCCTTGTGTGAAAATTTATAAAATTTGCCTTATGCACATGGTGCAACATATGGGTATGTTCCTGTAGTTCATAAAATCATTGCCTACATGTAAAAATGGTACATCCTGATCTGGAAATTATGATTATTCAAGTAAATGTGTAAATCATTAGCACTTATGCATTATATGGAAACATGACAGCAGATAAAGGCAGCACAGTTACTTACCATAACAGTTGTTATCCAGGGACAGCAGGCAGATATTCTCAACAGGTGGGTGACGTCACAAAGCCATTGGAGCCTGCAAGTAGTAGCGTGCGTGTGTGGGCAGAAGCTTCTTTTCTGATACACACATAGTAACATAGTAACATAGTAGATGACGGCAGATAAAGACGCTACCGCTTGCAGGCTCCAACGGCTTTGTGAAAGTTACTCAAAACATGCTGCCAATGTAAGGGGGAGGGAGGGAGATAGATAGATTTGGGTAGGTAGGAAGGAGGGGGGCTGCGCGCGTTCCTTCCCTTAACTGTGGGGACAAGAACATTCACTGCTCCATGGGGTAGTGGATGGCCTTGTCCCCATACCCGCAGTGAGCACTTTTTCCCCCCTCACTGTTTTGGTGGGTTACCGCGACTAGTCGCGGATAACAGCCACCGTGTCATTCTCTATTCTAGGTACATAGGATGGGGCAATACATGGAACAACAAAAGACTACATGTACTCGTCGACTTACAACTGTAATTGGATCCGACTGACAGGTCGTAAGTCAGCCTATGTTAGCCTAAGGTAAGACTACTGTATTAGACTGGGTAATGATATTGTAATCATCTTAAAGTAATATTTTATCAATATTTTCTTACTTTCTAAGTCAAGCACAGCACAATCCCTTTGTTGTGAACATTCGTTGTGGCGCCTCCTTCTCTTTATATTATTACTGCTGCAAAGCGAGACTTGGGAGTGCGGGAGACTGGGGCTGCTAACAGCTGGTGGGGGAAACTGTAGTACACGTGTCGTAAAGTCGAACTGTCGTAACTTGAATAGGTCGTAAGTTGACGAATACCTGTATATTGTAATGATGGGCTGCACCTTACCATGGCAGGAAAAAGAATACTAGCTGAGAAATTCAGGCAATATGTTTCTAGGCATTTAAACTAAAAGGTGGAGGGTGGCGTATGTATGAAGGACAATTATAGAGGCCACCCCCAGCAAAAGACAAGATGTGATAGTAGTAAAGATTGCAACATAAACAATATTAGCAACTCATTTCTTAGCATTGCAATGGGAAGTGAAACGAAACAAAAATCTATACGAAAAAGGAGATTACTGCTGAAAAATAGCTGGAAAGCAATGACCACAAATGTTCGCAGTCTAAGCAACAAAGTTCATGATCTGCAAACCCTGATGTTAGAAGCAGACCTAGATATTGTTGCTATCACAGAGACATGGTTCAGTGAATCCCATGGATGGGATGCAAATATACTGGGATATAGCACAGTTACTTACCGTAACAGTTGTTATCCAGGGACAGCAGGCAGATATTCTCACACATGGGTGACGTCACCGACGGAGCACCGCAGCGGACAGCCTCGAAAGCAAACTTGCTTGAAGATCTCGATCTTTCGAGTGCTGCATCGTGCATGCGCGCGTGCCTTCCCGCCCGAACTAGGGGGCGCATCTCTTGTGAGGATCCTCAGTTCAGATACCTAGCCAAGAAGCCAACCATGGGAGGTGGGAGGGTTGTGAGAATATCTGCCTGCTGCCCCTGGATAGCAACTGTTACGGTAAGTAACTGTGCTTTATCCCAGGACAAGCAGGCAGCATATTCTCACACATGGGTGACCTCCAAGCTAAGCAAAAAGGGATGGAGGGAAAGTTGGCAATTAAGAAAAAAGATTTTGCAAAACAGATTGGCCAAAATGGCCATCCCTCCTGGAGAAAGTATCCAGACAGTAGTGAGAGGTGAAAGTATGAACCGAGGACCAAGTGGCAGCCTTGCAGATTTCCTCAATAGGAGTTGATCTGAGGAAAGCTACAGACGCCACCATAGCTTGAACTTTGTGGCCCGTCACTCGACCTTGCAGAGGAAGACCAGCCTGAGCATAGCAGAAAGAGATGCAAGTGTAGCCATCCAGTTGGAGATGGTATGCTTCGAGCTAGGACGTCCCAACCTATTCAAATCAAACGAGATGAAAAGTTGAGGAGATGTTCTGTGAGGTTGAGTGCGTTGGAGATAGAAAGCCAAGGCACGTTTGCAGTCCAAAGTATGAAGTGCCGCCTCTCCAGGATAAGAATGCGTTTTTGGAAAAAAGACAGGTAGAACAACAGATTGGTTGATGTGAAATTCTGAGACAACTTTAGGTAAGAATTTAGGATGCGTACGGAGGACCACCTTATCATGGTGAAAGGAGGGTCCGAAACCAACGCTTGCAGCTCACTGACCCATCGAGCAGAAGTGAGGGCAATCAAGAATACAGCTTTCCAAGTGAGATACTTGAGATGAGCTTTGTCAAGTGGTTCAAATGGAGGTTTCATCAGTTGAGCCAAAACAACATTAAGATCCCAAACCACAGGAGGCGGTTTAAGTGGTGGATGAAGATTGAAAAGTCCTTTCATAAAGCGGGAAACCAAGGGATGCGCAGAGAGAGGTTTCCCTTCCAGAGGCTGATGAAAAGCCGCAATAGCACTTAGATGGACTTGAATAGATGTAGATTGAAGTCCAGATTGTGACAAGTGAAGCAAATAGACCAAAATTGATGCCAATGAGGAAGACATCGGATGAAGCTGACGAGCAGAACACCAAGCAGAAAATCTAGTCCACTTCTGGCCATAACATTGACGAGTGGACGGCTTCCTGGAAGCAAGCAAAATATCTTGAACAGACTGAGAAAATTGAAAAGAGTCTGTTATGCAGAAAGGTACCAAGCTGTCAAGTGTAGAGACTGCAGATTAGGATGAAGCAAGGACCCTTGACTCTGAGTGAGCAGAGAAGGAAAAACTGGCAGAAGCAGAGGCTCCTGGCAGAAAAACTGGCAGAAGCAGGTGCTGAGTTGAAGTAGAAGGGAGTACCACGGTTGTCTGGGCCACCGAGGAGCTATCAGAATCATGGAGGCATGTGCCGACTTCAGCTTGACAAGAGTCTTGAGAATCAGAGGAAACAGAGGGAAGGCATAAAGAAACCAGTCCCTCCAGTACAGCAGAAAAGCATCCGCCTCAAGACGATGAGGTGAGAAAATGCGGGAGCAAAACAGAGGCAATTTGAAGTTGTTGGGCGACGCAAAAAGGTCGATCTGAGGAGTCCCCCACTGAGCAAATACCCGACGAAGCATGGGGGAATTGAGCGTCCATTCGTGAGGTTGCAGCAGACGACTCAATTTGTCCAACAGACAGTTCTATTGACCCTGTATGTACACAGCTCTGAGAAAGATGTTGTGAGAAATTGCCCACTGCCACAACCGGAGAGCTTCCTGACAAAGGGAGTGAGACCCCGTCCCTCCCTGTTTGTTGACATAATACATTGCCACTTGATTGTCTGTGCGAACAAGGACCACCTGGTCGTGAAGAAGATATTGAAAAGCTTTGAGCGCATGGAAAATCGCTCTGAGTTCCAACAGATTGATGTGACACCGACGGCCTGCGGATGGCCACAACTCTTGAATACGGAGACCATCTACGTGGGCTCCACACACGTAGGCGGACGAATCGGTGGTGAGAACTTTCTGATGAGGAAGATCGTGAAACCGCAAACCTCTGGAAAGATTGGAAGCGAGCATCCACCAGCGGAGAGAGTTCCTCAATAAAGGAGTCACCGCAATCTGGCGAGAAGGAGGATCCAGCGCCTGTTGCCATTGAGACGCCAGGGTCCACTGAGGGATGCGAAGGTGAAGTCTGGCAAAGGGGGGTCACATAAACCGTAGAAGCCATGTGACAGAGCAGAACCATCATCTGTTGGGCAGAGATGGTTGAAAGACAAGACACCTGCCGACAGAGCCGAAGGAGGATCTCTTGACAACCTAGTGGAAGGTACGATCTCATGCTGACAGAATCCAGAGTCACCCCAATGAACTTCAGAGACTGGGCAGGAATCAACTGAGATTTGGGAAAGTTGATATGGAATCCCAGACTTTGAAGAAATGAAATAGTCTGATGGGTCGTTGCAATAACCTCTGGAAGAGAAGGGGCCTTGATAAGCCAGACGTCCAGGTATGGAAATACCTGAAGACCTTGAGAGCAAAGAGCCGCAGCCACCATGACCAAGGATTTGGTAAACACTCTGGGAGAGGCTGCCAGACCAAAGGGAAGAACCCTGTACTGGAGATGAAGATTCCCCACCTTGAATCTGAGATATTTGCGAAAGTTCAGATGAACAGGGATATGAGTATAAGCCTCTTTGAGATCCAGTGAGCACATCCAATCCCCCTGATCCATGAGGGTTGGCAACGAGAGCATGCGAAACTTCTCTTTGACCAGAAATTTGTTGAGGGCTCGAAGATCCAGAATGGGTCGCAAATCCCCTGTCTTCTTAGGTAACAGAAAGTACCTGGAATAGAACCCCAGATTGCATTGGGAGGGAGGAACCCTCTCCACTGCCCGAAGCCGAAGAAGGGCCTGAGCCTCCTGAAGAAGAAGGGGGAGTTGCGAGGAACTGGAAAGACACTCTCTTGGAGGGTGATCTGGTGGCACCTGAAGCAGGCGCAGAGAGTATCCCTCGCGGATGGTAGTCAGAACCCAGAGGTCCGATGTGACACTTTCCCAATTGGAATAAAACAGGGAAAGGCGACCTCCAATGGGTAGAGGAGAATTCTGCAGGGAGGATGGAATGCTCAAGGCCGGAACGTCAAAAAGACGGAGCCAGCTTGGCAGCAGCAGTCGGCTGAGGCTTTTGAGGATGTTGATGCTGTTGAGGACATCTAGAAAGGAGGCCTAGAAAAGGCAGGAGTCGTCTTCATGGGATAACGACGGGCCGGTTGTTTGTAAGCCCGAGCAGTAGAAGGCTTGGGTTTCGTCCAGAGCAGAGAAACAAAAGAGTGCTCATGCTCAGAGAGTCGCTTGGTAGCAGCTTCAATTGAGTCATCGAAGAGCTCATTCCCCTGACAGGGCAAGTTGGCCAGATGGTCTTGGAGGTTAGGGTCCATGTCGACTATGCGGAGCCAGGCCAGACGACGCATGGCGACCGCAAAAGCCGACACCCTGGAGGAAAGCTCAAAAGCATCATAAGATGCCTGCAACATGAAAAGCCAGTCTTCACAAATGAGGACATTTCATCAGTGCCAGACACAGGGGGGGATATTAACCGGAGGCATAGAGGACAACCTCGAAGCAGTAAATGTGACGTTGGACATGATATACGTTCAGATTGACAAACTAAAAAACGACAAATCCCCCGGACCAGACGGAATTCACCCGAGAGTATTAAAGGAACTTAAGGTGGAAATTGGTGAACTATTACAAACCGTAGCTAACATGTCAATTAGAACAGGGCAAATACCAGAAGACTGGAGGACAGCAAATGTCATCCCGATTTTCAAAAAAGGATCAAGAGGTGATCCAGGAAACTACCAACCTGTGAGCCTCACATCAGTTCCTGGGAAGATAATTGAAACACTTATT
This sequence comes from Geotrypetes seraphini, assembly GCF_902459505.1. Taxonomy (NCBI): domain Eukaryota; kingdom Metazoa; phylum Chordata; class Amphibia; order Gymnophiona; family Dermophiidae; genus Geotrypetes; species Geotrypetes seraphini. Next base: position 78,407,041 of record NC_047092.1, on the reverse strand, counting down.
AAAGACAGCATTGTGCAACACTTGGAGGATCACAACCTAATAAGGGCTAGTCAACATGGCTTCAGGAAAGGGAAGGCTTGTTTGACAAATTTACTACAATTCTTTGAGAAAGTGAACAAACATATGGATACTGGAGATCCAGTAGACATAGTTTACTTGGACTTCCAGAAAGCGTTTGACATGGTCCCACATGCAAGGCTTATGAAGAAATTATTAAGCCACAGAATAGGAGGAGAAGTGCATAGATGGATCGGTAAATGGCTAGAGAACAGAATGCAGAGGGTTAGCATAAAAGGGAAATTCTCGGACTGGGTGAAAGTGACTAGTGGAGTGCCCCAGGGCTCGGTTCTTGGGCCTATTTTGTTCAATATTTCTATAAATGATCTTGAGGAGGAAACAACATGTAATATAATAAAGTTCGCCGATGATACAAAATTATGTCAGGCAGTTGGCTCTCAAAGGGACTGCGAGGAACTTCAGAAGGATCTGAGACAGCTGGAAACATGGGTGACAAAGTGGCAGATGAATTTTAACATAAATAAATGCAAGGTGATGCATCTAGGAAAAAAGAACACGAGTATAGAATGTTTGGGGTAACATTAGCAAAATGCGAACAGGAAAGGGATTTGGGGGTACTGATTGACAGAACCCTGAAGCCATCGGCGCAATGTGCAGCGGCAGCGAAGAGAGCAAAGAGGATGTTGGGCATAATCACGAGTAGATCGGAAGAAGTCATAATGCCACTTTATAGGGCAATGGTCAGACCACACTTGGAGTACTGTGTCCAACACTGGTCTCCTTACCTTAAGAAGGACATAACTCTGTTGGAGAAGGTGCAAAGGCGAGCCACAAAACTAGTCAAAGGAATGAAAAATTTGAGCTATGAAGAACGCCTCAGGAAACTGGGACTGTTCACATTCGAGAGGAGAAGACTGAGAGGCGGTTTGATAGAGACTTTTAAAATATTAAAAGGATTTGATGAAATAGACCAAGAAGCAGCATTACTAACATTTTCAGATGTGACACGGACAAGAGGTCATAGCCTGAAACTGGGTGGCAGCAGGTTCAGGATGAATGCCAGGAAGTTCTGTTTCTCACAACGAGTGGTGGGCGCTTGGAGTTCTCTTCCTGAGGATGTTGTGGCGGAGACTACTCTTTGGGGTTTCAAGCACAAGTTGGATATACACCTTCTTGCAAATCATATTGAGGGATACGGTAATTTCAGGTTTTCATAATAGAGACCCTAAACGAGCTGCCACATGAGCGGATCGCCAGACTTGATGGACTTCGGTCTGATCCGGTGAAGGCATTTCTTATGTTCTTATGTTCTTAATTGAGAAAGAGTTTGAAGGATTTGTTTAAACTCTGAAAGGTGGGCTTTTGGCAGGTCCGGATAGAAAGATGGCAGTATCTTTAGGAAATGGTTGAAGTAGGATGTAAACACATAATTGTAGTTTAAGATCCTGTTGGCCATCATGGAATTTTGGTACAGCCTACGGCCAAATTTGTCCATGGTTCGACCCTCTCTGCCAGGTGGAACAGTTGCAGAAATCTTAGACGGGTGAGCTTTCTTCAGGGAGGACTCGACAACCAAGGATTGGTGTGACAGCTGAGATTTTTCGAAGCCCTTACAGGGGACGGTGTGGTAGCGTGACTGCAACTTAGAAGGGATAGCCGTGACCGAGTAAGGGGTCTCCATATTTCTCATAAAAGTCTGCTTCAGGACTGGAGTCATGGGCAACCTCAAAGTCTCCTTGGGAGGATGGGAGAGTTCCATGTCTGCCAAGTATTCCGGGGTATATTTGGAATCGGAGTGCAAGTCCAAATGAAGAGCCTGCCCCATGTCAAAAACAAACTTGGCAAACGAAGACGACTTTGAAGACGAAGCCTCCTCAGGAGAGGCCGAACAGGATCGAGGAGCCACAGAATAGGATGGTGAAGCCTCACGGGAGTATTGAGACACCAGCTCCGACTCCAGATGCACCGTCACTGAAGAAGCCCCACTCCCAGTCTGCGGCAGGGTAAAGGAATGTTTTCTTTTCAGACTCCTCGATGGCGATGTCCTCGGAGTTCGAGGCGTGGAATGTCTCGAGAAAGGAGGAGGCGAGTCTCGCAACAAAGGCCTCGAGGGAGGAGTCCTCGACCTCGAATGTCTCGAAGATAGAGGAGACGAGGCGACCCGGACCTGAGAGCGAGGAGGCTACCTCGAGGAAATCTCCGCATGCTTCGAGCTCCTTGAAGAGAGGTGCTTCGACTGTCTCGACCGATGCTTCGGACGAGACAAAGAGAATCTCGAAGAAGGATCCGGCGAGGAGTCCGAGGAAAAAACCCTCTTGCGAGACCTGCCCCGGGGAGGCTGCACCAGGGTCTCAGGCTGCTGCTCAGGCTGGTCCACCGGAGGCAAAGTTGAGGATGGAACCAACTGAGCCACAATAGAAGAAATTTAGGTAGTCAAGATGGACTTCAGCATATCTTCAAACATGGGCACCGAGACCAAAGGATTAGGTCTCGTAGGGGCCCCCGTGCGCTCCAAGGAGGGTGACCTCGAATGAGAGTATTCCCGAGACTTGGAGGCACGTTTAGCAGAAGGCCTCGAGGACGGAGTCACACCCAGAGCCCCGGGGTGGATGGACAGAGACTCTGGAGGCTTCTTGGGGATAGTACCTGAAAAGGAAGCAGGAGACTTACCCCCAGTCGCAGGCTTTGAGCACAAGACTGACGAGACCTTCAAGGCCGAGGACCCAGAGGTCTTCGAAGCCGAGGCCGGCACAGGAGTCGAGGGTGAGGTCTTGGCCCCCGAGGACGCCCCTGATATCGAGGTCTTGGAAGGCGCCTCGACAAAGGCCGAGGTTTTCTCCGGCTCTATAAGTGGGAAAAGTTGAAGGAACCGGTCACAGCGGCGGCGAAAAGCACGAGGCTGAAGGGTCAGACAGCGCACACAATCCTCGGGTCGATGACTGTCACCCAAACAGACCATATACCGACTACGAGAGTCGGTGATAGAGATCGTCTGCCGCACTGGTAGCAACGCTTGAACCCGGTCAAGGGCCGGGACACAGAAAATACAAAGTCCGTACCGGAGAGAAAGGAGAGAGGGCCTAGGCCCCAAGCCTCCGCACCCGGCACAAAAATGAACGAAAAGAATAAAAAATGTTTGTGTTTTTTTTTGAGACACGAAAGAAAAAGAAGCGAAAACGCACACAGTGACCGTGAAAAAAATTCCCAGCCGCGGTGAAGAGAAGGCACAACACTGCAGAGCTAGAGGAACAAGTCTTCTCAGCTCCGTGGAAAACGTTGAACTGAGGATCCTCACAGGAGATGCTTCCTAGTTCGGGCGGGAAGGCACGCGCGCATGTGCAATGCAGCACTCGAAAGATCGATATCTTAAAGCAAGTTTGCTTTCGAGGCTGTCAGCTGCGGGGCTCCGTCGGTGACATCACCCATGTGTAAGAATATGCTGCCTGCTTGTCCTGGGATAAAATCTTTTTAGGAAGGACAGAGATGGTCAAAAAGGTGGAGGAGTAGCTCTCTATGTAAAGATCGATATCCAAGCAACTGAAATGCAAGGGACCTGGGGAGAGGAAAGAGCAATATAGATTGCTCTGAAAAGAGAAGATGGAACTTCTGTCTATGTGGGTGTAGTCTACAGACCTCCGACTCAATCGCAGAAAATTGATAAAGATCTGATTGTGGATATCCAAAATTTGAAAAGAAAGAGGAGGTGCTTCTGTTGGGAGATTTCAACCTGCTGGATGTAGACTGGAAAGTTCCGTCTGCGGAAATGAAAAAAAGTAGGGAGATTGTGGATGCCTTTCAAGAGGCTCTGCTCAGGCAAATGGTGACAAAACCCACAAGGGGATAAGCGACATTGGATCTGGTCCTCACAAATGGGGAGAGTATCTCTAATGTTCAAGTGGGTGCTCACCTGGGAAGTAACGATCATCAAACGGTTTGGTTTGATATAACAGCTAAAGTGGAAAGTGCCCACACAATACTTACCTAGATTTCAAAATGTACGGACTTTAATAAAATGGGAGAGTAGCTGAAGAAAGAGCTGTTATGATGGGAGGACATAAAGAAGTAGAAAAACAGTGGTCTAAACTGAAAGAAGAAATAAAAATGGCTACGGACCTTTATGTGAAGAAAATAAATAAAAACAAGAAAAAAAGGAAACCAATATGGCGGAGAAAATAAAGGCAAAAGAGTTGGAAGCTCATTTTCACTTAGATATGTGGAGGGGCATAATCAAAAGAAACATCTAAGTCTGTTTTGGGCCTAAATTGCAAGTCACCCAAAGTCAGACAAAAGTCGGACATGGGAAAAAGTCCATTTTCAAAAAATACATCCAGCATTTTTTTTTTTTTAATCGTCTAACTTGACATCCAGCTGTCTGATCATCCAGACCGCTAAGTCGTCCATCTTTATACCCCATTTTCGACCAAAAATTCATACAAGTCACAAACGCCTAAAATAAAAAAACCTTTAGGGTGCGAAAGGGGCCAGAAAAGTGATGGACTGGACACCTAGACATAGCACCAGAGTAGTGGGGTACCTTAGAGGGGACTGCTGGAAACTTCATAAAAAGGGTCTCACATAAACATCTCACTACAGCTCCCTTATAGGTCATGGTGAGTCCCCCAAAACACCCCCAGAATCTACTAGACCCACCTATCTACCACCCCAATAGTCCTTATGGCTGCAGGAGCCACTTATATGGCAGTACAAAAGGGTTAGGGTTTTTTTTGGGGGGTGCACATTTTTCACCATGAATGCAGTGATTAGAGTGGCTGATGAGCCTGGGTCCTCCTATCCATGGTTCACTAACCCACCCCCAAGACTACTTAAGCCACCTCTGTGCAGCTCTACTAGGCTTTCCTATACTAGGCTGCCAGGTGCTGATGTTCTGGAGGCAAATATATAAAGTTGTTATTATGAATTTTTATGGGGGTGGAGGAGTGGGATCAGTGATCACTGGGCAGTGTGAGGGGGTCTGTATTTTGTGTCTGTAGTGCTTATCTGGTCACTTTGGATATCTTCTTGTGACTTAGACCTGGTTTTAGATGGCCTAAGTCACAACGTCCACGTGTTGTAAAACATTTGGTTATACATGCAGTATGACTAAGTCTAGGACAGCCCATGTCCTGCCCAAATCCCGCCCTTGACACTCCTCCTGACACACCCCTGAAGGGACACGTCTTGTAGTTTTCCTTATGCTATGTTTGAAGCTGTAAATCCAGACACTGTTTGCGTTCTCTTGCTGAAATACTGCAAGGCCATTTTATGTTTGAGAAGATGTGTTCTTATCTTGTTGTGAAGTGAATTCAATTGTTTTCATAGCTGTATTTGCAAGCAGCTTTATATAAGAAAAAAGCTCTGCTGACCAAGGCACCCTCTGGACTTCAGTCTTTAGATAGAAAGATGCTTGTTATTTCTTTAAAGTTTCATGTGACCTGTGTCCATATATGGTTTGTATTTACGTCACATGCTGACGACATTGACTCATGTAAAATGATATAAAAGGGTGGTAAAGCTGACAATAAACTGGACATGTTTCGGAGATAATTTCTTGCCTCTAAGATATGTCCCCAGATGCATCTGGCTTGCAAATGACAGAGAGAAAGTATGGGGCAGGAATTGGGACCTAATCCTTTTTAGCCCCTTTTAGCTCTGGTCGTTCAGCAGTACTGTGAAGACCTAAGTCATTTTTAAATACGTCTAAAACCCAGTTCGATTATTGGCACTTGAACGACTTGTCTTTTAGATTGTCCAAGTGCCAATTTAGGCTGGATTTTAGACGTTTTTCTGTTTCGATTATAAGCCATATAGAGTACCATAGGTTCTATGGTACTTTGTGAGTCTAAGTGCTTTGAAAATGAGCCCCTTGGCATTCCTGAAATATTAAAAAAACCCAAGAAGAGAAGTATAGAAAGGACTAACGGGTGAAACTGAAAAAAGCCAAGAAAACGCAGGCGGAAGAGCAAATGGCTAAAAATGTAAAAAAGGGAGACAAAATTTTTTTCAGCTATATTCAGTGTTCTCCCCAGGGCCTTTCAGACGGGCGCTCCGCCCAGCTAATTTAGATGAGCGCCCGGCTGTAATCTCGATCGCAATCCTGCTGCTGCTGCCGCCTTCTGCTCAACATTTTTAAAAAAAAACCTTCTCACCGGCTTGGAGATTTACCGGGCTGACTCGGCACAGCCTGAATCGCAGGAGCCTGACTTTTTTTTTTTTTTAGTTTTTAACGCCAGCAAGCGACTTGAACCCATGCTCCCTGGTGGGGCTTCTCGCCGTTTCCCTCCGAAACCGGAAGTCACGTCCCGAGGGAGGAAGAGAAGGGAAGTCGGCATGCACACGCCCCGGAGCATGGTTTCGCTATAGGAGATAGGTCAGCTTACAACTTGCTCTTGCTTGCTTTGGGCTTTCCTCGCTTCCGGGTCCTGCCTACTTTCTGTTTCCGTAAAGGCAGGACCCGGCAAAGAGGAAGGCCCGAAGCAAGCAAGAGCAGCGAGTTGTAAGCTTCCCTCCGTTGCTGACTTATGGAAGATAGGTCAGCGATGGAAGGAAGCTTACAACTTGCCTTAGTCCAGCCCTGCACAACATGCGGCCCAAAACGGATGTCACTGCCGATATGGCTCTCACTCCGCTCTCCTTTGAAGATTAGCTCAGGAGGCAAGATTTAGCCCGAGATCAGATGAACATTAAAGGGCATCTGAGCAGATTGAGGAGAACATGTCCTGTTTTTCCATGCCTAAAAATACCACCTTGTCTAATGTAATCTCTGATCAGATCCTTAAGAGTGATGCAACTATGTATGCTGGACAGTCTCCTCCAGTAAACAGAGCTTTAAAGCCTGCAGCCATACAGAACCAGATGGTCAAAGGGCTCCGAAGTGTAGTATTGCCAAGGGATCTGTCTCACAAGTTTCTGCTGCTGGCAGATGTAAACACAGCACAAGAAATAGAGACTTGTGGCATTCTGTGTGGAAAGCTGATGCATAATGAATTTACTATTACCCATGTAATAGTGCCAAAGCAGTCTGCTGGACCAGACTACAGTACAGTGATATGGGGAATATGGAAGAATTATTCATTGTTCAAGATCAACATGATCTCCTCACAGAAGAAAGACGGAGAGAAAGAGAGAGGCAGATACTGGAGAGGGGGGGAGAGAAGGGAAGGAGATAGAGATGTCAGACCATGGGGTGGAGTGGCAAGGAAGGAAGGAAGGAAAGGAGAAGAGAGAGATGCCAGAGCATAGGGGAGGGGTGGAAACAAAAAATGGAGAGGGGTTGAAGCTGAAATAAATCATGTACAAAGGAGAGAAAGGGCACAGGATATAGAGTTTACTGAAGAGACATAGAAAGAGGGAAGATACCATATGGAACAGAGAGAGAGCAGACACTGGATGGAAAAGGCAGAAAGGGTGGACAGTGGATGCAAGGGGCAGAGATAGGGTGGACAGTAGATGGAAAGGGTAGAGAGAGGGTAGAGGCTGGGTGGAAGGGGCAAAGAGAGAGGACAGATGTTGCCTGGAAGGGAGCGAGGACAAATGCTGAATAGAAAGAAGAGAGTGAAGAAAAGATGACTAAAGCAGAAACGACAAAAGGTAGAAAAAAAAAATATTTTTTTTGCTTTATGTAGAATCAAGTAGTATTGTAACTGTATTGATTAAAATTTATCAATAGGAAATGGAAATAAGGCAATTTTGGGGGGGGACTAAACCCCTTTCCTCAGATCAGGACAGGATACCATAACAGCTGTTTACTGTACTGTCTTGAAGAAAGATTTGGCCTCTGAAAGCTAATTGAAAAATGGATTAGTCCAATAAAATGGTATTTTCATATTTCTCATTATTTGTTTTATTTCTATTTGTTAATTTGTAAAGTGGTGATTGTTATGTAGAAGTTTTTTTTCAAATTTACATCTACTGTCTTTATATTTTGCACAGTATTAGGGGACATGTGTCACTGTTTCTGTGGTGTTGCATTGTATGCAGAGTCTGGTTTCTTGGTTCAGTTTAACTTTTGACTACATATTTCTATTTTTAGTTTGTGATTATTCCATATTGGGCGAGGGTGTATCTGTGTTCTGTGTGTATGAAAAGGACATGGCTTTCTGTTAGCATCGACTACAGGATCAATTGACTGTAGGATCTGGTTTGTTTAGTTTTCCAATGCGTGTGTTGGTGTTCTAGTGCTCACTGCAGTGTTTAAGATGCTGCCTTTTCCTAGATGCACCCTTATTGTGTGACTCATGGATTATTACTAAAAATATCTTTTTTTATATAGAGGAGGGGGTTGTTAAAAAAATGATTAGCACTGGCTGTCATATATACTAGGTATACCACTGGATTTAATGACCCTATTCTAACTTTACTGTTGACGTAGGTGTTGTCCCCCCCAACACACAGACACACACATTATAAAGAATTAAATTAAAGTTGTATTATCATCAAGCAGCTTTCAAATGACATTATAAGCAAAAAAAATAAAATATTTTTAATACATTGCTAATTATTACCTGCATCTTTACCTATACTGTTTTGCCCTAGCTCTTACTTTGCACTATAGCAAAATAAAAAAGAAGCAGATAAAGATCAATCACACAGGTGCCCTTCAAAGCTCAGTAACACCTCTCCATAAATTATGTGGAAGAGGTCTGGAAGTGGGGATAGCATCTATTTTATATCCTCAGTGAGACCTCAGGAAGGAACCTAGTGATCAAAACATTATTAGAGGTGTTGTACAGCCATTTCTTGTATGACTGGATGAGCTATATTTATCTTTTTTTTTTTTTAGTTGTTTAAATTCATGCAGAAATAAATGGTTAGATTGAACCTAATGACTTCATTAACGCATTTCCCTTTTTTAAACCTCTATACCATTTGAAAGAGGGTGAATATCTAATTATTCACTTCTAGAATTGGATACTTCTTAGATTTAGTAAAAATATTCTGGCACAAGTGTCAAACCTTAAAAAAGGAAGTCATATCGAGCATTGGAAAATAATAATAATTAACTAATAAAAATAGTATACATTTAATTTTCTCCACTACCAAATTTCCCCGCCCTGCCCCACCCGGCTACTTTTTCATGCCACCCGGCTGGAAAAAATTTCTGGGGAGAACACTGGCTATATTAGTGAAAGAGGAAGATGAAAAATTGAATTACTATACTAAAAGATGCTGGGAAACGATATGTGGAGAGTGATGAGGAAAAAGCAAATGTGCTAAACAAATACTTCTGTTCTGTGTTCATGGAACAAAATCCAGGAGAAGGCCTGAGATTGTCTGGCAAAGTTACACAAGAAAATGGAATAGATTCTACGCTGTTCACAGAGAAAAGTGTTTATGAACAATTTGAAAAATTGAAGGTGAACAAAGCGATGGGACCGGACGAGATCCATCCTAGGATACTGAGGGAGCTCCGAGAGGTTCTGGCGGGTCCTATTAAAGACTTGTTCAACAAATCTCTGGAGACGGGAGTGGTTCCTGGGGATTGGAGAAGAGCGGATGTGGTCCCTATTCACAAAAGTGGTCACAGAGATGAAGCAGGAAACTACAGGCCGGTAAGCCTCACTTTGGTTGTTGGAAAAATAATGGAAGTGTTGCTGAAAGAAAGATAGTGAACTTCCTAGAATCTAATGGGTTACAGGATCCGAGGCAACATGGCTTTACTAAAGGTAAATCTTGCCACACAAACCTGATTGAATTTTTTGATTGGGTAACCAGAGAACTGTATCAAGGACATATACTAGATATCATTTACTTAGATTTCAGCAAAGCCTTTGACACAGTTCCTCATAGGATGCTCTTGAACAAACTTGAAGGTCTGAAGTTAGGACCCAAAGTGGTGAACTGGATTAGAAACTGGTGTTGGACACAGTGGTGTATCTAGCATATGTGATACCCGGGGCCCATCATTTTTTTGACATCCCCCATCTGCATGAAAAACACGATTTTTAGTAACAATCCACATATCACACAAGAGTGAACCTAGGAAAAGGCAGCATCTTATATACTGCAGTGAGCAGTACAACATCAATACACCCATTGTAAAACTAAAGAAGCCAGATTAGTACAGATCAATCCTGCACAGTTAATCTTAACAGAAAACCATGTCTTTCAAACACACAGAACACAAAAAACACCTTTGCCTAGTATGGAATATGTAATCACAAACTAACCCCTCCCCCTTTTAGAAAACTATAGTGTGGTTTTTAGCCACGATGGTAACAACTCAGACGCTCATAGAATTCTGAGCGTTGCAGCTGCTACTACCACAGCCAGCACTAAAAAATGCTCTATGATTTTGTAAAAGGGGGGATAAAATAGAAATACGTAGACAAAGGTTAAATTGAACCACCAAGAAGCTGAATTCTGCATACAATGCAACACCACAGAAACAGTGATGCATCTCCCCTAAAGCAAATAAATAAATAGAAATATTTTTCTACCTTGTCTTCTGTGGTTTCTGCTTTCCTCATGTTCTTGTCACTCTCTCTGACCCTTTTATATGGCATCTTCTCTCCTTCTATGCCCCTTCCAGAAACTGTATGCCTCCCCTTTCTATCTCTCCCTTCACCCCCATTGGTCTGGCATCCATTTTCTTCTCTTTCCTCCTCCAATGGTCTGGCATCTCGCTACTCTCCTTCCCTTCCCTCTCCCACACCCCCATGGTCTGGCATTTCTATCTCTCCTCTCCCTTCCCCCCACTTCCATCAGCATTTGCTCCCTTTCTTTTCCTCCAACCCAATCCCATTCAGTATCCTTCCCCCTTATGTCTCTCTCCCCTTTCCCAATTCCATCAGCATCTGCCCCCTTTCTCTTCTTCCACCACCCTTACATATCTCCCTACCCCCTTTCTCTCCATCCACCACCCTTCTATGCTCCTTTTTTCTCCCTCCAAACCAGCAAGGTCCCGCGATGACTGCATCTGCCGCCTCTGCTCCAGAACACGTAAGTGACGTTGGAGGGAGTGGACCGGCAGACGCAGGGAGTTGCGGCAAGGTCCTGCAATGACTGTGGCTGCCAGTCCGCCCCCTCTGACGTCACTTATGTCTTCCTGAGCAGAGCCGGCAGATGCAGTTATCACGGGACCTTCCTGCACTTCAGCACGGCTGCCGACTCTGCACCGGAATAAGTACGGCAGCCACACTGAGGTGCAGGACCTGTTGTAGAGCAGCACGGGAGGGCATGCACCCAGGGCAGTCCACCCCCCTCCCCGCCCTTGGTCGGACAGATGCCAGAGGGTGGTGGTTAATGGAAGTCGCTCGGAGGAAGGAAAGGTGAGTAGTGGAATCCCTCAGGGTTCGGTGCTGGTGCCAATCCTGTTCAATATGTTTGTGAGTGACATTGCTGAAGAGACAGAAGAAAAGGTTTGCCTTTTTGCGGATGTTACCAAGATTTTTAACAGAGTAGACATCAAGGAGGGAGTGAAAAACATGAAAAAGGATCTGCAAAAGTTAGAGGAATGGTCAAATATCTGGCAACTAAACTTCAATGCAAAGAAATACACAGTAATGCATTTGGGGATTAATAATCAGAAGGAACCGTATGTGCTGGGAGGTGAGAGGCTGATATGCACGGATGGGGAGAGGGACCTTGGGGTGACAGTGTCTGAAGATCTAAAGGTGAAAAAACAGTGCGACAAGGCGGTGGCTGCTGCCTGAAGGATGCTGGACTGTATAAAGAGAGGCATAACCAGCAAAAGAAGGAAGGTGTTGATGCCCCTATACAGGTAGTTGGTGAGACCCCACTTGGAGTATTGTGTTCAGTTTTGGAGACTGTATCTGGCGAAGGACATAAGAAGACTTGAAGCGGACCAGAGGAGGGTGACAAAAATGATGAGGTTTGCGCCAAAAGATGTATGAAGAAATACTGGAAGCCCTGAATATATATACCCTAGACTAGAGGAATGGAGGGACAGGGGAGATATGATTCAGACATTCAGGTACTTGAAAGGTATTAATGTAGAACAAAATATTTTCCAGAGAAAGGAAAATGGTAAAACCAGAGGGCATTATTTGAGGCTGAGGGGTGGTAGACTCAAGAACAGTGTAAGGAAATTCTTCTTTACGGAGAGGGTGGTGGATGCCTGGAATGCACTCCCGAGAGAGGTGGTGGAGATTGAAACGGTGACGGAGTTCAAAAAAGCATGGGATGAACACAGATCTAGAATCAGAAAATAATAGTAAATATTGAAGAAATAAGGCCAGTACTGGGCAGACTTGCATGGTCTGTGTCTGTATATGGTCATTTGGTTGAGTATGGGTTGGGGAGGGCTTTGATGGTGTAGATGGGCTGGAGTGAGCTTTGACGGAGACTTCAGTAGTTGGAACCTAAGCACAGTACCGGGCAGAGCTTTGGATTCTTGCCCAGAAATAGCTAAGAAGAAGAAATAAAATTTAAATTGAATCAGGTTGAGCAGACTGGATGGACCATTCGGGTCTTTATCTGCCGTCATCTACTATGGTACTAAGTGGGAGGTGAGGCGGTGAAAGAGCTAGGCCAAGAGATCTGCGGTGAACCAACAGAGGAGTCTGCAGGTGGCATAGGGGATTCAGACCAGCTGGAGCACCATCCATCCCCCACTGGAATTCGCAGATCATGGCCTTGACCAGGATGAGGCCAGTGAGGGTGCCCAGCCTTCCCAGAGAGGACCCCATCAACAAAAGCGGCAGCTTCTCTGTCTGGCACAAATGCTCCTCCTGACCCAGAACATTGACATGGCGGACAACAGGTAACAGAAGTTGCAGCTCATGCACCAGATGGTAGATGCCCAGAGCGAGCATGGTGAGCAGCTGCAGCAACTTCACCAGGCCACTAAACCACTGAGGGAAGAGATGTGCCATCTAGAGAAGGAAAGGAAGGAGTCAAGTGAAAACATCTGGTGCCAACTTCTGGGACTGTGCATGGATGTTCAAGAACTGACAGCAGCTATGGAGGCCACCAGAACCACTCCCAAAGTGACTGCAAGAAGCCAACCCCCAGCTAAATGGGGCCGGTTGAGGCACCAGAAAGTTGCAACAGTGGGACCAGTGGCAGCAGAACAGGGGAAGAAGGTAGCTCAAACACTGGCTCCGAGTAGCAAAACCTAGATCTTCAGCTTCTGCTGCGACCCAGAAGGGGTTAGGGGGATCCCAGAGCTGATGTGGGTCTCTGTGCTGGGAGAGGGACAGGCATGTGCATGGGGAGGAGGAAGGGGTTGGGGCATTTTGGTGAGGGGGGTTTGTGAGAGGTGTAATGCACTAATGAAACTGTACACTCACATTAAGCTGATCTGTATTAAGCATTGTCTGTTGCCTGGCATAGACATCCTGCTGAAAAACACACTGGTCAGCTCTGTAGATGAGGGCAGGGGAACTCATCAAGGTCTGGTGGCTGCTGCTATGGCAGGTCTGCCTTTTTCTGTGTCAAGTTATGCAGCATGCCATAAAGATTTTGGCCACCTTCTCAGGTGTGTAGAACTCCCCCTGAAACATTCCAGACATCAGAATCTGTTCTTGAGCTGACTAAAGGTGTGCTTGATGATGTCTATGGTCCTCCTTTGCCTCATTTTGGAGGTGCACAATGGGGTTCATGAGCCAGGCTAACAGGGGATAGCCTCTGTCATCTGTGGATGGGGGAAGCAGAATGAGAAACAGGTATGCTTACTTTGGGGTTGGGGAGTTGGGTTCACCTGGGGGGGGGGGGGGGGAATGTATTGGAGGATGGTAGGGAGTTTGTGTGTCTCTGTGGTGCTTACCTACCGATCTCCCCTTGGTCTAATCTCCTTTAGATTTCTGAATGCTGGTGAAACTGGAAGATGTAGGCATCATGAGTGGAACCTTAGTATCAGGCACACACATCCTCTATCTCTCCCTGAGCATCATACACAACCAGCATGTTCATTGAATGGTATGATTTCCTGTTGCAGTAGGAGGCCTTGTCTGCCTGGGGTGGGGGGGGGTGTTGAGTGTGAAGTGATGCCTATTAGGGGTATTTTCAAAAACTAAGACTTCCAAAAAATGGCATAAATCAGTACTTGGACATCTTAATCACCAGGATGTCCAAGTACCGATTTTTTGAAACCATCTTTCTAGATATCTTGTGAGGTGTTCTGCCTGCTGTGTGTCCCTGCTGCAGTAGTGTACTTACAATCTAAACAGCCAAGATATACAAACAAGATGCTAGCGTAGGGGTTAGAGGTGATGGTTAAATTGCTGGTTCGTGTTGGGAGCAGGGTTGTGAGTTGAAGGACTGTCTCAAAAATGTGGGTTTTTACTTTTCAGCCTACTTTTGAACGAGAGAAGGGAAGAATCATGCAGTTTATCCCAGGCATATATGGGGCAGGGAGCTGAAAGGAACAAAGTCTGGAATTAGAAGTAGGAGAGAAGAGTACAGATAAAGGCAATTTTCTCCATTATAACTAAAATTCCCAGCAATGTATTACAATAATAGTCTGGTAATTTAGTTGAAGGATTAAGGTGAACCCAAACTTTATTTGCCATTGGAAAAAAAAGCATTCTCCGGTGTTTCTTCTACACTAACGTATTTACTTCCGTACACAAGCTTAACAATGGCGGGTAGTATTTGGTAAATAACACTCCGCGTGCCCTCCTCCCGTTTCTGTTTTCTTTCGCTTTAGTGTTTCCCTTGCGTGGGTGTGTGAGAACAAGCAGCGGCTCCTTTACTGATTGCCGGTTGCCGCGGGAGGGTCTAGGGGCAGTTAATGGGCGTTAGAGGGCGGAGAAGCAGCGAGCAGGAAGCGAGTGCAAAGGCGCTGGTTACCGAGGACATAGGAGTGACTTCATCGGCCGTTTGGACTGGAACATCCCGAACTGGAGGCTACCGCGTTGCATCGGGAGGCAGCTCTTCATTCGGGGAAAGTTTGGCCTCCGTGTAAAAGCACGGGCTTTTAGACTCGGGCACTCGGCGCGTTTAGCGAAGGGCTCTGTAGTCCCCGTAGCGGGAGGCCGGGAAGTTGAGGGGCAAGGACGGTCAGATTTGGAGCCTGCTGGAGACCTTTTCGAGTTGCCGAGAGACGGCGGCGGTGGGAGGTCGTCAGCCGGGGAGGTCGATCCCTGGCCCCGCCGGGCGGCTGCACGATGTAGATGCGGGGGCGACAGTGGCAGCAGGTGAGGCGAGCTCGTGGCGCGGGCCCCGGAGCAGCCGATGACGTGGACCAGCAGCATGAGCAGCGGCTACAGCAGTTTGGAGGAGGACTCGGAGGAGCTCTACTTCACCGCCAGAACCTCCTTTTTCAGGAAGCCCCTGAGCAAAGCGCCCCGCGCCCAGCAAGTAAGTGCGGTCTGTGGGCCCTGCCGCTCGCAAAACTTTCTGCAGTGATTTTGCTGCCGTTTGTTGTGGCCTGTGAGAGGTGGATCTACTTTAGAAGATCTTACTGCTGTCTAGGTTTGGCATGGCTGAACCCTGCCTGAATTGCAGTAATTGAGAAATCAAAGGGTGTAATTTAACTGAGACCTGAAAAGGTGTAATTAGGTACCTTATTATGTACTGACAGGATAGTCATGCGCCAATAAGGTGCAGTGTGTGGTTCCCATGATATTATGTGTATGGAGTGGTTTTTTTTAAGTACGAAACTTTTGATTACAGTACCAAGTTTACTAAAAATTTGTTATCCCGCCTATTCAAATTTCAAAGCGATTTTACATAAAATCTTAGTAAAACGGGTAAACAACCAAAAACATAAAAAAATAAAACAGGACTGAAAAGGACTACCTAGGTGGGTAGTTATGAATATGACAGTGAGATTAATTTCTGCAGGTTTATTTTCTTTCAAATAAGTTGCTGGTTTCCCTAGAATTTTGAAATAGCTGTCATTTGCCGTCGCAAATTGAGCTCCACTTGTTGCTCCCCTGACATTAGTTTGTAGAATTAAATAACTAATATTGGTTTATAGGTTGTAATTAAGCCAAGTTTAGGGACCCCTGTTATACTGTCATTGGTGTTCTGTTTTCTCTTCTCTTTTTTGGAAGCTCTCATGAATTCTGGTCATAAAACTTTTGCTGGACCATATCCTGTTCATAGTTTTGCTAGACACTAACTTGTGAAGGATTTGTGAATCCTGTGTGAAGTGAAGGTATCATAAAAAAGTAACTGTTAAAAGCGTTCACCAAGAGTTTTTGTTTTCTTCATGTTTGGTGAAAAAATAGCTATGATAGAATGCCTTTGATTTTTTTCCTATTTTACAAAATGGTAAAATATAGACCAGTAGGAGTGGAATGAAAGCAGTGAAGACTTAATATTAAGAATGAGAGCAAATGTTTAAGGCTATTTAAAATAAAACATAATTTTCTTAAAAGGAGCCTCTTTGCTTAAACTGAAAAATGGTCATACAGGGCCAATGCTCTGTCTTATTACTGTAAAATGTTTTTCAAACCTGCTGGCCTTTTGTGTCTAAGTGAAATATTCATATGAAGTTTTTTAAAGAGGGGGTGGGGGGGCATAAATTCCTGTTGCCTATTAATTTAGTTGTTGATATACTGTACATGAGTTTTGGCTATAGTTTGTAGATTTCAGTGTCAGTTTTAAAGGCTCTAGGGCAGTGGTGGCGAATCTATGGCACGCATGCCAGAGGGGGCACTCGGAGCCCTCTCTGTGGGCATGCACGCTGTTGCCCCAGCACAGAGTTTACCAGAGTTTGTTACTAGAAAGCCAGAGGGATGCGGAGCTGGGCTGCTGCCCTCCTCCTCTCCACACGCACCTGAGGACATTTCTCACATCACCCGTTCCTCTGCCCAGCAGCCCAGTGGGAGCGCTTTCTCCCTCCCCTGTCTGGGGTAAGGCGGGCATCTCATATGCGATTTGAGGGTGTGGTGTGAACGGCAGCCTGTTGAGTCTGTGGCCATGTGATTCCATGGTGGGGTTGGAGACAAATTATCAGCAAAAAAATTTAATAGCAAAAATCACATTAATTGTTCAAAAGCATACCAAATGCAAACTTTTACCTCAGAATTCAGGTTAAATTGCTGTGTTGGCACTTTGCGATAAATAAGTGGGTTTTGGGTTGCAGTTTGGTACTCGGTCTCTAAAAGGTTTGCCATCACTGCTCTAGGGCTTCTACTTTGACATGTTAAATAGTGTTTAATTATGTATTTATTGATTAAATTGAAAAACTGCCAAAAGCTAACATAATTTTCTGATTTAAAAGCTTACTCTAAAATAGTTTCTGCAGATAGACCACAAGTCCATCAGTGGCATACATTTGATGAATTGGGAACGGGTCTAGATGTACATTTTTTAAAACAGGACTTCTTTTTATTTATTTATTCAGTTTTCTATACCGTTCTCCCAGGAGAGCTCAGAACGGTTTACATGAGATTATTCAGGTACTCAAGCATTTTTCCCTGTCTGTCCTGGTGGGCTCACAATCTATCTAATGGAGGGATCTCAAAGTCCCTCCTTGAGGGCCGCAATCCAGTCGGATTTTCAGGATTTCCCCAATGAATATGGATTGAAAGCAGTGCATGCACATAGATCTCATGCATATTCATTGGGGAAATCCTGAAAACTTGACTGGATTGCAGCCCTCAAGGAGAGGGACTTTGAGATCCCTGTACCTGGGGCAATGGGGGGGGATTAAGTGACTTGCCTAGGGTCACAAGGAGCTGCATGGATTTGAACCCACAACCCCACAGTGCTGAGGCTGTAGCTTTAACCACTGCGCCACACTCTATATAATTAAGCAAACCACACTGAATAAAGTTTTAAACATTTATAATGGTGACGCTTGTTAATACTACACAAAGAATTGGTGGGCTTAACATTTCTAGTGCAACAGGAATTTGCTACCACTCTGGAGTCTGTACGATAAGTGTTCAATCCGTACCCGCGAACGGGGTCTTGCAGAAAGCCACACACACTGTTTTTGGTTCCTCCCACATAGCAGAAAAACACAGAGCCTTCTACAGCTTTTTCTTTTCTGCAAGCAAACAGTAAAGACCTGTTTCTGATCTGCTCTGCTTGTTTTTCATATTTTTGACATAAGTTCTACCTTTTCAGTGGCTTCAGTGCCCTGAGACTCCTTATTCAAGGGAAAGGAAGCAGTTCCCATGGAGACTGACTAAAGCTTCACAGGGCAAGCTTCGGGTGGACCTGTGGAGCCAACTGCTGTGTGCCACTTCAGAGCTCGGGGTTCGTCCCCCCTGGGAGCGAGCTTGCCTTCTGATCTTTTCAGAGACTTAAACGCAGGCTGTATGTGCCCTAAGAGCCCTTGGGGTATTGGGGTGCAGGCTGCGTTTTCCTGCCCCTGTTTTCACATCAAAGTTCCAATGGGGTGGAGGTTTTAGTCGGGGTTTGTCCACCTAGTAGCTTGAAGATTCTGAAGAGTGGACTATTTGGTGAGATTCTGAGGCAGTAAAAGGCAAATTCTATAAGAAGTGCCTAAAAGTTTGACACCTAATTAGGCACTGTTCAGCACGATTCAAGTAAAATTGGGTGCTGTTTTCTGAATTGCGCTGAGCGGCACCTATGTGGGCACCTATTTTGGAGGCATCCAATAAATAGGCCAGTTCTAGGCACAACTAAAAGTTAGGTGCCCATGCGAGCGCTTAAGCAGAGATTCTGTAAGAAGGCGCCTAATACGTAGCCACGCCCATGCCTAACATGCATAGCGCCTATTTTTTTGAAGGCCTCCTAAATATTTAAAGGCGCCTTGTTACAGAATCGCGCTTTCTTGATAGGCGCCTATGTTTAATCAGTGCTGATTAAAAAGCTTGTTCTTCAATTTAGATAGCCGTCTAGCTAGCTGGACACCTCCGAAATAGGTGCCTAACTTTAGGCGCTGGTTACAGAATTTGGGCCTAAGTCTTTTCCCTTCACCAGCTGTAGAGAGAGAGCTGTTGGGCAGACACTGCAGAAACTGAGTACCATTTCCTGTGGAAAAATTGGAAGGGGGAGGGTGTCAAAACATCAAGTTTGAGTGTTTCTGGGTGTAGGGATCAGGTCTCCCACCTCTAAAATATCAATTTCAGCATTTTTATTTTTTCAAATAGCTCTATGAGCCATTTTTGGTGTGAGTTTTCTGGCGGTGGCCATCTTAGATTTTTTTTCAACTTATTTTTTCTGCCTCAAAACACCTTACATTTGTAAAACATCTATAGAGATGAACTCCTTAGCATCAGATCTCCTGAATTCTTGTCGTATGTGCTGGATTGCTGGCGGAGGAGTTTCCTTATATTGTGTACCAAGGTGCATGAAAGGAGGGGGTGGAAGCTTCGGGCCTCACACCCTCTGGGCCATTTAGAGATGGGGAATCAATTGGGTCCAGGAATCAGGCAGAAAATCCCATTTGGTACCTGTTTTTGTCAATGGCATGAAATGCAAGCACACAGAGTCTGGGGACCTCACAAAAGCCTAGTCCAGGATCTAACATATGTCAGTTTCAGCCCGTGTGTAGATTTTCCCTGGAATTTGTCCAGATCATGTGGAGAGCTTGTCTCTTGGATCCGGCTCACGCGGCGAACCCAATGGGCACGCTGCAAAGCTCCAAGCTACTCAGGCCCCCAATGCCCAGGTTCCTGTGGACCCAGATTGCCTTAGCTGGCATACTTATTCGATGCTTCTTTTGTCGCCAGATACTGCTTCCAACCTGGATGACACTAATTCCATTTGTGGAATAGTTAATAAGCAGGATGCCTCGGAGAGCCCTGATCTGAGTGATGACCCCTCCATACTCCGGCTGTTTAAGTCCAACATTTCATTATGGATGCCATGAAAGAACTGAAATTTGAAGGTCAGCTTTCCATTTCTCAGTGTACAGTCATGAGCTGCTCTAATGCTCTGACATCCTCTTTTTCCTGTGCATCCAGATCTCACTGCAGTGGTCACAGAACAGTGGGAGACTCCAGAGAATTCTTTCAAAGTATCTAAAGTAGGAGTGCCCAATAGGTTGATCGCGATCGACGGGTAGCTCGCCAAGGCAAAGTGAGTCGATCACCCAGGACTCACTTTGCCTTGGCGATCTATCGGGCCGATCAGTCTTCCTCTCCCCGACGCCAATTCTGCCGTCGGAGAGGAAGTTCGGGCCAGCCAATCGCTGCCTGGCTGGGCGGAACTTCTTCTCCGACGGCAGAATTGACGTCGGGGAGAGGAATACTGGTTGGCCTGAAGCAGGGAGAGCATGGGGCGGCGTCGGCTTTGGGGCCTGTTATCCATTGGTTTGGGTTTGGGCGGTTTGGGTCCTGTTCCCCGATGGCAGTGGCAGTGGCTTTGGGAAGGGCAGGGAGAAAGAAAGAAAGGGGGCAGGCAGGGAGACAGAAGGAAAGAAGAGAAACAGAAAAAAAGAAAAGGGGCATGAAGAGAGAAAGAAAGAAAGGTCAGGGAGAGAGGAACTGATCTCCTTGGACCAGTGGGTATTGGACATCATACGGGAGGGGTACAAGATAGACTTTGTCTCCTCCTGGATTTATTTTTGGATTCTCCAGCCAGAAGGCCGGAAATAGAGTCCAGGGTCCAAGCAATGTTGCAGCAATTTTTGGACATTCGAGCTGTAAAGCTGGTCTCTAAACAGAATCGGGCTCAGGGAGATACTCCTTATATTTTATCCTGCAAAAGAAAGGTTCCAAGGACTGGAGACCTATTCTGGATCTTAAGACAGTTGATGCATTTCTGAAAATTCCATGAATGGAAACAGGATGATTGGTCATTGCAGTGGTGACTCCAAGTGAATTTCTAGCATCTCTGGATTTGACATAAGCTTATCTTTATATTCCCAGGGCAAAGGAAATATCTGAGATTTCATGTTCTCCAGCAACATTTCCAGTTTGCAGCCCTTCCCTTCCGACTGGCAACGCCCCTCTCCCCCCCGGCACTTTCATCAAAGTGATGGTGGTAGTGGCTGCCCACCTCCGCAGAATGGGGGGGGGTCTAAGTTCATCCTTATCTGGACAACTGGCTGATCAGGGCTCTATCCAAACTAGAATGTGAGCAGGCAGTGGGGATTGTGGTGTTTCTGCTGGAGCACCTGGGCTGGATTATCAATTTCAAGCAGAGCTAGCTAATGCCCTCTCAGACCTTGGAATATCTGGGAGATCAGTTCGACATGGCGCAAGAAGCTCCAGAAACAGATCATGAATCTCTTAGTGCTTCTGACCCCCACTGCCTGGCAGTACCTTCAAGTGTTAGGTTCTATGGTGGCCTCCCTGGAGGTTGTTCCCTGGGCCTGGATGCATATGCAACCTCTACAGGAGTCCCTCCTGTCTTAGTGGTCCCCTCAACGTCATCCCCTTCAGATGCCACTACCCTGGATGGAGACAGCGAGAAGCGGCCTACACTGGTGGATTCAGGGAGAGGCCCTGTTGAAGAGCATGTCCCTTCAAATCACAGAGTGGATAACGCTCATGACAAACGCCAGACTTTCTGGTTGGGGAACTCATTGCAGAGACAGTACCATCCAAGACAAATAGACTCCCTATCAAAAGGGGTGGTCAATCAACCGTATATAGCTTTGAGCCATGCGATCGGTGTTGTGAGCTCTAGAAAACACCCTTGAAAGAAAAATGGTAAGGGTGTTTCTGACAATGCCACTGCAGTGGCATATGTGAATCGGCAGGGGGGCACCAGAAGTGCTCATGAGTCGGGAGGCATGGATGCTATTCTGGTGGGTGGAAATACACCTTCAGGCTCTCTCCGTAACGTATGTGGCTAGAATGGACAAATGTGCGTGCAGACTCTCTCAATTGCTAAGCCCTGATCTATCTTGCAGCGGGCATTCAGTCTCATTATGCATTATTGGGGCAGACCAATGATAGACTTGATGGCTTCAGCCAGGAACTCGAAAGTTGAGTGCTTCTTTAATTGAAGATCAGAGGCAGGAAGCTTAGGACTAGACACGTTGGTTCAGTCGTGGCCAACTTGGGAACTTCTTTTTGTTTTTCTTCCTTGGCCCATAGTGGATCAAGTCATCTGCAGGATTGTGACTCATCCAGGCCTGGTGAACCTAGTGGCCCTGGACTGGCCTCGCTGTCTATGGTATGCGATCTCTTCCTTTTTCAGTGGAACAAGAGCCTCAAGCTCCCTCTTCATCATGACCTTCTAAGTCAGAGACTGGTTCCTATGGAAACCCCCCCAACACTTTGGTCTTAGGGCATGGCTCTTGAGTGCAAGGCCTTGATTCAAAGGGGCTATTCTGATGTAGCCATTGCCACTCTTTTGAGGTCCAAAAAGCCCACTACTATGAAGCTTTACGCCAAAGCTTGGAAGGCTTTCCAGTAGTGGTATGCCAGAGCCTGCGTGGAGCTGTTGCGTGCTCCCATTCTGGTGGTCTTAACCTTCCTGCAGGCTGATCTAGAAAAAGGCCTGGCGGTGGCTTTCCTCAAGGTACAGGTGGCAGGCCTTTCCTGTTCTAGGGTGCACAATGGTTCCAGTTCGCTTATGGCTCATCCAGATGTGTCCAGGTTTCTCAGGGTGGGAACTTTGCTTGCGGTCACCCCTACAACATCCTTTTCTTAGTGGAATCTAAATATTGTGCTAAAGAGGTTGCTGAAGCTCCATTTCAGCTGCTTAAGGATGCATCCCTTCTGGACCTTAATTGTCAAGACAGTGTTCCTCGTAGTGATTGTCTCAGCATGGTGTATTTCTGAATTACAGGCTTTTCTCCGGATCATGGCGGCAGGGGTTCCTTCCTTCTGAAAGTGATTTTGGATTTCCATGTTAACCAGGAAGTTCATCTGTCTGCTTTTCGTCCCAGCTCCTCCTCCTCCTCCTCTTACTGTGGGCTGTGCTAGACTTCCTCAGTCTTACTCCCTACAGCAGTGTCTCTCAAACTTGAGGCACCCAGAAGTGCGCGGATGTCGCCGTGATGACATCATGCATATTTGTGACCTCATCACGTCGACATCCGCGCACTTCTTCCCTCTGCTCCCCCCATAGTCTGGAATCTCTCTCTTCCCCATTTCCCTTCAGTGTCTGTTCCTCCCCACCCCACCTCCCCAGTTACCTTCAGCATCTGTTCTTCTCTACCCCAACTTTCAAGTTTCAAGTTTATTTAAGCTTGATATACCGCTTTAAATATCAAAGCGGTATACATTGTACAAAATTTATAATAAAAAGAAAGAAAATTTTAAAATATAAATAACATGGGGAAAAGACAACATAAAAAATGTTATGGCTTCAGCAAAATTTTGTTATGCACAAATTAAGACAGGCTTGTGTCCCACCTGATTCAATATAATCTTTCAGACAATTGTTATTATTTTCCACAAATACTTTTATGGTGGATGGCCAGGAGTAAAGCCAGTACAGTCAAAATGTTCTGGCTATAGCAGAAAGGACAGAGTGGACAGATTGTAAACTTATATATTTGTTTATATGAATAGGTTTCATTCCACACAAAAAATATAATCTGACCTCAGTCCTTTTGCAGACCCAGTTTCCTGATGAGACATGGCACTTACGGCAGAGTTTCTGGAGGTAAACCCGACTCCTCTGATAAAAACCCATTCTCACTGAACCAGCCTTTCCTCCTTTTCTCCCTCCCTGCCCCTTACCTTCACGGCAGGGAATTTCTCTAAATGTGCTTCTTACCAGCAGCCGGAGCATTGATACTGCATGTGGCTGCAGAAAAGGTTGTCTCTGATGCAACTTCTGTTTGCGTCAGAGATGAATGACCTTTACGGCAGTCATACGCGTTTTAAATGCTCCAGCTGCTGGTAAGAACACATTTAGAGAAATTCCCTGCCGCGAAGGTAAGGAGCAGGGAGGGAGATGATCAGGCTCAGGTGGCGGTGGCGATCAGGATGGAGGGAGGGAGATGCTTGGGCGGTGGCGGTGATCAGGTGGTGGCTATCAGTATGGAGGGGGGAGAGCGCGATCGGTGATCGCACGCGTTCCCTCCCTTCACTGCGGAGACAAGGCCATTCACCGCTCCACGGGGTGGTGAACGGCCTTCTCCCTGTATCCGCGGCGACCACTTCTTTCTCGCCCCCGTTTCAGCGGGTTACCAGCAGCTAGCCACGGGTAACAACCACCATGTCATTCTCTAGCTGTAATTAGCTTTAAAGGTGAGACCAGGAGGCCAGGGGGTAAGCTGGAGGATGCTAGAGAGAAGGGGGAAACATGCAGGTCTTTCGTGAATCGGGCAGCATTGGCGCTGTTTCGCGTTGGGAAGTCAACTGGCAGGTGCCTCTCTTCCTCCTAAGTGTGCTGTGGCACACTTAGAATCTCAGGAGGCACACAGTTTGAGATACACTGCCCTACAGTGAAGTTGTAGGAGCTTCTCTGTTCTGCTTGCGTTAATTTTCTTATTTTTCGGGTTTTTCTCCCATAAGTGAGGCTTCTGGTACTGCAGAGGCTCTCAGTTCTCCTGAGACATCTCTGGCTACGAGAAGATACAGACTGTCAAGGCAGAGGTCTGTAGCCCACAGGCACATGCTTTGCATGATTCCTGTGTGGCCAGCCTGCATTAACAGTCCGGAGACTCGGGGATTATTTCCTGGGGAGCAGGTTCACCCCAGGTTTCGTCCGCAGTGGGTTTGAGCGCAGGTTGTGCATCTTCTGTGGTGTTTTTGTACCAGGATTGGGGCAAACTGCATTCCTCCCCCCCTACAACATTGTGCAGGCTCCAGTGGGGGTCTGAGGGTCCAGTCCCTTGGGGAGACTGGATGGCAGTCCAAAGAAACAAGCCGGTTTTCCTTTGTCAAACTTTACTGAGGCAGAAATCTTCTCATACTTCTGACTAGAGGTTCTCTGTTAGCAGCTCCCAGCATCCAGCATAGTAGTTTCAAGTTTAATAAAATTTTGATAAAATCGCATTTTTAAAATTCAAAGTGATGTACAGTTAACTATGGGAATGACAAGTAAAACAAGTACTAACGTAGACAAAGACTAACGTGACTGATTAGATACAAAAGGATGAGGGGAGAACTACAATTATGGTAGAAAATAGACATTTAAAGGTTAACACAGAAGGACAGGGAAAAGAAGATATTAAAGCCTCTTAGAAATTTTAACCATCAAAAGCGTCTTTATATAAAAAGGTTTTTAATAAACCTTTGAATTTGTCTAATGACTTTTCTTCCCTCAGTTGGTACAGTGAGTAAGGCTGTTACAGCCTATGGGAAAATCCAGGGGTGTCTTTAATGTTAATTTTAAAGGTTTCAAAGATGAGGGACAGGGCCCCCTACCTCCAAAATCCTCTTCCCTGAATTTTTGGTGTTTCATTTTTGTCTCCACAGGCCATTTTAGGTTCTAAAATCGCTATTGCAGTAGCCATCTTGGATTTCCCGATTTGATTTTAAAAACCTCTATTTGCCTCAAACCCCCTCATTTATTTATTAAAAAGGCATAGATGAACTCAGGTGGAGATCCTTTGGATTCATGCCAGATTTTCTTCAGATGCCTGTCTGAGAGGGGTCATTGTTCCACACACAGCACGTGAAGGGGAGGGGGAAAGAGCTTCAGGCTTCATCCTTTCTCATACCTCTGGGATGATTGGAGCTCATATGGAACATTTCCTGAGCCAGAAATATTGTCTGGAGCTGGAAAATGGAGAGTTTGTGTCCCAGCAAAGTGCAGCTGGTGGATAAACCCCAGAAGATACCACAGAAGGTCCTGCCAGGTCCCTCTGGGCAACCTGGGCAGTGCATCTCTCCTGAATTCATACATATGATGTATGAAGCTTTTTTAAGCTAAAGAAGCCAGCTTGGTCCCTCTGGGGTCTTGGTGAGAGTGGTGCCTGGGCTTCTTCCCACGAAGGATTCAGATGAAGATGGTTCAGAATTCATGCCTCTGCTTTCTCAGTTGAAGTCCTCCATGCTTGAAGTTTTAGCATCTCAGCTTGGTGGGATAGATCACAATCGGATGGCAGCCCTAGACCTTGGAGAGGACCTGACGTTGTACAGACTTTGCATGCCTTCCACTCTTCAGAGAATCATTACAGGATTCCTCCAGAAATTAAAGCTGAAGCCACCCCAGACCTCTGCCATGCATTGTTCACTCATGAGCAGCACAAAGGCGCAGGCGACATGCTTTTCTTCACGTCTAGACATTACCAGGATGCTAACTGACCACTCGTAGGTCCCTGAGGGGCCCCTGAGGGTAGCAAAGTCTATTAAAAAGCTCTACCTGATGGGTACAAAGTTCCAACAGCTGTTTGATATTCCAAAGGTGGATTCTCTAGTGGCACAAGTTATTTGTTTAATATTCCAAAGATGGATTCCCTAGTGGCGTAAGTTATTAAACTTACCTCCCTCCAGTAAAAGTGGAGTGGTTCTGGAGGACTCCTTGGACTGCAGACTGGACTTTATCATTAAGAGACAATTTGAGGCTATGGCGCTAGGTCTAAAAGCGGCAGCGGTGGCATCATTTGTTGCCTGAGCTCAGTCGGGCAGGAGACTGTGTCATGTCCCCCCCGATGTAGGGACAAGATGACCTGGAACTACAAGGAGTTCTAGGGACAGAGGAATTGGCATGATATTGTATGCACCAATTGCAGACTGAGGTATAGGGGTGTTACACATGCTGGCTAGTGGAGACTGGTTGGTGTTGTGTATTCTTCCCCAGAAGAGGAGAGGTTGTGCAAAGAAGGACATGTGCCCTGAAGCATGTATGCATTAAATGGGGGTTTCCAATCATCACATGGTCTAAAATTTATGCATAAAAGACTATTCAGAGAAAAAGGGAGGAGACTGCTCGAAAGGGGCCTGCCTGTTCCTGCTTTGGTCCCCTCCTTCTGCCCTCCATTTTAAGTCAGTCATTGTCCCACAAAAATCTTTCATCTTGCTATCCCCAGTCATGCTAATAAAATAATGTTTAGTTCCTTACACTTCCCCTCTAGATATATTAGTGCTGAAGTAGCACTACTATTGAGGAGCTAATGTACCTTCAATAAAAGCAAACCACTAAAGACACAACTTTCTGTTGATGCCTATTTGTAAGGAGGCCATTTCCTTCTTCAACTGCCTTGATATTCAGTCACCATATATGATGAGAAAATAGAGATTGTTTTGGAGTTTGTTTTTTTGTTGTTAATGTTTTATTAGAAATTTTATGTATGTTTGTTGCTGGAAACCACTTAGAAATTAAGCGGTCTATAAATGTTTTAAATAAATAAATGTCTAACAAATCCTAAAGACTTTAATGCATTACTATAACAAGTGAATATATGAATACATATTTGTGAACATGTGTGCATTTATAAGTGCTTCTCTACTATTTCCACTAATTCTAATATACTTCTCCCTCTGTATTCGCGGTGAAAGGTCACTTGGACACACAAAGTCAGAGGCGTGAAGAAGTACAAGTTTTATTCACAGCATGCATGCTGGACCCCTGAGCTCCAAGCTGGCTCAGAAGTGCCGAAACCAGGAAGTTACAGAGATATTTATTCATTTTTCTGGCTATACAACTGAATTCTAGAAAAAGCTTTTCACGTGTTACTTTTCTTAACACTCATTGGTTCTAAGTTCACACTAGCAGGTCACTAGCAGGACACCTATCTAACTCTAACAGTTAAATGTACAGAAGGGCAGGGTACATCATGGCTCAAACTCTTATCTATTCAGCTTACAATGTGGTAAGGTAGGGACATACATTTTAGGCAGATGCAGTCAATAGATTATACACTGTTTTCAGCTATGTAGACCAGAGCAATATTTTAAACAACAGTTAACCATTTCATGACCCTACATTCCCCCCTTTCAGGCTGGCGTACCTAAGGAGCCAAGCCTGACAAAATAAAGTTAGGGGTCAGAAAAGTCGGGGTTCCCAGTGGGTAAGGGACGATACTGGGAGAGGGCCAATGCAGCAGTGGAACGTTTGACAACAGAGTCCATAGTTCAGTGGAGCAGCTTTATGGCTATGGGGACCATACAGGGCAGGCAGCAAAGGAGCAGAGAAGACAGGGCAGCAACCAGCAAGATGATCTTCAATGCTGAACCAGAGGGCAACCAGGAGCTGAAGGTACCAGAGATCCAGTCTGCAGTAAGGTCACGCTAGGTCTGGTCAGGAACATGAGCCAGTTTGGTGATACGATCCACATCGTTCTCAATCACTTTACTCAAGTTCAAGGCAGCAGTTGGAGAGGTTGAATTTATCACAGGCACAGCAGCTAGTAAATAGTCCAAAGCTAGACGATTCTGATAAATAGCAGTGCGCATTTTAGCATTCGCTCTGCCAATGGTACTCAAAGCTCGGGAGGTCTCATTGGTTATCAGTTCAAGTACAGCTTATAGACAAATAATGCAGTTCAGCATATAGATTGGGGTCCGATAGCCCCAGGTGTCATCCTCGGTCCATGTGGCAGGTCCATAAGCAGCAATGATCCGTTCTGCAGGACAGTCATCACCCCATTCACCTATTTTAAGGGAATTGGTGGAAGTAGACTGCTTTTGGCGACCTCTAGTGTTGAATACAGGGGCTCCCAGGTGTTCACCATCGGGAAGAAGCTGGGACGGATCATGCAAAGCACACATGTACCAGTCTAGTTAGCAGGCAATCAAGAGTAGGCAAACAGATCACAGAGCCAATATCAACTATCAGGAGCTGACCATAATTCATAGGAAGTTCCATTAAGCAGTGTCTGAAGGGCGCTGAAGACAGTGGGAAGCAACAATGGAGGTTCACAAGGCCCATCGTGAAGGTCGTGGACCTAACGTAAAAGTGAGGGTCTGTGAAGTCAGGTTTAACATGTCCAGCTGCATTGCCTCCCATAGCCACTGTTCTCCCATACCAGTCCCTCCTCATACAAAATAATTGCTAACATTAAGAGTCTGACCTATAGTTTCAACAAACTATATAAACAGATTTCTAGTGATTACAGGATATTAGTATCTACTTTCATAATTTCATAAAACTGGGGAAACACCACAGAGTGATGGACAGAAGCACATGAGTGGGATACAATTCGGACATATACATCAGTACCTGAGTCTCACCTTTTACCATCAATATACAATGCCATGCAGTCTCTGGCCTTCTGGACTTGGACATTGGCATTCCAGTTATATGGGTCAGTGATAGTGAAAACCATGGGATTACAGTAGCCTGTAGTACACAAGGGGCTGGAGCTAGGACCTATAGTAAGGGAGGCAGACGGGGTATTCTTTCTCATAAAGGACAGGCTCCACCATTAGTGAAGGTTTCCTCATAGGGGCAGTTCTTAAAGGCATCAGGTTATACAGACCTAAATACTTAGCACATTTGGTATAATAACGCTGTCAATCTAGGGAGCCACACAAAACTGAATTAGGGGTAGTACCATGACCTTGAGAAACATCAAATAGCACACATGTATCACAATACAAAGACACCAGGCGAGTGGGGTCTACAATAAGAGTCTAGTTGATAAGTGGACCCTCAACATCATCAATGCAGATTTCCGCCCACTTTTAAACTTCATCACCAGTTGGTTGGAAACAGAAAATACCCTCAAATGTTTGACACTTTCTGTACTTAACTCCTTCATGCAAACAAACATCAGGCAAAGGGGCTGCACTTGTTAAGTACAAAATACAGAAGAAAGAAACATAAGTGAGGGCAACACAAATATCATATCTATATATACTAACATAGGAAGCTCATTTTTCTTTCAGGCACAACTTAGAAAACCTCAAACAGTTATACTCAAGACACTTGCTAAAGGCAGTGTGAACCACAGGCAGTCAATTAAACTCAAACACTTATAAAGAATTATATTCAGAACACCTGCTAAGTACAGTGGTAAATATTCAGAACTTTTGAGGTCTTAGAAAGCTTCAGCTGAAGATCCGTGTTGTAGTGGAACCAAGTTTCATGTCCGGACACCTTTACAACTGTAAGAGAAGAAATTAGGACAGTAAAAGGACCTATCCACCTAGGTTTCAGGGGATCTGACTTCCAAGTTTTAGCCATACTGTATTTACAGGGACATACCCATGGACTTGTGTAGCTATCGATAGTGGGGCCCTTTCCAGGACCCATTTGTGGAGCTCTTAAAGGGCTTTAGCTAAAGACTGGACCTGACTCTGGAGGATATCTGATCCCAGAGTAGCAAAGGAACCAGGATCTGGGTTCACAATGGGTGGTGGCCGGCCAGACATGAGCTCAAATGGGGCTTAGATGGGATGCATCTAATCTGAAAAAGAACAGAAGGCAGCAGGACAGGCCAGGACAGATTAGTTTATTCAATTCATTTTGTGAGAAGGGTCTTAAGAGTTCTGTTTATTCTTTCGACCTGACCAGAGCTCTCAGGATGGTAAGCAGCATATAATTTCTATTCAATTTGGAGGGCCTGAGCAATTTGTTGGACAACATCGGCAATGAAAGCAGGGCCATTGTCACTGCCTATAAAAACAGGGAGACCAAAGCACGGAATTATTCAGGAGGTGTTTGGTTACTTCCCTGGCGCGTTCAGTGCAAGTAAGGAAGGCTTTGACCCATCTAGTCAGGGTGTCTGTGAAGACTAGGAAGTGACTGAGGGAACGGGAAATGGGCATGTGGGTAAAATCTACAGACAGAACCTGCATCGGATATGTTCCAATAGGTTGGTATCCAAGAGGTGGCAGTCATCTGATTGGGAATTTTATTCTAGAACCAACAACACACTGTCGGACCATATTCCGGACTAGCTGATCAAAGTGATTGATAAAGAAATGTCTCTTGAGAGTCAATTTTCATAGCGGGTTCTCCAGAGTGTGCCAGATCATGGCATCTTTTGACAATCGTGAGGGCCAGGTGTTGAGGAATGAATATGAGGGTACCCGCTGTGCTTGCGTTTGAAGTATCAGTGTGTGGGTCTGGATTGGCACTTGAATTGGCGCATTTTGTATCCACCCCCCTTTCAGGACAGACTGGCCCAAAATAATGCATGCCCAAGTCTGTTCCTGAGAAGCGTACTGGGGTGTAAGGGAATCCAGAAAAGGAATGATTGTATACAGAGGAGCCGAAAGAGGGGGCAGAGACTGGCAGCTCGGGCTGTGCGGTCGGCAAGGGCATTGCCACGAGAGACAAGGTCCGTCACGCATCTGTAAGCATGGCAGTGCATAACAGAAACACATGAGGGTAGTTGTACGGCCTCAAGAAGGTCAAGAATGAGGGAAGCATGATGGATCAGTCGGCCGGAGGCTATAAAGAAACCTCGATGTTTCCAGATGGCCCTATGGGAATGCAAGTTAAGGAAAGCATATTTGGAGTCAGTATATATATATTGCAAGACTGAGAGGCAGAGTGGCGCAGGGCAGAAGTGAGGGCATAAAGCTCAGCTTCTTGGGCAGAAGGGCCAGAAGGCAGGGGCCTGAGTCAGAAGTTTTTGGAGGCAGCGAAAAGACCGCTCCTGAAGTTGGGTCCAGACAAAAGGGGCTGAGTCAGCGCCTTTGGTGGAATCATACAGAGGACGAGCAATAGTAGAGAAATCAGGGATCCAGATGGGACAGTATCCTGCAATACTGAGAAAGGTGCTCAGAGCCTTGCAGTTATCAGGGACAGGGAGACTACAGACAGCCTAGACCTCGGAGTAGGAAGGGACCTGGATTTGAAAGCCAAGGTAGGTGACACGAGGAAGGCATACTTGAAATCAATGTAAATATGGCCACAGGAAAATTTAAAAGGCAGACCCACTATCTGAAAGACTCAGATAAATAATAATAATAACAGTTTATATACCGCAATACCGTGAAGAGCTATGTGGTTTACAAAAGATTAGAGAAGGTACAAAATAATTGAACTTAAGATGTGTACTAACACATAAGAATTGTTCTCAATCCCTATTCTATATCAGGTTCCTACCCCAAAGAGCTGACTTATAAAATTAAGCTAAATGCAGTTCTGGATCCACCCACTAAGCAGGGTAGTCTGACACAAGCGCTTTCTAAAGCAGCAGTCCCTTCACTATCAGCTGACTGGCAAAAATATTTACTTCAATACAAAAGCATTCCTAAAAATTACATTGTTATACCTAAACTTACATTTTTTTTATATACAGAAATACAAAACAAAGATTGGAATATACAGTAAAACTTTGGATTGCAAATAACTTGGTTTGCAAGTGTTCTATAAGACAAGCAATGATTAAATTTTAACTTGCTATACCAGTAACGTCTTGCAATACAGTATAGAAGCATCACATTTTCACAACTGAGCCAATGGTTCCTCTCTATATGACGCTGCAGGAATGCAGTAACTGTTCCAAACGAGCAAGGGCTTGCAATACAAGTATGTATATTTTTGTACACTAGTGCCCTGGAATACAAGCATACTTCTGGAACAAATTATGCTCCCAAACCAAAGTTTTACTGTACTCACAAGTTTAAACATTGTTCATTTTTTTCTTTTTTACAATCAACATGGGTCTCAGTAGAGACTTACTCCCCCTTCCAACAGAATTTCACAAAGGAGAGAGAGTTGCTTAAAGATCAAAGAGATCAAATTACAGATGTAGTCCTTTTCAGAACTTTTAAATTTAGACAAATAACTACTAAATTTGGACAAAGAACTTCTTTTTAGCATGGAATATAAGTTCCAGAAATCATATTTTTCGTTTATATGCATTTCTGAATATGCATATACATTTTATAACATAGCCAAAAACTTCAAATGCAAAACCACTTATCTGTTTCAGGAGAAACCACATTGGAAGTGCTACACACTTCATGGCCCTTATCAGCACAAAAGGAAAAGTACTCTCCTCTCATGCTGTGAACAACTGACAGTTTAAACTTCACTAATACATTTGGACAGACAGAACTCATAAAAAAACCCGGGATACTGCAGGACTTGGGAATCAGATGAAGGGAAGAATTTGGCAAGGTCTGAAGCAAGGGCAGTGCTGAATAGAGAGGGGCTAATTTTAAAGCCCTGGGGTAGACGGGTCCAGGTTACTTAGGAGGTTTGTCCAGTGGAAGGGTTTTCCCATTGGAATGCAAAATTGGCTGACTGGAAGAGGAACTGACAGCAAACGAATGCATAAAAACCTGACGAGTTATGTCCTCTTCCAGGGAGCCAGAGGGGGCCAGCCCACACCAAATATCGGCCATTCTAACTGGCACAGACAAATAAGGGTTGATTTGTTAAGTATAATCAAAGACAAATTCCTTTTTTAAAATTAGCTAACATATCAAGGGATCCCCACAGGTAGACAGACATCCCCCCATTGTGCAATGGAGGACAAAAACACTTCCCTGTATTCCTGGCCCCGCCCGTCTCCGGGCTAGGGAAACGCAGTACTAACAGGTCCACACTCGCTTCGTCCTCAAGGACGTCTCAAACACTCTCAAACACACAAAACACAACAGATTTCAGTTCAGTTACTCAACCAGAAAATAACAGTTCCTAGAATCCCTTTCCCACAACTTTTCAGCGACAGATCACGTGGCTTACTAGGCAGGAGACGAGAGACAGGATAGGGATGATCAATCCCCACTTACCAGATAGTGGCCACTCCAGGTACAGATACAGATACAGATACAGATTCTTGTACTTTAAACTGAGACTAGATAAGTCAGTTGAAGCGGTCCAACGTCCTGAGGTCTGCCAACCCCCCAAAAGGAAGGCAGCCGGCTAAGCAGACATATCAGCCGTAGGACCAGAAACAAGTGACCAATCGAGTAACCAGTGGTCAAGAGACCTTCAAGTCCCTGTTCGGGCGCCAAATGAAAGGTCACTTGGACACACAAAGTCAGAGGCGTGAAGAAGTAAAAGTTTTATTCACAGCATGCATGCTGGACCCCTGAGCTCCAAGCTGGCTCAGAAGTGCCGAAACCAGGAAGTTACAGAGATATTTATTCATTTTTCTGGCTATACAACTGAATTCTAGAAAAAGCTTTTCACGTGTTACTTTTCTTAACACTCATTGGTTCTAAGTTCACACTAGCAGGTCACTAGCAGGACACCTATCTAACTCTAACAGTTAAATGTACAGAAGGGCAGGGTACATCATGGCTCAAACTCTTATCTATTCAGCTTACAATGTGGTAAGGTAGGGACATACATTTTAGGCAGATGCAGTCAATAGATTATACACTGTTTTCAGCTATGTAGACCAGAGCAATATTTTAAACAACAGTTAACCATTTCATGACCCTACAGCGGTGATTGGTGATAATCAGACCTGTGAATACAGAAAAAACGCAAATAACTTTCTCTGTTATTCGCAGTTTTCTGTTAAAAACCATTGAGAATTTGATAAAACCGCGAATAACATATGAGAAAGTTAAAAAAGTTGGGGGAAGAGACCAGAAACGTTGACGGTCTGAAGCTGCCGGAGGACGGATTGCACTTGCAAAATGCCTAGTATTCTAAAAGGTGCCGTACTCATGGATGATGTACTATAATTTGGGGGAAGGAGCCAGCACACTAAAAATCACAAATAATCAAAGTCACGATTGCTGAAACCGCAAATACGGAGGGAACAGTGTAAAGCCTATGCAAGTAACCTACTATTCAAAGATGTTGTTATACATTTCTGCATTATCACTTAATACTGAAATAGGGTTTCTATAATGTTATTAATTGTCTAAAATTATCCCCACATAGTATATTCTATTGGCTTACTCTGCTTGGTATAGCTTTTCTAGTACGGGTTTCAGAAGTGCCTGGCTTAGCTTCTTTTTATGTAGATAATTTGAACATTCATTATATAAAGTACAAATAGTTTCTTAGCTGAAAGAAAGCAGATTGTGCAAATATATACCTTTGTCAAATAAGTACTTTAGGGAATGTATTACTAGTTTCTGGCTAGCTAGCAACTCAGCACTTGTGTAACGTGCAATCATGCTGGAGGGTAGGTTTTCCTTTTTTAACTTTATTCCTGTTTAAGTTGGCCATTATTTATGGACTTGAAAAAGTACTACTCTGCTGGGTATTTCTCACAAGGTGACTCATGCTAGTGACTCACTTTTGGCAAGAGATGAGTTCTTGATAATGATGGACTCTGCCTTTTGCCCCCAAGGAAAGGTTGTGGTACTAGACTTTTTAATGGGAGATAATAGAAGTTAATGAGTATACAACGAGGAGCTTCATATGAATATACTAATTGTACCAGGCTATGTGAGCTGCCTGGCATCAATGACTACCAAGGACTAATTCTGCAGAATGAATAGTTTATCAAAATTACATCAAAATACTTCACCTTATCTTTTTGAAAAACCCCAGGGGCTACTACTCTCAAACTATCCACAACTTCATAATAGTACTGAGATCATAGTTCCAGCTTCCTCAATGGTCAATGGTCTCAAAATTTTCACAGGAAGAGATTCTAAATATATTTTTTTATTATCAGTTTACTTTCACATCCCAAGTTTTCTTTTCCTTTATCTCTTTTTACAAAAAATATACTTCCTTTAAAAGGCATAGAAAGTATTTTTAAACAAAACTCATCTTGTAACAAACTTAGGGGCTCCAACATGAATTCACATTTTTGCCTTCTGCTATGTCAAGGAGCTTCCCATATAACATACCAACACAAATTGAAAGGATAAGTTCATCATTCAAAAATGTCTTA
Organism: Geotrypetes seraphini; assembly: GCF_902459505.1. Classification (NCBI taxonomy): domain Eukaryota; kingdom Metazoa; phylum Chordata; class Amphibia; order Gymnophiona; family Dermophiidae; genus Geotrypetes; species Geotrypetes seraphini. Next base: position 78,371,628 of record NC_047092.1, on the reverse strand, counting down.
CTCATTCCCAGTTCTATTTCACTAACCTTTTAGAAACAACACTGTCATCTTTCCATTCATCTCAAAGATGGTGGCCCTCCTCCTCCTTAATATATGTTTACATTGCATGCTAATTTCATCCAATCAGAGACCAGCATCCACTCACACCCAGATTTCAAACAAGCGTCATCCACTCAACCTCTGCGTTCAACCCATAAGGGTACACTATCCAATTTCTTTATCCACTGCTGCTCTCTAAAATTTAAAAATCTTTCATCTTGAGATTTAATAGCTGTCACCTCTATCATTTAAAGTGTAATCTTCTAGTTAGTCAGTTCTTATGATTGAGGAGAATCTGTATGACAGTAGTATAATGGGTACACCTCAAAATGATTTACAACTGTCAAAGATAAGGATCGGCCAATCAGCGTTCACTTCTGGGTTAAGCCATGCCCACTCTCCGCCCATTCCACGCCCATTCTCCACACAACCCCCACCCACTCTCTGCCCACTTTTACCCAAACCCTGCCCATGCCCCACCCACACCCACTTTTGTCTTAGCCCCACCCAGGCCCCGCCCACACCACAACCCCGCCCACCCAGGCCCCACCCACTCACTATGACAACACCAGGGGGCCAGGATACGTTCAGACAGGTTTAAACACACCTCCCCCTCTCCCCCCCCCCCCTTGGCTTTATCAGGGGCTGCAAGAAGGATGAACCAGCTTATCAGCCGTCACCATAACAATCTGTGGGTTACCCACCCCCACAAACATTAACTACCATTTCCTACTGAAAGTGTCTGTTAAAAACCAGGAAAGAAAGAAACAGTTGTAAATGTCTTTTTTCTCTTCTGAGTTGCTTGTGCAGTGCTCTTAAAACCTAGGGTCTGTTTAAAAAAAACAGGAAAGAAAAAAAAAAGCAGCTGTAAATGTCTTTTTTTCTTTTGTGATCGGCTTGTTCATTGTTCTAACCATGAGATCTTAAAACCTGTCTTAACTAAAAGGCTGTTAAAATAAAGACACTTTTGTTGTGGCCACATCATTCCGGGGGTTCGACTAAATTTGTTTCTGCTAACATGATCAGAAAATGCATTTCCGTCGCTTCATTTATCCTGTTTCCACTGACGTGGTCAGAAAAGCGCATTTATGGTGCTTCATTTACCCTGTTTCCGCCTAGGTCATCAGAATGTGCACTTCCGGTAGAGCAGGCACTCCCATTTCCGCTGATGTCATCAGAAAACGTATTTCCAGGGTCAGATACGCCCCATTTCCGGTGATGTCATCAGAAAGTGCATTTCTGGTGACTTGGCATGGGGGCGGGGCATGGGCAGGGACACCACCATTCATTCCTATGGAATGGGGTGAGGCATGGGTGGAGAGTGGGCAGGGCCTGGGTGAGAGGGCATGGTGTGGATGGAGCATGTGCAGGGTTTGGGTAAAAGTGGGCGGAGAGTGGGCATGGTGTTGGCGGAGAGTGGGTGTGGCTTAACCCGGAAGTGAACGATAATTGGTTGAGCCTTATCTTTAACAGCTGTCAATCATTTTGACATGATACTGACCCACTATACTGCTGACATTGCAGGATGTTAAAGATCAAGCACACTTACCGTATTTTCACGCAAATAACGCGCACCCGTATAAAACGCGCACACGGGTATAGCGCGCAGAAATCACGATGATATGTACAAAAACTTTGGTATACCGCGCTCACGGGTATACCGCGCATGCTGCCCGACGCTCCTTTCGCCCGCCCTGACTTTCCGACTCTCCGTTCACCCCCCCTGACTTCCGTGCACTGTCCCCCCTTGAAGGTCTGTCCCCATCCTGAAAGCCTGATGCCCCCCCCCGACGTCCGATACATCCCTCCCCCCCCGAAGGACCGCCGACTCCCCAACAATATCGGGCCAGGAGGGAGCCCAAATCCTCCTGGCCACGGCGACCCCCTAACCCCACCCCGCACTACATTACGGGCAGGAGGGATCCCAGGCCCTCCTGCCCTCGACGCAAACCCCCCTCCCCCCAACGACTGCCCCCCCCAAGAACCTCCGACCGCCCCCCCAGCCGACCCGCGACCCCCCCTGGCGACCCCCACGACCCCCCCACCCCCCTTCCCCGTACCTTTGGTAGTTGGGCCAGAAGGGAGCCCAAACCCTCCTGGCCACGGCGACCCCCTAACCCCACCCCGCACTACATTACGGGCAGGAGGGATCCCAGGCCCTCCTGCCCTCGACGCAAACCCCCCCCCCCCCCAACGACCGCCCCCCCCAAGAACCTCCGACCGCTCCCCCCGCCGGCCCGCGACCCCCCTGGCGACCCCCACGACCCCCCCACCCCCCTTCCCCGTACCTTTGGTAGTGGGCCGGACAGACGGGAGCCAAACCCGCCTGTCCGGCAGGCAGCCAACGAAGGAATGAGGCCGGATTGGCCCATCCATCCTAAAGCTCCGCCTACTGGTGGTGCCTAAGGCGCGTGGGCCAATCAGAATAGGCCCTGGAGCCTTAGGTCCCACCTGGGGGCGCGGCCTGAGGCACATGGTCGGGTTGGGCCCATGTGCCTCAGGCCGCGCCCCCAGGTGGGACCTAAGGCTCCAGGGCCTATTCTGATTGGCCCACGCGCCTTAGGCCCCACCAGTAGGCGGAGCTTTAGGATGGATGGGCCAATCCGGCCTCATTCCTTCGTTGGCTGCCTGCCGGACAGGCGGGTTTGGCTCCCGTCTGTCCGGCCAACTACCAAAGGTACGGGGAAGGGGGGTGGGGGGGTCGTGGGGGTCGCCAGGGGGATCGCGGGTCGGCTGGGGGGCGGTCGGAGGTTCTTGGGGGGGGGCGGTCGTTGGGGGGGAGGGGGGTTTGCGTCGAGGGCAGGAGGGCCTGGGATCCCTCCTGCCCGTAATGTAGTGCGGGGTGGGGTTAGGGGGTCGCCGTGGCCAGGAGGGTTTGGGCTCCCTTCTGGCCCGATATTGTCGGGAAGTCGGCGGTCCTTCGGGGTGGGGGTGCGAGTGGTCCTGCCGGGGGGGGGGATGTATCGGACGTCGGGGAGTTGGCCGGGCAAGAGGGCTTGGGCTCCCTCTTGCTCCGATCGTGGATGCGGGTGCGGGTGGGAGCGCGTGCGAGCGGTCGTTCGGGGTGGGGGTGCGAGTGGTCCTGCCGGGGGGGGGGGATGTATCGGACGTCGGGGAGTCGGCCGGGCAAGAGGGCTTGGGCTCCCTCTTGCTCCGATCGTGGATGCGGGTGCGGGTGGGAGCGCGTGTGAGCGGTCGTTCGGGGTGGGGGTGCGAGCGGTCCTGCTGGGGGGGGTGAATCGGGCGTCGGGCGGGGTGGGAACTATGTTTTAAAACTTTTGTATACCGCGCTCACGCATATAACGCGCGAGGGGTATGCGCGGTAGGTAAAAACGCGTATAACGCGCGCGTTATATGCGTGAAAATACGGTACTTGAAGGTAGATTTCTGGAAAGTGGCTACCCTAAGGCAGTGTTTCTCAACTTCTTCAAGCCAAGTACCCCCTAAGTTTAAGAAATATCAACCGAATACCCCGACCACCAACCGCCCAAGCTCCGCCCCCCGTAATAAAAGTACTAATTTCTTCCATTCATTTTTCATATACATATAATCTTTTTTAAAAAATTTATATTTTTATTAATATCCATTTGTTCCATTTGTTACTCTTGGCAGGAAAGCAGATTTACTAATAAAGGCCTTGTTTATATTTTGTCGTGAATTTTTATGGCTCAAGTTGTGTGAATGGCCAAAGCTTTGACCATCCACACAACTTGAGCCATAAAATTTCATGACAAAATATAAGCAAGGCCTTTATTAGTAAATCTGCTTAGCTGGTTTTCAGTGTTTTTAAAATAAAAGAGGAGATATGCTGTGAGGAATTTAATTATTTGGCACACATATTTGTATGCTGCTTCACATCTCCGATATTTTAAATTTATTAATACTCTGTTCCAAGGATCTTTGGTGACTAGGTTTACATCTATCTTTGGCATTAACTTTTGTCATTCAACTTTTTTCTGTTTTTCTGCTTTCTTCTCAAAATCTACCTTTCCATGTCTTACTTTCCTTTCCCATCTCTCCTCTCCCATTGTCTCTCTTTCCTTCCCCCTCTCCGTTGTCTGGCATCTCTCTTCTCTTCTCTCCTTCCCTCCCCCTCTCTGTTGTCTGGCATCTCTCTTCTCTCCTTCCCTCCACTAGTCCATTTCTCCCCAATCACACAACTAACATGCTCTCTCTCCATGCACCATTTCTTCCTCCCTCTCTCCAGGTTAACAGTACTGATTCCAACACGCTGCCTGCAGCTAACCCAGAAGCCTCTCCTCTGTCGTGCCGCCCCGGCTGGGTAGAAACAGGGAGTTATGATAGAGGGCGGGACTAAGCAGAGGAGAAACTTCCGGGTCATCAGCAGGCAGCACCTCTCCCCTCCCCACCCCTTCTCCTTCAAGACCAGCAGCATCTTTCCCTTTCCTTCTTGTCGGGTCCAACAACACCTCTGCTCCCTTCTCTTTCCTTCCTCCCCTGTCCAACAGCACCTCTCCCTTCCCCATATCCAGCAGTACTTCTCCTCCCCCTAGCAGCAGCTCACTGTGTATTTTAAACTTCCCCACACAGCTGCTGGAGTTGCTTGATGGAATTGCTAAATTAATGCTAGTGGCAGCTGTGTGTGGAAGTTAAAAGCACACAGTGAATGCTGCTGCTAGTTTGGGGGAGGTGAGAGGGGGGACTGGGGAAAGAAGACAATAATAGTGATGGCAAAAGGAAGGTAGGAAATATGCTACTGCAGGAGGGTGGGAGATATACAATACCTTGTACCCCCTGACAATGGGACGCTTACTGCATGTTGAGAACCTCTGCCCTAAGGGGGCAGTGAGGAGAGTGTATTTGAGGGCACGTTTTGCACAAAAGTGTCTCTTGAAAAATAAAAGTAAGGAACCTTGCAATAGGTTGATCTGTGTAACCCCTGTCTCTCCAATATCTAAATATTTTTGCTTCTTTGATTAGAAAACATTGGCATGTAGTTCAATTTCATCCGATGTTTTCAGAATTTCCTTTGATAGCATATCACTGGGTAGAAATTTGGGTGTGTGTGTGAGCAAGGTTAAATTCATTAGTAAGGATGGGATGAAAAATGGATAACATGATTGATTGTGGGTTCTGTCAATGGTATGAACTGAGTATAAGGGAGAGTGAATGAATGGATCCACATACTGGAAAGTATTTTTAAACAAAACTCATCTTGTAACAAATTCAGGGACTCTGACATGAATTCATATTTTGTCTTCTGCTATGTCAAGGAGCTTCCCCTATAACATAGCAACACAAATTGATAGGATAACTTCATCAATCAAAAATATCTTACTCATACCCAGTTCTCTCTCACTAACCTTTTAGAAACACTACCATCATCTTTCTGTTCATCTCAAAGATGGCGAAGGTGGCCCTCCTTTTCCTTAATATATATTTACCTCGCATGCTAATTTCATCCAATCAGAAACCAGCATCCACTCGCACCCAGATTTCAAACAAGCATCATCCACTCACTTTCCATGTGCAACCCATAAGGGTACACTGTATCCAATTTCTGTATCCACTGCTGCTCTCTAAAATTTTATAATCTTTCAACCCTCTAAAATCCTATCAATCACCCTCCCATCTATGATCCATAACAGAATGCTTTTTTTTTATATAACCAATGTTGGACAAGAGGAGCTTGATTTTTATTCATATTAATCCGAGACTTATGCTCCATAAGTCTAAGTTTAATTTGTCTACTGCTCCTACCAGGGCTGTGGAGTCGGAGTTGGAGTCGAGGAGTCGGAGTTGGAGGAAATTTCGGGTACCTGGAGTAGGAGTCAGAAGTACAAAAAACTGAGGAGTCGAAGTCGGAACATTTATCTACCGACTCCATTTTTGAACTTGGCATACCAATCACGAGCGATTCTTTCAGCTATAGCACCCACTATATACACAGCACAAATGTTGCGAGCAGCTTCTGCGGCCTTAGAACCTTGATTAAAAGCAAAAAGAAGGTGGTGTCGAAAATGCTCATTTCTCTCAACTTGACATTCCATTTTAACGATCTGAAAATTAACCAGTGCTATGGAGTCGAGGAGTCGGAGTCGGAGGAAATTTCGGGTACCTGGAGTTGGAGTCGGAGTCTGAAGTACAAAAAACTGAGGAGTTGGAACATTTATCTACCGACTCCACAGCCCTGGCTCCTACCTATATAGACAAGATCACAACGGCATACCATAATATACACCACCTGTGAAATTTTACAGTTGCTATAAGATCTAGCCATAATTTTCTTTCTATGCCTTTTAAAGGAGATAAATTTTTTTTGTAAAAAGAGATGAAGGAAAAGAAAATTTGAGATATGAAAGTAAATTGATAAATGAAAAAATATATTTAGAATCTCTTTTTGTGAAAATTTTGAGAACAATGAAGAGGCTGGCTACTATGATCTCAGTACTTTTAAGAAGTTGTGGATAGTCTTAAAAGTAGCCCCTGAGGTCTTTCAAGAAGATAAGGTGAAGGATTTTGATGTAATGTTGATGTATCTACTTTACCTTGTTAAGTGCCAATATCATCAGTGACTACCAGAATGAAAAGTTTAGGCAGCCTATAGAAGAATTGGTAAACCATGTGAGATTAGTCTAATGGAGGAATTCACAGGACTCAAATGTGTGGTTCTGATAAGAAAGGAAGAAGTAGAGGAGAGTAGAGAGATAGGACTGAATGTTGAGATGTGTACTGGTGTTCAAACAACATAAGAATGTAAGAAAAACTATGCGGAGCCAAACCATCAAACCCAGCATCTTGTTTTGTGACCTGGACTGGCCAGTGTTCAAGTACCCCACAGATCCAGAAGTAATTTCCTTAGATTATCTTTTCATCTTCATTTTATTCTTCTTTATTCCAGAGCTTCTTTTCAGTTGAAAGAGACTTGCCTCCAGTGGATATATTTAAATGTCTCTATCATAGTTCCCCTCTCCTGCCTTTCTTCCAAAGCATACATATTAAGATCTTTAAATCTGACCACCAAATGCTTTATGACAAAGACCACTGATTATTTAGTAGCAGCCCTCTCAACCAACTCCATCCTTTTTACATTGTACAGTTGTACATTGTACAGTCTAAAAGAGGTTTCACTAGAAACTTTTACAGAAGCATTATCGCCTCCTTTTTTCTGCTGGCTATTACTCTCCATGTGTACCCAAACATATTTCTTGCTTTTGCTATTGCCTTTTCTACTTAATTGGCCACCTTAAGATCATCAGATATGATCATCTCTATGTCTCACTCTTTTTTTCCTGCAAAAAAAGTATATCATCCTCCATACCAGAGGCTCCCACTCACAGAACGCATACCCCAAGGGGTAAGTGAATCACTAAAGGTGGATACACGATGCCACGCAGATCTACCACCATCTTTCTTTCTCAGCTCGTTTGTGGAGCTGCTGTTGCCTCTGCAATTATTTTACTTCCCATTGTTGTTGTATCTCCTGCACTTCTCTCTCTGTTCCTTCAGTGGAATAGCAGCAGCAATTCTTACAGCCACCTGCTGCAAACCCAGAAGCCTCTCCTTTACTGCATCCTGCCCTCTTTCAGAACTACTTGTTTCTGCCTGGGTGGGACAGAGCAGAGGAGAGGCTTCCTGATTAGTGGTAGGCAGCTGTAGGAATCGCTGCTGACCCATTAAACCAAGAAAGAGCATAATATTTGTGAGTGGGGTTAGGGTTGGGCTTAGGGGAGGGAAGGAAGGAAATATGTTGTAGGAAGGATGAGAGTGGTGAGAAAGAGAGAGAAATGGAATCGGGGTGGAGGGGAGGAAGAGATGGTGCATGGGGAGAGAGGGAGATAGAATGCCACTTTTGTGCTGGATGGTCAGATAAGGAGTGTCCTTGTTCTGCGTGCCACGGAACATGTGAGGGAAGGACGGGAGCCTTGGACTTGGCCTCCTCTGAGTCCTCTAGGGCAGGGAAACCGCAGAGGGTCAGTGTGAGGGAGAAAATCTCTTCTAGAGACCTCAAACTGTGAAGGCTTGAAATGCAAGTGCGTGGATGCTGCAGAGCTCAAGAGAAGCCAATCTGAGGTCCTGCAGCGGTCTTTGGGGCCAACTGTACAAGGATTTACCCCAGAGTTTGTGAACTCCTGTGGACATGGTCCGGGACATGGTGCGCTATCTGAGGGCATGCCGGCAGTGAGCCAGGGAGAGATCCCTCTTCTGGTGATCTCTCCGTCACAGAGAAAGCTGGCTCCAAGTCTAAGTGACTAAGCAGAACAGGATTGGGAGGATTGGAGGTCAGACTCCATGTCTTTATTGTCCCAGGGCTCAGTTGCTTTCCTGGAGGTTTCCGGTTCCTTGTCGGGAACTGGGAGTCAAGAGGCGCTAGTTGCTCTAGAAACATAGAAACATAGAAATAGACGGCAGATAAGGGCCCACGGCCCATCCAGTCTGCCCACCTTAATGTCCCTCCCTTACCTTTGCCCTGTGAATAGATCCCATGTGCCGATCCCATTTTGCCTTAAAATCAGGCACGCTGCTGGCCTCAATCACCTGTAGTGGAAGACTATTCCAGCGATCAACCACTCTTTCAGTGAAAAAGAATTTCCTGGTGTCACCTCGTAGTTTCCCGCCCCTGATTTTCAACGGATGCCCTCTTGTTGTCGTGGGACCCTTGAAAAAGAAGATATCTTCCTCCGCCTTGATGCGGCCCGTAAGATACTTGAACGTCTCGATCATGTCCCCCCTCTCTCTGCGCTCCTCGAGCGAGTATAGCTGTAATTTGTCAAGCCGTTTTTCGTATGGTAGATCCTTGAGTCCCGAGACCATCCGGGTGGCCATTCTTTGCACCGACTCCAGTCTCAGCACATCCTTGCGATAATGCGGCCTCCAGAATTGCACACAGTATTCCAGGTGGGGCCTCACCATGGATCTATACAATGGCATAATGACTTCCGCCTTACGACTGACGAAACCCCTTCGTATGCAGCCCATGATTTGTCTTGCCTTGGACGAAGCCTGCTCCACTTGATTGGCAGACTTCATGTCCTCACTGACGATTACCCCCAAGTCTCGTTCTGCTACCGTTTTTGCTAGGATCTCGCCATTAAGGGTATAAGACTTGCATGGATTCTGGCTGCCCAGGTGCATAACTTTGCATTTTTTGGCATTGAAGTTGAGTTGCCATGTCCTAGACCATCGCTCCAGTAGGAGTAGGTCGTGCATCATGTTGTCGGGCACTGAATTTTCGTCTGTTGTGCATTTGCCCACTACATTACTCAGTTTGGCGTCATCGGCGAATAATGTTATTTTACCTCGAAGCCCTTCTGCCAAGTCTCTTATAAAGATGTTGAATAGGATTGGGCCCAAGACTGAGCCCTGTGGTACTCCACTAATCACCTCCGTCATTTCGGAGGGGGTGCCGTTCACCACCACCCTTTGGAGCCTACCTCCAAGCCAGCTCCCAACCCATTTCGTCAATGTGTTACCTAATCCTATAGAACTCATCTTTCTCAGTAACCTGCGGTGTGGTACGCTATCGAATGCTTTGCTAAAGTCCAGGTACACGATGTCCAGGGACTCCCCAATATCCAGCTTCCCCGTCACCCAGTCAAAGAAGCTGATCAGGTTGGATTGGCAGGATCTCCCCTTAGTAAATCCATGTTGTCGGGGATCCCGTAGATTCTCCTCATCCAGGATCTTATCTAATTGGTGTTTGATTAGAGTTTCCATTAGTTTGCTCACTATCGATGTTAGACTCACTGGTCTGTAGTTTGCTGTCTCCATCTTTGAGCCTTTCTTGTGGAGTGGAATGACGTTAGCCGTCCTCCAGTCCAACGGGACGCTGCCTGTACTAAGGGAGAGGTTGAAGAGCGCGGACAGTGGCTCCGCCAAGACATCACTCAGCTCCCTAAGCACCCTGGGGTGCAGGTTGTCCGGCCCCATTGCTTTGTTAACCTTGAGCTTTGACAGCTCACCGTAGACACTGTTGGGTGTAAACTCAAAGTTACTAAACGGGTCAACTGAGCCAACCCTTGTCTGTAGCTGAGGGCCGAGCCCTGGCGCTTCTCGGGTGAAGACTGAGCAGAAGTATTCATTTAATAGTTGGGCTTTTTCCGAATCCTTTTCCACATAGTCTCCGTCTGGTTTCCTAAGACGTACAATCCCGCCTGAGTTTTTTCTTCTATCACTGATATACCTGAAGAAGGATTTATCTCCCTTCTGGATGTTCTTTGCTAGAGACTCCTCCATGAGGAATTTAGCCTCCCTGACTGCTGTTTTGACGGCTTTTGATTTGGCCAGGTAGTCTGCTCTAGAGTCCTGCTTCCCTGATTGTTTGTAAGAGATGAATGCTTTTTTCTTCTCCTTGATCAGGTCTGAGATCTCCGCAGTAAACCACTGTGGCTTATTGTTCCTTCGCCGTTTACTTACTGATTTTACATAGCGATTTGTTGCTTCTTGTATGGTTGCTTTCAAAGTTGACCACATGTCTTCCACGTTATCGGTTTCTTCTTGGCTTTGTAGCGCCTGGTGAACGAAGTCTCCCATTTCTTTGAAATTTGTGTCCTTGAATTTGAGGACTTTGGTTAGTGTAGTAGATTTAGTGAAACCTTTCCTGATATTGAACCAGGGAGATGATTTATCAGTGAGGTGGCTTTTCAAATCGGTTACCATCCCACATGGTATTATGAATGTGCTCAGAGAGTTAAAGCTAGAGCCCCAGCAACCATCTACTTCACAGTGCACAGTCATGAGTGGCTCAGATGCTCAGACCACCTTTTTCCCTGCACATCCAGACATCACCTTGTTGGTCACCGAGCAGTGGGAGATTCCGGAAGGCTCCCTGAAGTGGTAAAAACTATGTCCAAACTTTATCTTATGGCTCTGGAATTTCAGCAGATGTTTAGTTAGCCAAAGATGGATTCCACGGTGGCTCAAGTGACTAAACGTACCTCCCTCTCTAGTGAAGAGGGAGTGATGTTAAAAGATGCACATGATTGCAAGGTAGAAGTGGTTCTTAAGAGGCAATTTGAAGCGCTGGCTTTGGGGATGAAAGCCTCATTTGTGGCATGTGCCTACCACACCAGATTAAGGCATAGTTCTACTGTGGAGGAGGACATCTGCTCCAGCTGGTGCTGGAGAGGGTGGATTTTGTGGCAGGTGTCTTATGACATCATTAGAATCATGAGTAAGGGTTCAATGTATGCTGTTTTGGCTTGCAGGATGTTCTGGGTCAGGCAATTGAGCAATTCAGCTTCCAAAGCCACTCTAAGCATTCGACCCTTCAAAGGGCAGATGCTATTTGATAAAGGCTTAAACGACCTTATGGTCAACGTGGTGGATCACCGCCCTAAATCTCTGCCAGATAGCAGTCCTCGCTGACCCATTGAGGAAGGGAGAGGCAATTTTCATTCCTCATGATGTTCCCGTCAGAACTTTGTGGGTTCCTCTGCTCAGAGATCTTATCAGAGATCCAGACAGAGATTTAACAACTCCAGATACCAGCAATCCTCGGGGTCTTGTGTTGGCACAATCTCCAAGAAGTTACAATGATGCCAGGTCAGCATCTTCCCTCCTACACGGGAGGCTGATGGCATTCTGGAGGTGGTGGGAGAAAATTTCCTCAAACTGCTGGGTCCTAGATCTTATTCAAAAGGGTCACAACAAGATCGAGTTCTTTCACACTCCTTCAGATCTGTTCGACTCACCTGCAGGACAGCCAGAAAATGAGGCCAAGGTCCGAGCGACGGTGCAAAGGCTATTCAAGCCATAACCAGTTCCTGAAGAAGAATTGGGCTTTGGCAGATACTCCATTCAGGTTCATAGACAACTCGGCGAAAGACAAAGGCGCGCGCCGACAACTGAGCGCAAGATGGAGGCGCGCGCCAAAGAAAATTACAGTTTTAGGGGCTCCGACGGGGGTTTTTGTTGGGGAGTCCCCCCAGTTTACTTAATAGATATCGCGCCGGTGTTGTGGGGCGTTTGGGGGGTTGTAACCCTCCACATTTTACTGTAAACTTAACTTTTTCCCTAAAAACAGGGAAAAAGTTAAGTTTTCAGTAAAATGTGGGGGGTTACAACCCCCCACACCCCCCACAACGCCCCCACAACGCGGCGCGATCTCTATTAAGTAAAGTGGGGGGGTTCCCCCCCCACACCCCCCCGTTGGAGCCGTAAAAACAGTAATTTTCTTCGGTGCGCGCCTCCGCACTGCGCTCAATTGTCTGCGCACACCTTTGTCCCGGCGCGCTTTTGACCTGACACCCTCCATTCATAGTGCCCAAGAAAGGCACAGAAGACAGGAGATCGATCCTGAATGCAGCACTGAGAATATTGTGCTTCCTCATGGAGGTTCGGTCAGTCATTGTAACGGTGGCTCTGGGGGAATTCTTAGCCTCCCTAGATCTGACGGAGGAGTACCTTCATATTTCCATTTTCCTGGACCACAGGAAATTTGAGATTCCATGTCCTTCAAATTCATTTCCAATTTGCGACTTGGGTTGGCAACAGCCCCATGTACCTTCACTAAGGTGATGGTTGTGTTTGCAGCTCACCTCTTTAGGATGTAGGTACAAGTACATCCATACCTGGATGAGAGGCTGATTTGAAGGCGAGAAGGTGTGCAGGCAGTGCGTCATGTTGTGGATCTCCTACAGGATCTGTACTGGATAGTCAACTTCAAGAAGAGTCATTTAGACCCAACCCAGCTTGGAGTATTTAGAAGTCTGCTTCTACATGTCCTGAGCCATGCAAACATAAACTCAGGAAGTAGATTGTAGAGCTCTTAGCGATGCTGAATCCCACGGCTTGGCATTACCTCCAGGTACTGGACTTGATGGTGGCCACCCTGGAAGAAGTTCCTGGGGCGAGAATGCATATGTGTGCCCTCCAGGATTCCTTCAGATCATTTCCTCCAGCTGCGTGCTGGTGGGTCCAAGGGGACTCCTTTATGGAAGGGCATGTTTCTCTGAATCTCATGGGTGACCCTAATGACCAATGCCAGCATGTTCGGCTGGAGGGCCCATTGCGGTGGTCATCTGGTACAGGGCCAATCGACTCTCTTGCAGAGAAAGTGGTCCATATATTGTCTGGAACTACGAGCCATTCATTTAGCTTTGAGGGAATTGGAGAAGTACTTGGACGGAAAGGCAGAGTGTTTTCTGACAATGCCACCATGGTAACTTATATGAACAGACATGGAGGTACCAAAAGTGCCCCATTTCGTCTGGAGGTCCAGAAACTGATCTTCAGGAGTTCTCCACAGCCCACTTAGCGGGAGTAGAAAACATGCAGCCCGACTTTCTCAGCTAGCAGACTCTAGACCCAGGGGAGTGGTCACTGTCCCATTTAACCTCATTGTTTAATGCTGGGGAAGACTGGAGATGGACTTGATGGCTTCAGCCAAGAACGCAATAGTGAATCACTTTTACATCCGAAGAGAGGAACTGGGAAGTGCAGGGTTGGATGCATTGGTTTGACCCTAGCCAGAAGAGAGGATGTGTTTACACCATGGCCCATGGGATCACTCGCAGAATCACAAATTACCCAATACTTGTGATCCTGGTAGCCTCATCCTGGCCTCACCGGGCTTGGAATGCAGATCTAGTGCTTCTCAGTCAAAGACCATTTCCCATTGAGAACCCAGAGCGCTTTGGCCTTACAGCATGGCTCTTGAGCACATGGCATTAACCCGCAAGGGTTATTCAGAGGTAGTTATTTAACTCTTCTTCAAGGAAACAAAAAGCCATTGACATTTGCAGTTTATGCGAAGGCCTGGAAGGCTTTCCAGCTCTGATGCACCAAATATCAGAGCCTTTCGAGATGCCAATTCCTGTGATTCTGGCATTTCTACATGCCAGACTAGAAAAAGGCCTAGCGGTGGCCTCTCAAAGTCCAGGTAGCAGGCCTCTTGTGCTTCTGAGCTCGAGGAGGAAGATTATCGCTGGCATCTCATCAGGATGTGACCCAGTTTTTGAAGGGGCGCTCTGGTTGTGGCCTCCATTGTACCAGCCTTTTCCATCCTGGAATCTTAATATTGTCTTGAAATTCCTTTGTATGCTTCCATATGAGCCTCTCCAAAGGTTGTCCCTTCTGGATCTCACAGTGAAGACAGTATTTCTGGTGGCAGTAGTCTCAACGAGACTAATTTCAGATTCTTTCCTGCAGAGAGCCCTTCCTCAGGATCATGGAGACTGGCGTTTCATTGTGTTCTGTATCTTCCTTTCTCCTGAAGGTTGTTAGCCTTTCATGTCAACTAAGAGGTTCATTTGCCTGCTTTTCATCCTGTGGGTTGAGATTAAGTTAAGATTTTGCAGAGGCTGTATGTGCGACGTTTTATACCACTACCTGGCAAGAACCATTGATTCTTGACCTTTCTGATCATCTCTGTTCTAACCAGTCAGTTAAGTTGAGGTAGACCAGCTTCCAAGGCTTCTGTCACCAGATGGATTCACATGGCAATTTCTTTGACATACATTAGCTGTGGCAAACCAGTCACCTATATCTCTCAAAACTTATTCAACCAGAAGTGTGGTGTCTTCATGGGCGGAGTCTCAGACAGTTCCACCCAAAGAGATCTGTAGAGCAGCTACTTGGTCTACTCTCCATACCTTTGTAAGATTCTACAGAGTGGACGGTGGCTCGTGAGGACACCTCTTTTGGACCTGCAATTTTGTGTGCAGACTTATCAGTCCCACCCTAGACATCTGACTCTGCTTTGGTACGTCATCTAACATTTGGACTTCTGTGTTTTATGTAACAGAATGAAAGATTAGATTCTTACCTGGATAATCTTTCTGTTAATATATATAGGAGTCTGTATAGCCTTCTCTGAGTTTTGCAATTTGCCTGCTTTCTGCCTAGGACAATTCTACAGTCTGGAACTAGAGTTCTCCTGTCAGTTGGATGAACATGTATGAATAAATTACAGTGGTACCTCGGAATCTGAACGCCCCAGAACTTGAACAACTTGGAATCCGAACTATTTTAATTAAATTTTGCCCCAGAATTCGAACATACGGGAACTGCAAGCGTTGCTCAGCCCAAAGCTTCCCCGCAGCTTTCTGTTTCCGTCTGGGTGGTTTGCGTCAGAGGGAAGCTTTAGGCTGAGCAATGCTTGCAGTTGCCGATCTTGCTGTCTGTGCTGGCGGGGGCCTGATCTTGCTGTCCATGCCGGTTGGGGGCCCCAATTCTTGCTGAGTTTGTGGAGCCAAGGAAATCCAGTTTCTATTATTTTCAATGGGAAAAATTGTCTTGGAACTCGAACGTTTTGGAACTCAAACGGGGTTCTGGAATGGATTAAGTCTGGATTCCGAGATACCACTGTACTAATAAAATAATGAGTTTGTTGAGCTTTACAGCTCCTTATATTAGTGCTAGTTGCACATAGCAGATTGGTTCATGGATACATCTATATTGCTAGTTCATGCTAAATATTCTTTTTCATGAGTTACAGAGCAGAATAGAAATGTGTGATATCTCCGGAGAGGTTCCCCATGCCCCTTCTTCTCTTTTCTTCTGTTAACAGTGGAGATTGATTGCTTTGGTACAAACTGAAGAGAGCATTGTAATCCACTGATGGAGGAGGAGCTGAAAGATGTGATTGATTTCCTTCTGCGACAGTTTGTGTGCACAGATTGATTGCCTAACACAGTGTTTTTCAACCTTTTTTGGGCAAAGGCACACTTGTTTCATGAAAAAAATCACGAGGCACACCACCATTAGAAAAAGTTAAAAAATTTAACTGTGCCTATATTGACTATATATAAATATATAGGAATCAAATAAACACAAAGAAAGTATTTTATAATGCTGCCACCGCCACTGGGGAATAGGCTGCCACTGCCGCCATCGGGAACAGGCCGGCACCAAGTTCTCCCTGCTTCTCTTCCCCGCAGGGCCGACCAACTCTCGCCACCCGTCGTCAATTCTAACGTCGGAGAGGACGTTCTAGGCCAGCCAGGCAGCGATTGGCTGGCCCAGAACGTCCTCTCCAACGTCAGAATTGACGCGAGTGGCGAGAGTTGGCCGGCCCCACAGGGAAAAGCAGGGAGAACTTGGCGCCGGCCTGTTCCCGATGGCGGCGGTGGCACTCAAGTGGCTAAAGAGCCGCAGTTTGCCGGCCTAGGGACAACACTGGAGGGTGGCCAGCTGTGCACCCCCTTGGGACGTAAACCCGGGGTGGGGCAGACCGCCCCCCCCCCCACCCTGGTATGCCACTATCTGTACCTCACTCCCTCCCTATGACCAAAAATTCTCCTTTCTTCTATTCCCCGTGTACACAACCATCTCTTTCCCTCCCTTCCTCTCTCCAAAGTCCATGCCTTCTGTGTCCAAACACTCATTCCCTCCCCCACCTCAGCATCTCTTTCCCTCCCTTCCTCTCTCCCAAGTCCATTTCTTCTGTGTCCAAAAACGCATTCCCTCCCCCACCTCAGCATCTCTTTCCCTCCCTTTCTCTCTCCCAAGTCCATTTCTTCTGTGTCCAAAAACGCATTCCCCCCCCCACCTCAGCATCTCTTTCCCTCCCTTCCTCTCTCCCAAGTCCATTTCTTCTGTGTCCAAAAACGCATTCCCTCCCCCACCTCAGCATCTCTTTCCCTCCCTTCCTCTCTCCCAAGTCCATGCCTTCTGTGTCCAAAAACCCATTCCCTCCCCCACCTCAGCATCTCTTTCCCTCCCTTCCTCTCTCCCAAGTCCATTTCTTCTGTGTCCAAAAACGCATTCCCTCCCCCACCTCAGCATCTCTTTCCCTCCCTTCCTCTCTCCCAAGTTCATGCCTTGTGTCCAAAACGCACTCCCTCCCCCCTTTTGTGTTCCGTGTTTGCCTCCCAGCCCATCTTTGCAACTTTCTCAGCAAAACGAAGCTCAAGCCGCGAGGCTTGTCTTCTGCTTCCTGCCTGCCCTGCCGCGCACAAATAGCCGAACGGAAGTATTCTCCGACGTCAGCGCTGACGTCGGAGGGCAGGCTTTGCTTAAGCCCTCCCTCCGACATCAGCGCTGACATCGGGGAACGCTTGCGATCGGCTATATGTTAGCTGCAGGGCAGGCAGGAACAGGAGATGTATTGAACTCCGCGGGTCCCCCGTCCAGCTCTCTCCTGTCCACGTGGGGCGGACCGCCCCTCTCCCTAGACTGGTGGTACTGCCCTGATGGCGGCCCTGACCGTACGGCACACCAGGCAACATCTCGCGGCACACTAGTGTGCCGCGGAACAGCGGTTGAAAAACACTGGCCTAACATACAGATTCCTGTGTATATTAACAGAAACAACGATTATTCAGGTAAGAACCTAATCTTTCATTTGATTGGCTGGTGGTTTTTGTTTTGTTTGTTTTTTTAAATCAAAGAGGAGGTTTAACTGAGATAGTGTGGAAAGAGTTGGCAAGTGAAAATCTGATTGCCCCCCCAAAAAAAAAAAAAAGCCCCAAACTTTTTTTAAAGGCTTTTGTGAGTGGCTGCTGAGAAATACTGAATCCTGATAAAAACATTCCCTGAGGGATCTTTATTCTATTGTAGATCTTCAATATCTGCAGAAAGGCAAGACTTTTTTTTCCTTTCTAAAATTGTTCACAAAGATATTGAACAGACCACAGAACTGATCTCTGAGGCACTCCACTAATTGCCTTTCTTTCCTCAGCATGAGTTTTGTTATCATTACCCACTGTCATGTATCAATCAATCAATTTCTAATCCCATAAACCAGTGGTCTCAAACTCAAACACTTTGCAGGGCCACATTTTGGATTTGTAGGTACTTGGAGGGCCGCAGAAAAAATAGTTAATGCCTTATTAAAGAAATGACAATTTTGCATGAGGTAAAACTCTTTATAGTTTATAAAACTTTCCTTTAACAGTTAAAAGGAAAGATATAAAAACTATAAAGAGTTTTACCTCATGCAAAATTGTCATTTCTTTAATAAGACATTAACTATTTTTTCTGCGGCCCTCCAAGTACTCTTATTTTTTTCTGCAGCACTCACATTTAAAGTTCAATATCTTTTCTTTCTCAAAACTGGCACATTTCAATCACTAAATTGAAAATAAAATCATTTTCCTACCTTTGTTTGGTAATTTCATCAGTCTCTGGTTGCACTTTATTCTTCTGACTGTGCATCCAATACTTCTTCCCTTCTTTCAGCCTCCTGTATGCTTCCTCTCCTCCAGACCTCATTCCCTTCCCCAACTTTTTCTTTCTTTCTTTCTCTGTCTGTCTTTCTCTGATTCCGTGCCCCATTTTTTGCTTTTTTTTCGGGCTCCCTGTCCCCACCTTCTTTCTTTTCTTTCTTTTCTTTCTTTCTTTCTTTCGCCCGCCCGCCGCGGAATAGGCTGCTGCCGCTATCGGGAACACGCCATCTCCCTACTTCTCTTCTGCACGGGGCCGACCAACTCTCGCTGCCCGATATCAATTCTAACGTCGGAAAGGACGTTCCAGGCAGCGATTGGCTAGCCAGAACGTCCTCTCGACTGCTGCTCCAAAAGGAAGAGAATGATGGCCTCCAGACCGCGGGCCGCAAGTAAAACCTGGAGAGCCACCGCTGCCATAAACCATCTGTCAGCTTCTTTTTAAATTTTCTATTCAAGTTAGTGTAAAAAGCTTTACTGAAATCTAAGTAAACCATCTAGTGCACAACCTTGATCTAATTCTCTTGATACCCAATTGAAAAAATAAATCAGATTTGTTTGACATGATCTGCCTCTGGTACTGTCATGTTGCCTTGAGTATTGGATATCTGTGGCTTAATTTCTCTGACGAGCAAAATTGAATCACAGTTCTGAGTGTGCACTGTTTCTTTTCTGCTTTACTGAAATATTAAACTTAGAATGACTCATTTCCACCATCTTAAACACACTAAGCTAATTAAAAGGCAGCTTTCTAACAATATGAGATGTATGAACCTAATACAGATTATTTTCAGTATGTATGCCATGTTAAGTTTTTGTCATGAGTTTTATATTATTAGGCAAAATTTTATAAGACCCCTATAGCATCAAGCCAAGAAGTAGTAGTTTCCTAGCTGAACACTTGTATTTGTTTTTCCTTTGTTGTTTTCATTTTTTAAAGACTGCAATAAATTCTTTTCCAAAATTGTAAGGTGAATTCATCTTATGCCAACAGCAGAAATGGCTCTTGACTTTGGTTCATCTGTCATTCTGCTAGAGAAAGTGAACAAATAAACATTAGTCCTTCAAAAACAAGATGGATAAAATTACAAAAAATAGGAATTCTTAATATTCATAAAGGCAATTTTCACTTTCATTTATTTTCTCTATGCTTCCCCTTCCCCTGTTTTTATTTCTGTGGCAGTACACTGGAGTGGAAAAAATGCTTTATGTCTAAAACGTAGCAGTGTTAAAATGAGCATGAGTCATTGCCGCTGGATCTGAGATAGGGAAGGGGAGAATACAAAAAATTAAAGAAAAAAAAGAGCAAAATACAACCCTTCAGACCAAACAGTGAAAAAAAGATCCCTGGCTCCTAAATAGTTTTGACTGGCACCTGTGTTTTCTAAATATTTTCTGTCCTGGGTAATATAATGTGTATATATCCAATCTTGTTTCTGTTAATCAGAAATTTTAATTTAACTTACAATTGATTTTAGAATGCCATGATCTCATTCAGAATACTACTTATTCTTTCATACCCTATATGGCTGTACTGTACTTCAAACCTGGATTTGCTGCCAATGCTGAAACAAGCCTGTAAGTTATTCAAGGTCTAATAACCACAATGTATAAGGTTTTATTCTCTGATTAAGTTTGAAGCATCACAGAAAAATGAATTCTAGATTATACTGAACAAGGAGAGAGTGGATCTAAGGTGTTCATTTTTACATTTTCTTCAACAGCAAAACTTTCCTCACAAAGCTGGATGCATAAAACAAAAACCAGAGATCTCAAATGGTTTTTGACTAAACAAAAGAGAAGTAATTGTCAAAATAACAATAATTAATGGGTCTACTTACTAAGCCCCAAATTATAGGGTCCCAAAAAATATATACCAACAAAGTGTCTAGTGGTGTTTAACAGTATAGTGCAGGGTTAGGCAATTCTAGTCCTCGAGAGCCGGAGCCAAGTCAGGTTTTCAGGATATCCACAATAAATATGCATGAGATAGATTTGCATCTCAAGGAGGCAGTGCTTGCAAATCCATCTCATACATATTCATTGTGGATATCCTGAAAACCTGACCTGGCTCCAGCTCTCGAAGACCAGAATTGCCTACCCCTGGTATAGTGGGTAGGAAAAGCCTCAGAGCTAAGCACCCTACCAAATGTCAAATAGGTACAAACCCTTAACACCTCCTACCCCAATCATTGGCATAAAAACCTCCTCTCTTAACTATTTTTTTAATAATATTCTCTGAAAAAATTATGTCCTTGACCTTCAAAAGCAAAATTCAAAAAAAGTCCAAATGGCAATCAAATATTCTATTATCCATTTCTAAGAAACCACATAATAAAGAAGATCAGCAGTATACTGTATATAAAAAAAAAATTCCTAGAAGAACTTACCTCATACAAAATCCTGACAATCATCCTGGATTTCCAACGAACTTTCCTGCCAAAATTCAAATTCATGACCAACAGACTGCCATGTTCTCAATCAGGTCCGTGAGCCCACTATACAGTATATAAAGACACACTGCAGACCTCACAGCATACCCTGAAGAAAGCTACAGCATGACATGGTGTGACCCGGAAACCTGCTACAATCTATACTTCCCACTCTGATGAAACTTTTGTTTGAGCCACTTTCCTCTCTATCTCTCAAACATCTCACTTGGAAAGTAGTCTTCCTCATAGCTCTTATTATCCCAGGACAAGCAGGCATGATATTCTCACATGTGGGTGACGTCATCTACGGAGCCCCGATGCGGACAGCTTTTTCAAGCAAACTTGATTGAAGATTTTAAGTTTGCTCTGCTGCTCCACGCATGTGTGCCTTCCTGCTCCACTAGAGGGCGCATCTCCCCCTCGTGGTCTCCAGTTCAAATTTTTCCGCTGAGCCTAGAAGTCGTGTATTTTTAGGCTCTGCCCCAACTGCCTTCTAGCACCGCAATTTTTTCTTGTTTTATTGATTTAGTCGCTGTGCGCGTTTTTTCTGATTTTTATTCATCTGTTCCTGCTTCATTTTGACCGACCCGGAGGCTTCCGGGTCGCCGCGGCCGCGTGGCTACTTGGGCCGCGGCCAGTTTCGTTTTCTATGTCCCGGCCTTTGACCGGCTTTAAAAAGTGCACCCGGTGCGAGCGGCTTCTTTCCATCACAGACCCGCTTCGCCGGTGCATCCTCTGCCTGGGGGCCGCCCATCCAACCGACTCCTGCCCCCAGTGTGCTACTTTTCAGAACCGGGCCCTCCGTCAAAGAAAAGCCGCATGGCGGACCTTTTCACCGCCGACCAACCCACTACCTCGGCCTCGAGGTCGGCCCCGGCCTCGGCCCCGAATACCTCGGCACCACCTCGAGACTCGACCCCGAAGACCTAGGGACAGCAAAAAACCTCGGCTCCGGGTAAGTCTCCTCTTCCTTCTTCAGGTTCCGCACCAGCGAAGAAGCCAGCCTCGGGGACACCAGCGACGCATGGTGGAAGCCCCATGCTTTCAGCCCCGGCGAAGCCTTCCAAGCCTTCGGGCCGTGCCTCCACCACACGGGAATACTCTGATACGAGGTCACCCCCGGTGGAGTGCACCGAGGCATCGGACATGCCCTCGATGCTGTCCGTGCCCGTTTTCCAGGACCTGCTCCGGGTGATGATCTCGTCGGAGCTGTCCGCTGCGCTGGCCCATCTACAACCGGCCCCGACCTCGACCTCGCGTGCGCCGGACCAGCCTGAGCCTTGCGTCGAGCCCCCTCGGGGCAAAGTGCGCCAGCTTCGCCGCATTCCATCCTCCTCGGATTCCTCACCGAGGCGCCCGAGACGCTCTCCCTCCACGGACCGCTGCGAAGCAAAGCGTCGCGCTAAAACGACTGAAACCTCAAACCGCCGTACCTCTAAGAAGGCCCGGAGTTCGCCCACACTACGAGGCCGTTCACCGACGCCCCGTACAGGTCTGCTGAAGGTGACTGAGTTATCACTCTCCAACCCTCACATCCTCCTAACTCCCCCTCGGACCGGGGCTCCGAGCCGAGGTCCCAGGCTTTCACCGAGGGAGTCCGGGTCGAGGTCACTGATTCGACATCGATCGGTACCCCGTACCCCGGCATCGTCTCCGAGGAGCTCCTCGAGACGACGTAGGTCCTCGACCCCGGAACACTGCCACAGTGTTTCCCCAGTCTCGGAGCACGGGTTGGAGCATGAACCTCGATACTCGAGGGAAGCCTCCCGTCCTTCTCCGCTCGACGGAGGTCTCGTTCACCGTCCCCACACGGGACCCCGGGAACGTCCCGCCCCTCCTTCACTTGCTTTGTCCAGGACATGGGCCACGCTCTGGACTTAGACCTCCAGTCCGACTCAAGATACTCTAAAGAGAACCTGGCGGAGCTGGATTTGCCGTCACCGCCCAGAGAGTCCCTTCGCTTACCGCCCAATCCGGTACTCCAACAGGCTTTCTTCAGGAATCTGGAGACCCCCTATATGGTAACAGCTGTCCCCTCCAAAATGGAGTCCAAGTACCGTACAGTACCATACCCCGGGTTTGAGCAACCACAGCTCTCCCACCAGTCGCTGTTGGTAGAATCTTCCCTGAAAAAGGCTCACCCCTCCCGGGTCTCAGCAGCGGTCCCCCCAGGTCGAGAGGGTCGGACCCTTGACAAGTTTGGCAGAAGACTGTACCAGAACTCTATGATGGCCTCTAGGGTACAAAGTTACACTTTCACCTTCATGTCCTACTTGAAACATCTCATTGGACTGTTGGGAGCCTTTGCGACCGACCTGCCGGCCTCACGCCAAGGAGCCTTTAACCTGCTCCTGGAGGTTTTCTCCAACCTACGCCTCCATTTATTTCACGCGGCCTATGATGGCTTCGAACTTTCATCCAGAGTGGCAGCCTTCGCTATCGCCATGCGCCGCCTAGCCTGGTTACGCCTCGTCGACATGGACCCTAACTTACAGGACCGGTTAGCTAACCTCCCCTGCGTGGGCAAAGAACTTTTTGATGACACTATCGAGGCAGCTACGAAACGCCTTTCGGAACACAAACGCTCGTTTGCCTCCCTCGTTCGGCAAAAGCCGAAACCGCCAGCGTCCAGGCCGTTCAGGGCCCCTCCACGCCACTACCCTCAAAAATCTACCCCTGCCTTCTCACGGCCTCCACCCTGACGCCCGCAAGCTCACCATCGGGCTCCGCCCAAGTCCCAGCCGCCTGCGAACGCCAAACCATCCCCGTCCTTTTGACGGGATAAGCGGACGGGGGCTGGCCCCCTCCGCCACAGCCCCAGGCCTCCTTCCCATCGGGGAACGCCTCAGAGCCTTCTACCCACGCTGGGAACAAGTCACGTCGGACGCATGGGTCATTGGCGTGATCTCATCGGGATACTCTCTCAACTTTCGGGAAAACTCTCCAGACAATCCTCCAAGGGTGTGCCCTCCCAACCGAACTCAGTTACCCCTCCTTCTCTCAGAAGCTCTAGAACTGCTTCGCCTATGGGCAGTGGAGGTGGTTCCACCCGACCAACGGGGAAAGGGTTCTACTCCCGTTACTTCCTGGTACCGAAGAAGACGGGAGACCTGCGCCCAATTCTAGACTTGAGGCGACTCAACAAATTTCTGGTGCGGGAAAAGTTCCGGATGCTTTCCCTATCGATTCTCTACCCTCTCATCGACGAGGGCAATTGGCTCTGCTCCCTCGATCTGAAGGAAGCCTACACACATGTTCCAGTGCACCCCGCTCACCGCAAGTTCCTGCGCTTTCAGGTGGGGGACCTACACCTACAATACCGAGTCCTCCCCTTTGGCCTGGCGTCGTCACCCCGAGTCTTCACGAAGTGCCTCGTGGTGGTCGCAGCTGCCTTACGCTCTCAGGGCCTCCAGGTATCCCCCTACCTGGACGACTGGCTGATCAAAGCCCCGTCCAGGGAGGGGGGTTATCTCAGCGACCCGACAGACTATTATTTACCTTCAAGGTCTGGGGTTCGAGGTAAACTTCCTAAAATCCCAGCTGCGCCCCTCTCAGTCCTTACAGTTCATCGGGGCCGTGCTGGATACCGTTCGCCTCCGCTCCTTTCTTCCCCCTCCACGTCAAGAGGCGTTAGTAAGTCTGAGTCGAAGGATTTCGCTGCTGACCTCCGTATCAGCTCGGCAGATGATGACTCTTCTGAGCCACATGGCCTCTACCGTCCACGTCATACCCTTCGCCCGCCTCCACCTGAGGACTTCTCAATGGACCCTGGCCTCCCAATGGCGTCAGGATCGGGACCCAATCGACCGTCCCGTGACAGTGACTCCTTCCTTGCAACGATCGCTCCTCTGGTGGGCCGACTCTTCAAATCTGTCCAAAGGTTTACTTTTTCTCGCCCCTCCACACAGCAAGGTACTCACCACGGATTCGTCGGAGTACGCTTGGGGAGCTCACCTGGATGACCTACGCACTCAGGGGATGTGGTCAACAGAGGACCGCCGCTGTCACATCAACGTGCTGGAGCTTCGGGCCATCTATCTCGCCGCTGTGGCTTTTCAACATCTTCTCCACGACCGGGTGGTTCTCGTCCGAACCGACAACCAGGTAGCAATGTACTACGTAAACAAGCAAGGGGGGACGGGGTCTCGGGCCCTCTGTCAGGAAGCCCTGTGTCTCTGGAAGTGGGCAATCTCCAACAACATCTTCCTTCGGGTGGTGTACATACAAGGAGAGCGGAACTGTCTGGCAGACAGACTCAGCCGCCTCCTCCAGCCACACGAGTGGTCGCTGCACGCCCAAATCTTACGACAGGTGTTCGAGAAGTGGGGGACTCCTCAGATAGATCTGTTCGCCTCCCCCCTCAACCACAAACTCCCTCAATTCTGCTCCCGGATGTACTCCCCGGACTGCCTCGAGGCCGACGCCTTCCTCCTAGATTGGGAGGGAAGGTTTCTATACGCGTTTCCGCCTTTTCCTCTGATTCTGCGGTCGCTGGTCCATCTCAAACCAGTGCGAGCCACTATGATCTTGATTGCTCCTCAGTGGCCACGCCAACCTTGGTTTTCCCTTCTACTTCAACTTAGTACCAGAGATCCACTACCTCTGCCTCTGTTTCCCTCTCTGCTATTGCAGAGCCAGGGATCGCTGTTGCTTCCAAATCTTCAGTCTCTTCATCTGAATGCTTGGTTTCTCTCCCCCTGACTTCTCTCCCTGTGTCGCAATCAGTCAAGGAAATACTGGAAGCCTCGAGGAAGGCCTCGACTAGAACCTGCTATTCCCAAAAGTGGACCAGATTCTCGTCCTGGTGCTCCTCACACGACCAGGTGTCGGTCCCGGTCCCCTTGGTCCTGGAATATTTGCTCCATCTTTCTCACTCCGGCCTGAAGACCAATTCCATTCGGGTACATCTTAGTGCAATTGCTGCCTTCCATCAACCCCTGGAAGGAAAAGCCCTTTCACTCCATCCCTTAGTTTCTCGTTTCATGAAAGGTCTTTTGAATGTCCACCCTCCTCTCAAACCTCCCCCGGTGGTTTGGGACCTTAATGTGGTGCTGGCTCAACTCATGAAACCCCCATTTGAGCCGTTAGACAAATGCCATCTGAAATTCCTCACTTGGAAGGTGATCTTCCTACTTGCACTCACTTCCGCTCGGCGGGTTAGCGAGCTACAGGCTCTGGTGGCGGACCCACCTTTCACGGTATTCCATCACGACAAGGTGGTCCTCCGCACTAACCCTAAGTTCTTGCCTAAAGTGGTATCTGATTTTCATCTCAACCAGTCCATCGTCTTGCCAGTATTTTTCCCCAAGCCCCACTCTCACCCCGGAGAGACGGCGCTGCACACGCTTGACTGTAAGAGAGCGTTGGCCTTTTACCTCCAACACACTCAGTCTCATTGGACAGTCCCACAATTGTTTTTGTCCTTCGACCCTAATTGGTTGGGTCGCCCAGTTTCCAAGCACACCTTGTCCAACTGGTTGGCTGCTTGCATTTCTTTTTGCTACGCTCAGGCTGGTCTCGCGCTGCATGGTCGAGTAACGGGACATAAAGTCCGAGCGATGGCAGCCTCCGTAGCTTTCCTCCGTTCCACACCCATTGAGGAAATCTGCAAGGCTGCCACGTGGTCTTCGGTTCATACTTTCACCTCCCACTACTGCCTGGATACATTGTCCAGGAACGATGGCCGATTTGGCCAGTCGGTATTGCGTAATCTATTTGCTTAAATTGCCAACTTCCCTCCATCCCTTTTCAGTTAGCTTGGAGGTCACCCACATGTGAGAATATCATGCCTGCTTGTCCTGGGATAAAGCACAGTTACTTACCGTAACAGGTGTTATCCAGGGACAGCAGGCATATATTCTCACAACCCGCCCGCCTCCCCGAGGTTGGCTTCTTTGCTGGTTAAGTGAACTGGAGACCATGAGGGGGAGATGCGCCCTCTAGTGGAGCAGGAAGGCACGCATGTGTGGAGCAGCAGAGCAAACTTAAAATCTTCAATCAAGTTTGCTTGAAAAAGCTGGCCGCATCGGGGCTCCGTAGATGACGTCACCCACATGTGAGAATATATGCCTGCTGTCCCTGGATAACACCTGTTACGGTAAGTAACTGTGCTCTTCTGCATGCAGAGTTAATGCGTTTGAAGTGCTTGTGTCAGATACTACCACGGTTCTTCATACTCGTCCCAAGTTCCTCTCGAAGGTCGTCTCGGAATTTCATCTGAATCAGTCTTTAGTACTCCCTGTCTTCTTTCCAAGACCACACTCTCACCCAGGTGAAGCTGCATTCCATACATTGGACTGTAAACGTGCACTGGCTTATTTCTTGGATTGGACTAAACCTCTCAGCTGTTCCTGTCATTCAATCCTAACAGACTTGGAGTAGAGAATGACCTGGGAACAAATTTGTCCCTGTCCCAACGGGATATGTCTCTATTCACATCCCGTCCCCACAGGATATGTCCCTGCCCCATCCCTGCAAACTCTGTCCTCATCTGCACAAGCCTCGAACACTTATCAAGTTTCAAGTTTATTAAAAATTTGATTAATCGCTTATTCAAAATTCTAAGCGATGTACAAAAAATAAAATTACAAATTTCTGGGGGGACAAAACGAACAAATATGACTAACATGACAGAACATACTAACAGAAGGAAAAAATGGGGAAAGAAATACAAATTGTTGATGACAAGGAAAAAACAACAGGAAGGGTAAAAGCAGTAGACTTAAAATAAGTCAGAAAATAAGATTCATTAGAGGCTCCTAAACTAGCTTTCTAGCAATCAAATGCATCTTTAAAAAGAGAGCTTTTTACTTGATCTTGAATATGTCAAGGTTGCGTTCTTCCCTTAAATGAATGGTGAGGGAATTCCATGTTTGGGGAGCTGTGACAGAGAAGATGAATTGCCGCCGTGTGTGTGTTAATGTTTTTGAGAGAGGGAACAATTAATAAATGTTGGTCGTTAGACCTAAGTAATCTTGCTGGAGTGTAAGGAATCAAGAGTATGAATGAAGGCGGGTGTTTTATAAAGAAGGGACTTGAGAGTTAGCAAACATTTTATATGTTATGCGATGAGCAACTGGAAGCCAATGTGCTTTCTTAAGGAGGGGGGCGACACATGGTCGAATTTCTTGGCTTTTGTAATAAGTTTAATTGAGGCATTTTGAATGATCTGTAGACATCTTGTTTCCTTTTGGGCTATTCCCTTAAATAGAGGGAGTGAGTGAATTAATATGTTAAGTGGCTTGAGGCATAAGAATTTTGAAACAGAACAAATTTGACATAGTCTGAAGAAAGTTGATTTGACAGTGCTACTAATGTGATTTTTAGAGTGTTCAAGACTTGTGCTAATAAGGGCAGAGCTTGCAGGGATGGGGCAGGGATAAGGACATTCTCTAATGGAGCTCCAGTCACCAAGAGTACCATCTCCATATGGCTGGTGGACTGTATCTCCTTTTGCTATGCTTGGGCTGGGCTGATGCTTGAAAGCTTTGTCACTGCACATAAAGTTCAAGCAATGGTGACTTCAGTAACTCATCTACATTTCGCAGCCATCTGGCCCACAGTTCATACATTCACATTTATTTATTTATATACCATTTGTACTTTATCATATTTCTCTATCTGTCCCGCCAGGCTCAAACTCTACCTAGTTACATGGGGCATTCTAACACTCTTGGTTTTGCCAGACTCATGTTAGTTGTCAATAACTCTTATCAGAAGCATAATCCTGGCAGGTAGGGAGTCCCATATGTGAGAATTTCCTGCCTGCTTATCCTCTGACAAAGTATAGTTACTCACCTGTAGTAGGTGTGATCTGAGGACAGTAGGCAGATATTCTCATAACCCTTCCTCCGCTAGTTGGCTTCTTAGCTTTGTTACTGAACTGATAGTCCCACAAGCTGACGTCAGGTGGGAAGGCACCAGCATGTGTGCGGTACGAGTGGTCTTAAAGATTTAAAGTGACACTACACTTTTTGACTGTCCGTGTTGGGTTCCGTGGATGACGTCACCCACAAGTGAGGATATCTGCTTGCTGTCCTCGGATAATGTCTGCTACAGGTGAGTAACTGTGCTGTATAACAATATGGAACAAGATAGGCTTAGAGCAATGAAATGAGAAACAGACTGAGAAGAGACAGAGCAAGAATAGACCCCCTGAGAATCATGTGCTGAGATAATCAGAAAAAGTTGAAAAGAACATTGAGAAAGATAAGAGGTTAACCAAGTCAATACAATATTTCATAAGAGAGATGTTGAAGGAATAATTTATAGTCAACCATGTCAATTACAAAAGCTTAAATCATTTGTTATGTATATCTTTTAATATAAAAGACTTAGTACAAAGTTTTATGACTTTTCCAGACCACAGCTTCAAGGTATCTCAAATGAAACTGCAGTATTTTTACAGTGCCATTTTAAAAATATTTGACTTTGAAGCTGCAGATACACTGAGGGTGAGGGGGTTCTACGGTATATATAGTTAGGTTATAATTCTTTCTACCACTTTTGTGTTTAAAGTAGTACAGTGTGAACATCATAACATAACATGAGAGAGGTTTTCTTAAGTCCTGGAGCCCGAGAGAACAAAACTTCTGTATACTATATATGGTATTGATTTAAGTGACTGAAAATAGAGTGTATTTATAACATTAGTTTGCTGCAGTGATGCAGACTTACCATAACAGATTGTTTGGATAACTTCCAGCAGCTGGTATACTTTTTTATTAATGCATATTCTCAGAATCAACCTTTTTATATAACTGTAATAGCAGTTAGAAAAAAGGTTTGACAATTAAAACGGTGATACCTTTTTATTGGACCGACCCAAAAAATACTTCTACATGAGGTTTCAGGATCATATAGCTCTCTCCTTTTGGTGTGACCTCATAATCAAGATGGATTTAGTCAACCCAGTATCAAAAGGAAGACTTCTAGTTCTTTTCTTAAGAGGACCTGTGTGATTTTTGGTTAGGGCTGGTGAAGAGTATTAGATACTCAGGTGCATCTTCAGTCTTACCGCCATTCGCCACATACATAAAATTAATTTATAAAGATGAATATTAGATATTAGTATGAGTTAAAATTCTGCATTTATACAACTGATTTATTTTTTATGAAACCATAACAGGTTGTATAAAAACATAATACACAAATAGAGATGTTGAAACTCTTGAAGTAAATCTGCCACTTATTATTGAAATATGTTATAGCTATATACAGTATTATAGTGACAACCAAAACATTTAGGGAAAGAGGATGGGATTTGATATGTAAACTGCTTTGACTGTACCACATGTACTTTTTCTATCCCCAGTAGACTCGCAATCTAAGTGTTGAAGCTGGGGCAAGGAGGGTTAAGTGACTTCTTCAAGGTCACAAAGAGGTGCAATGGAAAATTGAATCTGATTGAAACTGGCTGTATGCACAGCTGTGCAGCATTCATCCAGTATCTGTGCATGCTACCCACTAGACTGCATAGAGCTTATTAGAAAGAATATTGGGATTCCATCCTACTACCATAGACTGCTCTGTGCCAGTTCTGCAAATCAGTGGTATAGCCACAATGGGGCCTTGGAGGCTTGCCCCCCCCCCCCCAATTCAGGCTCCTTTAAACATTGTGACAGCCAGTAATTGCTGGTGGGGTGCTGAAGTTCTGCCAGCCAAAGAGTTTTGCCACCGGAACCCTGCCCATGCTGCTTGAGCTGTAGGACGTCAGTAAGGCACTTAAGCTGCTGATGCCAGCACTTTTTCACATGCTCAGTTCATATATTTGACTTGAGCATGTGTAGAGGTGCTGGCATTGGAAGCTGCACACTTCCTGCTTTACTGCATGTGTAGGACTCCAGTGGCGAAGCTTCAGCTGGCGGGAGCATCCCACCAGCAAAGGTATCCAGAGATGGAGGGTGGGAGTGAGGGGGACTCAGAGGAACTACTTGGCTCCCTCTCAAAATGAACTCCTGGTTAGGCCACTGCTGCAAGAATATTTCTTGCCAGTTGATTTGGTGCATTGTGAGATTAACAGGCAGAAAGTGTCAGCTCAGTACTGGCAACTAGCCAAACTAAAGGTAAACAAAGCAGTAGGACTGAACGGGATAAATCAAAGGGTATTGAAGGCACTTTAGGAAATTCTGGCGAATCCTTTAAGAGTTGGGAGTAGTTCTAGAGGACAGGAAAAGGCGAATGTAGTTCCTCTCCATAAAACAAGGAGGAGATAAGGAACTACAGGCAGATTAATTGATCTCTGTTGTGAGTTAATTAATGGAAACACTGCTAAAACAGAATAGTGTAGTTTCTGGAATCCAGTCGATTGCAGGATCTGAGGCAGTATTCTTTTTACATATAAATGCATTTAGCATGCAAGCATGATATCTTTTTTGGTACTGTACTTTTCATAGACGCCACAAGGTGTTATCTGGTTTTATCCTTACGATCAAGGACTGTCATATTGTACTTTCCTTAGCAACAGCAGCAGATGAATCCACAGACCAGTGGAATAGCACGCATCTACAAGCAGGTGGAGATAGAGAAACTGATTAAAAGGTGGTCCTATTGGCTGGCACGCCTCCTGTATCTTCAGTATGCTCTATCTTCCAGTAGGTGATGGTCGCTATTCAACTAGCTCCTGGATTCTTGCTGTGACTGGGCAATTATTTTCTCCTGTTGAGGTTTCTCTTCAGTGAGACAAGGGTGTCCGGCTGAACGGTGCCGGCTTTTGGGGTTACACCTGGGCCCCCCAGGTCCCTGCCTCACCCTCCCTCCAGTGATAGAGGGTCTGACTTGGTCTCTATTTTTCTTCTTTCCCTTCATTGTTAAAAAAAAAAAAAAAAAGAGACCACAGTTACTGCATACCAGTACTGCCTTACTTGTGCTGAGCATTTACCAGCATCTACTGGCACTTACCGGTTCTGCTGGACTTTGTGGGGAAATGGAAATGGTGGTGTATCCGGCGAACAAATTTTAAGGTGTGTTGGAGTGCTTTGTTGAACGGCTCTGGCTGTGTAATTAGAGCACCATTGAAGGAGCCGATGCCTTCCCACCTGCAGGGACCGCGCGCTTGTGTCTGAGATGGAGGGAGCGCAGCAGTGTTCACTGAGTTCTCCTTGTGGCTGACTTTGCTCAACGTGGACCGCAGCCATGGCTTGATCGGATGGCTCCGAGTGTATTTTTGCACATTGTTGATTGAGCCAGTGCCCTCCAGCCCACGGGAGCTGCGCGCTTGTTGTTATGTGCTGCAAGAACCGCCGCACAGTTTGCAGAGTTTTCTCCAAGGCTAACTGGGCAGTTTCTGCCGTGGCTGGGTTAAAATTATCTACTTAGCTCCGGGTATGTTATTTAAGGAACCGATAACTTATAGCGAGCAAGAGGCTCGCGCTTGTGATCCTGCACTGGCGGGAGCGCCGCAGCATTCAGGCAGTTTATTTATTCAGCTGACTTATGCTTAGCGTGTACCACAACTTCGGTAGCTTCAGGGTTGGATGCGTCGGAAGGTTAAATTAACTTTTTGCAATGAGGCTGCGGTCGAGCTAACTGTCGGTGTTTATCCCTAGTTGTCTCGTTTGCCGCGATACGCTTTATTAGTTAATGTACTCTGTAAAGGCGCTTATGAGACAGAATCTACTCTGTGCTTGCCCGCCCAGTCTCGACTTGTCTCCTTACTGGGTCAGCAAAAGGCAATTCGCTGAACATTTATGTCAGCGGCAGGAGACTACTCTGTGCTTATTAAGGGTATCTTTTTGTCTCGTTTGGGGTACATAAAGAGTAAGGTTTCCTTATCTGTGTCTCTGGGCAACGCTGTATGTGTCTGGTAGTGCTATAGAAATAATTACTGCATGAATGGAGCAGTCTCTAGGGGCATAATGGTGGCTCTTATCTTCTTGAGGGCATGACTGTCTTTCTATATGTCTGGGGTGCCAGAGCCTACAGGTTTCACAGCTTATCATACCGGGTTCTCATGTCGCCATCTTCTCATGGAGTGTGCTACATACCTTCCAAACTGACAGGAAGGACTGTGTAGTTACTTTTAACCAGGGATAAGTTTCATATTCCTACAAACCCTCAAGGGGGGGGGGGGGGGGCAACCACTATGTGGCTGTTGAATTCATCTCGGACATATTATTTCAGGATGGGACCCATCACAGTGTAGATCATTTTCCATTGGGCGCTAAAAGCAGCTTCTAAATTATGCCTAGTGCATATTCCCTTTAACGACAGTAGGTTTTTTGGAGGAGTTGCATGGATTTTAGGGTTTCCGGATAACGCAGGTTGCCGCAAGTTAATCCTAGGAGTTATTCTAAGTCCTTTCTGCTGCGACCCTGTTTTCATACTTCCAAACTGTTCCTTATTACATCGCAAAAATGGATTTTATGCACGAGAGTTCCTTTCCTCCATCCAGAACTTACAACTCTCGTACAATCTGCTCCCTGACCTTCAATCTTAAGGGGTCTTGGCTCCCTCTGATAGCTCTTTTGGCTCTCTCGCACAGGGGGTGCATCATAATGTCAGGTCAAGGGGCTTTGGACATTATTCAAGATGATTGCAATTCTGAATTACCTTCTTCCATTTCAGATTTTTTCTTGGGGTCCCTGTGTATTAAGCTTCCAAAGGTTAAGTTGGTACAAGTCCCTCTTTAAGTGTTACTGGAACTCGGGGAAGTTCTTTTAGTTCCTTCATTGTGCCCAAGAAAAAACCTCCCAAAAAACCCCATAACATAAATAAAGGGGAATTAGACTGGAGCTGGATCTTATACATTTCCGAAGAACAAATGTAAGTTTATATATTCCCTTTGTCCACCGCATCAGCAGTATATTCATTTGGCTATTCTCGGGGAGCGATATCAGTTTTGCCAGATGCCATTTGATCTAGGCATGGCTCCATGAACACTTTAGAACATGAGGCCAGTACTGGCCGCCTTTTGGCGCAAAGTTGGAATTCAAATATTCTTTCTTGGACGACTGATTGATTTGGACGTCTTAAGCCAGGTCAATTTGACATACACATACAGGTGATTTCTTTTATTCATTATTTGGCTATAAATCTTCATATTTATAAAGAGCTCTCTTATCCTGTACCAATTATTTGAATATCTGGAGGTGGTATTAGTCAAGTAGGTGAGATAGGTGTTTCTTCCCAGAGAATGGGGCGCCAAGTTACAGTCTCAGGTTCGCCTTCTTCTTTACTCACCAAAAACAAGACTATGGCTGTACAGGTTCTAGGATCCATGGTGGTGACTCCACAGGGACCTTCAGCTTGCATTCACACAAGAACGCTGCAGCAGCCGCTTTAGTTCCGGTGGTTCCTGGAATCTCAAGACTCCAATCGTAATATATACTAGGTTACTCAAGCATCGCCCAGCATGATTTTGGTGGCTCAATAAGGTTGATCTATTCAAACACATGCCTCGGTCTTCGCTGGGCTGGCTTATAGTCACCATACAGGTCAGGCTCTTGGGTTAGGGGGCTCAGTACCATCAATCCTCAGCACAAGCAGTCTGATCTCAACAGCAGACTCAGTGCTTGTTCATTACTCTAGAGTGGTGCACGATCAGGCTAGAACTTAAGGAGTTTCAGACCATTCTTTCGCAATGACGTTAAGGGTCTTTTGGGACAGGGTCATGGCGGTAGTATTTCTCATAGCCAAGAACGCATGTGTAGTCCTCAGTTGGCAAAGTAATGGTTCTGCTTCAATCTCATCTTCTTCTTCTGTCGCTGTCTAATTTTATGAGACAGGAAAATCTTATACATCCTGGAAATTGGGATTGTTTGCTCAAGCGTTCCAGCTCTTTGTATAGAGGTGAGATCTCCTAGAACTAGACCTCATGGCCTCATCTCATAGTGCAAAGCTTCCTAGCTTCTTCAGCAGATGCAGGGAGTGTCAATCAGAGGGAGTAGGCGTGTTGATTCTTTCTCGCCTCTGGTTTGTCTTTTTAAGTGTTTTCACCTGGCCAATGATTAGATGCATGTTACATCTCGGGCTCGCTTTCAGGGCACTTTGAACATGGTATTTCCGGATTGTCCGTTCCGTCCATGGTATGCGGAGCTGATAGGTATTTCGAATGGCCAGCTGTTGAGATTTCAGGTTACTCCGGATTTATTCACACAGGGTCCGATGATCAAAAGTCCCAGCTGAGGTGTAAGAG
The DNA here is from genome assembly GCF_902459505.1 of Geotrypetes seraphini. Lineage (NCBI taxonomy): Eukaryota > Metazoa > Chordata > Amphibia > Gymnophiona > Dermophiidae > Geotrypetes > Geotrypetes seraphini. The sequence continues at coordinate 78,336,955 of NC_047092.1, read as the reverse complement.
TTATGCGAAGCAGCTTATTTCTTCTTGTCTCCAGGCGATACAAGTGACAGGAGGGTTTTCGATTCTTGGGTAGTTCTCGAGGTATGCCACCCTACCAGACTTCTACTATGTATTGTATTTTTTTTTTTTTTTTACTACAAGGGTGTTACCAAGGGCTTAGTGTTTAATTTCCTTCAGCTTCAAAGGGCATTCTTAGCTTGTTACAAGAGCTAGGTATCTCACTCTTCACTTGCTTCTCAGCTTCATGTACTTCAGTTCCTAAAAGAAGTACAGCATATTCATACACCTCTTAAGAAATCCTGTCTGGACTGTAGTCTTCAGGTAGTTCTTCGCAGTTTACAGATGGCCCTGTTTGAACCTTTGTCTAATGAGACTTTAAAGGAGATGCCGTTAAAACGGTGTTTTTTGTGGCCATGACTTCAGCTCAGTGGTTTTCTGAGGTGCAGGACTTGTCTTGCAGGAATTCTTTTTTGGCAAATTATGAGTTCTGGGGTATCAATTTGGAGAGTAACATGGTTTCTACCTAAGGTGGTGTCATTCTTTCTTCTCAGCTGCTCTCACTTTTCCTTCCGGCTTTCTCGGAGGAGGAATGGGGAGGTGTGCTTTTATTTACTGCATTTCTTAGAAGTGAATGGAATACTTCTATACTATCTGTAGGTTTCTAACCACTTTTGACATTTAGATCACCTCTGTATTAATCGAGAGATGCGACAAAGGTATGGCACCATCCACAGCCTCTATCACTCGATGGGTCAATGAAGCTATTGTTTCTGCTTACTGGTTGACAGGGAAGCGGTTGATGGAAGATCTTCATGCCCATTCAACCAGAGCGATGCATGCTTCTTGGACTCAGTCCCGAGGTTTTTCATTGAAGGAGATTTGTCATGTAACTACTTGGTCTTCCAAGAATACCTTCTCTTAGCTTTACCGGTTGGATGTGGTGCCGTGTGCGGAAGCTCTGTATGGGGCTTCGATTATTGTGGAGGCAGCGTTTGTTTCCCACCCAGATTGCTTTGCTACATCCCACTGGTCTCTGGATTCATCTGCTGCTGTTGCTAAGGAAGGAAAAATTATGTTCTTACTTGTTAATTTTCTTTCCTTTAGCCACAGCAGATGAATCCAGAGCCCCACTCTTTCTGGATATTTGATGTTGGTTTATGTTTCGGGAGTTTCAGAAGTTTTGTTATAGTGGGTAGTTGTATTCTGTGTTATTACCTTTGAAATTGGTTATGGAAAAGAAGTTTTTTACATGCTAAGCATATTACTGGTTCCGGATGCTTGGGCAAGGAGCAATACTGAAGATACAGGAGGCGTGCCAGCCAATAAGACCACCTGTTAATCAGTTTCTCTATCTCCACCTGCTGGTAGATGTGTGCTATCCCACTGGTCTCTGGATTCATCTGCTGCGCCTAAAGAAAAGAAAATTAACAGGTAGAAATATAATTTTTTAATATTATCGTCAGCGATTCGCGTTTGCAGTTTTATTCTTTCTTTTTCCTCAGAGCTTTGCCACATTTTAAATTATAGTACCGGATTCTCGAAATAGTATGCAGATTGTGGTATGTACAATCTCTCTTTAGCCTGCACTTTTTAATCTTTTTCGTACTTCACGATAATGGCCTCTTTTTTTACTTACAATAATTCTCGATTTTTCATGGTTTGAACATTAAGCCTGTTTCAGTTTTTTTTTTAATATCAGTTTTTTAATATATGGATTATATTTATTTATTTAATTCATTTTCTATCCCGTTGTCACCAAAGAGCTCAACGGGTTACAGGTTAAACATACATAATTTTGGTACAAGATTACAATCCAAGTTTTTATCCTAACTTGGCACATATTAAGGGTCTGATATTAATATACAGTTTACTGGTTATGATTAGCTATAGTTATCCTTCAGTACAAGTTTTATCCTAATTTGACACATATGGGCAGTTTACAGGTAAGTTTTCCTTACGTGACATATACTGGTCCTGGTACCAATATATAATTCTTTGTAGTCCATGGGTCAAGGGCAGGAGATTAGATGATGAGGTATGTTTTTATATTGCTTTTCTAAAGTTGAGTCCTTCAAGGGATCTGATCTTTGGTGGTACTCGATTCCAGTGGCTAGGTACGAAGTGGGAGTAGGACCATTGTTTGGCGGTTTGCAGTCGAAGGGCACGGCTGGGGGACGTTTTGAGGCATATTTCATCCTGGGAACGGAGGAACCGGTTAGGCACATTCGGAGGAAGTGTAGCTGTCACATAGCCCGGCACCATGTCATGCAAGGATTTGAACACTAGCAACAGGCCCTTGAATTCACAACGTTTGGCTACAGGCAGCCAGTGAGCCGATGCTAGAGCCTGGAAGACAGGGTCGTGGGCACGGAGGTTTTTTAGAAGTCTGATCGCTGTGTTTTGAACACACTGGAGCTGTCTTACATTCTTCGCCATAAGACCATTGCAGTAATCCATGCGCGGGAGTACTAAGGCATAGAGTAGTTGGGCAAAGTCATACTCTGAAAAGTAGTTCCTTATTTTTCAGAGTTTTCACAGGTAGTAAAATGAGGAAGATACCACCTGAGAGATATGGTTGGAAAGCGACAGGTTTCAGTCGAGGAGTATTCCTAGGCTGCACACTTGGTCTTTCGCAGCTATAGTAGACGAGTCCCAGCACAGTGATGAACAAGCACAGTCACAGCATTCTTTGCGGATCCAAAGGAGTTCCATCTTGGAGGCATTTAGTTGTAGTTTATTGACACATTCAGTTTTTGATTTCCGAAATGCAGTTTAGGAGTTTCACAATCTGGGCGTCATGGGCTCCTAGTGATAGGTACAGTTGGATGTCATCCATGAAGGAGTGTAACCTGTATTTGATATTTGCGGGCTACGTCTAAATCAGGTCTAATAGCAGAGCCCCCTGCGGAACACCATATTTGATCGTTTTCAGTTTGATAATGTGTTATTGAGCAGAACACTTTGGGATCTGTTATTCAGGAAAGAGGAGAACCATTGTAGCGCAACGTCTTGGATTCCAATTTCAGAGAGCCGTTCAATGAGGAGAAAATGGTCAATAGTTTTGAACACCACACTGATACCTAGCAGCACCAAAAGGACATCATTACCCTTGTCCATGAGTTTCCAGCAGTCGTCGATGATGTCTAGAAGGATGGTTTCAGTACTATGGAATTTCCTTAATCCAGATTGGAATGTGGCTGGGCTCCTTGTTCATTGATGAAGGAGAGTAATTGGTTTAACACTGTTTTTTTCCAGGATCTAGGAGTTGAAGGGTAGGTTGGAGACAGGTCTAAAGTTCCTGGGCACATTAGGGTTGAGCGTTGGTTTTTTCAAGATTGGCCTGATAGCCGTTGACTTCCAGTTTGCAGGCACTATACCTGTTTGTAGAGAGGTTGATGAAAGGAAGGATGGAGTCTACAAAGGCATCTCTCAGCGCCATTAGGAGGTGTGGTGGACAGGGGTCCTGGTTGGAGCCAGAAGAGTGAACTGTGGCTAGTATTTCAGTGATGTCATCGGGGGAGAGTGTTTTGAAGTTAGTTAGGTTCCCAGTTGTGGTTTTAATTGTTTTGTCTAAGGCTGGAGGGGGGGGGAGACAATGTCTGTAGCGTAGCAGAGTCAAAGTGAGACTATATTTTGTCTACTTTGTCGGTGAAGTAGGCTGAGAGTTCTGTTGTCGAGTTCAGTGTTGAGGTACTGATTGTCTCCTTGTGATGTTGTGAGTATTCTTTTTGTTAGTTTGAAAAGCTATTTTGATCTGTTGGAGGTCTTTAATAGTTGTTCGGTGTAGTACTTTTTAGCCTCTAGGGTGGCTTTTTTAATATTCTTCATGCAGTTCCTTCCATTTGGACCTGTCACTATTAAGTCTGGATTTGTATCATTTCCTTTCCGCTTGCCTTAGTTCTTAAGTTGTTAGTAAACCAGAGGGAGGAATATTTGTGGATTTTTTTGACAGGGGCTAGCCCTTCATATAGGGTTTTTACTTCAGGGTGCCAGTCCACAGCAGCTTCATCAACCAATTGAGAGTTTGATTTTGATGTTCCTGCTAGATTAGAAAGGCCTGTAGAAAGATTCTCTAGGTTGATTGCGTCGTTGTTGTACATCATCTTATGTTTGGGTTGCTTCCTGGTTGATGGTTGCTTTGTTGTGTAGGTATGGTTGAATGTGATCAAATGGTGCTCAGACCAGGGCACTGGTTTCATGGTGCAGACTGGGGTTTGTATGTTGAGCAAAGTGTCTCTTTGAATAAAGATTAGGTCTAAGATGTGGCCCGCAGAGTGAGTTGGTGAGGAGATCATTTGTTGGAAGCCTAGGTCTGATATTTGTTTATAATCGGTCCTATGCCGCATACAAAGCGCAAAGGCACGGTCCGTTCAGAACCCCCACCAGTGGGCTTTTCAACGCTGATGTGCCAAACTACATTGGATTTTGTCGCCAATTCTTCTCCTCTAGTGGGAGTGCGAGTCTTGCAAACGTCAGCGTCCCAGGACTTGGCTGCCACGCCAGAGCTGGAAGTCTCTCTCTTGCCTCCCAACCCAATAGTTCCTCTGTATCCCGCAGCCACATCGTTCGAGTTGCAGAAGGGATCAGGACAGAGGTAGGAGCTGTGGTGAAGAATATCTAACTAGGGGCCGAAGGTAATGTCCCGACCCTGCTGGAGGTAACTTTGCTAGATGTCTGGGAGACGCTCCAGAGAATGGACAGTTCTATGCAAAAAACGGCGGAGGAAACTTTGTCATAAGCAAGACTGGTTAAAACAGTCAAAGATTTAAAAATGGATAATGAGGTTGTTTGTCAAAGTGAATCAGGAGATAACTGCTCTAAAGTCTGTTTCTGGAAGCTTAATTAAAGATAAATTACTGATTCACAGAAAGATAGAGCAATTGGAGAACCATAATAGAAGATTGAACTTGAGAATATTGAATTTCCCGAGATCATCAGAGATTTCCCCAGTGGAACTGTTTAGGTAATATTTACTACAAATATTAAGTTTCACTCCTGAGACTATTCCTCCTTTAAGCAAAATAATAATAATAATAATAATAATAATTTTATTTTTTATATACCGCCATACCCAGCGAGTTCTAGGCGGTTTACATCAATTCAAAAGGATCTACGTTATCTAGCAGATTTACAAACAAATAAAATAAAACAGTTCAGTAACAAGTAAAAACTGAAAATGACCGAGGATGGGGGAGGTTGTTGAAGACGTGGAAGAGAGGAGCTGAAAAAAGGGGGGGTGAATGCTGGGGGGGGAGAGGAAAATGTGAGCGGCTTGTTTTAACGTCGCTGGGCTCCTGCTGGCTCGGGAGGGGGGCGGAGCAGGGCTCCCACGCTCCTCTCCAGCAAAGCAGGCACCTGGGCCTGTAAAGAAAAGTGGGAGTGAGACTTTAGAAAATGTTCAAGGTCATCAGTATCAGAACCAACCTTTTGACTTGGAGAATATATCAGCAATTTTGGAAACATCTGTAATAACATCGGAGGAGAGAGCTACCCTGCTGGTTTCATTTGTGTTTCAGCAGGATCTCAACACTGTCTAAAAATTATATTTCTGTAATTCACATACTCCTTTTCTTGGACAACGTATTTGGATCTACCCTGACGTTAATAAAACAACCCAATAAAGGAGGAAAATATTTTTAACAATGAGGCAAGAAATGAAAGATTTAGGTGCCACTTTTTAATTGGCATATCCATGCAAATGTCTCATTAAGGGCTCCTTTTACTAAGCTGTGATAGTGTTTTTAGCGCTCGCATAGCGCACACAGAATTGCCACACACACTAGACGCTAATGTCAGCATTGAGCTGACGTTAGTTCTAGCCGCATAGCGCGGGTTTAGCGTGCGCGGCAATTCTGTGCATGCTAAAAACGCTATTGCAGCTTAGTAAAAGGAGCCTTAAATATTTAGGGACCTTTTTTGTTCCAGACCATCTCTGGAGTTTTCTGGATATGAAGATCTTCAGGATTTAAAGGGTGTGATAATGTAAATGAGGAAGAGTTCCCGTTAAAGCCATTTCCTTTATTGTTTGCTTGAAAGTTTAATTAAGTCCCTAAATTTCAGGGCTTCTCCTTCACCAGAGTTTTGGGGTTTAAGAAGATTAATTGATATTTCCTTTATTGGATTTTCCTTCTATGTATTCTATGTATTATTACTTTTCGTTTTACTTAAACAAGTGTGTTAACTTGTTAATGATTTTCAAAATAATAAATAATTAAAAAAATCAGTCCTTTGTCTCTGGACTTTCACACGATTATCTTAGCTGCAGATTGACATCTCACTTCCATATGATTGACTAACATACTGTTTCAAAATGTCCTTCATTAGTTTACATGTGTTAAGATTGTTCTGTAATGTATTTTCATTATGCAGTTGATATATAGATACCTGTCTGCTAAATTTAATGCATTGTGTACATATTTACATTTTTAAGTTTCATACCTATATCTTTCCTTTATTGACCTTGTTTCATGCCAAATTGGTAACGTTCATGGTTTTATCTTGCTGCCAGTCCATAACCATCATGCTTTGTTTGCTAAAGTATGTTATTTACATCCTAATTTGGTCTATATTCTATCAGTTTGCTATATTATATTTTGTCATTAATATAATATACTATTTAAATGTCATGTTACATATCTAGATAGCCAAAAAACTCAGATACTGTGAAAAACCAGCTATAATGTAACAAAACATTTTCACAAAGGTCAGATGCACACTGTCTGATGGTGTGATAAAAATCAAAGTGCAGATTTAAAATGCCAATTTTAAACGGAGGAAGAAGCCTCAGACAAGGGTCCTCCCACCTCCACAATGGTGAAATAACGGTGGTAGAGCGTTCACCTCATTGGCTAAAAAAACCTCCTTTATATTAAAAAGACACTGCACTACTTCAAGATGTAATGAAAAATATATATGTATATACTGTATGATAGATGAACAATTCAACTTATCATAAGTGATCTTCATTAATCATAAAACCTTAATCACCTTTTGTTGTACTAAAAAATAGTTATAAATATTTAAATATATATGTGTGAAAAGCTCAGACCCAACAACCAACTTCTAGTGATAAACACAGAGGCAGTTGTAAATGAGACCACCATCACAGCTGTTCACTATCTCATACCACCGCATCTTAATATAGATCTTATACTCTAAACCAGGAGTAGGGAACTCTGGTCCTCGAGAGCCGTATTCCAGTCGGGTTTTCAGGATTTCCCCAATGAATATGCATGAGATCTATTTGCATGCACAACTTTCAATGCATATTCATTGGGGAAATCCTGAAAACCCGACTGGAATACGGCTCTCGAGGACAGAGTTCCCTACTCCTGCTCTAAACCTTCTACCCATTACTTATCTTTAGCTGTGGTGGGGCTGTGACACCTCTGCAACTGCTCCGGTCCAGAAAATAAAACTCTAGTGAATGCTATCTCTCATTTCCCTTGATCCCCCCCAAACTCAAGTTTCACGAATTGGAGCTTCTTCAGGAAGGGACACTGTAACAAACATTAAAATCATTAAACCACCATTACCTTTTACCTAAAACCCTATTGATGTAAGCTACCTACCAATGTATCTCTGTAGCTTACAATACTTAAGTTATTGTGACTATCTGGCTTATCAAACTTTCAAACGGCTTACCCAAGAGCGGAGCTCCCAAACTCGAACTAGCTGACAGCATTAGGTTGAAATGAACCTCAGGTGCAGGACAGCCATACTTGAACCAAAAACGTAATAATGAATTAGGTGACACTCCTCCTCCCAGAACATACTACTGCTCCTATACCCAAAATCTCCAGCTTTACCAATGAACCTAGGACCAGCCCACTAAGGGGCAGGATCCTGTATAGGTCCACCCATGAGACGCCAGTTCATGGCGCATCCATACAAACTCAAACATGTCAAGGCTGGCCACCCGACACAGGGGACATCCCAAAACCTCACTTTAACTCCCCCTCCATTCTCCCAGCGGAACTCATGCCATCACAGCTGAAACCACTCTATTTCACTGTTCAGGCCCCCTGGGTCCAATGTGTGCCACAAAAATATAAATCTTTGCTCATGTTTCAGTAAGATCTGACTTATATCTCCTTCTAGGTTATGGGCCCGTCTCAAAACAGTATACCCTAACTCATCGACGCTATGGCCATATGACAACCAATGAGTGACAAGAAGAGCTGTCTGTCTGTTACACCGAATGTTGCTAGTATGCTCCGCAATCCTTACTTTAATGACTCTTTTTGTGTGCCCTATGTACATTTTATTACACGGGCACATTATATAATAAACTACCGCTTGCGAAGAGCAATCAGTACCGGTCCTTAAAAATAATTTTTGCCCCTGACTGAGGAATTATCTCTTCAGTGCCTGCTACACTGGAACAGCTGATATAATTTCCGGTTCCAATGTAGCAGGGCCTGAAGAGCTGCAAGCTGGCAATTAAAGTAGAGTAAAGCTGCCGGCAGTGCTAGCAATTAAAGTAGAGTAATGCTGGCAGGATATAAAAGGTTAGAGGAATGGAGGGAGGGGATATAGTGGACCATGGCAAGCAATAGTAGCGGCAGGTGGCTGTGTCCTGCTACACTGGAACAACTGATGTAACTTCTTGTTCCGGTATAGTAGGTACTGAAGAGACCACCAGAGATGAGCCAGTGAGCCTGCCAGCAGTGCTCTGCTTTAATCAACTAGTACTACTGGCAGGCTATAAAAGGTTAGAGGGAGGTGATTACAGTGGACTATGGCGGGCAGCGGCACGTAGCAGGGCAGAACTGAGGAGACAGAGGGGTTTTAACTTACATTAAAATTTTTAACTCACGATAAAATTTTTAACATGTTAATCGCGTTAACACGTTGAGGGGCTGATTCTATAAAGGGCGTCTAACTTAATTGGCTAAATACCCTTAATAGCCTCAATAATTGATTTTCAAAAAAAATAATTGGATCATAGGCGCCTCTGATTCTGTAAAAGATAGGCGCCTAGCACATGGCACTTAGCAGCACCTAATGCCTAAGTGGGCGTATCTATGGACAGAGCATGACTTAGGCGCTACTAAGCATGATTCTCCAAAAATTTAGGTGCTGCTAGCCACGATTCTGTAAATTGTGCCTAAATGTGATTGACATATGGCTGGTGCCGGCCAATTTAGGCCCCATTTATAGAATTAGCTCCTAAATGTGCAGCCCTAATGTTTACACATGAGCAACTTATAGGGAAAAGGGATGAGACTTCATATACCACTTTTTGTGGTTGCAATAAAGGCCTAATAATACAGAGCAAAACCCCTGTCTCCCCTTCCCTTCACATATATTCCCTCTGCTATCAAGAAAACTGAATAAGCCAAATTATCACAGAATGCTACACAGAAATATCATGCTAACAGAATACCACAACCACACATGAAGGGAATAGTGTTAAGGGAGTGCAACTAGGGCAACTGCCCCCTGGTCAGAGAGAGCCCTAAGCCAGCTGGAAGCTAAGGAAGTACTACCTGGGCTTTGCAGTCCCCAGTTATGTCTAACACCAGCTCTAGCAGTATACATATTTCAAATCTGATATATTCTAATCACAAAATAGAAATAAAATTATTTTTTTCTACCCTTTGTCATCTCTGGTTTCTGCTTTCATCTTCTTTTCACTCTCTTCCTTCCAGCGCCTGCCCTCTCTGTCTCTTCAATCCAACATCTGCCCCTTCCATCCACTGTCTGCCCTCTCCCCCTTCCATATGGTATCTGCTTTCTTTCTATGCCCCTTTCTCCTTTCCATCCAGCCTGCGCCCACTCTCTCCTTTTTACATGATTCATTCCAGCTTCACTGCTCTCTCCATTTTTATCTCTCCTATACCAGATCTAGCATCTTTGTCCCTCTTTCCTAATTTCTCTGCTGACCCCCTTCCCACCATCAGTCTTTCTCTACTTTCTCATTCCTCTGTCTCTCCCCTTTCCTACATCTGATTTCTCTATTCCGCATCATCAAAGCGGGCCGGCCTAGCAAAGGCCCTGAGGCTGCCTCATGAAAGCACGGCTAAACTACTGCTAGTGGCAGCTGTGTGGTGAAGTTAAAAGCACACAGAACTGCTGCTGGTCTGGGGGTGCGGAGATGAGACGAAGACAGGAGGCATACCCGGTAGGAAGCCCAGCATACGCGGCGAAGGCAGGAGTCCTGGCATATGCGATGGCAACAGGAAGTTGGCTGACGCCGGCACCAGAGCCTCTCTTTCTGCCCAGTGTGCAATTTGCGGAGGGGACCCGAATCCTTCACAGACTGACAGGAAATTTTTGTGGACTGGCGGTTGAAGAACACTGCTCTAGAAGGTAGGGATCTAACAAAACATGAAGACTGGCAACTAAAATTTAATGCTAAAAAATGGAAGATCATTACTTAAGGTTGCAAAATTCTAAGGGAGCAGTACAGTATTTCATTTATAGTTGTGCTCATAAGTTTACATACCCCTGGCAGAATTTGTATTAAACCATAGCAATAAAGGAAATATGAGGGTGAATCAAAAATTAAAGGCTATTGTTAAATTATGTGATAATGAGATCAGAACTATCGAAATGCAACATATGTACTCGTACATTGCCTGTTGGATAGTTCATCCACGCACAGTGCAGCAATTGGCCTTTTAGTCATGTGGCTGCCACAAGGTTATAAACATGAACACTCCATTGCAAGATTGCACCATTGAAGAACAACGTGCAGTGGTGCCCTTTGGGCAGAGAGAGTGAAACCTGTGGAAATTCACCATCTGATGTTGACTCAGTATGGATCTAGCACCATGAATCAACAAATGATTTATGAGTGGGTAAAAAGGTTTAAAACAGGAAGAACAGGTGTAACCTACAAAGGTTGTTCTGGTTGCCCTCAACATCGTGCACACGAGCACATTGACAGGGCAGATGCCTTGATTATAGAAGACAGACAGATAAGGGTGTCTCAATTGGCTGCAAATTTGGATATCGGCTATGAATTTGCATTTGCCATAATGCATGATGTCTTGGGACACAGGAAAGTCTGCGCACAATAGGTTCCCAAACAGCTTACTGGTCTGCACAAGCAACAGCATGTGGAGTTTGGGACCCAGTTCCCGAGATGGTTTGAAGAAGATCTGAGTATTCTGGAGAGAATTGTCACTGGCGACGAGACATGGGTGCATCACTGCGACCTGAAGAGCAAAAGACAAAGCATGATGAACTAAAGGAAGCGGAGCTCACCTGGCTTTGGGAGCAGCTGAAAAACTTCTCTGCTGAAATGCAGAAGCTAGTTGAAAGATAACAAAAAATGCATCATCTTACATGGGGACTGTGTGAAATAGTGGTATGTTTAATTGCTCACAGTTACTTCTTTTAAAGCTGTTAAATGTACTTTGCCTTTACTTTTTTTTTAATTTACCCTTGTAAATTGGTCCTGTTCAAAGGTTTGTGTATACAATATCATGCATTGCCTCCTTTTGCATCAGTGATGGCTTACAGTCTTTTCTGATAGCTGTGAATTGAGGCCCTTTATTTTCTCATGTGGTAAAAATGCCCATTCTTCTTGGCAAAAAGCCTCCAGATCCTGTAAACTTTTTGGTTGCTTTTTTTTAGATTCAAACCTATATGATGGTTGTTAAAGTACTTTTTTCAGCTTGAAGGTCTGGTCTTCTCTGCTCCATTTTATGTTTCTCTTGATTTGGTGCAGAGTTTGTTGCTTTCTTATTTCTGTACTTACCTTATCTCAACCTGTGTGTGTCAACATGAGTATATATTATCAGCCTAAACATTCAAGGGTATGTAAACTTTTGATCAGGGCAATCTGTATGAGTTTAATTATTATGATTATGAAACAGTTCTGGTGATAAATAGTTTCACCTGATTAATATTCCTAAATTAAAGAATGGTGTTTTGCAGGATCATTTATATTTTCTACAAATGGTACACCATCTTACAAATTCTGCTAGGGTAGGGTTATGTAAACTTATATTTCATGTCATTTGTACCTTGCTTATTGTATTATTTCTTTGTTTCTGTTTCTCCAGTTTTGAAATCATCTAACTTGGACTTGTCCAATCTGCAGAATTGTAGGCCAATATCCAATTTGTCTTTCTAGCAAAATCATAGAACAGGTTCTCAATCAACTTTCATTGTTAATTGAGAAAACAAAAGTATTGCAGCCCAAACATGCAGGATTCCACTGTAGTCACAGCACAGAAACCATTATATGCCAATTCATTAGTGATGCTTTAGAAATCTTGAATAGTGGATACACTTCTCCCTCCGTATCTGCAAATTCGCTTATTTGTGATTTTTTGGAAGCTGACTCCGCCCCCAAAATATCATCATCATTAAAGTTCTTTTTCCTTTTACTGTACTGATAAAAAATTGTATCGCTTACCATTCACTCTGAAAATCGCTGCTACCATGCTTTCTCCCACAAATTCACTGCTTCCATGCTTCCCAGTGTGCACTGAGAAAAACGCTGCTTCCCAGCATCCATAAAGAGAAAGGCTTCTTCCCAGCATGCCTGGCCAGAAATCGCTGTAGAAAATTTATTTGCGGTTCCAATAATAAAAACGAAAGGCTTTTTCTAAAAACCGCGAATAACATTTAAAAAGTTATTTGCGGTTTTTCCGTATTCGCGCCTATGGTCCACCCGCATCCCCCGCGAATATGGAGGGAGAAGTGTATCTTGCTTTGGATGTTCAAACATCTTTTTGATAACAAAAACTTCCACACGTTGATACATGATTTCTCATGTCCAAAATTGATTATTATAACAATACAATACAAGTACATACAGTATACACACATCACAACTGAGCCAATGGTTCTTCTCTCTCTGATACTGCAAGAGTGTAGTGACTGTTCTAAACAAGCAAAGTCTTGCAATACGAGTACATACAGTATACACACGTCACATCATCACAACTGAGCCGATGGCTCTTCTCTCTTTGATGCTGCAGGAGAGTAGTTACTGTTCTAAATGAGCGAGGTCTTGCAATACAAGAACATATAGTATTTTGTATTAAAGTTTTTGGGTTGTGGAATGAATCGTCTGAGTTTCCATTATTTCCTATGGGGAAATTTGCTTTGATATACAAGTGCATTGGATTCCAGAAGCATGCTTCTGGAACGAATTATGCTCGTAAGCCAAGGTTTTACTGTGTATGCCAGTGTCTCTAGAGCAAACCTCAGATGTCTTTAAACTCTACAAAATACTGCACTTAAATTATTGGGACACAAAAAAAAATTTAGTCATGGTACACAAATCAGTACATACCAAGCAACCCAGTTTCTTGAACTCACAATCCCATATACTGTACATCTTTATGCACGCTCAGATTGCTACAAAGATAAGACTGTGTAAACCTTCGGTTTAAAGAACTAGATGGGAATCGGCTACAAGATTCCCAGACTGTGTATACCTTTACAGTGGTGTAGTGAGGGTGAGAGGTGCCCGGGGCAGCGGTGCCCCTCCCCTGCCCTCTTCTTCACCCCCCCTGCTCCTTCCCCCCCTCCTCCTGCTGTGTACCGCTTCCCTTCCCCCGTACCTCTGGTAACGTTCCTGGTGTGAGCAGCAACCCCCAAGCTGCTGTTACACAAGTGTTGGCTCTTTCTCTGATGTCACTTCCTAGGTGCAGGTCCAGGAAGTGATGTCTGAGGAAGAGCTGATACTGGCGTGACAGCAGCTTGGAGGTTGCTTGTGCCAGGAACATTACAGAGGTATGGGGGAAGGGAAGCAGCACACATGTACAGCATTGGGGGTGGAGAGGAGGATGGGTGCTTGTGCCCTCACCAAGATGGCACTTAGGGCAGACTGCTCCCACCCCCTCCCCCGCCTCTCCTTACTATGCCACTGTACCTTCAGTTTAACTAGATGGGAATCAACATGATCAAAGGCATTTTTCTACTTAGCAGCAAGCCTTTGGAATCTGCTTTCAAACGAGATATATTTAGAACCCAACTTTAAGGCTTTTAAAAAATTATTAAAACCCAAAGGGCTTTCCTACTTAGCACAACTAGCTTCTCTTTTTTTTGTTTTGTTTAAAGTGTGTATGAATATATGTAAGTATTAGGTCTGTCCTACATATAATTTGATTGCGTTCTTTTCCCTTTCTTTTAAATCTGTGATTTTATTGTAAATCACTGAGAGCTGTCGTAAGATTTGGCAGTATATCAAATTTTAATAAACAAACATTTTTATGTAATTCATTGATGTTTCTTGTTATCCAGTTTATTCAGTTTGTAATCTGCATAGAGCTGAGATGTTTAATGGCAAAAAATAATACTGTCCTTTATTATATTGTATATTTATGCTAGCACAGCTTAAAGAGAGAAGGTAGAAGCAGAGGAAAGAATTAATGAAAAACATAGAGCTCATGTCTCCGATGATGGTTGTGGTAAATGGTGTTTTTGTGGTAGGAGCAACTCGCAGGAAAAAGTTATGGACATAGCAATAGTATTCAACAGCACACATCACAGAAAAAATACATTGTTTCGTTTTTTGACCAAATCATGTTCCATATACTTTATAGAAGAGAATAGAGAGCTGAACCAAGGTACTGGTATCCCTCATTTTCAGGAAGGCAGGTTGGTCCTTAGAAGTAGAAATGGGTGTCAAGAATGCTGAACCTTAAATTTATACAGATTTATCTTAATCCACACCCTTGTTTTTTATTATGTTCTGCTTGGATAATACAATAAATTTAATGTCTTTTATAAAGCTTTGTACTTTTAGCTTTTAAGAAATTGAAAAGCCCTGCTCAGCATTCTCAAAAACTAAAGTCTTGTTGCTTATTTTAGGATGTTGAAAAAGAGAGAGAGAGCCTCCCTTACCTTAGTAAGGAAGAAGCCAGAGAGAAGATACAGAACTACAATTTGTCCGTCACAGACAAGTTAAAGATGACCTTGGTAAGAGATGCAAATCTAATATCTTTGTTTATTAAGAGCTTAACATACCACTTTGGGGGGAAAACCTATTAAAGTGTTTTTTGAGGTTTTTTAATTAAAATTTTTTTTAAAGATATACATTCAGCAATTTATAGCACAAATGTTAGAAATGATTGACAATCTTCATTAAGAAATACAAGAACATCAGAAACTCCCCCAAGAAACTTTAGCCCACTATATATTGGAGAAGCCAACAAGAAATAAAACAAATATTTAAGAAAATGAGGTATCAATCCTTAGAAGGTGTCCAATTCTCTGCTACTAGCTGGTTAAGATATCTCTGAGGGACTGTTAATTATCACATGATTTTTCCTTGTCATTACAAAATCTAGCAATTGTTTAGAATCTGTAAACAAGGGGGGCTGGGAGGGAGGGATGGAAAGATGCTGTGCAAGGGGATGGGTGATAGGGGAGAAAAGATGCTACACATGGGAGAGGGAAGAAAGCGCTGTCACCGGTGAATCAGGCAGCACTGTTGTCTGGGATAGAGTCTGGAACATTCGGGAGGGGCTTTGGGGGGGGTCGATCTAACTAGGGCTTATATTAGGAGCACCTTTAAAAATCATGCTAGGGCTTATTTTCAGGGTAGGTTTTTTTGAGAGGAAACACAGTACTGTAGTTACATTTATTTAGTTAATATACAACACTGCATTCCTGTCATGGTATACGCAAAACTATCCCATTTGGAAAAATTCCCCCTACCTTAGAGCCCTGTTTGTAGCCCATGCAGGAAATGTGATTAGATATCTTATTGTTTGGAAATGGGTTCCTGGCAAGATTAGTTTGGTTATTTTGTTCTGTAGAATTTATTTAAGGTTTAGTATCTGGCTTTATCCCAGGACAAGCAGGCAGGTAGTCTCACTAGTGGGTGATGTCATCCAACGGAGCCCTGATGCGGACATCTCACAAATATACTTGCTTGTAGAAACTTTTAGAAGTTTCGAGTTGCCCACACCGCACATGCGCGAGTGCCTTCCCGCCTGATGCACCGGGCATGTCTCCTCAGTTCTTTCTCTTCCGCGGAGCTGAGAAGTCTGTCTTCGACTCTCTGCGCGAAGTTCCTTCGCTTGTGCCTTCTGTGCCCGTGGTTTTGAGGTTTTTATGGGCTCATTATCGTTGGCTCACGTTGCGTTTTGTTTAAAAAAAAAAAAATTCTTTCGATCGTTCGACCGGGCAGGCTGCGTGGCCGCGGCCCCGCTGCTTCGATCTTGTGGCAGAGCTTTTTCAGCCTATGTCCCAGCCTGTTACCGGTTTTAAAAAGTGTGTCAAGTGCCAGCGCGCGATTTCGTTGACGGACCCTCATCAACGCTGTCTTCAGTGTCTCGGGCCTCAACATCTTCCGAAATCGTGCCGGCCTTGCTCCACACTTACAGCACGTGCTTTTAAGCATCGCTGTGTTTTGTGGGAGTCGCTGTTTAACATGGAGGCGTCCCCGGAGCTGCCCTCATCGCAGAGCGCCACCCGTTCGACTTCCGCTTCAACATCTTCGGCCTCGAGTCTGCTCAAGCCTACCTCGTTCGTGCCGACTTCGACTCCGACGCCTGCTGCAGTGCCTTCCGCCGTCTCCTCAGGTCATGTAGCGCAGCCTCCCATTCCTCCAGTGGTGCTCAAGATGCCCAAGCCCCCTGGCGGCCGAGTTAGCGATGTCCTTGCTGGAGGTCCCATTGCTGATGTGGATCCCTCTTTGCCGGCTTCGTTCCATGCCATAATGGAGAAGCGATTTGTCGAGCTCTTTACTAAGATTGTGCCGACGCTTCTCTCCCAGATCCAGCCTGGGCACGTGGAAGCCTTCCGCGAGGTCGAGCTGCCTCCGGTGCCTCCTCGGCGCACACTCTTGCTGCTGGGAGCAGAGTCTCGGCGAGTGTCTGGTCTGGCTTCGGGGCATGCCTCACAAGGAGCAGAGTCTTTGCCCATGCCACCTTTGGAACCAATACCCTCGATGCATGGCGCAGTTCTCTTGCCTGGACCGGAGACTTCCTCCTCGATGCCGAGCCTCGAGCCTTGGGGAGCGCCTCGGGGGGCTTAGTCTCAGCCTCCGCTGCTTCGATCCACAGCCTCCAGTCCCATCTACTTGGTGGCTGCCTCGTCTGGGCTTCGCTCGCCTCGACGCTTGAGGCCTGCTTCTCGACACAGCTCCGGTCGTCGATCGAGGCATTCATCGAGGCACACCTCGCCCCGTCATAAGCAACCCTTTCTGGAGTTTTCACCGGAGTACTCGCCTCTTCCTCCTATGCCGGAACTCGAGGACTGCAGGGGTTCGTTCTCCCCTTGCCGGTCCTCAGCCTTGGCGGACCAGGCCACCTCATCTTCTTCGAGCCCGTCTCAAGGCCTGGCCCTGGCTGACCAGTTGTCCTTCTCGTCCTTCCTGAGGCAGATGGCGGTGGATCTGGATATCACCCTGGATTCGGGTTCCAAGTTTTCTAAGGAATATTTGGAGACGATGCATCTTCCCCAGCCTCCTGCTGAGTCTCTCCGTCTGCCTCTACATAAGCTTCTGGACCAGACTTTCATGAGATGCTTCGAGACTCCATACTCCATTCCCGCGGTCCCAGGGAAGTTGGATGCCAGGTACCGCACGGTGCACCATAAGGGCTTCGACGGGGCGCAGCTCTCTCACCAGTCCCTCTTGGTTCAATCCTCCTTGAAGCGGTCTCATCTCTCCCAGGTCTATGCCTCCACTCCTGGCCGGGAGGGCAAAACCATGGACAGATTTGGCAGGCGCATCTACCAGAACTCGATGATGGCTTCTCGAGTCCTGAATTACAGCTTTCATTTTGCGACCTACTTTGAGTTTTTTCTCTCCATTCTTCAAAAGTTTTTGCCCTATCTGGACTCTCAGGCTCGCTTCGAGTACTCAGAGGTGCTGGCGTCATTGTCCCAACTCCGTCTGCAGATGATGCAATCGTCCTATGACGCTTTTGAACTCTCGGCCATAACTGCTGCTTGTTCGGTGGCTATGAGACGCTTGGCGTGGCTTCGGACCATTGATATGGACCCAAATCTCCAGGACAGGCTAGCGAACGTTCCCTGTGCGGGAGCGGACCTTTTCGACGAGTCCATCGAGGCGGCGACGGAGAAGCTGTCCAAACATGAAAAATCTTTTCAATCTATTCTCCGCCAGAAGCCCAAGCCTGCTATCTCTTGTCCGTCTCGTCCGCCTATGATTTTATCAGAGGCGCTACCCGCCGAAGCAGGCCCACACCATCCGCCTGCCTGTGAAGAGGCAACACCAGCAGAAGTCCCAACAAAAGCCTCAAACTTCTGCTGTCCCCAAGGCTCCCCAGCCTTTTTGACTGTCTGGTAGGGAGCATAACTTCCATCGTTCTGCCCTCCCCAGTTTTTTCCATCGGAGGTCATCTCCATCATTTTTACCATCGATGGACGATTATTACCACCGACCTCTGGGTCCTTTCCATCGTAAGAGAGGGATACTCTCTTCAGTTCCATCAAGTTCCTCCGGAACATCCTCCAGGAGAGTATCCTTCCAACTTAACCCAGACCGCCCTTCTTCTTCAGCTTCGTGCTGTCGAGTCGGTCCCTGTGGACCAACGGAACAGGGGTTTTTATTCCCGGTACTTCCTTGTTCCGAAGAAGATGGGCGACCAGCGTCCTATTTTGGACCTCAGGGTGCTCAACAAGTTCCTGGTCAGGGAGAAGTTTCGCATGTTGACCCTGGCTTCTCTCTATCCCCTCCTCGAGCAGAACGACTGGTTATGCTCCCTGGATCTCAAGGAGGCCTACACTCATATTCCCATCCATCCGGCCTTCCGTCAATACCTCAGGTTTCGGGTGGGACATCTCCATCTTCAGTACAGAGTGTTCCCTTTCGGCCTAGCTTCGTCTCCTAGAGTCTTCACCAAGTGCCTGGTTGTGGTGGCCGCAGCACTCAGGAACCATGGTCTGCAGGTGTTTCCCTACCTCGACGACTGGCTCATCAAGGATCCAACGTCTCAGGGGGCCGTCCGGGCCACTCAGAGGACGATCTGGTTTCTGTAGAGTCTGGGATTCGAGATCAACTTTCCCAAATCCCATCTTCAACCTTTACAGACTCTTCCCTTCATCGGAGCTGTTCTGGATACTATTCAACTCAGAGCGTTCCTTCCTCCTCAACGCCTAGCGGCTCTTCTTCATCATTGTCACTCGGTCTCTTCTCGCCCATCCATCTTGGCGAAACACATGATGGTGCTCCTGGGCCATATGGCCTCTACGGTTCACGTGACTTCTTTTGCCAGACTTCACCTGCAGATTCCTCAGTGGACCCTGGCATCTCAATGGTCGCAGATCTCCGACCCTCTGACTCGCCACATTCAGGTCACTCATAGAAACATAGAAAGATGACGGCAGAAAAGGGCTATAGCCCATCAAGTCTGTCCACTCTACTGTCCCACCCCATTAAGTCAGAGTGCTGCTCGACCCACGTAGAGATCCCACGTGGATGTCCCATTTATTCTTAAAGTCAAGCACGCTAGTGGCCTTGATCATCTGCACCGGTAGTTTGTTCCAGTGATCCACCACCCTTTCTGTAAAGAAATACTTCCTGGTGTCACCACCAAATCTCCCTCCTCTGAGTTTGAGCAGGTGCCCCCGTGTGACTGAAGGTCCCTTAGGAAAGAATATGTCGTTTTCCACCTCGACACGACCTGTGACGTACTTAAATGTCTCAATCATGTCACCCCTCTCCCTGCCCTCTTCTAGAGAGTAGAGCTGCAACTTGCCCAGTCTTTCCTCGTATGAGAGACCCTTGAGTCCGGAGACCATCCTAGTGGCCATTCGCTGGACTGACTCAGCTCGAAGTACATCTTTACGGTAATGTGGCCTCCAGAACTGCACACAGTATTTCAGATGAGGTCTCACCATGGTTCTGTACAGTGGCATTATGACTTCAGGTTTACGGCTGACGAAGCTTCTATTGATACATCCCATCATCCTCCTTTCCTTGGATGAGGCCTTCTCTACTTGTTTGGCAGCCTTCATGTCTGCACTGATGATTACTCCCAAGTTCCGTTCTTCTGAGGTCGTAGCTAGTGTTTCTCCATTCAAGGTGTATGTTCTGCATGGATTTCTGCTGCCGAGATGCATCACCTTACACTTCTTTGCGTTAAAGCCCAGCTGCCATGTTGAGGACCAGTTTTCCAACTTGATCAGATCCTGCGCCATACCATCCGTGAGATCGCTTTCACCTACTATATTACACAGTTTGGCGTCGTTGGTAAACAGCGCTACTTTTCCCTGAAGCCCTCCGGTCAAGTCCCTTATGAATATGTTAAAAAGGGATGGTCCCAGGACTGAGCCCTGCGGCACTCCGCTAGTCACTCCCGATGTCTTAGAGAGGGTGCCATTGACCATCACCCTCTTAAGTCTTCCACTCAGCCAATCATTGACCCATGCCGTTAGTTTCTCACCTAACCCCATCGATTTCATCTTGTTTAATAGTCTACGGTGTGGGACACTGTCTAACGCTTTACTGAAATCCAAGTACACTATGTCCAGAGACTCTCCCGAGTCTAGCTTTCCTGTCACCCAGTCAAAGAAGCTGATAAGATTGGATTGGCATGACCTGCCCCTAGTGAATCCATGTTGACAGGGATCCCTCAGATTCTCCTCATCCAATATCGTGTCTAATTTCCCTTTAAGTAGAGTTTCCATGAGTTTACACACTATTGATGTGAGACTTACTGGTCTGTAATTCGCAGCCTCCGCTCTGCAACCCTTTTTGTGCAGAGGAACAACATTGGCAGTTTTCCAGTCCAGGGGAACTCTCCCCGTACTTAGGGAGAGATTGAAGAGCATGGCTAACGGTTCCGCCAAAACATCGCATAGCTCTCTGAGCACTCTTGGGTGCAGATTGTCCGGTCCCATGGCTTTGTTCACCTTGAGCCTTGACAGTTCTTTGTAAACATCAGCTGGTGTGAACTCAAACTCCTGAAATGGGTCATCCATGCTTTGCTTTGCATCCAGCCGAGGTCCGTGCCCTGGTGCCTCGCAGGTAAAGACTGAACAGAAGTAATCATTCAGTAGTTTGGCTTTATCGGAGTCAGTTTCCACATAATTCCCGTCTGGCGTTCTAAGGCGCACTATCCCGTTTGTGTTCTTTTTCCTGTCGCTAATGTATCTGAAGAAGGATTTGTCCCCTTTCTTGATGTTCTTCGCTAGAGTTTCTTCCATACGAAGTTTGGCCTCCCTGACTGCCGTTTTGACCGCTGCAGACTTTGTCTTGTATTCAACGTTTGCTTCTTTTTCCCCCATGCGTTTGTATGATAGAAATGCTCTTTTCTTCTCCTTGACGAGGTATGATACCTCATCTGTGAACCATTGGGGTTTCCTTTTTCTTTGTTGTTTGGTTACCGATTTTATGTAGCGGATAGTTGCCTCATGAAGGATCGATTTCAAGGTTGTCCACATATCTTCCACATTATCAGTTACTTTTTGAACCTGCAGCGTCTGGTAGACGAAATCTCCCATGCGTGCGAAGTCAGTGCCCCTGAAATTGAGTACCCTTGTTTTTGTTTGTGATCTAGGGAAGCCTTTCTTAAGGTTAAACCATACCATGTTATGGTCACTGGTGGCTAGCGTCTCTCCCACCGAGACGTCCGAGACACTTTCCCCATTTGTAAGTACCAGGTCCAGGATGGCCTGGGCCCTAGAGGGCTCTAGTACCATTTGTTTGAGCCGTACTCCCTTCATGGACGTTAATATCCTCCTGCTATCACAAGTTGTCGCTGATAGTGTGTTCCAGTCTACATCAGGCATGTTGAAGTCTCCTAATAGAACAGCCTCGCCCCGTAAGGTGATATTCTCAATGTCTTCAATTCGATTCGCCACAACACCTTCCTTAAAGCTGTCTACATTCAGGGGGCGGACAATGCCTTGGCGGACAACTTGAGTCATCTTCTAAAGCCTCACGAATGGACTCTCCATTTCACGCCCCTTCATCACATCTTCTCTCTGTGGGGGAACGCCTCAGATAGACCTCTTTGCAGCCCCCCACAACTTCAAACTGCCTCAGTTCTGCTCCAGGATCTACACACCTCATCGTCTCAAGGCAGATGCTTTTCTTCTGGACTGGGGGAATCTCTTTCTGTATGCGTTTCCTCTCATTCAAAGGACTCTGGTCAAGCTCAAGTCTGACCGGGCCACCATGATTCTGATTGCTCCTCGGTGGCCCAGGCAACCTTGGTACTCTCTTCTTCTGCAACTCAGCTGCAGGGAGCCCTTCCTTCTACCAGTGTTTCCATCTCTGCTTACGCAGCATCAGGGATCTCTGCTTCATCCCAACCTGCAGTCGCTACACCTGACAGCTTGGTTCCTCCCAGTGTAACTCCCCTTCAGTTTTCACCAGCTGTGCAGGATGTTTTGGAAGCTTCAAGGAAGCCTGCTACTAGAATATGCTATTCCCAGAAATGGACTAGATTTTCTACTTGGTGTTTTTCTCATCACAAGGAGCCTCAACATGCCCCCTTGTCCTCTGTTTTGGACTACTTTTTGCACCTGTCTCAATCTGGCCTCAAGCCTACATCGATCAGAGTCCATCTTAGTGCAATTGCTGCTTTCCACCAGCCTCTTCAAGGGAAACCTCTTTCTGCACATCCTGTGGTTTCCAGATTCATGAAAGGACTTTTCCATGTCAATCCTCCCCTCAAACTGCCTCCAGTGGTTTGGGACCTCAATGTTGTTCTTTCTCAACTTATGAAGCCTCCATTTGAACCTCTTCACAAGGCTCCTCTGAAATTCCTCACTTGGAAAGTGGTGCTTCTCATTGGCCTCACTTCTGCCCGTCGAGTGAGTGAACTTCAAGCATTGGTTGTGGATCCGCCCTTTACAGTGTTTCATCATGACAAGGTGGTCCTTCGCACTCATCCCAAATTCCTCCCCAAGGTGGTCTCAGAATTTCACCGAATCAATCCATTGTTCTTCCTGTGTTTTTTCCAAAGCCTCATTCTTATCCTGGAGAATCAGCTCTTCACACTCTGGACTATAAACGTGCTTTGGCTTTCTACCTGGAACGCACCAAGCCTCACAGAACTGATCCTCAACTTTTCATCTCCTTCGATCCGAACAAGTTGGGATGCCCTATCTCTAAGCGCACCATCTCCAACTGGATGGCGGCTTGTATCTCTTTCTGCTATGCCCAGGCTGGATTACCCCTTCACAGTAAAGTCACAGCCCATAAGGTCAGAGCAATGGCAGCCTCTGTAGCTTTCCTCAGATCGACATCGATTGAGGAGATTTGTAAAGCTGCCACTTGGTCCTCGGTTCATACCTTCACCACACACTATTGTCTGGATACCTTCTCCAGACGGGATGGACAGTTTGGCCAAACAGTGTTGCAAAATTTATTCTCCTAAGTTGCCAGTCTCCCTCCATCCCTTTGTGGTTAGCTTGGCGGTCACCCACTAGTGAGAATACCTGCCTGCTTGTCCTGGGATAAAGCAATGTTACTTACCGTAACAGTTGTTATCCAGGGACAGCAGGCAGCTATTCTCACGTCCCACCCACCTCCCCTGGGTTGGCTTCTTTGCTAGCTATCTGAACTGAGGAGACATGCCCGGTGCATCGGGCGGGAAGGCTCTCGCGCATTCGAGGTGTGGGCAACTCGAAACTTCTAAAAGTTTCTACAAGCAAGTATGCTTGTGAGATGTCCGCATCGGGGCTCCGTTGGATGACGTCACCCACTAGTGAGAATAGCTGCCTGCTGTCCCTGGATAACAACTGTTATGGTAAGTAACATTGCTTTGTCCAACTTACCCCCTAAGGGCTAGATTCACTAACCCCAGAGTCTGTCTCTGACCCGTTCCCGATTGCATGTAGGCCGATGAATTCACAAAAGGCCTGCATGCAAATGGGGACGATCATTGACATACTCCACCCATGGTTAGGATCGCTAGAGAACGATCTTGGAGCATGCGCAGACCCTGACAGTAGTGACAGGAGAAGTAGCCTCCTGTCACTGCTGTCAGGGCTTTTGCCGGCTTTTTTTTTTTCCATTTTTTTTAATAGGCCGCAAAATATCAGGCCTATAAAAAGAAAAAAAAAAGCCTCCCGACCGGCACGGCACCCTCCTCCCCCCCCGACCGGCATGGCCTGACCCGACACCCCTGTACTTAAAAATTTGGGAGCAGGAGGGGTGCTCAGTCCCTTCTGCTCCATAGGCCTCCCTCCCGCCGCCGGCCCGGCCATCCCCAGCCCTGCCCGACACTGTCCTTCCAAAAAGTTGGGAGCAGGAGGGGTGCTCAGTCCCTCCTTCTCCTTAGGCCTCCCATTCCCCGACCGGTCCGGCCTGGCCCACCCCCTGCCCGGCCTCCTGTATCTCCAGTTGGGAGAAGGAGGGGTGCTCAGTCCCTCCTGCTCCTCCCGACTCCAGTGACGCGTCTGCCTGGGCTTTAGGTCTCGCCCCAGTGCATCATGTGATACACAGGGAGAAGCCTAAGGCCCTGATTGGCTCAGGCACCACTGGCCCCTCCCAAGAGGGTAGGAGCCTGAAGCGCCTGAGCTAATCGGGGCCTTGTGCTCCTCCCTATGCATCACATGATGCACTGGGGCGGGGCCTAAGGCCCAGGCAGATGCGTCACTGGAGTCGTGAGGAGCAGGAAGGACTGAGCACCCCTCCTGCTCCCAACCTTTTGGTAGGACGGTGTCGGGGGGGATGAGTCACGTGCCGATCGGGGGGGTGACTCGGCTGGTGTCAAGAGGGAGTTGGCATCCCTCCTGCCATATTCACGCGGGCGGGGAGGGTAGCGTCAGGTGGTGGCAGGAGGGAGTGGGCATCCCTCCTGCTATTTGTGGGTCGCCAGGGAGGGGATCACATTTGTCCATGAAAAAAAAAAAGAATAAAGAAGACAGGCAGGCCTGTCAAAAAAACCTGCAGACCTGTCAGTAACTCATTTATCGACATGTCTGCAGCAGTTGAGTTTGACAATAGTAAAACCTGATTCAAAATAGCCAAGCAATTGTTAGTGAATCAATCACTTGGCTATTTTGCATGGGGTTTTACTAATTTGCATTGGAGTATCGGGATCAGATTGCTACACTGGTTAGTAAATTGGGTCGGAGGGAAATCTGGTTTCAAAGGGGTTGCAAACCAATCGGTACATGATCGGTTTGCTTAGTGAATCCAGCCTTAAACTTGCACACTCAAATTTCCACATGCAAATTATACAGTAGAATAAGATCAGTTGTGCGTGTAAGTTCAACAATTGGCTGTTATTGGCTATAATTGGCCTTAATTTGCACCAATTAGCAATTATGTGCATAACTGCCCTTAGTCAACATTCCATGAGTTGCATGCTCAAATTCCAGAGTGCACAACTTTCAGGGTCGGGGGCAGGTTAGGCAATTAGATGTGAGCTTTACACTGGCCATTGAACTTGTGTAACTGCTCCAGCTTAAAGTTAGGCATATAAATGCAGACTTATACTAGTATTTTATAATGACAGTTGGGTGCATAACTGCTGTTTATAGAATTCACACTTAGTGTACATTATCTCAGTGCCTAAATTTCAGCAGGCTTTTAAGCATTGACCCCTTAGAATCAATTTTTATTTTTTCCAGATTGCCTTTGTTTAAAATAAAATGAACAAAACAAAAACTAAAAGAAAAAAAACAAAACCTGTTGCCAACAGATTTTTTTTTGTTTGCCTGCTACCTGTTTACTATTTTCCCTATTCTATGTTAAAAGCAAACTTTAACTAGGAAGTTACATTTTAATGAAGGCATTCTATCTTGCTTGTTCTCAGAGAAAGCCAAGTTATTTACTTGTAGCAGATACTCTTCATGGAACTGCTTAAATAGCCAAAAAAAGGATCAAAGCGGTTAACAACCAATCAGAGTAATAAAAAGAACTCCATTTAAATAGTAAAGAAAAAGAAAAAAATATATACACATTTCTAATGCATACATGAACCTCACTCCTTCCTTTGAAGTTGTATTCCCTATAAATTTATTTAAAAAGTGAGGCAATCCATATGGTGATGCAGTGTAGGAAGTATGGCAATGCATGGTTAGTATTGCCAGAAAACTACATTCTTCCTTTGTTACATCTTTCCTGTATTGGGTTTTGTCAAATGGCATACCCATTTTCAATTATTTTTCCTCTGCTGGCATTGGAAGATACTTGCTATATGTAGGTAACTTGGTTTTCTTGCTCTTTGACTTTTTTGTTGTTGTGAGCTGGAGTGCCTGTGCAATATAATATAAAAATAAGAAATGTGCAGCGGTGGCCAAAAAAGCAAACAAGATGCTAGGAATTATTAGAAAAGGGATAGTAAATAAGACTAAGAATTCTATAATGCCTCTGTTTTACTCCATGGTGCAACTTTACCTTGAGTATTGTGTTCAATTCTGGTTGAAGTATGTCAAAAAGAGATATAACGGAATTAGAAAATGTTCAAAGAAGAGCGACCAAGATGATAAAGGGGATGTAATTCCTTTAGTATAAAGAAAGACTAAAGAGGTTAGGGCTCTTCAGCTTGAAAAAGAGATGGCTGAGGAGAAATATGATTGAAGTCTACAAAATCCTGAGTGGTGTAGAATGGGTACAAACGAATCGATTTTTTACTCTATCAGAAATTACAAAGACTAGGGATACCCGATGAAGTTACAGAGAAATACTTTTAAAACCAATAGGAGGAACTATTTTTTCACTTGGAGAATAGTTAAGCTCAGGAATGTGTTGCCAGGGGATATGGTAACAGTGGTTAATATAGCTGGTTTTAAAAAAGGCTTGAACAAGTTACTAAAGGAAAAATCCATAGTCTGTTATTGAGACAGACATGGGGAAGCCACTGCTTGTCCTAGGATCAGTAGCATGGAATGTTGCTTTTTGGGGTTTTGTTTTTTATTTTTTGGCCATTAGATTGGCCATTGTGGAAAACAATACTGGGCTAGTTGGACCATTGGTCAGACCTGATATGGCTATTCTTATGTTCTTTTGAAGGAAAGAGAACAAAAGGAGGAGAACATAAGAATTGCCACTGCTGGGTCAGACCAGTGGTCTATCGTGCCCAGCAGTCCGCTCACATGGCGGCCCTTAGGTCAAAGACCAGTGCCAGTTTCTCTTTTTTCCGCTTTCCTGTCTTCTGCAAATTCTTCTCTTGATAACCATTGGTTCCTCCTATCATGGTTCAGCATTTCTCCCTCTCTCTTCGTTTCCTCCCATTGTAAGCATGCTCACTCTCTTTTGTCCTGATCAATCTCCCTCTTTCCCCCTCCCCACTCCTGCACAGCATATCTTCTCCTCTCCTCTATCCCAAGGGAAACATGTCTTCCTCTCTCTCTCACTGTCCAACATTTCTCTTTCTCTCATTCCCTCCCTTGCTGCAAAGGGATCTGGGAACAAGAGAGAGGGATCCAGGGTGCATCTCTCCCATCCCCTCTTCTGCCATATCCAACATTTTCCCCTCTCTCATCCCCCGGATCATGTGCAGCATGTTTTGTCCCTGCTCATCAGTCGCATGCGCAACATTTCTCCTTATATCACCCCTCTCCAGCACCATGTCATATTTCACCCTCCATTCCCTCCACCATAATGTCCAACATTCCTCCCTCTTGCATCCCGTTCAGTCTGTTCCACTATTTCCTCTCCATCATCATAACATTTCTCCCTCTCATCTTTTCTTCCCTATGCATTTGTACCTCGCTCCTCTCGCACTGTACCCAAAGTTTCTCCTCTTTCTTACATTCCCCATATACACCATCTCTTTCCCTCTCACTGACACGCCCAACATTTCTCCCTTTCTATTCCCACCCCCACCTCAGCATCTCTTTCCCTCCCTCCCTCCATCCATCCATCCTATGTCCCAAGTTCGTGCCTCCTTCTTCTCTCCCTTATCTGTCTCAAATTCATGCCCCATCCCTTCTGTGTCCCAATGTATTCCCGACTTCTCTTCGGTGTCCCAAGTTTTGGCCCCTCCCTTGACCCAGCACACTCCCTCCTTTATCCCAAGTTCATGCCCCATCTCTCTCCATTCCTTGGTTTAACTCATGCTCGCGCCCTCCTTCTTTTCTATGGCCCAACTACTTTGGTGCACCCCTTCCACGTCAGAGAGAAAGCTTCTGGGCGGCATGCTGGGAGTGCTGAATGCTGCTCTGTAGAGGAGCGAGTACAGATGGAAGGTAGGAAAAGGTGGCACACTAAGGTATTCAAGCCCCTCGAGGTGCCTCCAACCCTTTGGGATTCTAGTGACCCCAGGGGGGAACCCCATGAGATCCCCGTCGTCCCCGTTTCTGTTCAGTTCACTAATGTAAAAGCTATTAAACTGGAGCTTGCAGCCATTTATTGAAGTTGTCTGAACTCCATCTTTAGTTTAGTCTTTCATCCATTTTTAGTTTTTTTTTTCATCATAAATCAATTGTTTGCTACTTCTTACATACAAACTAAAGCCTCAAGGGTGTGTCATGGCTATTGGTAACAAATTGCCAAGACTTTATGGTCACAGAAATGCACAAGGCATTGAGCAGCCTTGGTTTTCAGAGATTTCTTCCTAGAATCTTCAGGCAAATCTTACTGTCAGATGTATAGAATTGCTATATGCCATGACTTCAGGTATTAATTGCTGATTGTTTTTCTTTGGTAGAATTCCAATGGGATTTACACTGGCTTCATTAAAGTTCAAATGGAACTAAGCAGACCTATCACTGTACGAACTCCAGTAAATTCAAAACTCCATTCTTGCAATAACAACGAGGCTGCATTTTACCTGCCTAAAGGCTACATGAACACACTTCACATCAGTAGCACTAACACTTGTCGTGAAGTTATTGAAGCCCTGCTGAAAAAGTTCTTGGTCGCTGATAATCCTGCCAAGTTTGCACTTTATAAGCGCTGCCAGAAGGAAGACCAAGGTATTGTCCATGTTGTATAATTCTGTGTATGATGGGTTTGTATTAACAAATGTTTGTCAATTTGAATAAGTTACTGAGCTGGCAGTATAATTTTTGAAAAAAATTTTGATTTAATTTGATATAATTACTTAATATACTGCTTAATGAAGTGAAATTTTAGCGTCTCTGTCACAGTAACAGCTCCGATGCTCATACTGGAGAAAGAAAATTTTGAAGTCAATAAATTTATAATCCAGCAAAAACCTGCTCAAAAATGCATGTTTTTGGGAGCTTGCGAAACCCATGCATCTTATTTTAAATGTATTTCTAGCATGATATTATCAAATCTCTTACTCTTAGTTTTCAAATGAATTGCAGTGTATAGAATGATATGGGTACAAATTTTTCCTGATCCCCACAAGAACTCAATTTTCCTGTCCTGTCCCCGCAAGTTTTGTCGCTGTTCCTATACCTGCCCTATTCCTGTAAGCTCAGCCTTAACCGCACAAGTCTCGAGCACTTATGATTTTAAAGTGTTTGAGGCTTGTGCAGAAGAGGACAGAGCTTGCAGGAATGGGGCACAGACATAAAAAGAACTCGTTGGGATGGAAAAATGAGTTCCCAAGGGGACGGGGAAAAATTTGTCCCCGTGTCATTCTCTACTGCAGTGTTCTGGACAAAATGAAATCTCTTCAAACTAATCTTTGTAAGATCCAAACAGAGAGTGTTACAATACTTACTGGTGACAAAGGCATGGACCAACTTGATCAAATTTTCCTTAGAGAGAAGAGGCTTCAGCTGTGGAGTCAGTCTCAATTGAAAGTATCAGGATTTCACCACAAGGTCAGTTTGTTTATCAAATTCCAGTGACTTGTCGTAGTGGAAACCTAGGGTGACAATTTGCTCCTTAAGTGGAACAGGCATGCCCAGCATCTTCGGATTATTCTTACGAGACAGCCAAACCGTAGCTGACTTTTTACATTGAAAAACAAATATTTGAAGTGTAGCCTGATCTCGGTTGGAGTCAGGCACCCGCTGTGCTACCAGTGTCGTCGAGTCCGGAAATGGATCGGCCTTTGCCTAACACCTCTAATTCCATTCCTGCCAAGACCTCCACCTTCACTCCAGCTCAGTTTCCTTCGGGGTCAAAATCTTCAACCTTGACCTTGATCAAATCTCTCTTGATCGGGGAGTCTTGATGGGGCTCAGCTAATTATTCCCCTGGGGCGCCGTTATCCTTGGTGTCTCCATCAGCTATGATAGCTCAGCCAACCCTTACGGACATGCCACCTCTAGAACCAGTGGGTCTGGTGGGTCTGGGGATCTTCAGGACATATGTCTCGAAATCGAGGCAAGATTCTCCCTCAAGGTCATATTCTTCGGAATCTATAGCCACATCAATTGTACCAGCTTCAGTGGTCTTGGTGCCAGCTTGCAGAGTATGTTGGAAGTTATTCTGCATCAGGAGTTTGGTAACATGCTTGCCAAATTAACCTCTTTCCTCAACCCTGCTTCCTGCACGCCAGCCTGAACACTCAGCAGTAATACAAGGAGTCGAGTCCTTGAGAGTGCTTCAAGAAACACCAACACACTCTATCCAAGGAATTGAGTCCTTGCGAGTGTCTTGAGAAAAATCAACACACTCTATCCAAGGAGTCGAGTCCTTGCGAGTGTCTCGAGAAAAACCAACACACTCTTATCCAA
Source organism: Geotrypetes seraphini (assembly GCF_902459505.1). NCBI lineage: Eukaryota > Metazoa > Chordata > Amphibia > Gymnophiona > Dermophiidae > Geotrypetes > Geotrypetes seraphini. The sequence goes on along the minus strand of NC_047092.1, from coordinate 78,306,505 downwards.
GGAGTTGAGTCCTTGCGAGTGTCTTGAAAAAAAACCAACACACTCTATCCAAGGAGTTGAGTCCTTGCGAGTGTCTTGAGAAACACCAACACTCTATCCAAGGAGTCGAGTCCTTGCGAGTGTCTTGATAAAAACCAACACACTCTATCCAAGGAGTTGAGTCCTTGCGAGTGCCTCGAGAAACACCAACACACTCTAAACAAGGAGTCGAGTCCTCTTCAGTGCCTCGAGAAATACCAACACATTCTAAACAAGGAGCCGAGTCCTTTTCAGTGCCTCGAGAAACACCAACACACTCTAAACAAGGAGCTGAGTCCTTTTCAGTGTCTCGACTTTGATCTCTACCTTCCAGCCCTACCTCTGTGCATAAGGCGTTGCCTTCTTTGAGGCACAGGGTGATGACTCCTCGACATTCCTCATTGAGACTCCATTCAAGATCACTACCTCGTTCTCCGAGGCACAGTTCTCTCCACACCATTGTCGAGGTATTCATTGAGACCCAGGTCCTCTTCTCGAGACAGGCCTTGTCTCTCGAGGCATAGGCAGTCCTTGAGTCAGCCACCTTCCTTCTTGAGGAAATCTACAGCAGAACCACTTTTGTCAGTTGAGTCCTTCTCCTGTGGTTTTTCATCAGCTGGTTCTTTTTTGCCCATGGACAGGTATCCATTATTCCACAGAGGCTTCACCATCTTTCTTTGCCATGAGACATACTTCGAGGGGTGCCCTGTCGACTTTGACTCAACGGGATCTCCCCTCTTCTGCTTCGATGCCCTTTACTCCATTTTTATGCCAACTGAGTAACGATCTTAACATCATGTTTCAGTCTGATTCAACATACTCTAAAGAGTATTTGGAAGGACTGGGTATATCTCATCCTCCTACAGATTCATTAAAATTACCCATGAATGGCATTCTCACTCAAACTTTCAAAAGAAATCTTGCTACACCTTATTCCATTCCTGTTGTGCCAGCGAGGCTGGAATCTCGATATCAAATGGTTCACTGTATGGGATTTGAAAATTCTCAACTATTCATCAATCTCTTCTTGTTGGGTCTTCCTTGAAAACAAACCAATCCGACAGTCCCACCTGACCGACAGGGAATGGCCATGGATAAATTTGGCCGACGCCTGTATCAAAATTCTATGATGACAAATAGAATTTTAAATTACAACTTTGTCTTTACATCATATCTCAAATATTGGGTCAGTGCTATGCCCACTTTTTTCAAGTACCTTCCAGAGCATCGCCTGACAGAGTTCCAGCATATGCATTCCACTCTGGCACAACTTTGCATGATGCTTTTGAGATGTCCTCCAGGGCTAATGCTTTTTCAGTGGCGATGCGCCATCTTGCCTGGCTCCATCCTATGGATATGGACCCAAATCTACAAGATTGACTGGCCAACATACCATGCCAAGGCAGTGAGATGTTTGGTGACTCCATTGAGGCAATTACAAAGCGCTTGTCAGCATGAGAAGTCATCTGCCTCCATCATCAGATCAAACCCAAACCCTTCCACAGATAAGGGTTATACACCTTTTCCATCTTCTCAAAGATGTTTTCCTCAGAAGGCAGTACCTGATTCAAGGCCGCCTCTTAAGAAAACAGCAGCTTCAACAGAATCAATGGCTGCAGCGTAAACCTCAGACTCCTGCTGCACCTAAGTCTTTTTAACCAACTCAGCAGAGAGCATAACCTTATTCATTTTACCTCTCTCATCTCTTTTTTCCATAGGAAGTCATTTCCATTTTTTCTACCAAGGATGGGACCTCACTTTCATCAGAGAAGGTTTTTCTCTGTACTTCCTTCCGATTGCAGAAAAGTATCCTTTTAATCTTTCCAGATCTTTGTCCCAAAGAAGACGGGGGGATCTGCAACCTATCCTGGACACCTTCCTTGTCCCAGATTAATTTCAAATGCTGTCTATAGCATCATTGTATCCTCTTCTGGATCAACCCGATTGGTTATGCTCCCTGGATCTCGGAGGCTTACACATTTCTATTCCTCCAGCCTCTGACTCAATCTGTGGATTTCAAATGGGAAATCATCATTTTCAGTACACAGTACTGTTTTTTGGCCTAGATCATCTTCCCGGTTTTTTCACCAACTGGCTGATACTGGTGGCAGCAGCTTTGCGCAGCCCTGGTCTCCATGTATTTCCATAATTGGACAATTGTTTCTTCAACAATTCAACATCTTTGGGGGTCCTTGTAGTGACTCAATGGATTATTTGGGTTTTCCAACAATTGGGATTCCAAATCAACTTTCTAAAATCTCAGCTCCAACCTCTCAAAATCCTACAGTTCAAGGGAGCTGTACTGGACACTGTGTACCTTAGAGAATTCCCTCCACAGCATCAGGATGCTCTCATTCAACTTTGTCATACCTCTTTTTACTTTTAGTGAGACACATAATGGTTCTCCTAGATCAGTGGTCCCCACCCTGTCCTGGAGGACCACCAGGCCAGTCAGGTTTTTGGGATATCCCTAATGAATATGCATGGGGCAGATTTGCATGCACCTCCATTATATGCAAATCTCTCTCATGCATATTCATTAGGGCTATCCCAAAAACCCGACTGGCCTAGTGGTCCTATAGGACAGGGTTGGGGACCTCTGTCCTAGATAACATAACTCCTTTTGCCAGATTTTACCTCAGAAATCCATCAGTGGATCATGGCATCTCAGTGAGGGCATTCTTTTGACCCACTCTCAGCACATTACAATGACTCCTTCGTCCCACTGGTGAATGCTTTCTTCCAATCTCTCCAGAAACGCCCCCTCATCAGAAGGTCCTCTCCTCGACCTACCCTTTGGGGACTCATCTCGATGGTCTCCGTACTCAAGGCCACTGGTCCACCATAGATCGTTAGTGTCACATAAATCTATTGGAACTCAGAGCGATCTTCAATGCTCTCAAAGCTCTTCAGCATCTTCTTCAAGATCAAGTAGTCCTATTTTGGGCCGACAATCAAGTTGCCATGTCAACTGCGTCAACAAGCAGGAAGACACGGGATCTCTCCCTCTCTCCCAGGAAGCTCAAAAGGTGTGGAATTGTGTAATCCTTCACAACACCTTTCTAAAAGCGATTTATTTTCAAGGAGTGAAAAACTGTCTGGCGAACAAATTGAGTCATCTTCTACAACCTCACAAATGGACACTCAATTCCTTGCCCCTTCATCACATTTTTTCTCAGTGGGGGACTCCTCAGATATATCTTTTTGCATCTCCCCACAACAACAAACTGCCTCAATTCTGCTCTCCAGGGTAAACTCTCCTCATCGCCTTGAGGTAGATGCTTTTCTTCTGGAATGGACGAATCAGTTTCTATATGCATTTCCTTCATTTCCTCTCATTCTCAAGACACTCGTCAAACACGAACATGCCACCACGATTCTGATAGCTCCTCGGTGGCCCAGACAACCATGGTTCTCCCTTCTGCTTCAACTTAACAGCAGGGAGTCACTACTTCTAGCAGTTTTTCCCCCTCTGCTTACATAGAGTCAGCTTCATCCCAACCTGCAGTCTCTACACCTGACAGCTTGGTACCTCTCAAACTAACTGCCACTCTACAGTTTTCTCAATCTGTCAAGGACATTTTAGAGGCTTCTAGGAAGCCTGTCACTAGGCAACCAGAAATGGTCTAGGTTTTCTGCTTGGTGCACCATTCATCACCAAGAGCCTCAATCTACCTCCTGGTCTTCAGTTTTGGATTACCTGTTGCATTTATCTCAATCAGGCCTCAAATCAACATCTATTAGAATCCATTTCAGTGCAATTGCTGCTTTCCAACAGCCACTTGAAGGGAAACCTCTCTCTGCTCATCCTGTGGTTTCCAGATTTATGAAAGGACTTTTCAATGTCAAACCACCTCTCAAACCGCCTCCAATGGTTTGGGATCTCAATGTTGTTCTTGCTAAGTCTTTGGCTCATATGAAATATCTCACTTGGAAAGTGGTCTTTCTCATTGCTCTCACGTCTGCTCGCAGAGTCAATGAGCTACAAGCTTTAGTAGTGGACTCACCTTTCACAGTATTCCATCACAACAAGGTGGTCCTCTGTACTCATCCAAAATTCTTACCAAAAGTTGTTTCAGAATTTCATCTCAATCAATCCATTGTACTTCCAGTGTTTTTGCCAAAGCCTCATTCTCGTCCTGGACAAACAGCTCTTCATACTCTGGACTACAATCATGCTTTGGCTTTCTACTTACAAAGGACTAAGCCACATAGATCTTCTCCTCAACTTTTTGTCTCCGATCCAAACAAGTTGGGACACTTAGTTTCCAAGAGAACAATTTCCAACTGGTTGGCTGCTTGCATCTCTTTCTGCTATGCTCAGGCTGCTATGCTTGCATCTCTTTTTGCTATGCTTGCATCTCTTTCTGGTTGGCTGCTTGCATCTCTTTCTGCTATGCTCAGGCATCTATAGGGTTGAGTCACAGCCCATAAAGTTAGAGCCATGGCAGCATCTGTAGCTGTCCTTAGATCTCCTCTTATTGAGGAAATCTGCAAAGCTGCCACTTGGTCCTCGGTTCATACATTCACCTCTCATTACTGTCTGGATTCTTTCTTCAGACAGGATGGCCACTTTTGGCCAGACAGTTTTACAAAATTTATTCTCCTGAATTGTGAACACTCCTCCCCCATCCCATTCTAGTTAACTTGGGGGTCACCCATATGTTGAGAATATGCTGCCTGCTTGTCCTGAGGTTAAGCACAGTTACTTATCGTAACAGGTGTTATCCAGGGACAGCAGGCAGATATTCTCACATCCCACCTCCACCTGCTGTCCCTGAATAACACCTGTTACGGTAAGTAGAGAAGAAGAAGAGAATATCAATTTTAAATTTGGCTGCTACATAACACTACTGGTCCACATTCTTTGAGTTTCTGAGGAGATCCAATTTATGGTCTTTAGCATAGGACTGCCATGATGGGCTGATTTGATTAAGAGGGGAATAAAAAATGGGGAGGGAGGGGGAAGAACAAGGTGTTACAAATGAAAGCTTCTAGCATTGCAGTCTTGGTGAAGGATCAGCTATTATTTCTTAAATAATTGGTTTCAGCAATTGGGTTTTTTTTGTTTGAAATATTTTTATTGAACAGAAAAATTATTGAATGGGACAGTACATGTACTCAGTCAATACACTGGTAACAAGAACAAATGAAATCCCTTGCAGGCTAAGGAGAGGGGGGCTAAATACCAGTCCCCAGAGCAAACAATAACATCAAACCAAGATCATGGTGCAAAAAAGAAACAGGCCGTTCAATCAGTTCCACTTTGTAGCATAGGAAAGGAATAGCTCCCCAAGTGACCCATCCATACAGCCAACTACACACACACAGTCCCCCACTCAAACCACCCCCCAGAACCCCCCCTCCACCTCCCCCAACCGAGTGATCAAGAGTGAAAAAGAAGAGTGTCATAAAAAGCTAATCTCCAACAGTGCCGCCTCCCAGAGAGACCTGTATAATCGTTGAGAGGGAGATGCCCCCCCCTCCGAGCTCTACAAAGTTCCCAGCGAGCCACTTTCGCAAGGGACCGCTTCTACTCCAGAACCTCAGGAGCAAGCTCATCCATCCAGATCCGGAGCACTCCCTGTTTAGTCACCAACAAGGCAGTGTAGAGAAAGCGCCAATGTTCTGTTCCCAAACCCTGATCCAGCACCTCCCCCACACATCCCAAGACCTGGAGCAGATAAGACCACTGGAAGGGTTTTCCCACTATCTGGGCCAGAAAATTCAACACCCCATTCCAGTAAGTGCTCAGTGACGGACACTCAAACATCATGTGCAGTAGGGTCCCTTTCAGTCACCTGCACTTAATACACTCATCCGAGTCCCAGAGACCCGCCCGCACTCCCCTGTCCCTAGTAAAATATGTACGGTGTAGCAATTTGTTCTTGTTCATTTGTTCCAGTTATTCAGCCCTCCCCCAATCCGCCGCCTCCACCAGAGCAGGGCCCGCTGCAGTGGGTCCAGCCACACCGAATTACAACCCAATCTTTTGGAGTGACATAGTTTTAGAGAGGGGAAGGCGAACAGCTGAATTCTGCGGGAGTGCCTGTTTATGTGATTCAGGTAGAAGTGAGGATTGATGGTTTGGGGATAGGCCAAATACTGTTTTATAACAGAAGCAGGCAAATTTGAATAGGACTCTGGATTCCAAGGGTAGCCAATGAAGTTTGTGGTAAAAATGGGTGACGTGTTCCTATTTGAGGTGGACCGCGGTGTTCTGGATCATTTTAAGTCTCCTAATGGTTTTCTTCGTGGAGCTCAAGTAAATGATATTGCAGTAGTCCAGTATGCTAAGGATGGAGGATTTTACTAGCAGGCGGAATGAGGTCTCGTCAAAGTATTTTTTAATGGTGCGGAGTTTCCAGAGCACCGAGATGCTTTTCCTGACTGTGATATCTGTGTGTTTCTCCAGGGATAGATGTTTATCTAGTGTGACTCCCAGTATTTTTAAGGTTTGTTCGAGGGGGAAAGTAGATCCTTTCACTTGAATTGTGTTGTCTTTGATTTTGTCTTTGGGGGTAGCTAGTAAAAATTTTGTTTTGTCGGAATTTAGTTTTGGTCTGTAAGATGACATCCAGCGTTCTATCTGAGTGAGTATACTTGAAAATGAGGTGAGGAATTCTGGTGTGAAGCTGGTTAGCGGGATGACTATTGTGATGTCATCCGCGTAGATGAAGAATTTGAATTTGAGGCTTTGCAGGAGGTTTCCTAGGGAGATAGGTAAACATTAAATAGGGTGGGGGACAGGGGGGAGCCCTGTGGAACTCCGCAGGAGTTGTCCCAGCTGTATGAGAGAGAGTTGTTTTTGAAGACCCTGTATGATCTGTTTCGTAGGAACCCGTGGAACCAGTTAAGGACTTGGCCGGAGATGCCGATGTATGCAAGGCAGTCTAGGAGAATGGTGTGGTCGACTAGGTCGAAAGCACTGCTCAGGTCGAGTTGGACGATCAGGGCGCTAGAGCCCTGGCTGAAGAGTGTGTGAAGGTGGTCCAGTAGAGAGGCTATAATGGTTTCGGTGCTGTGATCAGAGCGAAAGCCTGATTGATTGTCATTTAGGATATTGAATTTTTCCAGATGTGTGGTAAGTTCGGCATTTACCACCCAAAAAGGACCCGTACAGGGCTATAAGATAGGTAATAGAAAGGAGAGACACCCGGGCATTGCCTACAAACAACAACGTCATCCGCAAACTTGCTCTCCTCCCCCCAATACGAATACCAGTAATGTAGGGAGAGGCCCGAATCTTAGCTGCCAAGAGCTCGAGTGAGAGAATAAACAACAGGGGGGGATAGAGGGCAGCCCTATTGCGTCCCTCTCCACAACGGGAAGGAGTCCGTACGACGCCGATTTATAAGCAACTGAGCAGTCGGAGCGGTATACAGTCGAACTACCCAATCATGAAATGAGCCAGTAATGTCGAACCGCTGTAAGATCCAAAAAAGATAAGGCCACACAACCCTGTCAAAAGCCTTCTCGGCATCCAGACTGGCCAAAAAATCATCACCCGCTCGCCCCCCACCCTCACGCAGTGCCACCAGCGCCTTAAAAATGTTAGCAGAGGAAAAGCAGCCAGGGACGAACCCCACCTGATTGGGGTGGATAAGAGACGGTACCACCTGCGCCAACCGTTGAGATAAAATCGCCGTGAGAAGCTTCATGTCCTGATTAAATAATGAAATAGGCGGATAAGAGCCCACAAGCTCAAGGTCCTTACCCGGTTTAGGGAGCACCACCACATGGGCATGGTTCTGCTCAGGAAGCTACCGGTCGGTGACTTGCATATCTGCGTACATAGCACACAGAGCAGGTCCAATGTGGGGTCGGAGGATCTTGTAAAACTCAGGCCCCATACTGTCAGGTCCCGCGGCTTTAGCTAGTTTCAGATTACCGATAGCAGCGGAAACCTCCGTGCAGGAGATGGGGGCATTCAGCAAGTCCCGATGAGTCTCAGCAAGCTGAGGAAGATCCAGGTCCTGAAAAAAGTGATCCCGAGCTGCAGTATCATAGATGCCCGGGCCATATAGCTCACTGTAAAAACGCACAAATTGGGTTTCAATACCTTTATCCTCTGTGTGCAGCATGGTGGGGCTCTCCCGGTTTCTGCAATTATTATTGGTTAGAAACTGAAAGGAATAGGAGGAAGCTCCTGCAGTAAAACATTAATAGAATCTACTAAACAAGGGCATATTGCTGTAGACATATGTGTTTAATCTGCCTAGGGCTATGGGAATGTTGGCTATGAGCATCTATAGTTTTTAGTGGTTTTCATAAGAACATAAGAATTGCTGCTGCTGGGTCAGACCAGTGGTTCATTGTGCCCAGCAGTCCGCTCACGCGGGTGCCCTTAGGTCAAATACCAGTGCCCTAACTGAGACTAGCCCATACCTGTGTAATATTTCATCTTTCATGCCTGGAGAAATAAGTAAAATACTTAAAATGCACCTTTTCTATTGGATATTTATTTATGTATGTATGTATTCAATTTTTTAGTCTGTCCTCCCAAAGGAGCTCAGAACGGGTTACAAATCAAGTACTCAAGCATTTTCCCTTTCCTTAGCAACAGCAGCAGATAAATCCAGAGACCAAAGGGATAGCACACATCTACCAGCAGGTGTAGATAGAGAAACTGATTAACAGGTGGTCCTATTGGCTGGCATACCTCCTGCATCTTCAGTATGCTCTATCTCCCAGCAGGTGATGGTCGCTATTCAACTAGCTCCTGGATTCTTGCTGTGACTAGGCAATTATTTTCTCCTGTTGCTCTTCAGTGAGGCAGGGGTGTCCGGCTGAATGGTGCCGGCTTTAGGGGTTACACCTGGAAGATCTTCTTCCCCCAGAGAGTGGTAGAAAACTGGAACGCTCTTCCAGAGGCTGTTAAAGGGGAAAACATCCTCCAGGGATTCAAAACAAAGCTAAACAAGTTCCTGCTGAACAAGAACGTTATCCATGCGCTGACGGAAGCACCGCAGCGTTCATGGACTCTCTTTATGCAGCTCACTAAGAACATAAGAATATAAGAATTGCCGCTGCTGGGTCAGACCAGTGGTCCATCGTGCCCAGCAGTCCATTCATGCGACGGCCCTCTGGTCAAAGACCAGTGCCCTGAGACTAGCCCTACCAGCATACGTTCTTGTTCAGCAGGAACTTGTCTAGCTTTGTTTTGAATCCCTGGAGGATGTTTTCCCCTTTAACAGCCTCTGGAAGAGCGTTCCAGTTTTCTACCACTCTCTGGGGGAAGAAGATCTTCCTTACGTTCGTATGGAATCTATTCCCTTTCAACTTTAGAGAGTCCCCTCTTGTTCTCCCTACCTTGGAGAGGGTGAACAACCTGCCCTTATCCACTAAGTCTATTCCCTTCAGTATCTTGAATGTTTCGATCATGTCCCCTCTCAATCTCCTCTGTTCGAGGGAGAAGAGGCCCAGTTTCTCTAATCTTTCGCTATACAGCAACTCCTCCAACACCTTAACCATCTTAGTTGCTCTTCTCTGGACCCTTTCGAGTGTACCGTGTCCTTCTTCATGTACGGCGACCAGTGCTGGACGCAGTACTCTAGGTGAGGGTGCAGTAGTGTTAGTCGCTGCCGCGGTCTCCGTGTGTCGGAAATATACACGTTGACAGTATGACACCTTTTTTGTTTACGGCGGAACTGTTGGGATCGGTAGGAGTATTTTCTCCCGAGCTGAGTTTTTAGTTTTGCTGTGCTTCACCGTTGTTGACATGGGGCCCATCCTCCTTGGCCTGAGAGCACTTTGGGAGAGAGCTTCACCTTAATGCTTGAAACCCAGTTTCGGCATAGTTTTTGAACTAAGTCAGTAGGAGAGGAATTGCCGCTGAGTGAGTTTTGCTGCAGGAGGGGTACCCTGTGCTCTGTACGGGTATCTTCTTCCTCTCTGGAATCCTACATGGTGAGGCTCTACATGTTTTATATATTTTTTCTTCTTTTTAGATTTTCTGTGCAGCGCTGCATGTGTCTGGTAGCGCTATAGAAATTATTCATGGTGCTAGTGATAATTTTCCAGTTGGGGGACACTAGTGGCAGAGTTAGATGGCCTGGTGGCACTTTGTCTTTTCCAGCGGACAGGGCTGGCTATTTCTAGAGCGCCGCAAGGTCTCAGTATGTTGTAGTCTGTCGCTCACACTTCAGAGGCGGTCTTCTTCTGATGTGTGCTAAACAGCACACTATATTTCTTTTCCCTGACCATATAGATTGTTTTCCATGGGGGGGGGGGGGGGTGATTGCAGTTTTAGATTTCTCCTAGTACGTCTTTCCTTTAAGGGCAGTTAGTTTTTTGGAGAAGCTTAAGTGGAGTTCTTTTCAGTTCTACCTGACACGGTTCTGTTTTCAGAATTCCAAGCTGTATAGTCCAGGTTGGCTGTTTTCTACTTCTTCTACTTTTCCTTTTTTCACTGCACAACTGGATTTTTCACAGGAAAGTTCCATTCTTCCATCCAGGACTTACAACTCTCGTCCAGCCTGTAATCCGACCTCCCGCGCTTCACTCGGAAGGGATCTTGTCTCCCTCGGACAGCTCTTTTGGCTTACTAGTGGAGGAGGGGACATGATCATGCCTGGTTAATGGGCTTTAGACATTATTCAGCATCTTTGCAACTTTGAATCCTTCTTTTACGTTCCAGATTCTTATTGGGGTCACCCTGTATTGAGCACCCAAAGGTAACGTTGGTGCAAGGCTCCCTTCAGGTATTACTGGAACTCGGAAGTTACAGTTGTTCAGGAGCAAAGGAGCAAGGAAAGTTATTCCATTTACTTCATAGTGCCCAAGAAGGGGAGATTAGTCTGACTGGTGCTGGATCTCATATGACTCAATTAGTTTCTCAAAGTCAGACTTTTCTGTAGGGAATCTGTGAGATTGGTCATTCCAGCATTTCAACAGGGGGAATTTACAGCTCTACATCTCAAAATAGCCCTACTTACATATTCCATTTGGCCAATGTCTCAGCAGTACCTTTGCTTATCTGTCATAGGACAGCACTATCAGTTTCAGCAGATACTGTTTAGCCTAGCTATGGCTCTATGAAAGTTTTGGAGGTAATCTTAGTAGTGGATCCATTTCGTCGCAAAGAGGGGATTTAGCTGCATCCTTTTTTGTATGACCGGTTGATTCGGACGTCTTCCAGCTATGTCAATTTGACAGACACAAACTGATGATTTTCTTTTCTTCATTTTATGAATGTAAATTTCCAGATTTTCAAAGAAATCTTATGTGCCAATTATTGAAATATCTGAGGCTGTTGTTCGTCACGAAGGTGGAGAATGTGTTTCTTCCCTGAGGCTGGGGTGAGAAGTTACAGTCTCAGGTTCGTCTTCTTTTTCTCTGACCAAGAACAAAAGTATGAGATTCTGTACTGGTTCAAGGATCCACAGTGATGACTATACTGGGGCCTTCTGCTTGCTTTCACGAGAGAATGCTACAGCAGTCCCTTTTGGTTCCAGTGGTTTCCGGTTTCTCAAGGCTCCAATTGTAGTATCCAGTAGGCTCCTCAGACATCGCTCAGCATAATTTGGTGGCTCAGCCAGATCATAGTCAACAAGCATGCCAGGCTGTTGGGTTGGTGGGCTCAATGCCTTCAGTCTTCAGCATAAGGCAGGGGTGTCCAATGTCGGTCCTCGAGGGCCACAATCCAGTCGGGTTTTCAGGATTTCCCCAATGAATATGCATGAGATCCATTAGCATACAATGAAAGCAGTGCATGCAAATAGACCTCATGTATATTCATTGGGGAAATCCTGAAAATCCGACTGGACTGCGGCCCTCGAGGACCGACATTGGACACCCCTGGCATAAGGAGTCTGGTCTCAATATGAGACTCAGTGCAAATTCATTCTTCTAGAGTTGTGGATGCTCAGGTTAGCACTTCAGGAGTTTCAGACCATGCTTATGGCCTGACGATAAAGATCTTTTATGACAGTGCTATGGCGGTGGTATTTTGCAACAGCCAGTGAGGTACATGAAGTCCTCAGTTGGCGAGCAAAGTAATGGTTCTGATGCAATGGGCGCAATCTCATCTTCCTCTTCTGTCGACAGCTCATTTTACAGGTCAGGAAAAGTGTTTAGACAGACTTCCTACAAAAATCTGCATCCTGAGAATTAGCAACTGTCCGCTTAGGTGTTCTAGCTCTTTGTATAGAGATGAGATTTCCTAGAACTAGTCCTCATGGACTCGTCTCGAAATGCAAAGCTTCCTAGGTTCTTCAGCAGACGCAGGAAGTGGTAGTTAGAGGCGGTAGGCGCATTGATTCTTTCTTGCCTCTGGTTTATCTTTAAGTGTTTTCCTTGGGCCGATAATTGCATGGATGTTCTATCTCAGGCTCGCTTTCAGGGTACAGTGATCCTGGTATCTCCGGTTTGGCCCTGACATCCATAGTATGCAGATCTGATGGGTCTTTCAATGGGCGAGCTGTTGAGATTACTGGTTACTCCGGATTTACTCACCCAGGGTCCGATTAAAATAGAAATCTGTCCCTCTTTACTATTACGGCTTAGCTTTTGACGAGTCATGGCTGAGTTGTAAACGTTAGGTGGAGCAGGTTATGCCTCGGGGAGGCAGTCATATAATAATAATAATAATAACCATTTATATACCGCAGGACCATGAAGTTCTATGTGGTTTACAATGATTATAAGGTATTACAGATCGAGTGGAATAAACAAAGTTCAGAGTGAATAACAGTTCTAAAGATCATTTGTTGAGGACTAGGATTGTATAGATCAGTTACCTAAGTACTTCAGGAACAGATGTGTTTTTAGACGTTTCCTGAATTCCCTATGTGTATGCGGTCGGTGTTAGGAGCTGAAAAGCTTGAAGAGGGAAGTCAGGCAGCTGAAGGCAGGATTCATGAGCTGGAAGGACTCTACCTCACAGAAGACCCACTCAGGACAGAGGAGGACTTCATGAGAGGGAGGCACATTGAGGAAGAAGTCGGAGAACTCGAGGAATTCATTGAGGAGGCCTACAGGAGGAGGGTGGAAGAACACGAACATCAGAGGAAAGATGAAGACACACCAACATGGAAGGGAGAACAAGTGGAAGATGACTCCAAGGAAGATGCCCACAGAGGAATCCCGCAGGAAGGAGAGGAATGGCCTAGTCCAGGGGTGCCCAGTAGGTCGATCGCAATCGATCGTTAGATCGCCAGGGCAAAGTGAGTCGATCAAACTCACTTTGCCTTGGCGATCTACCAGGCCGATCAACCTTCCTCTCCCCGACGTCAATTCTGCCGTTGGAGAGGAAGTTCAGGCCAGCCAATCGCTGCCTGGCTGGGCGGAACTTCCTCTCCGACGGCAGAATTGACGTCGGGGAGAGGAATGCTGGTCGGCTCGCAGGGAAGCAGAGAGAGCTTGGTGCGGCGGTGGTGGCGGCTTTGGGGCCTGTTACTCGATGGCGGTGGCGGCTTGGGGGCCTGTTTCCCGATGGTGGTAGCAATGACTTGGTGGAGGGTAGGGAGAAAGAAAGAAAGGGGGCAGGCAGGGAGACAGAAGGGAAACAGAAAAAAAGAAAGGGGGCATGAAGAGAAAAGAAAGAAAGGGAGGCAGGGAGAAAGAAAGGGCAGGGAGAGAGGAAGAAAAAGTTGGGGGAAGGAATGAGGTCTGGAGGAGAGGAAGCATAAAGGCTGAAAGAAGGGAAGAAAGATTGGATGCACAATCAGAAGAAGAAAGTGCAATCAGAGACTCATGAAATCACCAAACAAGGTAGGAAAAATGGTTTTATTTTCAATTTAGTGATCAAAATGTGTCTGAATTTATATCTGCTGTCTATATTTTGCACTATGGCCCCCCTTTTACTAAACCACAATAGCGGTTTTTAGCTTAGGGAGCCTATGAGTGTCGAGAGAAGCACGGGGCATTCAGCGCAGCTCCCTGCACTAAAAACTGCTATTGTGGTTTAGTAAAAAGGGAAGGGGGTATATTTGTCTATTTTTATATGGTTGTTACTGAGGTGACAGTGCATAGAGTCATCTGCCTTGACCTCTTTGAAAAAAACCCGGAATAGGAATAATAATTAACATTTTCTCAGCGTACAGTGTGCTTTGTGTTTTTTTTTTAATTTTATTTTATTGTTGGTAGATCATTTTGACTTGGTCATTTTAAAAGTAGCTCGCAAGCCCAAAATGTGTGGGCACCCCTGGTCTAATCGATGCCCAGAAGAAGAAGCAGCTAAGCACACCGAGGACATAGAAGAAGAAGCAGCGAAGCACTCTAAGGACATAGACCTGCGACCGGAGCGAAAACTGAAGAAGGGAAAGTCTACGATCCTAGTGGGAGACTCAATCATTAGGCAAGTAGACAGCCACATAGCAGGTGGGAGAGAGGATCGACTGGTGGCCTGCCTCCCAGGAGCGAGAACAAAGGACATTGTGGACAAAATTGGAAAGATCCTAGAAGGAGCAGAGACGATACAGTACAAGGATGCTCTAGAGCAGTGTTTTTCAACCGCAGTTCCGCGGCACACTAGTGTGCCGTGAGATGTTGCCTGGTGTGCCGTACGGTCAGGGCCGCCATCAGGGCAGTACCACCAGTCTAGGGAGAGGGGCGGTCCGCCCCACGTGGACAGGAGAGAGCTGGACGGGGGACCCGCGGAGTTCAATACATCTCGAGCCGCGAGGCTCGTCTTCTGTTCCTGCCTGCCCTGCAGCTAACATATAGCCGATCGCAAGCGTTCCCCGATGTCAGCGCTGACGTCGGAGGGAGGGCTTAAGCAAAGCTGACGTCGGAGAATACTTCCGTTCGGCTATTTGTGTGCGGCAGGTCAGGCAGGAAGCAGAAGACAAGCCTCGCGGCTTGAGCTTCGTTTTGCTGAGAAAGTTGCAAAGATGGGCTGGTAGGCAAACACGGAACACAAAAGGGGGGAGGGAGTGCGTTTTGGACACAAGGCATGAACTTGGGAGAGAGGAAGGGAGGGAAAGAGATGCTGAGGTGGGGGAGGGAATGCGTTTTTGGACACAGAAGAAATGGACTTGGGAGAGAGGAAGGGAGGGAAAGAGATGGTTGTGTACACGGGGAATAGAAGAAAGGAGAATTTTTGGTCATAGGGAGGGAGTGAGGTACAGATAGTGGCATACCAGGGTGGGTGGGGGGGCGGTCTGCCCCACCCCGGGTTTACGTCCCAAGGGGGTGCACAGCTGGCCACCCTCCAGTGTTGTCCATAGGCCGGCAAACTGCGGCTCTTTAGCCACTTGAGTGCCACCGCCGCCAACGGTGTTGTTGGCGGTGGCAGCATTATAAAATACTTTCTTTGTGTTTATTTGATTCCTATTCAAGAGAATTACTTTATATATAGTCAATATAGGCACAGAGTTAAATTTTTTAACATTTTCTAATGGTGGTGTGCCTCGTGATTTTTTTCATGAAACAAGTGTGCCTTTGCCCAAAAAAGGTTGAAAAACATTGCTCTAGAGATCCATTAAGATCTTTGGGGTAGAGATTCTTATTGTGCAATTAAAGAGGTAATTTGAAAAAGAACATTTAGGAGAGGAATATATTCTGCTAGAGATCTAATATGGTTCAATGCAGTTGGGTCTTTCAAGGTTCAGATAGCATGCCTGTCATATTTCAGAGCCAAATTGGAAAAGGGTTCTCTGGCTTCTCATCCAGATATAGCCAGATTCTTGAAGGGAGTGCTAAGACTACATCCTCCGGTAAGACAGCCTTTTCTGTCATGCAACTTTAACATTGTGTTGCAGAGTCTTAGTAGGGCTCCATATGAGCCTTTACAAGATACATCTCTGCTGGATTTGATGGTCAAAACAATTTTTCTAGTGACTATCGCCTCAGCAAAGTAAGTCTCGGAGTTGCAGGCACTTTTGTACTGAGAGCCTTTCCTTAAGGTGACAGAAACTGGGGTTTCCCTACACACGGTTCCTTCATTCTTGCTGAAGGTAGTTTTGGCTTTTCACATCAGTCAAGAGGTCCACCTGCCAGCATTTCAGACCACAGGTTCAAAGAAACAGAATAAACTGTTGAAGATACAGGATATGAGGAGACAATTATCTCGAGGTGACAAATGATTTTCATCTCCGACCATCTATTTGTCTTAACTAATAAGTCCAGGCTGGGCAAGCCAGTGTCTTAAGGCATTTATTTCCAGATATATTCACATGGAGATGTCGTCAGTGTACATTGACTGTGGGAAAAAAGCCACCATTATTTTTGAGAGCTCATTCCACGAGAAGTGTAGCTTTTTCATGGGCTGAGGCCCAGGCGATTTTACCCAAGGAGTTTTATAGAGTGGACAGGCTCAGCTGTCCACCCTAGATTTATAAATCACTGAACCTATTTTGGTAAAGTTTGTTAAATTTATCAGCATACAATTTTGATTCATGAGAGTGTACGCTTTTTCTCTGAAGTTGTTCATTATCCAGGACATTGTTGAAAAGGCAATAATCAGTTACTTTTCTATTTCTTTCACACCACTCAGACTCCCGAGGCAAGCTGTAGGGCCAAAACATGTACGTGTTGAATCTAAATAGATAAATAAAGAAATTGAGCACCTAAGGTCATCTTCACTGTTTTTCTTGCCTTTCTACCTTAGAAAGGTAGCATCTCCTGTTTTCTTGTGGTGACTACATCATTAAACATATAGCTTCACATATAGACATCTAGATAACTATTAATTGACTTTAGAGCTCTAAATATCTACATATTCCTCCTTTTTAGTGTTTTATACTTTCTTTCCATTTCAAATTGAGTCTGCAACTAATTATTAATAAAACAGGGAAGTAATTTGTGACATGCAGTAACTTTGGTTCTCTATTGTGTGCAGAGTATTTGTGCAAGCTGTCGGACAGAGAACATCCACTTTATCTGCGTTTGGTGGCTGGTCCTAGTACAGAAACCTTGGCTTTCATTCTGCGTGAACATGAAACCGGAGATTTCATGGTAAGTTGTAGTCCTATGTTTTTGTTTTCTCTTTATAAAAATTCAAATCATACTCTTCAGTCCTGTACAATACTTTTATAGCAGCTAGATTTTCTTATAACAAATTTTGTGACTTCTGCCTTCTTAGAGGTTACCTCCTCTCACCTCTCATGTCTTTGTACAGAATAGTTGTTATGAATTAAGATACCAGATGCAGTGATGCCAAAGTTTGCCACATACATTGGAGAGTTTGCCACACTAAAAATAATCAACTGTTATAGGAGAAATGTTAAGTTAATCTTATTAGATCTGCTAGTTATGACTTGTATTAATGCTTTGGAAATGGTGACTTGTGATCAGCAATTTCATATTATCCCAGGACAAGCAGGCAGGTATTCTCACTAGTGGGTGATGTCATCCGACAGAGCCCCGATACGGACATCTTGAAAGCATGTCTTGCTTGAAGAAACTTAGAAGTTTCGAGATGCCCGCACCGCGCATGCGCCAGTGCCTTCCCGCCCGATGTACCGGGCGTGTCTCCTCAGTTCTTTTCTTTCCGCGGAGCTGAGAAGTTATCTTCAACCTGCGCTGACTGAATTTCAGTTTTTCTTTGCCTTCTTTAACCCGCGTTTTGGTTTATTTCTTTGAATTCACTTTAAACTTTACTTTATTAAAAAAAAAAAAAAGTTCAAAATTATTTCTTCCGGCGGTTCGGCCGGCCCGGCCTCGTGGCTGCGGCCTACCTCTTTCGACATTGCAGCGTCGATTTTCCGGCCTATGTCACGGCCAATCACCGGTTTTAAAAAGTGCAGCAAGTGCCAGCGTGCGATTTCGTTGACGGACCCGCATCGACGCTGCCTTCAGTGTCTTGGTCCGGACCACGTTCCGAAATCGTGCAGGCCTTGTTCCACGCTCACTGCGCGCTCGTTCAAGCGGCGTTGCTTACTTTGGGAGTCGATGTTCAAGATGGAGACTGCCAAGGATCTGTCTGCTTCTACATCTGCTGAGGTTTCACCGGTCCGCTCGAAACCTGCATCGACGACTTCCGCATCCAGCATCGTGAAGCCTGCATCGTTTACACCGGCTGCGGCTTCCAGTTCCGCTGCGGCGCCTGCCTCTGTCTCTTCGGTTCAGGTACCGCCTTCCACTGTCCCTCCCGTGGTCATCAAGGTGCCTAAAGCTACTAAGCAGAAGCACTTGGCCGCGAAGGAGCGCGATGACCGTGCAGGAGGACCCCCTTTCGGTGCGGATCCCTCCATATCGGCTTCGCTTCGATCCCTGCTGGAAGCTCAGTTTGTCGAGCTTATGCAAACTATGGGACCCCGGCTTATCGCCAACATTCAGGGTGAAGTCCGAGCACCGGTCCCTGAGGGCGGTCCGCCCTCTCCCCCTCCCCCTCGCCGTTCGATCTCGCTGCTCGACGAGGGGGATCGGCGGAGGGCGGCGGATGCCTCCAGGAGGGCTTCCCTTCCTGATATGCCACCTTTAGAGCCCATTACTCCTCCAAGGCAACAGGGCGCTGGGACGGTCCCTGATATTCGGAGTCCTGGGCATACTGCATCGCAGGAAGAGTTCTTCCGCACTCCATACCAGACTTGGGTGGCGCTGCGTGAGTCCGCGTCCTTGCCACCCCTGCGATCCACCGCTTCGAGCCCCATCCATTCCTTAGAGGCTTCGGGGGATCGTGCGATGCACAGAAGTTCTCGCTCCCCATCCCGGCACCGGGAGGGGCATCGTTCTCGTCATTCATCTCGACACTCCTCACGTCATTCGGAAGTGTCCCCACAGAAAAAGATGCAACGTTTGGGATACTCATCGTCCGATGTTTCCCAACCGGAGGGACCAGAGTATGAGGAACCATCTACCTCTTATTCTCCATGCCGGTCTCAGCTCTCCCTAGACCCGGAGGCTTCCACTTCGTCTAGTCCGTCTCGGCGGCCGGCCTTGGCGGACCAATTGTCTTTCTCATCTTTTCTCCGACAGATGGCGGATGACTTAGATGTGACTTTGGATACTGGATCTAAATATTCTAAAGAGTATTTGGATACGATGCATTTGCCTCACCCTCCGGCGGAGACTCTTCGGCTTCCTTTGCATAAATTGCTGGACCAGACTTTCATGCGCTGTTTTGAGACACCGTATTCTATCCCTGCGGTTCCCAGCAAGCTGGATGCTCGATACCGCATCGTTCACCACAAGGGGTTTGAGGGAGCTCAACTTTCTCATCAGTCTCTGCTGGTCGAGTCTTCTCTCAAGCGTTCTCACCCTTCCCAGGTCTACGCTTCTGTGCCTCCGGGCAGGGAGGGGAGAACGATGGACAAGTTTGGTAGACGAGTTTACCAAAATTCGATGATGGCGACTCGAGTGCTCAATTACAATTTTTTCTTCTCTTCTTATTTGGATTTCTTCTTGCCGGTCCTCCGCAAGTTCGTCCCTTTCATCGATGCTGAAGCTCGTTTCCAGTTTGAGGAGGTGGTGGCAACATTGTCCCAGTTGCGGCTGCAGCTGATGCAATCCTCCTACGATGCCTTCGAGCTCTCGGCACGGGCTGCGGCCTGCTCCGTCGCCATGCGTCGCCTGGCCTGGCTTCGCACTATTGATATGGATCCGAACCTCCAAGACAGATTGGCTAATGTGCCTTGTGCGGGAGCGGATCTATTCGATGAGTCTATCGAGACTGTCACTAAAAAGCTTTCGGACCACGAGAAGTCTTTTCAATCCATTCTGCGTCCTAAGCCTAAACCTCAACAGTCTCGTCCATCTAGACCGCCTCAAATCTACCAGAGGCGTTATCAACCCAGACAGGCTCCCCTAGCGAGACAGCCTGCGAAGAGGCAGCCTCCACAAAAGTCTCAGCAGAAACCTCAGATGCCGGCTGCACCCAAGGCCACTCAGCCCTTTTGACTCTCTTCCAGGGAGCATAACCAACGTTCTGTCTTCCCTTGTTTTTCCCATCGGGGGTCGACTCCACCATTTTTATCATCAATGGGAGTCGATCACCTCGGACCTCTGGTCCTTACCATCGTAAGGGAGGGATACTCTCTTCATTTCCAACGGGTCCCCCCGGACCACCCTCCAAGAGAGTATCCTTCCAACTCGATGCAGAACGCTCTTCTTCTACGGGAGGCGCAGGCTCTGCTTCGGCTTCGAGCCGTCGAGCCGGTGCCAGTAGATCAGCAAAACCGGGGGTTCTACTCCCGGTATTTCTTGGTTCCGAAGAAGACGGGCGATCTGCGTCCCATTTTGGACCTTCGAGTCCTCAACAAGTTTTTGGTCAAGGAGCGGTTCCGCATGCTGACCCTTGCCTCTCTCTACCCCCTTCTCGAGCAGAACGATTGGTTATGCTCTCTGGCCTCAAGGAGGCCTACATTCACATCCCGATTCATCCGGCCTCCCGCAAGTTCCTCAGATTTCGGGTGGGACATCTACATCTGCAGTATCGAGTGCTTCCATTTGGCCTTTCCTCTTCGCCCAGAGTCTTCACGAAGTGTCTGGTGGTGGTGGCCGCTGCGCTCCGGAACATGGGTCTTCAGGTGTTTCCATACCTCGACGACTGGCTCATCAAGGCCCCGTCGGCCCCAGAGGTCATTTCGGCGACCTTGACCACGATTTGTTTTCTGCAGAGCTTGGGCTTCGAGATCAACTTTCTCAAGTCACATCTTCAGCCCACCCAGACTCTCCCCTTCATCGGGGCGGTCCTGGATACCATCCAACTTCGAGCGTTCCTCCCTCCTCAGCGCATGGAGGCTCTTCTTCTACTCTGCCAGTTGGTGTCTTCTCGCCCGTCCATCTCAGCGAGACACATGATGGTCCTCTTGGGTCACATGGCATCCACAGTTCATGTGACGCCTTTTGCCAGACTACATCTCAGAATTCCTCAATGGACCTTGGCATCTCAGTGGACTCAGGTCTCCGACCCATTGTCCCGCCACATTCTAGTCACTCCTGCTCTACGGCAGTCTCTTCTTTGGTGGATGACCTCTTCGAATCTATCCAGAGGTTTGCTGTTTCACTCTCCTCCCCATCAGAAGGTTCTCACGACCGATTCATCGAACTATGCATGGGGAGCTCATCTGGATGGTCTTCGCACTCAAGGGTTCTGGACCAGTGCGGAACGACTCCATCAAATCAATCTTCTGGAGCTCAGAGCCATCTTCAATGCTCTTCAGGCTTTTCAACATCTGCTTCACGACATGGTGGTCCTAATTCGCACCGACAATCAGGTCGCCATGTATTATGTAAACAAGCAAGGGGGCACGGGCTCGGCCTCCCTTTGCCAGGAAGCTCTTCGAGTCTGGGATTGGGCGGTCCGCCACAACACCTTCCTCAGGGCTGTCTACATTCAGGGGAAAGACAATGTCTTGGCAGACAAATTGAGCCGTCTTCTTCAACCTCACGAATGGACGCTCAATTCCAAACCCCTTCATCAGATATTTGCACAATGGGGGACACCTCAGATAGACCTCTTTGCAGCCCCCCACAACTTCAAACTGCCTCAGTTTTGCTCCAGGATCTACACTTCTCTCCGCCTCGAGGCAGACGCCTTTCTACTGGAGTGGGGGAATCGCTTCCTTTATGCGTTTCCTCCCTTTCCTCTCATTCAGAAGACTCTGGTCAAGTTAAGATCAGACCGTGCCACCATGATCCTGATTGCGCCTCGGTGGCCCAGACAACCTTGGTTCTCCCTTCTACTTCAACTCAGCAGCAGGGAGCCAATTCTTCTTCCAGTGTTTCCTTCGCTGCTTACTCAACATCAAGGTTCACTGCTTCATCCCAACCTGCAGTCTCTCCACCTGACAGCTTGGTTCCTTTCAACATAACCCCTCACCAGTTCTCTCAAGCTGTGAGGGAGGTCTTGGAGGCTTCCAGGAAGCTGGCTACTCGACAATGCTATTCCCAAAAATGGACGAGATTCTCGACCTGGTGTATTTCCAATGCTACAGAACCTCAAAAAGCTTCTCTATCGTCTGTATTGGACTATCTTCTACACCTGTCCCAGTCTGGTCTCAAGTCTACCTCTATACGAGTCCACCTGAGTGCTATTGCGGCTTTCCATCAGCCTCTACAGGGGAAACCTTTGTCTGCTCATCCTGTGGTTTCCAAATTTATGAAAGGACTTTTTCATGTCAATCCTCCTATCAAACCTCCTCCTGTGGTTTGGGATCTCAATGTTGTCCTGTCTCATCTTATGAAACCTCCGTTTGAACCTCTCAAAACGGCTCCTCTTAAGTATCTCACCTGGAAGGTGGTTTTCCTGGTGGCCCTCACGTCAGCTCGCCGAGTCAGTGAGCTTCAGGCCCTAGTGGCAGATCCACCCTTCACTGTATTCCATCATGACAAGGTGGTTCTCCGTACTCATCCAAAATTCTTACCTAAAGTGGTCTCTGAATTTCACATCAATCAATCCATCGTGCTTCCAGAGTTTTTTCCAAAGCCTCATTCTCATCCTGGGGAATCTGCTTTGCACACTCTGGACTGTAAACGTGCTCTGGCTTTCTACTTGGATCGCACAAAGCCACACAGAACTGCACCTCAACTTTTCGTCTCCTTTGATCCAAACAAGTTGGGACGACCTGTATCGAAGCGCACCCTCTCTAACTGGATGGCGGCTTGTATCTCTTCCTGCTATGCCCAGGCTGGATTATCCCTTCCCTGTAAGGTCACAGCCCACAAGGTCAGAGCAATGGCAGCCTCTGTAGCCTTCCTCAGATCGACACCGATTGAGGAGATTTGTAAGGCTGCCACTTGGTCCTCGGTTCATACCTTCACCTCTCATTATTGTCTGGATACTTTCTCCAGACGGGATGGACAGTTTGGCCAAACTGTATTACAAAATTTGTTTTCTTAAAGTTGCCAACTCTCCCACCATCCCATTGGGGTTAGCTTGGAGGTCACCCACTAGTGAGAATACCTGCCTGCTTGTCCTGGGATAAAGCAATGTTACTTACCGTAACAGTTGTTATCCAGGGACAGCAGGCAGCTATTCTCACGTCCCACCCACCTCCCCTGGGTTGGCTTCTCAGGCTAGCTACCTGAACTGAGGAGACACGCCCGGTACATCGGGCGGGAAGGCACTGGCGCATGCGCGGTGCGGGCATCTCGAAACTTCTAAGTTTCTTCAAGCAAGACATGCTTTCAAGATGTCCGTATCGGGGCTCTGTCGGATGACATCACCCACTAGTGAGAATAGCTGCCTGCTGTCCCTGGATAACAACTGTTACGGTAAGTAACATTGCTTTACAGACTGCAATGTGCTACTTCCTGTTTTCTCTACCTGGACAGCTGCTGGTCTTGGACAATAGATGTCTCTTACCTGTAACTTTCTCCTCCACTGTCAACTTCAGACTCCATTCATAAGCAATTCCTCTACTAGGTCAGACCTGAGGTCCATCGTGCCCAGCAGTACGCTCATGCGGCGGCCCAACAGGTCCAGGACCTGTGCAGTAATCCTCTATCTATACCCCTCTATCCCCTTTTCCAGCAGGAAATTGTCCAATCCTTTCTTGAACCCCAGTACCGTACTCTTCCCTATTACGCTCTCTGGAAGCGCATTCCTGGTGTCCACCACACGTTGGGTAAAGAAGAACTTCCTAGCATTCGTTTTGAATCTGTACCCTTTCAACTTTTCTGAATGCCCTCTTGTTCTTTTCTTATTCGAAAGTTTGAAGAATCTATCCCTCTCTACTCTCTCTATGCCCTTCATGATCTTGTAAGTCTCTATCATATCCCCTCTAAGTCTCCTCTTCTCCAGGGAAAGGAGTCCCAGTTCTCCAATCTCTCAGCGTATGAAAGGTTTTCCATCCCCTTTATCAGGCGCGTCGCTCTCCTCTGAACCCTCTCGAGTAACGCCATATCCTTACGGTACGGCGACCAATATTGGATGCAGTACTCCAGATGTGGACGCACCATCGCCCGATACAACGGCAGGATAATTTCTTTCGTTCTGGTTGTAATACCCTTCTTGATTATGCCTAGCATTCTGTTTGCCTTCTTAGCAGCCTCTGCGCACTGTGCCGTCGGCTTCATTGTCATGTCCACCATTACCCCCAAGTCCCTTTCTTGGGTACTCTCATTTAATAACATCCTTCCCATAGTATAGTTGTACCTTGGGTTTCTGTTTCCCACATGTAATACTTTACATTTCTCAACGTTGAACTTCATCTGCCATCTCGTCGCCCATTCCCCTAGTTTGTTCAAGTCCTTTTGCAATTCTTCACAGTCCTCTTTAGTCCGAGCTCCACTAAATAGTTCGGTGTCTGCAAATTTTATTATTTCGCCCTTCGTCCCTATTTCTAGATCATTTATGAATATATTAAATAGCAGCGGCCCGAGCACTGAGCCCTGCGGGACCCCACTCATGACCCTCCTCCAGTCCGAGTAGTGGCCCCTCACTCCTACCCTCTGTTTCCTACCCGCCAACCAGTTTCTGATCCATCTATGTACGTCTCCTTCCACCCCATGGTTCTTCAGTTTCTGGAGTAGGCGTTCATGGGGCACCTTGTCAAAGGCTTTTTGGAAATCTAGATATATGATGTCTATGGGGTCTCCTTTGTCCATCCGTTTGTTAATTCCTTCGAAGAAGTGCAATAAGTTCGTTAGGCATGATCTCCCCTTGCAGAAACCATGTTGGCTGGTTATCAGAAGGTTTTTTTGGACATCTGGCGGGTTTTACATCCTACGGAATACACTTATACTTTTTTTTCTAACCCCCATAATCTTTAAACTCATTTAGACTACTTTCTGTTGTCCTCCTCCTTGCTCCCGGTGGTCACCGACGTTGACATTGTAGACACACTCTTGTCGGATCATTCTCCGGTATTGCTCTCTCTTCAGATTACGGAGGACCCAGCGGAACAAACCTGGCGATTCCCCTGTTACCTGTACAAAGATCTTGCCTTTCGCAGGTATCTCCGAGATCAGTGGTTGGCGTACTACGATAATAATTTCAAGCCCGACATTGATCCGAGCCTCTTTTGGGAGGCATCCAAAACCGTTCTTCGGGGCTTTATCATAGCATATACTGCGGGCAAGAGGCGGCGACAAGAGCGGGAGTTGCTGGAGTTATCAGGCAAACTGCAACTGTTGCGCCGCAGACATCAGAGTAGTTTGTCCCTTACAGATAAATCTAGATTGAGGGAACTTCGGCAGCAGGTTGATCTTATTCTCACGGCTCGAGCAGAACGGGATATTTATTTCCATCGCTATCGCCTACATCGCTGGGGAGGCAAGGCGGGTAGCTTGCTGGCACGCTTAATTCGACCATCCCGCAAGAGGCAGGTGATCATGTCTATTACAGATTCGCAGGGTCGGAAAGCATACCACAGAAACTACTATTCATCAACAATTTGTGAATTATTATCGGGAGTTGTACGCCCATCGACCTTTTGAGGAAGGGGAGAGAGATTTGTTTTTCCGGGATGTCGTGCTTCCCAAGCTCACGCCGGATCAGATCCACCAGCTGAACGCTCCTATTACAAGCTTGGAGGTGTCCATGGGTATCAAGGGGCTCAAACTTACCAAATCTCCGGGCCCGGATGGCTATGGGCCTGAATATTACCAGATTCTATCGGACGTCATCGCGCCATCTCTTGGTGCAGCTTATAATAATACACATTCTCAGAGAGCCCTCGACGGCTATAATATGGCCCATGTTGTTCTACTGCCCAAACCTGGAAAGGACCCATCCCAGGTGGGCTCCTATAGGCCCATATCCCTTCTCAATCAAGATGCGAAATTGTTGGCCGCTATTCTTGCGAAGCGCTTGAACATTGTTCTGCACCTCCTCATCCATGAGGATCAAGTGGGCTTTGTGCCTTGTAGATACGCTTCTATGAACTTGACCCGAGCACTTATGGCTATTCACTCTCGGCAGGAGGGAAATAGTAGAGCGGCTATCCTTGGCTTAGATATGGAAAAGGCGTTCGACAGCATTTCGTGGTCATATCTTTTTTGGGTTATGGGACGCTATGGCCTGGACTGCGCCTTTTTGGAGTGGGTACGCAGTCTTTACTTTTTTTCCCCAAGCTCGACTTCTGATTAATGGTCACCTTACCCCCCCTTTCCCTCTGGAGAGAGAGACGCGCCAGTGCTGCCCGTCGTCTCCGCTTCTATTTCTCCTTGCTATTGAGCCTTTGGTGATTAAAATTCGATCGGATCCTGTTATTCAGGGCATATGGATAGGAGCACGAGAGAATCGCCTTAATCTCTTTGCGGATGACATTCTCCTTTATTTCGATGATGCTCCGCTTCACCTACCCCTGGCCCTACAGGTTGTTCAGGCCTTTGGAAATATTTCAGGCCTTAGAGTCAACTGTGCCAAATCTGAGCTGCTTCCTTTAGCATCCGAGCGCCCTGAACGTTGGCATGATGGGCTCCCCATCCCTCCCGTGCGGAAGCCAATGCGCTATTTGGGGGTTTATCTAAGCACCCAACCCTCTCTTCTGTACCGCTATAATGTTCTTCACCATCTCGAGGCTATCCGTGCCCTTTGTGTCAAGTGGAATGATTTGCCACTGACCTTATGGGGGTGGGTGGCCTTGTTTAAGATGGTTTTGCTCCCTAGACTGTTGTATCCTTTACAGACTATTCCTTTGTGGATCACTACTAAAGATGAGCAGGCTTTTAAATCTATCTTGAGCTCTTTTATCTGGCGGAACAAGGCGGCCAGAATTAGCTTCAGTACTCTGTCCTTGGACATCTGGCTGGGGGGGTTTGAATTTGCCGGATATTCGCCTGTATAATGTAGTGTCTTTGAAGCGGTTTGTGCATGAATGTATTACGGGAGACTGTAGATTTTCCCCAACGGGATGGATGTCAGCGTGGTGCGAGCCCCACTCCTTTCTTTCCTTGCTGCATGTGGAGTTGCGGAGGGTGCTGGGGGCGGGTCCTCGGTTCGTCTTTTTGCATCCCTTGCGCATGGCGTGGAGGTGGTGGCGCCGGAGACAGGGCCGTACCCCTCAGGCTTCTCCTTTTCTTCCTTTGGTGGGTAATGCTGCCTTTCCTCCGGGGATGGGCCCTCGGGATTCCAGCTGTGGGAGTCACGGGGCTGTGTCAGTTTACGCCATATTCATGAGACGGGCAGTGGGGTTTTTCCTACCTTTGATCAGCTCAGGGCCAGATGGGACCTTCACGCTACTCATTTTTGGGCCTATTTACAGGCGCGTCACTACTGCTCTTCCCTGGAGCGCCAATGGGGGGGTGCAGTGGTCCTTGGGTAGATGGGATGCCCAATTGGTGATGGTACCAGCGCAGATGAACTGGTTGGCCACCTGGTACAGGGTCCTCAAGTTCACCCCTACAGTGCCTTATTTGGAGAGGGTAGCTGGCCTGTGGTCTCGGGATTTGGATAGTGAATACACTGGGGCCCAAGTGTTGGATCTTTTTGCCAACATTTTTCTCCTGGAAGTTGCCTCCTTCGAAATCCACAATTACCAGGATGCCCTTTCTGGTGATCACAGATCTTATGTTTCCTTGTGGAGAGCGGCCAAACTGGCGGCAGAGGCGGTGGTTTCTGTGGCCCCCTTCTTGACTCAGTTTTTTTATTTTTAGGCAGTGGTGCTTCCAGTCTCCTCTCTCAAGCTGGTTTGCATGGGTGGTATGTTTGGATTGGTATGACGGGCTGAGTGGGGAGTTGTATGGGTTTCCTGTGCTGAGATTAGTATGGTATGGTATGTCTGGGTGGTGTATGCTTGTGGTGTGGCTGTTCTGGGGTCGATATAATTTAAATGTTTATTGCGGCCATGGCCTACTCTCCCACGAGGGGATTTCTTTTTCTTTCCTTTGCTTTCACTGCTGGGAGACTTTTGTTCCTAGTGTTCGGGCTCTGTTGCTGTTGTACTTTCTTTTTCTTTTTCTGGGAGTGTACCTGTTTTCCCTTGTATCTTTGTTCCTCTTGCTTATTGGTAGTTTGTCTGCCGCCTTCGCGGGCATGCTACCCTGTCCTGGAACTCTTGTTTATAGCTTGTTACAGGGCTGCTGGCTCAGATTCTTGTATTGCTGTTGGCTGCTTTATCAATAAAAATTATTTACAAAAAAAAAAAAAAATGAAGTAACAAATCCACTCAATTTGTAGCATCTTTCTAATCATTGTAAACCGCATAGAACTTCACGGCCCTGCAGTATATAAACTGTTATTATTATTATTATTATAATGGATCATCTGGACCCAACACAGACAATGTTTGGCAGCCTACACCTTCATCAGGAGTCCTTTGGAAAAGGAAGACACATAGGTTGTATTAAACAATATTATTAATTTTGAAATTTAATAGTGTGTGTGACATAGTGAGATGAAATAAAGTTTTGGAAAATAAATAATGTGGGTGACACAATGAAGTGAAGTAAATCGCTACATGTGGTCTATACCACTGTGATGAATATTATTACATAATGCATACTAGTGTGAATCATGCTGTAAGAAGAAGTATGGTGGCCAAATATATGAAATGTGAGGTGCAATACTAGATCTGAGATATCAAAGAATAGTAAAACAGTTATATTCCTGGCTTAAACTAGCCACAAGCCATACATCTCTTCACACATATACGGCTAGTGGCTAGTTTAAGCCAGGCATATAATAGAATAATAAAAAACCCAAAACGTCCAAGTCACATTTTGGCATAAGGCCCTAGGTGGCCAAAGCAGCAGCAGGGAAATGTCCATTCTTGAAAAAAAATGCCCAAAATGTGGGATTTTTTGAGCATGGCCTATCTATACATTCATGAGTTTAATCGCCCAGACCGCCAATATGTCAACATTTAAGCACTATTCTCGGAAAAAAAATCACCCAAGTCCCACACGCCCAAAACAAGACCTTTTAGGCATGGAAGGGATCAGTCCTTCACCTTTTTCTCTTTTGTGGAAACCGCCTAGAATTCTTTTGATTAGAACGGTATAGAAAAATAAAGTTATGTTATGTTATGTAAAAGCACGACTCTCTAATCGGCATCTGTCATAAGCACCAGTTAGAGAATTGTGGAACCGCCCCCCCCCCCAAAAAAAAAAAACCCAACGCTTGCGGCATGAGGGATGCCCAGTCCTTCCTGCACGGCACTCACCACGACCCCCCTGCAATGATCATGGCAGAAGAGATACCCTGTCTCTCCTGCCGACACTTCTGAACCCCCCTGCAATCTTCGCCAACAGGAGAGATGCCCAATCTCTCCTGCCGACACTCCCAAACCCTCCCGCAATCGTCGTCGGCAGGAAAGATGCCCAATCTCTCCTGCCGACACGTGTGAAACACCCCCCCTGAAAGTTCGCCAGCAGGAGGGAATGCCGAGTCCTTTCTGCTGATACCTGCAAACCCCCCCCCCCCTCTTGAAAGTTCACAGGCAGGAGGGATGCCCAGTCCCTCCTGCCAACACCCCCCCAAATCTCCTCCACCAGGACACCACTAGCCCCACCTGGACCCCCCCAACCTGGTTTAGTTGGATGGCTGGATGGCCTTCACTGGAATGGTGAACCTCCCCCTTCCTGGTGCATCTTGGGATGCACCGGGGAGGGGCCTAAAGGCCTGATTGGCTCAGGTGCTTAAGACCACTCCTGTAGGAGGGCCTTAGGCACCTAGGCCAACCGGAATCAGGCCCATCTCCCAATGCATTCTGGGATGCACTGGGAGTGGCCTAAGATTCTGATTGCCAGATTCCCTAAGCCTTCCTATTGGGGGGGGGGGGGTGACCTAAGGGATCTGGCCAATTGGAATTAAGCCACTCCCAGTGCATCCCAAAATCCATCCCAGAATGGGAGATGGGCCTAAGATTATGGCTGGCTGCCTGCCTTAAATGCCTGGGCCAGTCATGCCCTTAGGCCCCTCCCCGGTGCATCCCAAGGAGCTGTCCGGCTGGCCAACTAAACCAGGTTAGGAGGGGGTCCGGGTGGGGTAACTCACAATGGATATGTCCATGTATGCAAGGGGAGCTCACCTAGACGGTCTCAGAACTCAGGGTATATGGTCTTCTTGGGAGAGAGCTTTCCACATTGACCTGTTAGAGCTGTGGGCAATTTGCTATGTTTTGAAAACATTTCAGGATTGTCTTTCAATCCAAGTCCTCCTCCTTCAAACAATCAAGTGGCAATGTACTATATCAACAAACAAGGGGGAACGGGTTCTATTCATCTTTGTCAAGAAGCCTTACACATTTGGAACTGGACAATTTTTTGAAATATATTTCTCAAGGCGATATATATGCAAGGGAAGCAGAATGCCGTAGCCAACAAGCTCAGCAGATTTCTTTAGTCACACGAGTGGGCTCTCAATTCCAAAGTCTTGTGCCACATCTTTTCACTTTAGGGGACTCTTCAGATGGACATGTTTGCGTCTCCCAACAACCACAAGTTTCCTTAATTCTTTTCCAGACCGTTCTCCCCTCATCACTTGGAAGCAGATGCATATCTTCTGGATTGGTCACACAAGTTCTTGTATGCATTTCCACCAATCCCTCTCAATCTGAAAATGCTAGTCAAACTCAAATAAGAATCAGTCACCATGATCCTCATAGCTCCTTGGTGGCCCAGACAACCTTGGTTCTCCATTTTACTTCAACTGAGTTTGAAGGATCCAGTTCCATTACAGATCTTTCCATCTCTATTCACTCGGTGTTAAGGATCTCTTTCACATCCCAATCTGCAGTCTCTGCACCTAACAGCTTAGTACTAGAGAGTTGCGCGGGGACAGAAATCCCACCCGTCCCCGCCAAAGTCTCACCCGTCCCCGTGAGGAATCCCACCCGTCCCCGTGAGGAATCCCTCCGTCCCCACCCTTTCCCGCGAGGAATCCCCTCCGTCCCTATAAACTTCAGAAATAGTTATTTCATTTAATTATGCTACTGAATTAAAGGCTCTGGTAGAAACCCATTTACAAATAAGCAAAAAGACTTTATTAATTTGGAAATATTAATTGGGAAGAATACATGCTTTGTAAACGGGTTTCTACCAGAGCCTCTTTTGTTTATAAATTTTTATCAACACAACTAATATACTACTTTATCCTGAAGCAAAAAAAAGAAATAGAATTCTTTTCCTACCTTTGTTGCTTGGTTTCTGCTTTCCTCATGTTCTCATTCAGTTCCTTCCATCCACTGTCTCTCTTCCTTCTGCGTCTTCCATTTGCTTTGTTACTGTGCCTCTCCCTTTCTCCCCCCTTCCAAATTGGTCTGGCACCCATCTTCTTCCCTCCACTCCCCCATAGTCTGGCATCTCTGTCTTCTTCCCTGCCAGCATCTTCTCCCCCCCATCTTCCCCATGTCCTGTCAGCGTCCTTCTCCCCCTCTGTCTTCCCCATGTCCTTTCAGTGTCCTTCTTCCCCCTCTGTCTTCCCCATGTCCTTTCAGTGTCCTTCTCCCCCCTCTGTCTTCCCCATGTCCTTTCAGTGTCCTTCTCCCCCCTCTGTCTTCCCCATGTCCTTTCAGTGTCCTTCTCCCCCCTCTGTCTTTCCCATGGCCTTTCAGCATCCTTATCCCCCCCGTCTTCCCCATGGTCTTTCAGCGTCCTTATCCAACCCCCCCATCTTCCCCATGTCCTTTCAGCGTCCTTCTCCACCCCTTTATCTTCCCCATGTGCTTTCAGCGTCCTTCTCTCCCCCATCTTCCCCATGTCCTGTCAGCGTCCTTCTCCCCCTTCTGTCTTCCACAAATGCTTTCAGTGTCCTCCCCCCCCCCATCTTCCCCATGGCCCTACAGCGTCCTTCTTCACCCCTTTGTCTTCCCCAGTGCTTTCAGCGTCCTTATCCCCCTCCTTCTCTCTCGCCCCGGGTGCAGCACAGCCGGCCAGGTCCCCTTACTTTTGTGGCGCTTCCCCGACCGACCGACCGACAACAGCCCCGGTCTGACAAACCTCCCTGTCCTTAACCGCGAATCTAAATTTCCTTCTTACAGCTACTGTAAGAAGGTAATTTAGATTCGCGGTTAAGGGCAGGGAGGTTTGTCGGACCAGGGCTGTTGTCGGTCGGTCAGGGAAGCGCCACAAAAGTAAGGGGACCTGGCCGGCTGTGCTGCACCCGGGGCGGGGCGGGGGCTGACTGCCCCCCCCTCCCTTGGTAGCCACTCGAGCCGCGAGGCTACTCCTCCCTACCTGCTCTGCTTGCAGCACAGAGCCGAACGGAAGTCTTCCCGACGTCAGCGCTGACGTCAGGAAGACTTCCGTTCGGCTCTGTACTGCAAGCAGAGCAGGTAGGGAGAAAAGCTGCGTGACTTAGTACATCCAGCCCCGCAGGAACCCTGCGACCCTTGGAGGCGTCCCCACAGGATCCCCGCGACCCTAGGGGGCGTCCCCATGGGATTCTCGCGACCCTAGGGGGCATCCCCACGGGATCCCCGTGACCCGAAGGGGGAACCCGCGGGATGCCCGCCGTCCCCGTTCAGCTCTCTACTTGGTACCTCTCAACCTGACTTCAGCAGATTTTAATCTCTGCCCCAGTACAAGCCATTCTAGCTGCTTACAGAAAACCTTCTACTCAGCAATGCTTTCAACTTAAGTGGACATGCTTTACTTCACGATGTACTCTCTATCACCTGAATCCCTCCACTTCTTCTATTCCTTTGGTGTTGGACTACCTTCTGTACTTATCCAACTCTGGACTTAAAACCACTTTGATCAGAGAGCTCATCTCAGTGCTATCAGTGCATACCATGCTCCTCTCAATAATAAACTTTTAGCCACTCACCCACTTGTTTCCTGGTTTATGAAAGGATTCTTGAATGCAAAGGCTCCACTAAAGCCACCTCCAGTTATCTGGGATCTCAATGTAGTCCTTATCAGCCTGATGAAACCTCCATTTCAACCTATGGCAACCATTCATCGTAAGTTTCTTACTTGAAAAGTGATCTTCTTGATCTGTGTCTGGAAGAGCATTCCAGATTTCTACTACTGTCTGGGTGAAGAAGAACTTCCTTACGTTTGTACGGAATCTATCCCTTTTTAACTTTAGAGAGTGCCCTCTCGTTCTCTCCACCTTGGAGAGGGTTAACAATCTCTCTTTCTCTAAGTCTTTTCCCTTCAATATCTTGAATGTCTCAATCATGTCCCCTCTTAGTCTCCTCTTTTCAAGGGAGAAGAGGCCCAGTTTCTCTAGCCTCTATTTTGTACGGCAACTCCTCCAGTCCCTTAACCATTTTGGTTGCTCTTCTCTAGACCCTTTCGAGTAGTCCTGTGTCCTTTTTCATGTACGGCGACCAGTGTTGGACGCAGTATTCCAGGTGGGGGCACACCAAGTCTGGTACAGCGGCATGATAACCTTCTCTGGTCTGTTTGTGATCCCCTTCTTAATCAATCCTAGCATTCTGTTCGCCCTTTTCGCCGCCGCTGCACATTGCGCGGACGGCTTCATTGACTTGTCTACAAGTACTCCCAAGTCTCTTTCCTGGGGGCTCTCTCCAAGTACAGCACCGGCCATCCTGTATTCGTGCATATGATTTTTGTTACCAACATGCATCACCTTGCACTTTATCCACGTTGAACCTCATTTGCCATTCCGCAGCCCATTCCTCGAGTGTGTTTATGTCTCGAGTGTGTTTATGTTTATGGTCTTTTCAATCCTTCTGTGTCCTCATTACTCTGAATAACTTTGTATCGTCCACAAATTTAATCACCTCACTCGTACCAATTTCCAGGTCGTTTATAAATATGTTGAAGAGCACAGGCCCGAGCACCAAACCCTGTGGCACTCTACTCGTGACGCTTTTCTAGTCCGAGTATTGTCCATTCACCCCCCACTCTCTGTTTCCTATCCGCCAATCAGTTTTTAATCCACGTGAGTATATCACTCTCGATTCCATGGCTCGCAATTTTTCGAAGTAGTTGTTCATGTGGGACCTTGTCGAAAGCTTTCTGAAAATCTAGATATACAATGTCGACCGGGTCACCTTTGTCTATCTGCCTGTTTACTCCCTCGAAGAAGTGCAGTAAGTTTGTCAAGCAAGATCTTCCTTTGCTGAAGCCGTGCTGACTGGTCCTCATCAAATTGTGTCCGTCAAGGTGATCAATGATGCAGTACTTTATCAGCACTTCTACCATCTTTCCCGGTACAGAACTCAGCCTCATTGGTCTGTAGTTTCCTAGATCTCCCCTTGAACCTTTCTTGAAGATCGGCATAATATTCGCCATTTTCCAGTCTTCTGGAATCCTTTCTGATTTGATCGACAGATTCACTATTAGTTGAAGCAGTTCAGCTATAACCCCTTTCAATTCCTTGATTACCCTTGGGTAGATGCTGTCCGGTCCCGGGGATTTATCGTTTTTAAGCCTATCAATCTGCCTGCATACCTCTTGTAGACTGACCATCGACCCTGTCAGTTTCCCTTCATTTCCAGTGTATAGCCTGTCAGCTTCTGGTATATTGGATAAATCCTCTTCGGTAAATACAGGTGCAAAAAATGTGTTCAGTTTGTCTGCGATGGCTTTGTCCTTTAGTACTCTCTTTATTCCATGGTCTTCTAACAGCCCCACTGCTTCCTTTGCGGGTCATTTCCCCTTAATATATCGAAAGAGCGGCTTAAACGTTTTTGCCTCCTTGGCTATTTTTTTCTCATAGTTTCTTTTGGCCCCTCTTATCGCCTGCTGTGTGCCACCTTCTTCACTAAAGAACTAAACAAAAGAAGGTGGCCAAAACAGGGAGAACTACTAACCCCAACAGTGTTGTACCCTAGAGCTCTCTTTTTAGGGCCTCACATGATTGGAGGCACAAATACACTTAAACGGCAGGTTCATAACTGGGCGCCCAAATTTAAATGTCAGTTCAATGCATAAATGTACAGAGTTCTGGCATTTCTGCAGGTAAATGAACATATACGCACATAAGTTTCACGTTTATTCTATAAGGGCATGGATATATAACTGCAAGGAGGTAGTCACATGGTTGGAGCATGAGAGGACCTGGACACTTATACGAGACTAAAGAATAATATAAGTTATGTACACTCTTGCTGCATTTAGATGTCTCAAACATGCAGTTCATGCTAGACAACCAAAGAATTTATAGGATTTGGAGGCTTTTTGTCAAGAAGAATGAGAAAATAAAGGGCCTCATTCACAATTATCAGAAAAGACAGCAATCTATCATTGATGTAAAAGGGGCAATATACAATATTAAGAACTATTTTATTATTTCCTTTATTGCTATGGTTTGTTTAATGATTGTGATGCATAATGGTTTAATTTGAAACGGATTAAAAATAAAAGAAATGTGTCTTATCACTCATATTTCCACAAATGGTTCACATCTTAGATAAATTCTGCCAGGGCTAAGTAAACTTATGAGCACAACTGTATGTACCTTCTTTTTGAAGTGGGTTAATTCTTTAATATAGGCACTAACATTTACACAACTGCACAGGTATGCTTTGTGACAGGGAGAGTCCTGTCATTATGAAAGAAACCCCGCAGTGCTCTAAAACTATCCCTAAACCTACCCCTAGGAGCAGGCAGGTTAGGGAAACTGCCCTGCAGAATTTATCCCCAGTGAAAGGTAACCCCAAAGTGACCCAATTATACTTGCCTAGTTCTAGTGTAGGGAATGCTAAAGGCAAAGAACTACAAGTACCAGCATGTACCAGGCAGGTAATAGCAAAACCCACAAAAGGATTAGCTCATGTAATCAGCTCTGTTGGGGGCAGGGTTAGTGAGCAGGGAAGTTATCCAGGCTCATTAGAAAAGCACCAGAGAACCACAGGTGTTTTGGGAGGCAATCAGCCCCATGCTAGAGAAAAGGGTATGGTCTCTAGGCAAAAGAGGCAGCCACAAACTCACAGCATTCCTGAATTCTTGAGGAGAAGCAGACCTGTGCAAGCCCGGATTCAGAAGGCAGAGACCAGCACTTCCCAAAACAAGCAGGTAGAAGACCTCAGAGCTGAAGCCTCTAATCTTTCTTCTGAAGGTACTGAATATGAGATGGAAATGCCAGAAGAAATGTCAGTAGAGGATATTGAAATGGAGCCTGAGGAATTAGGTATGTTTGAGGACACGGTCACAGAGTGAAGTCTGCGGGAAGTAAAAGCTGTTTCTGATAATGTGGTGTTGCCTCACAAAACAAAGTAAAAGAGAAATTAAGAATGACTGCTTCTGATTAACTCAGGGTAACAGAAGAGTTAAGAAGCCCATGCTTAGGGTGAGAGGGCTAATTACACCCTGAGAATTGCTCCAGAGGCAAGCTGTTTGAAGTTGCCATATTTTTCTTTTCCTGAACTGTAAAGTGAATAAGCATGGTGGGCTAACAGGCTGTTTAGCTACCAATGAGAGTTTTTTTGTTTGTATGTTTTGAGTGCACTACAGTATAAAGCCAGAAAATAGTCATCTTAAAATTCACACTAAACACCTGTACTGGACCTTTTTATTTTGATGCAGACACCCCTCTACCCTCCATGCCTCATTCAACCACTCAGCTGAGGCTTGGGTGACCCAGGTCAGGGCTCGAGCTACTCCAGTCCAGGTCTTACCCGGTCACAGCGTATATGTCGAATATGTGCCTAACCACTATTCTGTTGCGTCCGTTCTGGATTCCTTACGCTAGTGTTCAATTCCAACCCGCAGTCTGGGGGGTTGCAGAAATCCACATCTTTTCTGAACACATGTCCTACCCCCTTAGTCTGAGAGTTGGTAACAAACCCTAGTTTCATTTTCTGCAAGCAGTCTAAGCAGAAGTCTTTTGCCATTGCTCTGCTTCTGTTTCTTATTTTTTTGCTTAAGTTCGCTTAAAGTTCCTTCTTTTGGTGACTTCAGTGCCTTGAGATCCCTCCCCAGTAGTCCCCTTTCAGAGAAAAATATGCAGTCCTGCAATGCTGGACTGCATCTTCACAGAGGATTTTGTAGACTTCAATCATATAATAATAATAATAACAACAATTTATATACCGCAGGACCGTGAAGTTCTATGCAGTTTACAATGATTAGAAATGTTACAGATTGGAATAAACAAAGTACAGACTTAGTGATTGATAGTTCTAGAGATCGTTTGTTCAGGACTAAGATTGCACAGGTTGGTTTCCTAAGTATTTCAGAAACAGATGTGTTTTTAGGTGTTTCCTGAATTCCCCATAGGTAGTAGGCACAAGCAATTGTTCAAGGTCTTTACCCCATGATGCTGCTTAATGTACAAAAAGATGTTGGTGATGACTTTTCAATTTACAACCTCTAACCGGTGGAGAAACAAAGTTCGGGTGTGAGCTTTGCTTGTGTCTGTTGGTTGTGAAAGAGAAAAGGTCTGTTATATATTTAGGGGCTAAGCCATAAAGTACCTTGAAGCAAAAACAACCAAACTTGAATTTCACACGTGCCTCCGTCGGCAGCCAGTGTAGAAGTCTATAGGAAGGTGTTACGTGATCAAACTTCTTCAGTCCACAAAGTAGGCTAACTGCTGCATTTTGAACTAGTTTCAATCGCCGCATATTCTTCTGGGGGAGTGCCAAGTAGGCGATGTTACAATAATCGAGTTGACTCAGTATAAGGATTGTACCAGAATTTGAAATGATGTGACGTCGAAGTAAGCTCTGATGGACCGAAGCTTCCAGAGGGTGAGAGAGATTTTTCTGATCAAGGAGTCTACCTAGTCTTTCATGGTCAGGTTCAAATCTCCCCTCAGCCATCTCTTTTCCAAGCTAAAGAGCCCTAACCTCTTTAGTCTTTCATAAGAACATAAGCAGTGCCTCTGCTGGGTCAGACCAGCGGTCCATCATGCCCAGCAGTCCACTCACGCGGCGGCCTATCAGGTCCAGGACCTGTATAGTAATCCTCTATCTATACTCTTCTATCTCCTTTTCCTTCAGGAAATTATCTAATCCCTTCTTGAACTCCAATACCGTACTCTGTCCTATCACACCCTTTGGAAGTACATTCCAGGTGTCCACCACCCTCTGGGTGAAGAAGAACTTCCTAGCATTGGTTCTGAATCCATCTCCTCTTAATTTTTCCGAATGCCCTCTCGTTCTTGTAATTTTTGAAAGTTTGAATAATCTGTCCCTCTCTACTTTCTCTATGCGCTTCATGATCTTGTAAGTCTCTATCATTTCCCCTCTAAGTCTTTGCTTTTCCAGGGAAAAGAGCCCCAGTTTCTCTAATCTTTCAGCATATGAAAGGTTTTCCATACCTTTTATCAATCGTGTCGCTCTTTTCTGGACCCTCTCAAATATCGCCATATCCTTCTTAAAGTACAGCGACCAATATTGGACGCAGTACTCCAGATGCGGGCGCACCATCACCCAATACAAAGGCAGGATAACTTCTTTTGTTCTGGTTGTAATACCTTTCTTGATAATACCTTATATTCTATTCGCCTTCTTAGAAGCCGCTGAACACTGTGCCGTTGGCTTCATTGTCCTGTCCACTATTAACCCCAAGTCCTTTTCTAGGGTACTTTCACCCATTACCAGCCCTCCTATCGTATAGCTGTACTTCGGGTTTCTGCTTCCTAAATGCAAGACTTTACAAATGGTCATTTAACCCTACCCTTTCTTTTCTGTCCGAAAACCAATTCTTAACCCACAATTGAACATTGTCTCCTATCCCATGACTCTTTAATTTTCTCAGGAGCCTCTTATGAGGAAGTTTGTCAAAATCTTTCTGGAAATCTAAATACACTACATCAACCGGCTCACCTTTATCCACATGGTCATATCTGAGGACAGAGTGGTCACAGGTTTGGCGGTGAAATTTATAGGGGCAAAGCCTTGATAAAGCTCTAGCAGCGAAACATGTCGGCGTGATATTTCCCCTAGCCAGAGACCACAAGTTGAAAGCTAAGTACATGCTTAAAAGTAAATTAGATTAAACAAAAGCTAATATTTAAATGTATAAGATTGAAACTAAATTAAGGGAACCGATGAGGAGCTGGCACATAAAGCTTAGAGCAATGAAATCTAATTGAGCTCTGAGTGGTGGCGCTGAGGGTCCCAAAAAAAGTTAAAAAAGTGAAGGGATGCAAGACAGCTGATAGAAAACTATACTATCAGGTGGAGAAATTGTTTGATAATTGTTGCTCCCTTTAACCATAATACAAGTTGTGCACTGGTTGATTTATTCTCTCATTAAGTCATGTTTGTCTACATGTTCCACAATTTTAATTTTTATAATTGTTTCCACTATTTTGCCCGGCACTGAGGTCAAGCTTACTGGTCTATAATTCCCTGATTTCCTCTGGTACCCTTTTTAAAAATTGGCATGACATTTGCCACCCTCCAATCTTCAGGTGACAGATCAGCAATTTCATGTTTGAGTCCTTTCAGTATCCTGAGATGTATACCATGCGGTCCAGGTGATTTATCACTCTTTAACTTGTCGATTTGGCTTAGTACGTCTTCCAAGTTCACTGAGATTTCTTTCAATTCTTCCGCCTCATCACCCTTGAAAACCATTTCCAGTTCAGGTAGATTTCTTACGTCCTCCTCCATAAAGACTGAAGCAAAGAATTCATTCAGTCTCTCCAGTATGGCCTTATAGTCCTTGAGGGCACCTTTTACTCCTTGATCATCCTGCAAGCTATATATATATATATATATATATATATATATATATATATATATATATATATATAGCTATATATCTAAATAAAACAATGCATATGACTATTAAATAAATATATTTATTTATTTATTTAATGGTCATATGCATTGTTTTTATTTAGATCTATTTATTTTCCATTGATGTGTATATGAATTGTTACTTATTTATTCATTCTTGATTGATAGCTTTGTGTATATGAATTGTTACTTATTCATTCTTGATTGATAGCTTTGTGTATATGAATTGTTACTTATTTATTCTTGATTGATTGCTTTGTGTATATGCATTGTTATTTAAGAACATAAGAAGTTGCCTCCGCCAGGTCAGACCAAAGGTCCATCGCGCCCAGCAGTCTGCACCCGTGGTGGCCCATCAGGTCCATGACCTGTAAGGTGGTCCTTGTCTAAGCCCTTTAATCCCTCTCATTTTTTTCTGTCGATACTCTTTTTATAACCTGCCTCTACCTCTATCTGTATCCCTCAATCCCCCTATAGCCTATCTCTACCTCTATCTGTATCCCTCAATCCCCTTATCCTTCAGGAATTTATCCAATCCTTCCTTGAAACCCCATAGTGTACTCTGTCCTATCACAACTTCTGGAAGCGCATTCCAGGTGTCCACCACCCTCTGAGTGAAAAAGAACTTCCTAGCATTGGTTTTAAACCTGTCCCCTTTCAGTTTCTCCGAGTGCCCCCTTGTGGTCCCCAATAGCCTGAAGAATCTGTCCCTTTCTACCTTCTCTATGCCTTTCATGATCTTGAAGGTCTCTTATCATGTCTCCTCTGAGTCTCCGCTTTTCCAGGGAGTAGAGCCCCAACCTCTCTAACCTGTCAGTGTATGAAAGATTTTCCATACCTTTTATCATTTTCGTTGCTCTTCTCTAGACCCTCTCAAGCATTGCTATGTCCTTCTTGAGGTGTGGCGATCAATACTGGACACAGTACTCCATATGCGGGCACACCATCGCACGATACAGCGGCATGATAACTTCCTTCGTCCTGGTTGTAATACCCCTCTTAATAATGCCCAGCATTCTGTTTGCCTTCTTGGAGGCTGCTGCACACTGTGCTGTTGATTTCATTGTTATATCCACCAGCACACCCAAGTCTTTTTCGAGGTTACTCTCCCCTAGTACTTATTTATTCTTGATTGATAGCTTTGTGTATATTTATTTATTTTTTATGCCAAATATCTAGACTCCTGAGGCAGGCTGTCGAAGACGAATCATGTTGAGTCCAGTATCTAAAGTATCACATTAAAGGGTTTTGTGGACACTTTTGGTGCTGCTGTTCTTAAGAACATAAGAAATGCCTCTGCTGGGTCAGACCTGAGGTCCATCGCGCCCAGCAGTCCGCTCACGCGGCGGCCCAACAGGTCCAGGACCTATGCAGTAAATTTCTATCTATACCCCTCTATCCCCTTTTCCAGCAGGAATTTGTCTAATCCTTTCTTGAATCCCAGTACCGTACTCTGCCCTATAACGTCCTCTGGAATTGTATTCCAGGTGTCCACCACACGTTGTGTAAAGAAGAACTTCCTAGCATTTGTTTTGAATTTGCCCCCTTTCAACTTTTCCGAATGCCCTCTTGTTTTTTTATTTTCTGAAAGTTTGAAGAATCTGTCCCTCTCTACTCTCTCTATGCCCTTCATGATCTTGTAAGTCTCTATCATATCCCCTCTTAATCTTCTCTTTTCCAGGGAAAAGAGTCCCAGTTTTTCCAATCTCTCAGCGTATGAAAGGCTTTCCATCCCCTTAATCAGTCGTGTCGCTCTCCTCTGAACTCTCTCGAGTAATGCCATATCCTTCATAAGGTACGGTGACCAATACTGGACGCAGTACTCAAGATGTGGACGCACCATTGCCCGATACAGCAGCAGGATAACTTCTTTCGTTCTGGTTGTAATACCTTTCTTGATTATACCTAGCATTCTATTCGCTCTCTTAGCGGCAGCTGCGCACTGTGCTGTCGGCTTCATTGTCATGTCCACCATCACCCCCAAATCCCTTTCTTGGGTACTCTCATTCAAAAACATCCCTCCCATCGCATAATTATACCTCGGGTTTTTGCTTCCCACATGCAATACTTTACACTTCTCAACATTGAATTTCATCTGCCATCTCTCTGCCCATTCCCCTAGTTTGTCCAAGTCCCTTTGCAATTCTTCGCAGTCCTCCTTTGTCCGAGCTCCACTAAATAGTTTGGTGTCGTCTGCAAATTTTATTATCTCACACTTTGTCCCTGTTTCTAGATCATTTATGAATATGTTAAAAAGCAGCGGCCCGAGCTATTTGTTATAGCCTCCCATTTCCACCATCCCTCTAGCTCCCACTTCAACCAGTCTTAATGCTATACTGAAGAACACCTGGCCCAGTGCATTGTTCTATGATTGCAGAATTTCCTCCATTCACTCCCTGTGGCTGACTTATCTCCTTTATCCTCATTGACCACGTATTTGAGGGGAGAACACTGGAGAGCTTGCTCGCTTGTGTCCACTCAGCTCTCCCACCAGAGAAGAAATCCTACTATTGTATTAGGTTCTGTATTAACTTCTAATAAAAGTCAGCTTTGTAGCACTAGGCGCTAAAGCAGGGGTGTCCAACCTGTGGCCCAAGGGCCGCAAGTGGCCCTGTGAAGTATTTTGTGCGGCCCCGGTCAAGGGCGATGCAGTTTTTCCTCTGCTGCCTCTGGGTGTTTACCATCTTGCCGGCTCCCTCCTCTGTCTTGCTGCAGAGTTTGTGCGGCCCCAGAAACATTTTTTTCGGCCAATGCAGCCCAGGGAAGCCAAAAGGTTGGACACCCCTGCACTAAATTAAAAAGGAATTTAATTGGGGAACTTCTGTAAATGTAGCTTTATTTTTCAAAATAATTTATTACAGTTCTTGTAATTTGTCTTTATACTTGTTGATTTACTTCTGTTTGCGATGTGTTTTTTCCCCCCAGTGGGAAGCCTTTAGTCTTCCAGAACTTAAGAACTTCTTGAGGATATTGGATAAAGAAGAGGAAGAGCAGCTACAGGTCTTAAAGAGGCGATATTCATCTTATAAAGAAAAGCTAGAAGAAGCCTTGAATGGAATGCGGAAACCAGGATAAAGCATGGGCCACAAAAACTATAAAACTGGAATGCTCACTGCATTTCCTTTTTCTTTCTTTTAATATAATCAGTTCAATACATTG
This sequence comes from Geotrypetes seraphini, assembly GCF_902459505.1. Taxonomy (NCBI): domain Eukaryota; kingdom Metazoa; phylum Chordata; class Amphibia; order Gymnophiona; family Dermophiidae; genus Geotrypetes; species Geotrypetes seraphini. The sequence continues at coordinate 78,263,948 of NC_047092.1, read as the reverse complement.
TGTAAAGATTGCAACAAGAAATGAATGTTCAAAAGACTTATTTCTTTTGTAATATTCAGGTATTTGTCTTGTCTGTTAAGGAAGTCGTATAGTTCGGGTCACTTAACAGCTTACATACATATATCCATAAGTGTTCATGGGATCCTGCAGCCTTATTTATTCTGTAGAACACCTTGGAAACCCCCGGAGGAAGGGGGGGAAGGCTGTTCCTGGATGTTTTCCTGCAAGCTGCATATCTACTGTAATCAACAATCTATCTGGGACCTTTAGGAGTGCTTTTCAATTTTTTATACCATTTATTCTTTTTTGTTAAAATTTTCCATTTAAAATTTGAGCACATAGAAATGAAATAAAAAGGAAGTAAGAGTATGGTATGAATAGGAACACATATTTTGAACAGTGATTTGCAATAACTTGGTATTATTGTATATAGGGCTGGTGTTAGATATTTAGGGGCCCAGGGTTGAAATGGGGAAGAGGCCCCAAAGTCTGCTGGCAGGCTATGCCTCCTTCAGCCTGAGGCAGGCTTGTGGCCCCCCTGTAGCTTGGGGGCCCAAGCAGTTGCCATGTTTGTTACCACCTAATGCCAGCTCTAACTGTATAGCCTGCCTAGAGAGCTGAGTGCTGTGACAGGGAAGGATTTGAAATGTGATGATTCTTTTGAATTTATGAAAGGTTTACAGAGATGTTAGAGAGGGTACAGAGCAGGTTGCAGCGAGAGTTCATTGTTTTCTTAAACGGAAGGATTTTGGTGCTGACATGCACATAGTTGAAAAAAGGACTAGGAAGCTGATTATATGAGAATGTGAGTTTGAGGAAATAGCTGTTGGAATAGTCGATTAATGGAGCAAGAATTCAAGAAACAGTGACTAAATTGAAAATTTGGCTGAAAGGAGTAAGTTGAACATAAAGATTGGTAGAGAAGCTTTTTCTGAGTATTGAAAGGTTTGCAAAGTGAGATCTGATGGGAGATACTAACTTAGTAAATGCAAGATTCTGTATGGTCCATGAAATGCCTTTGTGTATACTAGGTATTACTTAGATGTCTAGACAAACTGACTTATATAGTAAAGATATCTTCCTAATATAAGTACATAATATTTAAAGTACATATTAGAATTTATGAGGCAGATGAGTTTATATATTTTACAGCACATTGAATCATTTTCATATGGAACTATTTATTTTAAAAGCTGCATATTATTAAAAACCAAAGAAAATGTAAGTGTAAAATAAAAGCCATAATTGTTGAATGCCATACCATATACCAAAAATATGATGGCTCTTGGAGCTAACTTAACTCAAGGAATGGAAATAAAGATTCAGGGACAATGAAATTGTACATTTATATTAATTCCTAAGTAGTAATTTGGCTCTTGGGTGGCAGCTGGTGCACTCTTGGAAAATTATTGTAAAATTTTTCTTTGACTGTTTTGACATTTGTGCCTTATACTTAATATTATAATATGCAATCTTGTTTCAGCACTGTTATTGAAAGATTTATTTTTGTCACTGTTTCCTGGTACACTAAAAGTTGTGTAAGGGATGCAGACAGTCAGAGTAAATGACAATCATTTATTTTAACTCCCCAAAATATCTAAAATATGAAATAACATATTTTGTCTGGGTTTGTTTTTTATGTAACAGTGTAGTACATATTTGAGCTTCAACCACAAATCACAATATTATAAACAACACTTTAGCTTTAGTTCAGAGAATGCCTTTCCATTTTGTGGTGGTGTCTCTTAGTAATGCAGCATGCTGACAGGTAGTTTTAATATCCCCTTAATTTCTGCAAATTCTTCACCATCAGTAGTAGCGACATTCTTCATGTCATATGTTTTTCAGACATCATATTATAATATATATTCCTGGGCGTGTAGTTATATGCAGTCTGAAGGGTATTTATAGAATTTTCTACTGTGAATTTTTTTACTTGAAGTTTCTTTAAAAAGATCTTCAGTGTGTTGTCAAAAAAGCTTACTGTATTTTTCGCTCCATTAGACACTTTTTCCCCCTAAAAAAGTGGGTGGAAATTAGGGTGTGTCTCATGGAGCGAATACCCAAAGCGTGCCCCTCCCCCCTGTGATCTTATTCGAATGCGGCCGCCCTCCCTTCCTGGATGCGGCACACAAGGCAGGCCCTGGCCCTCTACCTCATCCCTGATGTCTCCCGCGCGTACCTTTTTTTTAAAAAAAACTTCTGGATGTGGTGCACCAGGCTGGCTGCCTGATTCCCACTGCTTCCTCTGAGAACTGCCAGCTTACTCCTCTTCCATTCTCTCATGTAGCGGTGCACCAGGTTGCCTGCCTGGTCCCGCGTCACTTCCCGCGAGAACTCAGTTCTTGTGGGAAGCAGCATGAGACCAGGCAGGCAATCTGGTGCGCCGCTGTCAGCGAGGCGCTGCGTTCAGAAGTTTTTTTTTTAAAAAGGTACGTGCGGGAGGCATCAGGGAGGAGGAAGAGGGCCAGGGCCTGCCTGTCGGCTGCCTGGGGGGTGAGGAGGAAGAGGCTGGGGCCTGCCTGCCTGGGGGGTAGGGAGGGAGGATGGAGAGGCTGGGACCTGCCTGCCTGCCCTGCTGAATTAAAAATAGGGAGGGAGGAGGGGGAGGCCGGGGGCTTTCCTGATGCCTGCCTGAGGAGGGGGAGGCCTGCCTGCCTACCTCCTACCCGCCCGCTTGCCCTGTCCCTGCCTGCCAGTAACTAGGCCTGCCTGCCCTGTCCCAGCCTACCACTAGACTACCAGAGGGGGGACAGGGTACAGAGCTTGGCAAGGAATGTGGGGTTGGGTGCAGAGCCTGGCAGGAGAATTTGGTTCAGAATGGGTTTTTCTTGTTTTCCTCCTCCTAAATCTAGGGTGCGTCTTATGGTCAGGAGCGTCTAATAGAGCGAAAAATATGGTAAATACATTGTATGCACTACATGTTATAATTTGATAGAGAAAAGGAAACTTACTGTATTGTATTTTAGTCTGCAATTCTTAGTAGTTGTAAGACTGAATTTTTCACACACTGGTAAAAGTAACTTCTAATTTAAAAAGAGACTAGGGTAAATGATTTGAAGAAGCTCTGAAAAAGTTTAGTGTTGAACAGTTAAGCTTTAAAAATTTTGATGCAATTCTGTTTTACAAGAAGTACTTGCTGGTACAAGAGGAGGTGTATAACTGACAGGCAATGAAGGGGAAATGTAAAACTTTAATTGTTACACTATTTATAATTTTGAAGCAATTGAAATTTATTTTTATAGGGACTTGTGTGTTTATTTAGATTTGTTACTGAAATGGAGTGTCTCAGTTCCCTTATTAAAGTTGTCTTGTTCCCACTGTACGCGTGTGTGTTTTCTTTTCCTCTGAAAATGTAGCAGGCCTGAATTCTGTGAACAGTGCCTACATTGGCTGGTGCCTCAAAAACAGCTCTGGCCACATGTCAATCACACATGTAGGCACCTTTACCAGAATCGTGTCTTACATCAAACTTACTGTATAAGGCTTAGAATATATAGATTCTTTATAGAAGGATGAATTCTATAGCATAGTTGAAGGGATGGTATAGTATAAACCTCCCCTAGGTATCTTCTATACCACTATGATTTGTCAAGTGAATTCTCCAGGCCCTCAGAGGTGCCACCAAAAGTTCAATAAACTTTCATAACTTTTGGCTTTATGCCCCCTATCGTCATCGGCTCCCTGGTATATTAGTTAAAGATGTGCAATGCTTATTTTAGTATGTTTTCAATAAGTTAAATAAATTAAATAGGTTATAAAGTGCAGTTTACTTAACTTGGGTGGTTAGCCAAGAGGGACAAAGTCGCCAACATGTTTCACCCTGTTAGGGTTTCCTCAGGGCACAATCCCTACAACAAGGAACTAGCTTTAATATTCAATAAAATCGCATGACACCAAAAATTATTGACTAATGCCAGTTTCTTACCTCAAAACTATATGCTTTTCACGATGTGGCCACCCGAAATGTGATCTAAGATGGCCGCGGCGTGTACTGTAGCTCATTAAATATTCTACAACACAGCTGAGACTGACGTCATTGGGCCAACCCGGAAGCGCGGGAATAACTGCGCTCCCGGAGTGGCACCCTGCTGGGTGAGCTTAACATTATTGTTCCCACTCTTGTAACCATAAAAGAGTTCCAAACAATTCAAAAAGAAGCGGGGATACAGTGATACCTCACCAGAGGGACTGTCATTCAAGTTCCAAATTGAGCCCGTGGGGTACAACAGTATTTAGTTGGTAAATCCACCTCTGTTCTAATTTGCCGCCAAATTACCTTCTGCTCCCTGGTTGTCAATAACATCTATGATTCGCCACCTAATTTGATCAATTGTATGCTTCTTGGACAGCCAGTGTGATACAAGAGGGGCTGTCAGGGTTTCTGTGGATATCCGGGACTTGTGCTCATTTAGTCTTACTTGGACTGCCCGTGTAGTACGTCCCACGTAAACACGGGGGCAAGGGCAGATGATTATGTACACTACCCAGCTAGATTTACATATGGTGTGTGCCCTGGCCCGAATGATACGTCTGGTGTGAGGGTCCTGCCAGGTACTTCCCTCCACAGTTTTGTCACACCACTGGCAGTGGGAACATTTTGTATGACCTGCCTGATCTACAGTGGGAAAGACCTGGCAATTTAACATCTGACCTATCGTGGTGCCCTTTGTGTATGCTATCAAGGGAAATTCTTCCAAACCTCTCAGGGCCCTCAAGATAGGCCTGTGTTGTCTGATATATCCTACCACACTTTTCACTGCATCTGAATAGGGGAGTACACACACCAATCTGGTAACTTCTGTATCCTGGGTATTATTCACACAAGTGTCTTGGAGCAACAATTCTCGATGGGCATAGCGTGCCCGTAGGTACGCCTGGTGGATAGCCTTTTCTGGATATCCCCGTGCCCGAAATCTGTGGGTGATATCTGTAGCCACCCTTTGGAAATGGATCAAATCTGAACATACCCTCCTGGCCCTCAAAAATTGGCTGCCCGGTAGACTGTATTTGAGCTTGTAAGGGTGGAAGCTTGAGAAGTGGAGCAAAGTATTCCTAGCTACTGATTTCCTGTATAGGGTGGTAGATAACATGTTTCCCTCCCTATAAATTAGGATGTCCAAAAATTCAATTTTGGTCGGGCTATATACTGCAGTGAATTGAAGGTTCAGATCAATAGTATTGATCCAGTGGATAAATTGTTGTAGTTCAGTTTCCGTTCCTGTCCATAGAAAAAATATATCGTCTTATTTCGATATTGGATCGATGGATAGATGGCCTGCTCTTCAAATTTGCCGACGTACAGGGTGGCCACAGAGGGGGTGAAAGTCGCCCCCATAGCCACTCCCTGAATTTGTTTGTAATAGGTGTCCTCGTATTTAAAGTAACTATCCTGAATGACCCATTTGGCTAAGGACATGAGAAAGTCCGTGGAGATTCTTTGTGGACCCTGTCTGGCCTCCAAAGTGTCCCTGATTATTTGCAAAGCCCCTTATTGGGGAATTTTTGTGTACAGGGAGACAATGTCCAAGGTGACCATCCAGCACTGAGTAGGGACGTTCTGTATTCGTCCCAATTCTCTAAGGAAATGGGAAGAGTCTTTTAAATACGATTGGACTTTTGATACTACTTCCTTCAAAAAAATATCCAAAAACTTGGACAAGGGTTCCAACAGACTTGCCTTGGTGTTCACAATGGGTCTTCCTGGTGGACATTAGTGGAGGTTTTTATGATGAATCTATGAAATGCTATTTTCAATCTGAAGAAATCTGGAATTCTTGCACAACAAACCCCAACCCCAATTGTAAAACCTCCTCTTGTGTAGTTGTAAGAATAGAGGAGGATATATTGACTACTAGAGACGTCATTTGGGTTTCTGTGTCCCTCCCGTTCTGTTCGAGCCCCGGCCCCTGGTTCTGAAGCGTAAGTTTTTTGAACTGGGGTTGACCTCCCCTGATGGTTTTGGACGGGAGCTGTCCGTGGACTCACCACTAGTGGCTTCAGACTCTTCTGATGTGGCATCAAATGCCACCCTTCACTTGGTGGTTATAGATGTTATGGGTTTTTTGTTCCAGGTATATACCCTCCCCATCTGATAGTCTCGCTCGTCTCTTTTCAGTTTCTTGATCTTAGTCAATTTAATAGATTCCCTGGCTTTGTTAAGAGCTTCCTCCAGCTCCTTCTTTTTCTTGTCGTGTTCCTCAACTGGATATTTATTCTTAAGGTCATGTTCAATCTCTGTGGTACTTTCTATCAGCAAGATCATGAGATCCCTCGAACATCGGTTCAAAATCGCTGTCCATTTATCCAGGAATGATTTATTGGAGGACATTACCTTAGGCTCTTTAACTATTCTTAGGCCCCAGGGAATTATGGATTTTTAAGGTATTGCACTAGGGTACTGCTGTGCAGCTCAGCTCTAATCATAGGCACTGTTAATGTAGACCAGGTTTTAAAGGCCTTACATTATCGATGCCTAGGTTTGACAGAGAATCATGCCTAATGGCTCCTAAAGTAATTTCCAGCCCCAACCCCTTAAAGTAAACCCCCCAAGCTTTACCCCCATCCACAGCTGCTCTCCACACACAGCTTACAATATGCACTGTTAATGTAAAAATGCAAACCATGCATACAAATATCAGTGAGGTACATTCATTTTGAACAACAGCCCATCCCTATTATATATGGTTTAAGACCTTGTAAGTCTCTTTCAGACATGGTTGTAAACAGTTTAAAATGTTTCCTGTTGATGTAAAGAGTCCAGCAAGACTGGAACTGCCTCCGGGGTCAGAGGTAAGCCATACAGCGCAGGCGAGGTCAATAACATCCCCGCTGCTTCCTGTAGTGTCGGCGTCCCTGACATTCTCCCTGGGCGTGGGGGAACTCCCGGACCCACTAGGCTAAGCGAGACTTCGCTTCCCGAAGCCAAGATCAACCCCTCTCGGCTAGCCGGAACGCCTTGGACAACCGGGACAGCAAACGTTGTTATAGCTGTCTGGCGCGTTAGTGGCAGAGGAGGCAGGAAGACCATCCCTCTGTTTCCCTCTGCGCTTAGGCATATTAAAAGGCAAGTCGGTAAGTAATAAGCGGTATTTAGTTTGCCGGTGCAGAGAGAGCCTCCAGCTATGCGACTAGCTCCATCGCCATCTTGAATCCTCTCCCACCCTTCTTCTTTTTAAATGTTCAGCTACCTCTCAATTCTCCATCTTCTCTGTCCCTAGCTCTCCCATTTCCTATCTTATTTCTTTCCCAGCCTCCTATTTCCTGCTATCTACTCCCCATTACCACGTTTCTATCACTTTACTCACTGCTCTCTCACTCATCTTGTCATCTCTCTTTTGACCTCATTCACATGGTTCACCACTTTCAGAATCCCCTTCCCTCTCTGCACTGGTCAGTCTAACTCCCTGACCCTTTCTTTCCATCCCCTTTCTTATCCCAGCTCTCTTCCTCCTGCCCTCCCATGGGTCCATCTCTCCTCCTCTATCCACATGGTCCAACATTTTGCTCCCTCTCTTTTTCTTCACTCCCCTCTTGATGCTGAACAATGAAATGGAGGAAAAAAAAAAGAGAGATGATGCATCTCTCTGCCTTCTATCCATAGGCCTAAAATTTCTGACTACCTCCCTTCCATCCCCAGATCCAACTTCTCTCTCTTCAGACCACTGCCCACCATCTCTCTCTCTGTCTGCTGTTTCTGGTCCATAAGCTCTCCCCCATGCCCAATCTAGCCCTTCTTTTAATACCCTCCCCCCTCTGTACTTTAAAAAAAAAATCCCACCAGTCCAGGAGGCTTTCTTGGCCCAGCATGTTCTCCCCCTCCTCTCTGCGCCCATGTATCTCTACCTCACTATTCTCCCACCACCATATCCAATAATTCTCTCTCTCCCCAACAGTTCTCTTTTTTCATCTCTCCATGTGCACCATCTTTTTCCCTCTCTCAGACACCCAATTCTTCCTTACTGTTCCCTCCCCCTCACTCCCTCCATTCTTCAATCCTATGGCTCATGCGCCCTCCCTCCTTACTTCATCATTTGTCCAAAGTTTGTGCTCCCTTTCTCTTGAGTCCCAACATGACCTCCCTCCTTTCTGACCGGCTTCCATGCTGCAATTGTTTTTCTGGTGAAAGCTGAGGGCGGTGGTGGCTGGCTCCTCATGTGATCCGTGACTATGCTGGGAGTATTTATTTTATGGCTGTTGGCGATCTGCGCCTGTGCTGGAAGTGTTCCCTTCCTTCTGTGCCTCCTGCGGAGTATCTATTTTATGGCCTGCAGTTGTCTGCGGGCAGCGTCAGCTCTTCGCGCGCAATTCATGGCTGATTCGGAAGCCTTCTCTCAGCTAAGCAACTTTCCATTAACATTTCAGCTCAGAACAGAGTTTTCTGTCATATTTTCCATTCTTGTGGAGCTGAATGTGTGTATATAATCCTTATAAAGTTTGAGAATGGAAACAGGCATAAGACCCACATCTTCAAAAAACCAACAAAAGAATTGGTGCTGAAAAGACACCATGTAGATCTCAGCCCACCTCAACAGAAAGCAGAACTGTTTGACTGCCAAGCAAATCAAAGAAGTTTTAGGAAGTCAATTTGCCAAAGCCAGTTATTCAGGTATTATTCATACCGTACACCTAAGAATTAACAGTTGCATTGACAATTTAACAATTAAAGCGCTAGAGAAATGGAAAAAAAGAACAGGGAAAGCAGAATTCACATGCTTCCCACGTTTAAGCAAATTTTGTTTCATCCCAAAATCTTGAAACACCAGATCTAGGCATTTGGCTGTACAGATTCAAAACCAAAAAAGCGTACAACCCTATCCCACCTCCCGAGAAAAAGGGCCAAAATCCAAAGCAGTAGAAAAGCAGCAGCAGACCTTATCAAGCATTATCATTTTGCGCAAATACTAGTTGAACACTTTCTTGTGGCATAGTATGGAGGGTCATAAGCCAAGTCTTTAGATGCAATTCAGGGTAAAACATGTAAATAAACAAACTCATCACTCAGCTCTGGTGTCAGGCAGAGCGGAGGGGCAGTAACCCCCAGCACATGCCCTGTCCAGGGAGCCGGGGGCACTGCAGCAAATGCATGGCAATGTCTCCCTCCATGTCCCTCAGTGATTATCGTAACTAACAGGGAGCCGGCAGGAGCGGGTCACCTGCAGCAGCTCAGCGACCCGAGAGACCCTCACCTGAGCCCGCTGCCCCAGGCGCCCTGGCCGGCCAAGAGCTCTATATAGCCGCATCCACGCCATCCATCTTCCCATCCCTCCCATCTCACACATCCATCGGCAGTGTCACTACAGACTAAGGCAAGTTGTAAGCTTCCCTCCATCGATGACCTGTCTCTCGCCTTAGCCTGTAGCGAACTCATGCTCTGGGGCTCTAACGTGTGCGTGCCGGGGGACAGGGACCATAGATTGAAACGCATATATAGAGAAAAAATTTTTTTAAAGTCACATCACTTGGTTTAAGTCTGTCTGAACGAGGTCTAACATCATCAACTACCACCTGGCAAAGATAAGTACATCATTCATTATGAACAAATCACGCTGAGAGTTTGTTTATATAATGCAGGTGGTCAGGGGACAGTGAAGGCAATGATGGTCCCCTTGTTAACCTCGTTTTGGTGATAACACTAAAAACACAGGTTATAAGGTCTGAGCACTTCACATTTAAATAAGAGTATTATTCATATATTATTTAATTTGGTATAAGAGCTGTGATTATTGAAATTGCCATTGATTATCATCACAGAGTTTAATTATCGATTCCTCCAGAGATAAGTTTATATCTCTAATTATTAATTTTTAAGGAAGCAAGTCTATGAGATATCCAATAAGATATCCAAAGCACAGTTCTCTTTTAGTTATGACATCCTGTGAGAATTCCAAAAATTAAGACCTAGAATTTACATCTAAACTATCTGGGGAGTTGATGACCTCTAATACTCCCTCCTGATTCATAACCCTTGAGCCTTGTGGCAAATACAAATGACTAATAACTAGCTTCTCTATAGCAAACTAAACTACCTCTCAAATTCATTTTAAATAGCTCAAAAATATGCTGTATCAAAAATATTTAACAATCTAAGATTCCTAGCTCTAGAACTAGTTTCCAAATCTATTTGCAAATGTAAAGCTATTTTTAGTAGCTGATGTAGTCACTGTTTAAAAAATTGAAATCTGAGTTTGTCTTTTAAAACTCCTTTTTTTTCCACTGTCTACCAATTTTACAATTACTTCCTCAGTAAACTTACTCAGGTGTACCAAATTTCCCTGTAAAATTTTCTCCATCCTCAATACAGCAGACCAAACATCTTTCAATGAAACATGCTTAAGAGGAAACAGAAGAAGCCATTGCAACCAATTGAATCACTGAAAGAAACAGGTGATATCAGTTTAACCAGGAGAGGCAAAGGAACTGAACTTGTATTACTGAGGAATGGGATAAATTCCTCCTAGAATATGCACTTCAAGAGGGGTTAAGATACCCCCCAACAACAGAGGATCTATACAACTCTTGTAAAACAATAGCTTGCTTGTGGGGTGGGGGTGGGGGAATGATTATCTGATAATAATGAAGCCTCTAGGGGAAAAATAACACGTTTCCTGAAGGGGTAGGGTCACCAGTATGGTGGACATGCTGATCCATTGGTTCCTTCATCACAAATGGTTTTACTGTACCACTTCTTCTACCCTTACGCTTCCCCATATATAGAGGCAGCATACCAATTAGACTGAGAAGGGCAATCCCGAGCTACAATTCTCTCTAACATGATTAAAAGGAGAAAGCTGGTAAATGGAAGTTCATTTGCCAAAAGTCCGTGCACAAGGCGAAACTGAAGTTTTAAAAATTATATGAACAGAGAAGAGGAAAAAAAGCTTGGACGAGAATGGTCACCAATGTTTGTTTTGTAAGGGAAGGTTTTACTAGTAGGCCTCCCAAATATGAAAGATTCATTAGACTTATGGGTTCGATGATATTGACATCAAAAATAAACTGCCTCTATTCTGCAGCCTACAGACAGCAGAATTCACTCTATGTAAGCATCCATGATCATTTTGATTAGGAAGTATATTCAAGGAGTGGTGCAGGAATTGTTTGGAATACAACAGCTAAGGGTTGCAGAAGAGGTGACTGTTCCAGATGGATACAGTGGCTTTAATTAAGATCCAGGCTGCTAAGACAGAGTTCCTCATGTCTGTTTTAAAACTATATTCTTGTTTATTATTTCATTAATTATTTGAATAGGTTGATGTATTTATTATAACAGTGATTTTTGTTTTTATTTTACTGCTTTTTGTATTTTTTACCATATATTTTATCAATTTTTATGATCATTTTATGATCAATAAGGATATGTTTTTGAGAGTCTTATTGTATTATGGATTTTCATAGCTTTCATTTGATTATTTAATTACTTAAATGTTAACTGCTAGTGGCATCTAATAATAGATTGTTTAGGAGTCTATTCTTTCTTAATGGATTTAAGTAATTGTCTTAATGAATTAAATGGAAGAATAATACTGTGCAAAATGCTGATAATAATTGAGGGTCAGGATTTTATATTTCTCTTGTTTCTCTTGATTGAGACAACTTCTGATAAGATATAATGTATAATTTTTAATTAAATACCTAGATGGGTTCATAGCTTATTTTTAATTATATTGAAGGGTAATTATAAATTATTAGGGAATTAAAAATCAATTTTATCAGTATTCATTAGAACATGGAGGATTAATTTGGGGAATAATTTATAGTGCTTGGGGGAAGATGGTAATTGCTGGTCTGTATGTTTGTACCCAAGCTTTTGTATTATTTTAGGGGAGGGGTTATGGGAGGGAAGGGGAGTAGTTTTAGATTGGGACCTTGGATGTGTGTGGTTGAATTATTTTTAATTTTGGTAAATATGTTATTCAGTTTCATGGTTATTCTAGTATATCTCTATCAAATAAAATGTCATTAAAATTTTATTCATTGAATGTCAATGGACTCAATCATCCCATCAAGAAGAAAAAGATTCTTAATTTTTTTTTTTTTTTAAACAACAAGCTGACATTTTATACAAGAAAATCATTTGTCAGCAATTGAGTTGGCTAAGTTAGAAGGTGGCTGGATAAAACATTGTTTTTTGCTCCAGCAGTGGGGAAAAAGGCAGGTGTGTCAATTCTGATTAATAAGATTTCTGCTAAATTTGATAACTTTCGGGCTGATCCACTGGGTAGATGGCTCTATGTTAATATGACTTCAGGAAATGATACCCTGATGCTTTTTAATATCTATGCACCTAATACAAATATTAATAATAATTATTTTCTTATATACCGCCCAACCAGAAGTTCCAGGCGGTTCACAGCAAGAGAACTGAGACATATCAGCGAAGACAAAAAATGCAGTTGAATACTGTGGAATACAATGCAGCGGTTCATAGCAAGAGAACTGAGACATATCAGCGAAGACACAAAATACAGTAGAATTCAGTGGAATACAGTACAGTGAAATACAATATGATGCAGTACAATGTAATATAATGTGAAATGACCGCATAAATTTACCAAACAAATAGGTTTTTATCAATTTTCTGAATTCAAGGTAAGATTGGGATTGGGCAATTAGAGGACACAGCCAAGAGTTCATTTTCCCCGCTTGAAAAGCTAGAGTTTTGTCTAAGAAACGTTTAAAACGACAGCCTTTCAGAGCGGGGTACATAAACATACCCGAGTTTCTTGTGTTCTTATTTGATGTGAATAATTTTAGTTGGGTGGATAAGTATGATGGTAGTAGTCCGAAGAGTGCTTTATAACAAATGCAGCCAAATTGAAAAATAACTCTAGTTTCGAAAGGGAGCCAATGAAGTTGTACGTAAAAAGGGCTTACATGCTCAAACTTTTTTAATCCAAAGATCAGACGAACAGCCGCATTTTGAACCAGGCAAAGTCTTAGCAATATTTTCTTGGTTGATCCTAGGTATGTGATATTACAATAGTCTAAGGTAGATAGGATGGTGGATTGAACTAATATCCTAAAAGATTCCATGTCAAAATATTTTTTTATGGTTCTTAGTTTTCATAAAATAGCAAAGCATTTTTTAGTCAGTTGGTCAGTGTGTTTCTCGAACGTTAGGTGTCAGTCTAGAGTAACTCCCAAAATTTTGATGTGACTTGCTATCTCGAAATTTTGACCATTGAGTTGAATGGAGGTTTCCCTGAGTTTGTTGTTGGGGCTAGCAAGAAAGATCTTAGTTTTCTCAGGGTTGAGTTTCAATCAGACGGAATTCTTTAAAAAACTTCAACAAATAATTATTTCACTCGCTATGCCTAATTTAATTTTAGCAGGAGATTTCAATGCTGTAATAGATCCAATTATGGATAAACAACCAAGTAGACAATTGAAATCTTTAATTCTCTAGGTCAATACCCACAACCTCATAAAGATTAAAACTGACACATACACCCCCATTGCACACAATGTCACAGCAGCCCTAGTGAATGCCAGATCCATAAACGACAAAGACCTCGTTCTCACAGACACCATCACAGAGTACAACTGGGACCTCCTAGTAGTGATGGAAACATGGCTCAAAGACAACGATGGAGCCACCTTGGGTGCGTTATGCCCTCAAGGCTACCAAGCACTGGCATGCTCCCCTCTCAACAAGAGAGGGGGATGGGTGGCAGCAATCGCCAAATTCAAGTTAAACCCATGCCAAATACACTCCATAACACTACCAGACCTAGAATGCCTTGTTTTCTCAATAGGCCACGACAAAAAAATCACGATCATACTAGTCTACAGAGCACCCTCCTCTCCTATGTCTGCGCTCGATGAACTGCTAACCATTATAAGCAACCATAAACAAACCATAAAGTAAACCATAAGTAAACCATAAACAAACCATAGTCCTAGAAGACCTCAACTTCGCGAACTACCCAGAAGTCACGGGCGCTCCACAAGATTTCATCAAAACACTCAGATCTGGGACTCGCTCAACAAGTTACCTCTCCAACTCATTCCTCTGGAAACACACTGGACCTAATCTTTCTCCCAAACGGCCCACAAATTGACCAAAAAACATCCTCACCGACAAACATCGTGGTCCCCAGGACCAATCACCATTTAATCATGTTTGGTCTGCACACCAGAGTTAAAGAGGGAGCAGACCGAACAAATTCCAGAAAACAATTACGTTCAACTCAAAGTCAGTGAACCCAATCACATTTTCCTGCGTCATCTCCAAACTACAACTAAGCACAAACTCCCTAAAAGAGAAGGCACTTACCTGGTACTCAGGCATTAAAACACTCTATGAGAACCTAGCAAAAGTCAAGGTGACCAAGCCTAACACACAACCATTCTCTTCACCCTGGTTTACAGAATACCTGAGAGTACAAAAAAGGAGAGTCAGAAAAGCAGAAAATACTTGAAGCAACGAAAGCACATTTCACTGCTCTACTATCCAAGGTCCCAAGCAGATCGAAGGCCATCTTCTCAATAATAAAAAACCTATTCTCCTCATCCCAAGGTCCAATGCATTCCCAGCAAACAAACTTAGACTGCGAATCCCTCTCTACCTTCTTCCATGACAAAATATCAAAGATACGCGCAAATCTGGACTCAGAGGCCAAAGCACTCCCATACATCCCAGAGACCACCCAAGATGACAATCCACTCAAGACGGAAACCTTGAACAGTTTGAAACTAATCTTCCACAATGACCTCAAAACCATAATTAACTCCATACACCCCGCAACCTTGATCCTGGACCCATGTCACTCCGCTACACTCCTGAACACAAACGAGGTATTCCTGGAATCCATCCTATCCATAATAAACAAGTCCCTTATGACAGGTGTAGTTCCATGGAGTTGAAAATCTGCCATAGTAAAACTACTGAAAAAAACAACCATGGACCAAGACAACCCAAGCAGCTTCAGACCTGTCTTAAACCTCCCATTCATCTCAAAAATATTGGAAAAGACAGTACTCACTCAATTGCAAGACTTCATGGAAACAAACGCCACCCTCTCCAACTTCCAATCGGGTTTCAGGAAACACCAACAGCACAGAAACTGTGCTTTTGGACATCCTAGATGACTGCTGGAAAATCCTAAACGACGGAAATGATGCACTGCTGGTACTATTAGACCTCAGTGCCACCTTCGACACCATCGACCACTCTCTCCTCTTGTCCAGGCTAAAGTCCATTGGAATCTGTGACAACACACTTCAATGGTTCTCTTCATTCCTGACCAACAGATCGCAGAGTGTCCTACTAGGAAAATCCTTATCTGAACCCAAACCACTCCACTATGGAGTACCTCAGGGAGCCTTACTATCACCTCTCCTCTTCAACCTCTATATATCAAACCAGTACTGGACATAGCGGAAAACACCGAATCAGAATTCACTCCTTCGCTGATGACCTACAACTCTATCTTCCCCATGGCCGTCACCGAGACACACCAATCTACAACCTCCAATCTTGTTTAACTGAAATAAAGACCTGGATGACCGGGAACAAGTTACAGTTAAATGAATCCAAGACAGAACTTCTCTGGATCCACAAAGATCTATGGATATACCCCCCGTCTGTCCTTTTCCTGGGCCACAAACACCCTTACACCCAAAGACAACATCTGCAGCCTAGGAATAACTCTTGACTCTAACTTATCAATGACGGATCACATATCCAAACTAGTATCATCCTCCTTCTACTACCTCCGCCAGCTAAAAATTATACGTGCATACTTCTCAGAACCCGAATTTGCCCAACTACTCTATGCTTTTGTACTATCCCGCGTAGATTATTGTAACACTCTACTAGTGGGCCTGCCTACCAAAACTCTCTCCTATCTCCAAAGGGTGCAAAACACTGTAATCCGCCTTCTGAAAAACCTAGGCATCCACGACCATGTTACCCCTGCATTAGCTTCCATGCACTGGCTGCCCATTCAAAAACGCTGCACCTTCAAGGCCCTGGTTCTTGCTTTCAAAACTTTCCATGAAATGATTCCGTACTACATGAAAACTAAACTACAAATCTACTTCCCAAAGCAACCACTGAGGTCCCAAGGAGAAAATGACTGACCATATCTCCTGGTTGCTCCCTCAAAACAGAAACAGCCTGCAAACGCTCCTACTCACATTACATACTCAAACTTTGGCACACACTAGATGGACTCTGGAACTTCAGGAAGACCATGAAAACCTTCTTCTTTACTAACCCAGTGCCTTAAAGTCATTCACCCAGAAATGTCACTCAGTCAACACACCTACGCCACCTAATCTCACCAGATGCTACTTAGTGCATATGGTTTATTGTCATGTCTATATTGTAAATTATTGTCATGTCTATATTGTAATTTATGTAAATTATGTCATCTCTGTTCTGTATGTATTATTATGGATGTACTTTGTAACCTGTTCTGGGCTCCTTTGGGAGGACGGGCTAAAAAATTGAATAAATAAATAAATGATAATCTCATGAACAATTGTGGTTTAAAAGATATCTGGCAGATTTTCAATTTTAATGCTCGGGAATTTACATTTTGTTCCCTAGTTCATAAATCATTTTCAAGAATTGATTATTTTTTTTGTTTCAGATCATTTAGTTCAGCGGGTCACAAAAGCTAATATAGATCCTATCATTTTGACAGATCATGCGGGAATTTGGATTGAATATCAGTTTATTAAAGAAGATTCCCAGAGACCTGTCTGGAGGTTTGATAATACACTGCTTGCAGCCTCAAACTTTCTAGAGGAAATTTTTATAAAAATGAATGAGTATTTTCAACTCAATATCTCGGAGGAGATCTCTTTGGAAACTATGGAATGCTTTCAAGGTAACTTTAAGAGGGCATATTATTTCATATTCAGCGTATATCAAGAAATTATTGGCTTCAAAGTGGAATCCAGAAACTTTAACTGCCCTAATGAAGGCTAAATATAAATATAATGAGATTTGCTCACAATTAGCTAGGAAAGATTTGTTTTGTCAGCAGGTGGTGTATTATGGAAATTCGAATAAAGCAGGAAGAGTGTTGGCTAACTATCTTAAAGCTAAAACGAGAAGAGAAAAGATTGCGGCCATTAAAGATGAAAAAGACAAGATTTATACCCATATAACGGATGTTTTAAACCAATTTTTGGATTATTATAAAGCTTTATATTCTTCCGAGCTATATTCAGACAAAGAGAATGAAGGAAGAGACTTTTTGAATTCAATTCATGGGCCCAAAATTCCAGAGCAGGTAAAAGAAAATCTTGAGGCAGCTATATCTTTTTCAGAACTCCAATCAGCATTGAAGTCTCTTAGAGCAGGATCCACTCCAGGTGGTGATGGATATACTGTGGAGTTTTTCAAATCATTTCAAAATATACTGTTACCTTATCTTTTTCAATTATATCAATCACAACTGGCGAAAGGTCAGATTTCAGGTACTATAGCTGAAGCACTTACTATTGTTTTGCCAAAGCCAAATTCCCATGTTGGTTTCAAACTATAGGCCGATATCCTTAATTAATGTGGATGGGAAAATTGTGGCTAAACTATTGGCATTAAGGTTAGCTAAAGCTCTCTCTTTTATGACTAGTATGCCCCAAACGGGTTTTGTTGCTTGAAGACATTCTGCAAATAACACTAGATTGGCACTTCATATGCTTAATTTAGCAAATACGATAGATGATCCGGCCTTCTCTGTTTCCTTAGATGCAGAGAAGGCCTTTGATCGAGTAGAATGGACTTTTATGTACCAAGCAATGGATTGGTTTGGGATAGGTTCCGGATTTATTCAAATGATTCAAACCTTGTATAGTTCCCCCTCAGCTAGATTATATATTAATTATATTAAGGCTAGCTAAAGCTCTCTCTTTTATGACTAGTATGCACCAAACGGGTTTTGTTGCTTGAAGACATTCTGCAAATAACACTAGATTGGCACTTCATATGCTTAATTTAGCAAATACGATAGATGATCCGGCCTTCTCTGTTTCCTTAGATGCAGAGAAGGCCTTTGATCGAGTAGAATGGACTTTTATGTACCAAGCAATGGATTGGTTTGGGATAGGTTCCGGATTTATTCAAATGATTCAAACCTTGTATAGTTCCCCCCTCAGCTAGATTATATATTAATAATACATTCTCTGAACATTTTTGTTTAAGGAGGAGGGTTAGACAAGGATGTACCTTATCTCCTTTGCTTTTTGATATTGTTTTGGAACCCTTATTGGCTATTCAGCTGGCAAAGGAAATACAGGAAATTCCATATGCAGATCGAGATTATAAAGTTTCAGCTTATGCAGATGATATATTGCTTCATTTGAAGAATCTTGAATCAACCATTCCACATTTACTGGAATTGATTGATCGTTTCAGTAAATTTTCAGGTTATAAGATAAATTGGAGTAAATCTGAGGTTCTTCCATTGAATGTACATTGTGTAAAAGGTAAATTTGATCCATTCCCATTCCTTTGGAAGGAAGAGGGAATAAAATACTTAGGTATAATGATTCAAAAGACATTGGAAGATACAATTGCAGTAAATGAAAAATCTTTATTATTGAAAATCAAAAAAATGTGCAAGCTTTGGAATCCATTACATCTTTCTTGGTGGGGGAGATTCCAAACCATCAAAATGATGATCTCGCTTGTAGTTTGTTACCAAATGAGTATGTTACCAGTTTATTTTCAGAGTTCTTTTTATAAAAAACTAAATGGGATTCTTACAAAATTTCTTTGGCTTGGTAAAACTTCTTGAATAGCCTTAGTATCTTTGCAAAAATCTCAATCAATGGGAGGGGTAAATTTTCCAAATTTTTACAGGTATCAAGCTTTTATTTTTCATCAGGGTATGTATTGGATCCTTCCTGAACTTATGGACAATCTACCGGATTGGTTGATTCTTGAAAGTCATCTTATGGCCCCACTTCATCTCAGCCATATATAGAGTATCAAGCTTCCTGGAATTTACAAAGACAACATTATTTTTCATTCAACATGGACTACATTAAAATTTATAGATGCATTAACTCCTATTCCGATACAACAAACTAAGTGTCAGTCCCTATGGTTAAACTCCAAGGTACAAATTGGCGAGTCTAAAATCCTCTGGAAACATTGGTTGCAGGCAGGCATTCGTACTCTAAATCACAGTTCATCAACTGCCGGTCTGCGGACCGGTGCCAGTCATAGAAACATAGAAAGATGACGGCAGAAAAGGGCTTCAGCCCATCAAGTCTGCCCACTCTTCTGACCCACCCCATCAAGTCTGAGTGCTAATGACCCAGATCCTTAGTTCGACCCCCGTAGGGATCCCACGTGGATGTCCCATTTATTCTTAAAGTCGAGCACGCTAGTGGCCTTGACCACCTGCACCGGAAGTTTGTTCCAGTGATCTACAACCCTTTCTGTGAAGAAATACTTCCTGGTGTCACCATTAAATTTCCCTCCTCTGAGTTTGAGCGGGTACCCCCTTGTGACCGAGGGTCCCCTGGGGAAGAATATATCGCTTTCCGCCTCGACACGACCTGTGATGTACTTAAATGTCTCAATCATGTCTCCCCTTTCTCTACGCTCCTCAAGAGTGTATAGCTGTAGTTTGCCCAGTCTTTCTTCGTATGAGAGACTCTTGAGTCCGGAGACCATTCTAGTGGCCATTCGCTGAACCGATTCAGCTCGAAGCACATCTTTTTGGTAGTGTGGTCTCCAAAATTGCACACAGTATTCCAGGTGAGGTCTCACCATGGTTCTGTAAAGCGGCATTATGACTTCAGGTTTGCGGCTGATGAAGCCTCTATTGATACATCCCAACATTTGCCTTGCCTTGGATGAGGCCTGCTCCACTTGTTTGGCAGCCTTCATGTCTGCACTGACGATTACTCCCAAGTCCCATTCTTCTGAAGTCCTAGCTAGTGTTTCTCCATTTAAGGTGTAAGTTTTGCATGGATTTCCTCAGCCAAGATGCATGACCTTACATTTCTTAGCGTTGAAGCCCAGCTGCCATGTCGAGGACCAGTTTTCCAACGTGATCAGATCCTGCGTCATACTATCCTTGAGATTGTTTTCACTTACTATATTACACAGTTTGGCGGCGTCGGCGAACAGTGTTACTTTACCCTGAAGCCCTCGGGTCAAGTCCCTTATGAATATGTTGAAAAGGGATGGTCCCAGGACTGAGCCCTGCGGTACTCCGCTAGTCACCTCCGATGTCTCAGAGAGGGTGCCGTTGACCACCACCCTCTGAAGTCTTCCACTCAGCCAATCACTGACCCATGCAGTTAGCTTCTCGCCTAAACCCATCGATTTCATCTTGTTTAATAGTCTACGGTGTGGGACACTGTCAAACGCTTTGCTGAAATCCAAGTATACTATGTCCAGAGACTCTGCCTCTGGTGAATCCATGTTGACAGGGATCCCTTAGATTCCCTTCATCCATTATCGTGTCTAATTTACCTTTAAGTAGAGTTTCCATGAGTTTACACACTATTGATGTGAGACTCACTGGTCGGTAATTCGCAGTCTCTGCTCTGCATCCCTTTTTGTACAGAGGAACGACGTTAGCTGTTTTCCAGTCCAGGGGGACTCTCCCCGTACTTAGGGAGAGATTGAAGAGCATGGCCAACGTGAACTAGAACATCGCATAGCTCTCTGAGCACTCATGGGTGCAAATTGTCCGGTCCCATGGCTTTGTTCACCTTGAGTCTAGACAGTTTTCTGTACACATCAGCAGTTGTGAACTCAAAATTCTGAAATGGATCTTCCATGCTTTGCTTTGTTTTCAGCCTTGGCCCGTGCCCTGGTGCCTCGCAGGTAAAGACAGAGCAGAAGTAATCATTCAGCAGTTTGGCTTTATCGGAATCTGTTTCCACATAATTCCCGTCTGGCGTTCTAAGGCGTACTATCCCATTTGTATTCTTCTTCCTGTCACTAATGTACCTGAAGAAGGATTTGTCCCCTTTCTTAATGTTCTTTGCTAGAGTTTCTTCCATTTGAAGTTTGGCCTCCCTGACTGCTGTTATGATCACTGCATAAAATTCCTGCCGGTCTGCACAGGACCAGCGAGATCAACATCTTCAATTTCCTGCCGGTCCACGCAGGACCGGCAAGATCGAGCTGTAGTCTGCACAGGGTTGGAGAGATAATGGGGAGCCTCAGACAGTGTGCTTCCCAGCAGCTCTCCTTACTTACCAGCACAGCGATTCAGGAAGGCAGCCTTGGGGCTTTGGCTGAGTCGCGGCTGCCTCTAATGATGCAACTTCGGCTTTCCTCAGAGGCGGTGCGACCCAACAAAGGACCCGAGGCTGCATTCCTGAATCGCTGCGCTGGCAAGTAAGGAGAGTTGTTGGGAGGGGAGAAAGCCACTATTAGAGGCTGGGAAGCTGCTGGGCATGGTTAAAAAAAAAAAAAAAAAAGGAACAGCTGCTACTGGACCTGGAGAGGGATAAGGAGAGATGCTGCTGGGAGGGGAGGAGGGAAAGGAGTCTGGGAAGCTGCTGGGCAAGGGGAAAAAGAGACAGCTGCTACTGGATCTGGAGAGGGATAAGGAGAGATGCTGCTGGGAGGGGAGAAGGGAAAGGAGTCTGGGAAGCTGCTGGGCAAGGGGAAAAAGAGACAGCTGCTACTGGACCTGGAGAGGGATAAGGAGAGATGCTTCTGGGAGGGGAGAAGGGAAAGGAGTCTGGGAAGCTGCTGGGCAAGGGAAAAAAAGGGACAGCTGCTACTGGACCTGGAGGGAGGGAGAAGGAGAGATGCTGCTGGGAGGGGAGGAAGGGAAGAGAGTTACTGCTGGACAGGGGGAGGAGGGAAGGGAGAAGAGAAAAGGAAGGAAACAGCTGGCAGGGAGATTAGAGGAGGGGAAGGAGAGAGACAGGAATGAGATGGGGAAGGGGGGTCAGCAGAGAAATTGAGAGGGACAAAGATGCTAGATCTGGTGTAGGAGAGATAAAAATGAGAGCAGTGAAGCTGGAATGAATCATGTAAAAAGGAGAGAGGGGCATAGGCTGGATGGAAAGGGGAGAGGGGCATAGAAAGAAGACAAATACCATATGGAAGGGGGGAGAGGTCAGACAGTAGACGGAAGGGGGCAGATGCTGGATTGAAGAGAGAGAGGGCAGACGCTGGAAGGAAGAGAGTGAAAAGAAGATGAAAGCAGAAACCAGAGACAACAAAAGGTAGAAACAAATAATTGTATTTCTATTTTGTGATTAGAATATATCAGATTTGAAATATATATCCTGCTAGAGCTGGTGTTAAACATAACTGGGGACTGCAAAGTCCAGGCAGTGGCTTAGGGCTCTCTTTGACCAGGGGGGCAGTTGCCCTAGTTGCACTCCCCTAACCCTATTCCTGCTATGTGTGACTGCAGTATTCTGTTAGCATGATATTTCTGTGTAGCATTCTGTAATAATTTGGCTTATTCAGTTTTCTTGATAGTAGAGGGGATATATGTGAAGGGGAGGGGAGACAGGGGTTTTGTTGATCCTTGCTCTGTATTATTTGTATTTATAAAATGACAATTGTACAGAATATTGTTTCTTTTTATACTTTAATAAAATACATTCAGTATAAAATCATAACTGAGGCTTGTGCGGATGGGATCAGATGGTTTGCAAGGACCGAGCTCGTGGAGACGGGGCGGAAACGGGGTTTTTAAATTTCAGTCCTAGTGGTTTGCCAGTCCACAAAATAATTATTTTTTTCCGCCAGTCCATAGGTGTAAAAAGGTTGAAGAACACTGCTCTAAATGATGTAATTTTGAATGGAAAAATGGTAGATTATTACAGTTACAACAATCATTTGATATGTCAAAATCTCAAGGTTATAAATAGTTGAAGCAGGCCATTCAGAAAGGGTTCCCTGGCTGGCGAAATTTAAAAAATCTGTATAACTTGCCCGGTCTGTTTCCAGACAGATTTTCAAGGGCATCAGGCCGCCAAGTGGTATAAATTAATATCTGAGTATTTGGCAAAAAAAACCTAAAATAAGCTTAAGAGACATTTGGAGTATAGAAATAAAGCAGCATATTTCGCTACGCAATGGCCACGGATTTGGACTTGGAGAATAAGATGCAAAGCGTCAGCATCTGTGAGACAAACTCGGTTCTTTTTGTTATATAGAATTTTTAGACCCCAGTTAGTTTACAAAAGTTGGATAATTTAAAGTCTAATAGATGCTGGCACTGTCAACTTGAAATAGGGACACTGGATCATCTTTTATTTTATTGTCCGTTGATACTCAATTTTTGGAAGTCAATTTGGGGCAAAATTATTATGGTATTTATTAATGTCTCTATTCCATTGTCGAATGACTTGGTTTTATTTGGGACATTGTTAAAACTTAATAGTCCAATAGACAAATATAAAAATCAACTTATTATTATGGCTAGGGTGGCCATGCAATTAATAACTAAAAACTGGAAAAATTGGGATAGGTTGAACGTTTCTTTTTGGTGGGAAACACTTTGGGCTTCTTTTACAAAGGTCGCTAGCTGCGACCACCTCCTTTTAAGCAGGCGGTAATTTTTCAGCTAGTGCACGTTAATCCGGTGTGTGCGCTAAAAATGCTAGTGCACCTTTGTAAAAGGAGCCCTTTGTTTATATTATACATATGAAAGGATGCTTGCGGAACAATTTGGGAATAGTAAGATTTTTAACGCTATTTGGAGTCCATTGGAATCATATGTTAAACTACGGAATGATTAAAACTTTAGTTAATAGATACACACATGCAGGTAGGGAGGGAGGATAATTTGTTTTAGTTAATTACATAACATAACATACCATTATACTTATAGACCGTGTTACCAAAAAGTTCTACGCGGTTTATAAAAGATTATAAACATTAAACATAATCGTATATTTGAATGAGTCAGCTAGTCAAGTATTTGGAGAAAAGATAGGTTTTTAACTGTTTTCTAAAATGTCTGTACGAAACAGCTGTGAGCAACAATGATAAAAATTATTTTTCAGGAGAAGCTGCCTGAGATGCTAAAGAGTGATTTAGGAATTTCTTGCTTTTACAACCTTTTACAGAAGGGAAATTAAACAGCATGAGTTTTCTACTGCATTTGTGTATAGCTATTGTAAGTATGTAAGTGCTGTTCTTTGATATTTTTGACTGTATAATTGTTGCACTTTTTATATGCCTTGAAAATCAATAAAGATAAAAAACAAAAAGATGGTCTTAACAGCATAAAATCTGTTTTACTCTTTTGAGCTTTGCCAAGTACTTTTTACTTCGGTTGGCCACTGTTGGAGATGGGATATTGGGCTTGCTGGACTTTCCATCTGTCCTGGTTTAGCAACTCTTATGTTTTCCTATGGGTATCTATGGCCTGATTTGAAGGAACTTTTTATCAGACTGAACAATCCACTCCCTGCTAGTGGAGTTGTTGAACACCTGTTTAGCTGTACTGGATTAATGACTCACAAGCACACTTGCATGAATGACAATCATTTTCAGAGTTAAGTTTTGCTAAAAGCAAAGTGGATTGAATTGTAGAGCAGTAAAGTTGTTGGGATAAAAATGTTAACAATAGTTGCCTTCATTCAGTGGCATAGTAAGGGGGGGCAGGGGGGTGGACCGCCCAGGGCACTGTGTCAGTGGGGGGTGCTGAAACCTCTCTACTCTACGCCATGCTTGCACCATCCATCCTCCCACCATGTACCTTTGTAGATCTTTGCTAGCAAAAGCAACCTCTCCTACCTGTTGCTCCTCTGAATCACTTCCAGGTCAAAGGGCCAGAAGTGACAACAGAGGGAAATCCAAAGCTAGCGCGAGGAGCAGGCTGGAGAAAAGTCACTCGTACTGGTAAAAATTAAGAGGTACGGGAGGAAAGGGAGAGTACGAATGGGGAGTGGGAAGCGCAGAGAGGAGGGTATGGGGGTTGTGGACAGGAGGGCACGGGGGTGCCACTGCCCCGAGTGCCTCCTACCCAAAACTATGCCACTGCCTTCATTATAGTTGTATTGTTACATTTTACTCAAAAAGTATTATAATAGGCAATAATTTTTATACTTTCACTTAAGTAAAAGTATACATTTAAAAATTTACTTAAGTATTAAAATATACCTTTATTTTTACTTTTACTTAAGTACTTTGACCTAGTAATTTGAACAACTCTAGAAATACATAAGGAGAAATACTGGAAACACATAAGGAGAAACACAACAGCTATATGCCCAGAGCCCACTTCCCACATTTGTAGAGGAAGGGATTAGAAGTCTAGCCAAAGGCACCTGCAAACAAAAAGTCTTTAAGATCTGACTTGAAGTGATCAAGTAAAGTTTACATTCTTAGACATTACACTTCCCATAACCCACCCTCCAGCTGATCCCCTCTTCCCCAAATACTCCCATATTCCCATCAAATCCCTGATATTTAAGGGTTCCGAGAATGGAACAATTCCCAGTCAATCCTACTTCTGCCAGGTTCAAAATGGTGTTGGTAACTCCCAGAGACAGTTTTACAGTATTACTGCTAGGGGGCAAGCTACATTATCACTAGGGGATGCTGATGCCATTTTGAACTTTGAATCAGCAGGTGCAAGAGCAACTGTGGATTGCTCCTGTCCCAGAACTTCTAGACCAGGGATTTGACCATGTGGACCTGGGAGCTAAGGAAGGTATTTGAGGGGAAAGGGGGGGGGGTCTTCAGGAAGAAGTGTTTGGAGGGGGTTGTTTATGGGGGAGGGAGAAGAAAAAGACTTTTTATAATGTCCAGCTCTTTTAAGATGGGAACATCAGCCCCAGAGGTTAGCACACCAATGCTCCTGAGCAATATGAATAGCTTAGGTTGTGAGGCTGCGGTAGTGATATATCACAGATTAGTGACTCTGGCAGTAAACCAAGGTGTGGTATAAACCCAACTTTTATTACCTCGCCTTGATAAGTAACCCTCTTTGTTTTTTAAAGGTAGAATTACTTACATACTATTTTTTTTTTTAATTTTAATTTGTTGAATTAAAGCTCTCAAGTGAGCATTATACTCCTCCATCCGTATTTGTGGTTTCAGTATCTGCAAATTCAGTTATTTGCAGTTTTTTGGCCCGGGACCCCCTTAGTGAATTGCTCTATCCCCGACCTACCCAGACCTTACCGGGAGTGATTTTCCTATACGGACAAGCAGCCGGAGAGTTCGGGCAGCGATCAAAGTTACAGGATGATCTGGAGGAGAAGGTGCCCTGTTCCTCACCCCAGTGCTTCTGCCGTGGCTCCGCCACCTTAAGCCTGAGTGGAGGAGAGCCTGTGGACCAGAAGACACAGCGCCGATTGCCCCCGCATCTCAAGCTCCTGAACATGCAGGTGGAGGTCCGCAACACCACTCGCCACGTGCTGCACGCCAATCGCCTGACCGTGCACGGACCTTACTTGGTGGTCTAGCAGTGATGCAGGGCAGCAGTGATCTTCCTACGCTCCTGCCCCATGCAAAGCTGTCATTAAAATGGCTGCCATGAGTCCTGTTGTCTTGAGACTACAACAGGAACTCACGGCAACCATGTTGATGACGGCTCTGCATGGGGCAGGAGTGTAGGAAGATCGCTCCT
This sequence comes from Geotrypetes seraphini, assembly GCF_902459505.1. Lineage (NCBI taxonomy): Eukaryota > Metazoa > Chordata > Amphibia > Gymnophiona > Dermophiidae > Geotrypetes > Geotrypetes seraphini. The sequence goes on along the minus strand of NC_047092.1, from coordinate 78,237,408 downwards.
GCCCTGCATAACCGTTAGACCACTAGGTAAGGTCCAGGATGCAAGAGGGAGATGGGGGTGGGTCAGAGCCCAAAAGTTATTTACATATTTGCGGGTCAGCTCTGCCCCTAACTGCCGCAAATACAGAGGGAAGAGTGTGGTTATTTTTTTTTCTTCATTATGCAGGATAGTATTGCTCTTTTTCAGTCTTTGGTAGAAGTTTTCTGCCCCTCTGAATTTGAATTCCAGGTTTATTACATTCTTCTTTTGGTTTCAAATTTAGGTCTGACAACTGTTAGGCTGTGGAATTTTACCCCAGCTGGTTACATTCTTTCTTACTCTACCACAAGTCCAGCTGCACTGCCTTGTCCAATGAAATGTTCTGGTCTGCTTACTTCTGAAGATCTCAAGAATGTTGCTACATGCTTTGGAAAAGGATATGTCATTAAGGATGTTTGAACCAGTTTGCCTGCAGAGTCATCTGCAACTGATGTGGTATTCCAAAGAGGTTCCATATAACTAGATTCTATAATTAGCTGTTCCAAAATAACTTCCCACTTGGATTCATGCACAAAATGTTTCACTTCAACTTTATTTAGTCTATCAGTGATTCTTTTTTTTTTTTATACATGAGAAATTTCCAGGGGTGTACTGACTTCTTGCAATGACAGGAAAAACTCAACAAAATTTCTCACTTCACTGTTTTCAGTCTGAAACACTTAAACTTCATAGAGCTTTGTTCATGTCCTTTAAGAAAGACTGACTCCCACCTTAATAAAACCCTTGGCGCATACCTGGAACACCAACATATTATTACTATCACTCTTCTTTTCTCTCCTCTCACTCCTTCTTTATTACCTCTGAACACATGATATGGAAGAGTGCAAGGAAGGTGATGCTATCTGATAGCAGCATTCTAACACATTGCAACAGGTTGCACAGACTAAATGCTGCCCTAACTATCGAGTACTGAGTGTGATATCAGTACTGGATAAAATATATACCAATAAACAAGTCTTAATAGAGATAAGCCTGTACAGTTTTACAAAGTCAAGTTTTATTCATCTAATAGAACTGTTTTAAAGTTTGGGGATGGAGAAATTAAAAGGAAACATGTGGCAGAGCTCCTTTCATCTGTGGCCTGAGGTAAGTTGGATGCTGCTTCCGCTGCCAGCTGTGGAGTGCTGGACTGGCTGCAAAGTGATTTATGTTTAAGCACTGATGTTCTTAATCCACCCATACCTCCAGCTGGCAGGCTTGCTTTGGGACTGTAGGCTCCCCACACATACACTGACAATTCCATAAGGGAGGAGAGAGAGGCGCAAATACAGCACCCACCAAGAGAACTGAGACCAGTGTAGACAGAAAGCCAGTAAGCACATCTAGAGGACCAGGTGAGCATAACTGAACAAGTCCTGAACTCCCTGCTTGGAGAATATACTACTAATCCCCTGGAAGTAATAGAAGCTATAGCCTCTTTAAGAAATAACAGTAAAGGTAGTGTCCTGTAAGCAAGAACCAAATGTGAACAACTTACAGGTCTGCTGTATGTGGCAGATTAGGTAAGGGAATGGCAAACCACCCTGGCTAGGGTTCCAGCGCCCTAATCTTGCAACTTGACCTAAGCAGTGCTTTCGACCTAGTCGACCACACCATTCTCCTAAACTGCCTTGCACACATCGGCATCTCCGGACAGGTTCTCAGCTGGTTCCACGGCTGTATGACTGGAATGCAGTAGAGTGTTGCTTCTGTAGCAACTTTAACCTTAGACATATATTCTAAGTTACAGTTATTAATTGCAATTGTGGGGATTTTGTATCACAGAGCTGACAAGCTAGAACAGGCTTTGACAAAAATCCAGGCAGTACAAGTGGGTCTCACCAAAGATAAGACAGTGGTCTATTGTAGGCTAGAAAATGTGGAGAACTATGTATACTAAGTCCCTCAATATGAGGAAAATGAATTATCCTAAGCTTGCTTTTTCCTCTGGTTCAGATATATTTTGGAGGTACTGTATATGAAAGAGATTTGGAAGTTTGAGAAAATATTTTCTCCTCTTACTCACCTCCACCCCATTCCTGAATTTAAAAAAAGGAAATAATGGTTCTACTGGATGAGAGGAGGGGGAATAGGGTCTTTAAAATTGATAGTTTAGATCAGTGGTCTCAAACTTGCAGCCCGGAGACCACATGCAGCCCGCCAGGTACTATTTTAAGGCCCTCGGTATGTTTATCATAATCACAAAAGTAAAATAAAACAGTATCTTGATCATATGTCTCTTTAGCTATAAATTACAATATTATTATTAAGACTTAGACAAAAGGAAAGATTTATAAACTATAAAGAGTTTTACCTCATGCAAAATTGTCATTTCTTTAATAAAACCAAATATATGTGGAAATTCAATCGTGTAAGTCAGACTAAATATAAAAAACGTATTGAGGATACTGCTGTGATAGCCTAGGACCATTCATACCACGTTAACATCAAACATTCATTAACATCACACCATCAATATATGAAATTATAAGACAACGGAGAAAAATAAACCTCAAGTGTGAGAGGCCGGGACTACACAAGTACCCGAGTCTATTCACATCATCACTGGTTTATAAAAAAACTCCGTGTACATTTAAATCAATACTTCTTCATACACACTCAATAATTTTTTAAGAGTTTTCAAAGAATATTTTCAAAAGTGTTTCAGGGTGATATATAAAGACCTATTCATGGCATGAACCAGACCCTAAACTAATCATTAACAGCACGAGGGCTACAGCTCAGCTAAACAGGTGTATGCAATTTGTTGAGGCATGGAGAATTGGAGCACAAGAATGAGAACAAATAACCACTCATCTGAAAAAAACCGGAGTGTCCCAAACGATTCTCAGTCTTTTGTCCCGTCCCGACAGAAAAGTCCTTCTGTTTCGCCTAAAAGGCTACATCAGGGGAAAGATCCAATGTCCAAAAAAAGCTCCTGCTTCCTTCAACGCCAAACAAACTTGCAGCTGGCTTCTCTCGAAATAGTGTTGGGACTGCGAGACGCGCCCGGTTCGAATAAAACAGCTTACGAACCGGGCGTCTTGACGTCATCACACAAGCGTGATGCGTGATAGGCTAAGCCCCAGCCATTCATACACCAAACAAACTCTCTGTGTTACAGATAGGTCTAAAATTAGCGATCCTAGAGTTCTGAAGACAGTCTCACGTTCAGAAGAAAGGTTGCCATTCATGACAAGTATTCAGACCCTTAGGCTCCAGGGATTCAGGCCAAAACAAGCAAATTACAGGTCCAATGAGAGGAGGAAGAAACATTCGAAACAGGGGTACTCACAGAGGACGAACACGAGGCAGGTCACAGAAGAGACGGAATTGATTGTCATTAACATTTCTGATAAAATATTGACTACTGAAGAGACATCTTTACTTTCCAAAGGTTTGACCTTTGTTCCTATGGTAGCTCATAATTCCTTTCAAGCCCAAATAGATTTGGAAAAATTTTTAAGGAGATTGAACCTTTGTGCCTTCTTTTATGAACATCCCAGTTCTGAACAAGATACATCTTGTGTTCAACTGAAATCTAGATGGAATCCGCCGGGACCAATAAACCCTATAATACAAGCCTTTAAAAATTTAATGACTCAAGAACTTCAACACATTGAGGAAAATAATAAGACTCAGAGAAAATCATATAACTTGTCGTCAACAGAATGGACTGCCTTACAACAGCTTAGTAGAGATCCCACTATAGTTATCAGAAGAGCGGACAAGGGAGGTGCCGTGGTGGTTTGGGGTATAGATTTATATATTGCAGAAGCTAATGCTCAATTGTTAAATGAAGAAACATATTTGAAATTACAAAATGATCCATCTTTAAGAATTTTTTCTTTAATTGCCGAAATTAGCTCTAAAGCAATGCAACGAAAGTATATAACAAAAAAAGAGTTTAACTTTTTGACCCCGCAACATTTCAAAATTCCCATATTTTATTTGCTCCCGAAGGTGCATAAGAACATCCAACGGCCCCCAGGTCGACCTATTGTATCTGCTCGAGATTCATTGCTAGAAAAAACCAGCAAATATATTGATAAAAAGTTACAAGGTTTTTTGAAAGATATTAAATCTTATATACAAGACACTACTCAGTTTTTGAAACTGCTAAATGATCTTGAATGCGGTTCTCTGAAAGATTACATACTAGTGACATTTGATGTCTGTGCATTATATACAAGCATTCCACAGGAGGAAGCTCTCTCAGTATTAGAATCTTTATGGAATTCTCAACCAGATATAGATAGTGACTATACATATTTCCTAAAAGAACTAAGCTCTATAGCTCTGAAAAACAACTATTTCATCTTTAATGGGGAATTCTATCAACAACTTTCGGGGATAGCAATGGGTGCATCTTTTGCACCCACAATTGCTAACCTCTATATGTCATGGTTTGAAGAATCATTTATCTATACATTATCTGAGTTTCAACATGTCATTAAATGGTGGCGTTTTATCGACGATATCTTTGTGATATGGTCGGGTACTTTGCAACAACTGCAGGAGTTTGAAATATTGATAAATCAATGTCATCGAACCATCAAATTTACAATGTCATATAGCATGGAGAAGATCAGTTTTTTAGACGTTTTAGTTCTGAAGAATAAAGATGGTTTTGAAACATCTATTTTTCGCAAAGTTACTGATAGAAACACTTTGCTGAAATTTGACAGTATGCATCCTGTCCATTTAAAAACGAGCATCCCATTTGCGCAGTTCCTAAGATATCGGCGAATATGTAACACTACAGACAGATTCATTCAAGAATCTAGAATTTTAGAACAGAGGTTATTATCTAGGGATTATCCATATGCAGTAGTCAAAAAAGCAAAGAAACGTGCTTTACACAATCCGAGAGAAAACTTATTGGAATACAGAAGGACACTAGAAGAAGAGGATTTGATTCCATGTGTAATAAAACAAACTCGCATGTCACAGTCCATTATTAATAGATATAAAAGACATCTTCCATTACTCAAAACACTTCCCTGTTTTTCAAATAAGAAATTTATTTTCTCTCAATCTAGAAATAAGAACCTGAGTGACTGGTTATGTCACACATCTAAAGAAAACTTTAATTTAGAGAATATGGATAATATAAGGGGACATGGCCCTTGTGGCCATTGCTCCAATTGTAACATTATGATGACAACCTTGAGCTTTAGCAATCCAAGTGATGGTAAGAATTATATCTTACGTCATACTTCCACCTGTCAATCCACGAACATTATATACGTTCTAGTTTGTCCTTGTGCCTTGCTTTATGTAGGCCAAACTTCACGTACTCTAACAGTAAGAATGATAGAACATAAGAGTTGTTTAAATACTCGTAAACTAACGGCCCCGATTGTAGCACATTGTGTTCAACAAGATCATAGGTTTGAGAACTTAAAATGCTGTGTGATTGAGAAGTTGCCTATATCTTTAAGGAGAGGAGACATTAGGAGAGTGCTCTGGCAGAAGGAACAATTATGGATAGATCGTTTGCAAACTTTGGAGCCTAAGGGTCTGAATACTTGTCATGAATGGCAACCTTTCTTCTGAACGTGAGACTGTCTTCAGAACTCTAGGATCGCTAATTTTAGACCTATCTGTAACACAGAGAGTTTGTTTGGTGTATGAATGGCTGGGGCTTAGCCTATCACGCATCACGCTTGTGTGATGACGTCAAGACGCCCGGTTCGTAAGCTGTTTTATTCGAACCGGGCGCGTCTCGCAGTCCCAACACTATTTCGAGAGAAGCCAGCTGCAAGTTTGTTTGGCGTTGAAGGAAGCAGGAGCTTTTTTTGGACATTGGATCTTTCCCCTGATGTAGCCTTTTAGGCGAAACAGAAGGACTTTTCTGTCGGGACGGGACAAAAGACTGAGAATCGTTTGGGACACTCCGGTTTTTTTCAGATGAGTGGTTATTTGTTCTCATTCTTGTGCTCCAATTCTCCATGCCTCAACAAATTGCATACACCTGTTTAGCTGAGCTGTAGCCCTCGTGCTGTTAATGATTAGTTTAGGGTCTGGTTCATGCCATGAATAGGTCTTTATATATCACCCTGAAACACTTTTGAAAATATTCTTTGAAAACTCTTAAAAAATTATTGAGTGTGTATGAAGAAGTATTGATTTAAATGTACACGGAGTTTTTTTATAAACCAGTGATGATGTGAATAGACTCGGGTACTTGTGTAGTCCCGGCCTCTCACACTTGAGGTTTATTTTTCTCCGTTGTCTTATAATTTCATATATTGATGGTGTGATGTTAATGAATGTTTGATGTTAACGTGGTATGAATGGTCCTAGGCTATCACAGCAGTATCCTCAATACGTTTTTTATATTTAGTCTGACTTACATTTCTTTAATAAGACATTAACTATTTTTTTCTGAGGCCCTCCAAGTACCTACAAATCCAAAAATGTGGTCTGGCAATGGGTTTGAGTTTGAAACCACTGGTGTAGATATATTGACTTTTTGTTACTGCTTCAGATGGCGAGAGTGAGTTTTTTTTGTTTGTTATTTATATACCACTTATATCCTAAGTGGTTTACATTGATCAGGTACACTGAGATACACTTCTTCTCTTTATGTTCCCATAGGACAAAGATGGATGATGGCTATGGTCTTGAGTAGTTGCTAGGAGTAGGAAGGTATTGTTGCCTTGAAAAAAAAAACCTAACCGAGTGAAACATGTTGGCTCGAGATCCCTGTATTCCGACCACTAAGCTAAGCAAAGTGAAGTTTAAAAACAAACAAAAAATCAAAATAAAATGTAAATCTATTAAGTCCGATGAGGAAAGGACACTTAAAGCCACAGACTGTGAAAGCATATTTGAGTCTCTGGTGGTGTCGCTAAGGACTGTGAGATATTGACACTGGGAAATTCTAATGGCTGCTGTTTGAATATAGAAACAGCCACCTAATAGCTATTGATGTGATCTATTTCTCAGAAGGAAGGTTTATAATTAGAGAGTCTTGAAAAATTAAACAGAATATCTTGGTCACACACAGAGAAAATGTCAAATACAGAATAAAAGTTGCCACAAGCCATACATAAAAATTAAATTGAAACCCCAAGAAGCCAGACCTTGCATGTAGTATAATACCAGAGAAGTAGAAAGAGATATATTTCTTCCTGCACTATACATAATATAGATAGCACATGCCAGGGATGCTGTTAGCGGGTACAACTAGTGTAACTGCTCTTGGGTCCCTGGCCAAAGAGAGTACCAAAGCTTGCTTGAAGATGAGCAAGGTACAACCTAGCAGTGAACATTAGGAACCTCTCCCAAAGTTCAGCCCCAGCCATGTCTAACACCAGCTCTGACATGCTGCACATTTCAACTCACAAAAAATATGATTAATAGAAATCTTATGCTCAGAAACAAGTAATTTATAATGTTGCACCTAATCTAAGCATCTATTAAATCCTTTAAATTGTTTCTTAAAGAGAGTTTATGAGCCTCAGCCCCACCACTCCACCACATCAAATAACTTTCATCACGGCAAGCTTTGCATGGTCATTTCCTCATCGGCTCTTCTTATTCTTCTTAGTTTTCAAATCTTAAAAGTGCATTGTGCTATTGCTACAAATCCTTTATCTAATATAATAAAATGGTAGGACGTGCATGCGCACTAAAAAAATCATGTTCCCTGATCCCGTCGCGGAAACACGAGTACGCATGCGCGCCTACTACGTCACCACAGCCTGCTCTCCACCTCGCGCCGCTACAGGCCCCACACTCGCAACTCACACATCCGCTGCAGCCTAGCAACTCCGACCACAACTTTCCCCCCTCAACCGCCTAGGAGCTGCGGCGGTGGCTTTAAGAACAGAATATGATTACCATGTTTCTTTAGGCAGCCCCGGTTGTTTACTTGGATTCAATGTCAGCATTAGGGTTTGCCGGCCGCCAGCCGTGAGAGCCGGGTGAGGAAGGCCGCCGCAGCCTCGCCACTAGGTAGGGGGACAACAATGGCGCTTATGCTCAAGCCGCCGCCAGGACTCCTCTCTCGAACCGCACCAGGATCGAGAGAGGAGCTGCGGCGGGGGCTTGAGCATAAGCGCCATTGTTGTCCCCCTACCTAGCCACAAGGCTGCGGCGGCCTTCCTCACCCGGCTCACATTGAATCCAAGTAAACAACCGGGGCTGCCTAAAGAAACCGGTGCTTGGCCTGTCAAACAATTCCTGCCGTTGCCCCACCGTTTCTTTCCTTCCTCCATCAGGTCAGTTCAGCTCCGTCTATGTTAAAAGCATCTGCTTTGAAATTGGAGCCCTGCCGCCACCGTAACACGTTCCCTCTGCTGCGGTCCCATATGTCAGAGAAGGGGCAGGACCAAGGCAGAGGGGAACGTGCTACGGCAGTGGCAGGCCTCCGATTTCGACGCTTCTCCTTTTAACATTGGTGGATTCACTGCACCTGATGGAGGGAGGAAAGGAAAGGTGGTTGGGCTCTATTGAGCCCCTCTTTGCCCTCAGACCCTCTCCTAACTGCTCCCTCCTGTCTTAGACCACAGGGGGGAGGTGCCTGTCTTTAGCTGCAGGGATGGAGGGAGGGAAGAAGAAAGAAGGGGTCCTGGCAAGCGAGTTATCAAAAGCCAACCATAGCCTGGGACCCCTACATGATATGAATAATGACCAGACAACAAAAGGTAAGAAAAATAATTTTATTTTCTATTTTGTGATTACAATATGTCAGATTTGAAATGTGTTTTGAGGGAGGCTGCTGCCGCGGCTTTGGACAGAGGGGTACCATTTTCATGGGAGCCGGCCTTCGGAGAGGCTTGGGATGCGGGGACGGATGCGGGAGGGGCTGCCACTGCGAAGGGCTTTGGTGGGGGAGCCAGCCAGACCGCGAGTGTGGGGACGTTGTAAGCACGGATTGGTCAAGGAGCCGCCGCTTCCAAGGCTTTGAAATTGCTCTCCCACCGTCACTCCCTCCCGCCCCGGCTCTGCCTCTGCCCCTGCCCAGGTTCAAAAGCAGGAGAGGCGGTCATCTAGCACCCGTTAATCTAACGGGCTTAAACACTAGTAAATATATAAATATATTAAAGGACTTAACTTATATCTTTGAATTCATCTGTCTTCATAGCATACTTTGTTTAATTTACTTGGTTTTTTCGGTTTGGGAAGGTTGGACCCGACATGTTTTACCTATTGCTTTTTCAAGGGTCTTCCCACAACCACCAGAGTCGATCCACCTCAACAGTATTTTTAGTCTAACAAAGATCCTCATTTGCCCACTATTAGAATTCATTCAATATAATACACAAAGCATTCCAAAGGGTGCATTGCCATAAATCACGCTTAACGTTATTCACCTCTAGGTGTCTTGAAAGTATGCTAGCTTTTGGCAAGCCAAAATATAGGCATTGTTAGTCAGTGCCTAGCTAGCCTAATTCTGTAACAATGTGCCTAAGCATAAGCTACCCCCCCTGCTCTCTCTAGGTGCCCATCTCCTTGTTCAACTCCTAATTATTAAGTGCACTATTATAGAATAGGCTCAGATTGCTATGCAGCTAAGATTCAATTACATAATTTCAATTAAGCCTCATAATTGGCAATTATATGCCAATTTAGCCTATTAATTAAGTTAGGTACCTACTTCAGCTAGGTGTGCCGATGTAGGCATCTAACTTTAGGTAGACATTATACAATTTGGGGGTTAGTGAATTAAAGAGTTTTGTAGGACCAGTTTGTGAGATTAGGGCCATGGCCAGCAAGTTAAAAGGCTGGAAGGCAAAGTAAATCCACTCATTAACCATAGTCATTCCAACCAATAAATCAGTACAGGACAGAAGGTATAGTTCCAACCAAAGGGGTTTATTTAGATGGCACTTTCTGACTCTACCCTGAATGCCCCCGTACCTTTATCTTATGGTTGATAAGAGGGATGACCACTTCCTCCTGCTGGCAGGCCCACCACTGCAAAATGGTGGGCCTTCCCCTTCCTGGTGCATTCTGGGATGCACTGGGGAGGGGCCTGAGGCCCTGATTGGCTCAGATGCCTAAGGCCCCTCCCATAGGAGGGACCTTAGGCACCTGGGCCAACCAGAGTCCTAGGCCTCCTTTCCAGTGTATGACCAATCAGAGTACAGATACAATGCACTTGATTTAATGGTAGGTTTAAAGGGACTAATACTGGTATTGTGACCCCCAGAAAAAAATAAGACACCCCCCTGAAAACAAGCCCTAATGCGTCTTTTGGAGCAAAAATTAATATAAGACCCGGTCTTATTTTTGGGTGAAAGCGGTAGTAATAGTAGTAATACTGGAGTAGTAGTAATAGTTGTAGTAGAAATAACACTGGTGAATCCATTACTTTAGAAGAGTTTCTTCATAGAAAGTCCTTTATATCTGTTCTCTCTCTAGACCCAGTTTCCAGAGATGACTGATTTGAGGTAGATGGTAACACAGGGAGATGGTCACTAAGCCTAAAAGTACAAAGTCCTGGAAGTTTATCCCATCCTCAGTGGAACTCACTACTGGTGTTTCTTGAAAAGATTTTCTATTGGAGGCAAAATTTATTTATTTTCATTTATTAAAAATATTTCTATACTGATTAAACCTAAATGGTTTACATAACTTTACATACATAAATTTTGTAAAACAAGTAAGATCAAACAGAGACAAATAATCCTCAGAAAATCGACTATAATAGAATGAGAGCCACACCAGGCTTATACAAGGAATCATGTGAAAATTCTTCAACAGAGAATAGTCATAATGGATCAGTATCTAGAAAAATGCGTTTACAAATTTTAAGTACTTTTCTAAAACTGCCCTTTTCACAGCATTTTCATAATTGGCCAAGTGAGTTCCACAATTTAACCCCTGCACAGCAAAAGGTCATTTTACTGGTCTCAACATATTTTGGATTAGCGCTTGTTTTCAGTAAGGCTAAGGGCTCCTTTTACTAAGGTGTGCTAGCGTTTTTAGCGCACGCACAAATTACCATGCGCTAAACCACACGGTACGCTTCTAGAATAACGCCAGCTATTCTGCGCGTTAATGCCCTAATGCACCTTTGTAAAAGGAGCCCTAAGTTTTCAGAATGCAGAGATCTTTTTGCTCTTAAATCCTGCTCTTAAATAATTCAGGTATGACACCATACAAGAATTGATGACAAAGCATTACTGCACATAGTAAACATTTTTTTAGATATATTACAGGCAAGAAGCCCGAGAAAGTAATCAGATGAGTAAAAGTGGCACTCAGGGAAGACAAGGCCATAGTGGAGAGATTAAATGAATTCTTTGCTTCAGTCTTCACCAATGAACATGTGGGGGAGATACAGTGCCAGAAATGGTATTCAATGCTGATGAATTAGAGAAACTGAAACCAATCTCTGTAACCCCGGAAGATTTAATGGGGAAGATATGTTCACTGTTCATGTTTATAACAGCTTGTAACTTCTTTTTTTTTTTTTTTTTTTAGTTCAATAGTTTTTTATTGAGTACTAGCTGATGACCCGGCATTGCACGGGTATTTAATTATAGCAATAACACTGTAAATGGATTCAAATAAAGATACTTTATAGTGGTGAATGAAATTATTGTTTTACAGCTTAAAAAAAAGTACAATATTCAATTTATAATGTGAAATATTAGACAAAATGAATACAATACAACTAACGCAAAACGTGATTATAAACAAAATTTTTAGTTTCACCTCCAGGAGCAAGAACATATAAATTGTTGGGGGAACCCACCCTTGAGCAAGCAACATAGAGTGGTGGCCCGAGAGACCCCCAGAACAGTTTGTAGCTCCGCCCACGTGTACAGGTGGGCTGCGAGACTCCCAGAACATATCAGCCCAGGTAGTGAGGGACCTGCATACAAAGTTTCGTTCAAATCGGTCAAGCCATTTTTGAATTACAGTGAGAATGGCAGCTTTTAACATTTTTTCCTTTGACATGAATGGGTGAAATCTGATTTTATGTTAGTAGCTCTGCCCACATGTGCAGGTGTGCCGCGAGACCCCCAGAACATATCACCCCAGGTAGTGAGGGATCTGCATACCAAGTTTCGTTAAAATCGGTCAAGCCGGTTTTGAATTACTGTGAGAATGGCAGCTTTTCACATTTTTTCCATTGACATGAATGGGTGAAATGTGATTTTCTGTTTGTAGCTCCGCCCACGTGTGCAGGTGGGCTGCGAGACCCCCAGAACATATCACCCCAGGTAGTGAGGGATCAGCATACCAAGTTTCGTTCAAATCGGTCAAGCCGGTTTTGAATTACTGTGAGAATGGCAGCTTTTCACATTTTTTCCATTGACATGAATGGGTGAAATGTGATTTTCTGTTTGTAGCTCCGCCCACGTGTGCAGGTGGGCTGCGAGACCCCCAGAACATATCACCCCAGGTAGTGAGGGATCAGCATACCAAGTTTCGTTCAAATCGGTCAAGCCGTTTTTGAATTACTGTGAGAATGGCAGCTTTTTACATTTTTTCCATTGACATGAATGCGTGAAATCTGATTTTCTGTTTGTAGCTCCGCCCATGTGTGCAGGTGGGCCGCGAGACCCCCAGAACATATCACCCCAGGTAGTGAGGGATCTGCATACCAAGTTTAGTTCAAATCGGTCAAGCCGTTTTTGAATTACTGTGAGAATGGTAGCTTTTTACATTTTTTCCATTGACATGAATGGGTGATATCAGATTTTCTGTTTGTAGCTCCGGCCACATGTGCAGGAGGGCCGCGAGACCCCCAGAACATATCTGCCCAGGTAGTGAGGGACCTGCATACAAAGTTTCATTCAAAACGGTCAAGCCGTTTTTGAATTACAGTGAGAATGGCAGCTTTTAACATTTTTTCAATTGACATGAATGGGTGAAATCTGATTTTCTGTTTGTAGCTCCGCCCACGTGTGCAGGTGGGCCACGAGACCCCCAGAACATATCACCCTAGGTAGTGAGGGATCTGCATACCAAGTCTCGTTCAAATCGGTCAAGCCATTTTTGAATTACTGTGAGAATGGCTGCTTTTTACATTTTTTCCATTGACATGAATGGGTGAAATCTGATTTTCTGTTTGTAGCTCCGCCCACGTGTGCAGGTGGGCCGCGAGACCCCCAGAACATATCACCCCAGGTAGTGAGGGATCTGCATACCAAGTTTCGTTCAAATCAGTCAAGCCGTTTTTGAATTACTGTGAGAATGGCAGCTTTTTACATTTTTTCCATTGACATGAATGGGTGAAATCTGATTTTATGTTTGTAGCTCCGCCCACGTGTGCAGGTGGGCCGCGATACCCCCAGAACATATCATCCCAGGTCGTGAGGGATCTGCATACCAAGTTTCGTTCAAATCGGTCAAGCCGTTTTTGCGTGATCGCGGCACATACACACACATACATACCTCCGATTTTATATATATAGATTTTTAGAAAATACAGGAAGCAGTTCAAATACATGAAGTCAAAATAAAGCTTTCTGTATAAAGAGCATATAAATCTATATTTAACTATAGAGGAACATAACAGTGAGAAAGGTTCCTACTATTAGTACTGCATGTGAAGAGAATATAAGAAGAAAGTGAGGGAGAACAACAGAAAAAAGGGAGAAAGATGAAAGAAAAATAAAGAAACGGAAATTAAAGAAAAGGAAGACAGGAGTGTCTACGAAGCAGAACGTACATAGGTATCTAGGAATGACCAAGGTGATTTGTTAAACTTCAAGTTCGTGAGGGTTCTGGATGTAATTTTTTTCTCATATGCATATGATTCAAATCTATGGTACATACACAGAGAGTTCCACCAAAAAGTATAGTCTAATAACGAAGATGATTTCCAGTTTTTCAGAATGTGCATGAGAGCAGTCACAAACATGGTATCAATGAGTTTAGGAGGACAATTTGATTGTGCAAAGCAGGGATGTTGAGAGTGAAGGATTACAATGTCCATAGAGATCTCTTCCGAGCAGTTAGTAATAGATTGTATGGTGCTCCAAATGCGAGTTCAAAAGGATCGGACCTGTGTACAGTGAAAAAGCATGTGGTCGAGAGTTCCTACATCTTTTAAACAGTTCCAGCAAACAGACTCTTGTTTTAAATTGGCTTTCCACATGCGAAATGGAGTCCATACTGCATGCCACATAATAAAGAACATTGATTGTGAGACTCTAGAAGATAAAAGTGGGCGATTTGTTGAAGACCAGAAAAGTTCCCAATCAATGTCAGAAAGCGGAATAGTGAGTATAGTTTCCCAGTGTTTCATAGATTGGGGTGTAAAAGTGAAGGAATGATCTCTTAAAATACTGTAGAAAAGAGATATCGCCTTGCCTTTAAGTAGAGACAGTATAGACCAATGACGAATAGTATGAGTGGAAGTCATGAAGTCAAAACGTATATGCATAGAAGACAGTGTTTCAGTGAGTGAGAGCCATTGTGAATAAACAGAAGGAGGCAGCGAATATGTAGAGCAAATAATAGCAAAAGGAACAGACAGATTTGGAGTAGACAATTGATGGGCAAACCATAGACCCGCCAGCTGCCATCTTTTCCATGAAAGGGATTTGCCATGGTTTTGAATTTTAAAGTTATTCCAAAGGGAAATGAGTGGACTATCATAAACTGAGATCTCAGCCAATTTATCTAGAAGATGAAGAGCATGTTGCGTTGAACTCAGCAAAGAGTACCTTCTCAAGTGTCTGGGTATTGACACTGTTAGTAGGCAGGAGGTGTGTAAAGGCATGCATAAAAAGCTCTCCATTTCAAACCAGGCAGGAGGATCTTGGAATAGGGAGTCAGTGAGCCAGTAAGCACCATATTTAGCTAGTGAAGCAATATAATAATGATAAAAATCCGGAAAATTAAGACCACCATTAATCTTAGAGGCTTTCAGCTTGGCGAGAGCAATTCGAGGTTTTTTCTTGTTCCAAATGAATTCAGATAGCTTCCTATTTAGCCATTGAAAAAATGACTTCCGGCATAGAAGAGGAAGCATAGAGAGAATGTAATTGATTTGAGGGGCCAAAGTCATTTTGACGGCTGTTATTCTACCCCACCAGGATAGAAAAAGTGGAGACCATCGAGATGTAGTATTTAGTACTATATTTTTGACTTTGGATATATTAAGATCTTGAGCATATACCGGATCTTTATGTATTAAGATCCCCAAGTATTTCACAGCTTCATGCGACCATGAGAAGGAAAAGTGAGCTAGATCTGAGGGAAGAATATTATCGTTCAGAGGGAAGATCTCAGATTTCTCCCAATTAACAGAATAACCAGAGAGGAGAGAATATTGAGTGACAATTTGAATAAGGTGAGGAAGAGAGACTAGAGGGTTCCTAAGAAAGAGTAAAACATCATCAGCATAAGCTGCTAATTTGAAGTCTCTATTAGAGGAGGGAATGCCTTTGATTAAGGGGCATTGTCGGATAGCTGAAAGGAAGGGCTCCAACACTAAATTAAATAACAATGGTGAGAGAGGGCAGCCTTGTTGTGTACCTCTGTGAAGGGAAAATTTATTGGATAGAGAGTTATTAATTAGAATACGAGCTGTGGGTTGGCGATATAGCGTTTCTATCCAATCCGTGAAAAATGAGCCAAAGTTATACCACTTCAGGACACGAAAAAGAAAAGACCACTCCACCCGGTCAAATGCTTTTTCGGCATCAATAGCTAGACCAATTACGGGGTCTGACATTGTTTTAGCATAAGCGTTAATATGATGAAAGAGACGCAGGTTATCTCCTATATATCTTTGTTTAATGAACCCTGTTTGATCTTTATGTATGAGAGACGGGATTACTTTGGTAAGTCTTAATGCAAGTAGTTTTGCCATTATCTTATAATCTAAGTTAAGGAGAGAAATAGGGCGGAAGTTTTTAACCAAGGTGGCGTCTCTATCAGGTTTGGGGATTACTACAATTGTGGCCTCAGTGAAATTGAATTGTTTGTTCGGAGTGGAGTGGAGGAAATCATAATATGTAAGAAGGTAAGGAGCTAGGAGGGTTTGGAATTGTTTAAAGAATTCATTAGTAAAACCATCTGGGCCAGGGGCTTTCCCAGCTGGTAAAGAAGATATGGCAGTTTCAATTTCTGATATAGTTATAGGGGAATCTAGTTCCAATTTAACAGAGTCTGATATGATCGGATGAGTTAAGGAGGTAAGAAAGGAATCTATATCTGATTCAGAAGCAGCTAATTCGGATTGGTATAGAGAAGCATAAAAGTTTTCAAATTGAGAGGAAATTAAGGATCTGGTTTTGACTAAATGACCTGATGGATCTTGAATAGTTGTGATATGTAGTCTTTTAGATTTGGTTTTAAGGTATCTAGCTAAAGGCCGACCCATAAGGTGACCAGAAGTGGAGATGAAGATATCACGTCGGGCTGTACATGAAACCAAAGTGTTGTATTCATATTTAAGATTTTGGATACGTTGGAAAGTAGCTGGGTCGTGTAAATGATTAGACATATGTTGTAATTCTAAGGCTTTAATAGAATTTTCTAAGTCTTTTTCCTTTCTTATAGACTGTTTCTTTTTCCAAGAAGCTATTTTAATCAATTCGCCTCTGAGGGTTGCTTCCCAGATAATTGAAGGACAGATTTCAGGATCTTTAGAGTTATTTTCAAAAAACTCCACAGTAAAAGAATTGATTCTTTCAACTATTTCCTCATCTAAGAGTAAGGTGTTATTCAGTCGCCAAGAAGGGGATTCTTTACGTGGGGCTGATATGGATATATATAAAGAAATGGCAGCGTGATCTGTAAGAGAAATTGGATGTATAATAGAATTGGTAAGATCTTGAATAAGAGAAGAGGACAAGAGAAAAAAATCAATTCTTGAGTACGTGTTATGTGGTGGTGAAAAATGTGTGTATTCTCTGCCTTTTGGGTAAAGCAAGCGCCAAGGATCCACAAGGGAGAAGGCATCATTTAAAGCATGAAGAGCTGTGAAAGACCTGGATTTGGAGGGTTTGCAAGAAGATGATCTATCAATATAT
Source organism: Geotrypetes seraphini (assembly GCF_902459505.1). Classification (NCBI taxonomy): domain Eukaryota; kingdom Metazoa; phylum Chordata; class Amphibia; order Gymnophiona; family Dermophiidae; genus Geotrypetes; species Geotrypetes seraphini. Next base: position 78,220,432 of record NC_047092.1, on the reverse strand, counting down.
AAGTCTTGAATTTGATTAAAATCACCTCCTAATATCATAGGGCAAGAATCAAATTCAATCAACGCCAGCTGTAGCTCTTTGAAGAAATCTGGGTGGTCTTGGACCGGGGCATATATATTAAGAAAAACAAAATTTACTGAGTGCACCGCAGCATACACTAGACACCATCTTCCATCCATATCTGTTTTAAAAGAATGAATTACCGGAGATAGTTTATCATTGAGAAATATTGAAACCCCATTTTTCTTTCGGTGAGTTGCAGGGGAGTATAAATGAGTGGAGAATCCCTTTAATTGGAATTTCGAGGCATCAGCGGGCGGGAGGTGGGTTTCTTGCAAATAAATTACATCAGGGTGTTTATTTGACACATAGTTAGCTATCTTTTTTCTTTTAATGGGATGGTTCAAACCATTCACATTAAAGGAAAGAACATGTAAATCAGCCATAGTCTATGATATACAGTAATAAAGAAAAATATATATCCCTACTGTCTAGAAAAAATAACTGATGTAGCCGTGAGGCCAGGTAGACACTCTTGTCTAAAAAGAGAAATAAAGAAAATCTGAGAATAAGAGAAGAGGAAACAGTAATGTCAGCATAATGTATGGTCAGAAAGGAAATGGACCATACTATCATGCAAATTTTAAAACAATTTAAGGGTGCTCTTGTGAGCACGGAGAAATTACACATATGTAACAACTAGCAAAATCCACACCCACTTAATAACAGAAAACATGAGATTAGTGTGCTTGACCTAGTAGAGCATACAACATAATATATGTATTTCATTGCATAGTCTCATAAGAGAAATAGACAAAGCAAACAGTGCATATCAGTATATTTGTAAGAAATCTAGGAATGTTGCCAGGATCTCAAGCTCAGTGAAGGGAATAGTGTGGTTATTGTATGTTGCTTTCATCTTCGTCGGGTACATCTTAATGAATACTGAAACATTAAAGAAATTTCTGCAGACTGGATTTAAAATTAGCTGATGCGAGAATTAACAGCATGTGGTGGAGTCTGAGCCGTGGATTCTCCAGTCTCTATCACAGATAAAGAGTCTATAAATTGTTGTGCGGACGTTTTATCTGTGAAAGTATTCGGTTTCCCATCTCGCCAAATACGCAGAGATGCCGGATATATGAGTGCAAACCGTATTCCCCTGCGATGAAGTGTGGAGCAGAGCGGCGCCATCGCCTTATGGAGGGAGGATACATGTAAGGAGTAGTCATTGAATAATAATAATTTTTGACCTTCATATTCCAGCCATCTAGATTTCCGAAAAGCCTACATGATGAGATCCTTTTCTTTCCAATTAATGTAACTTGTAACTTCTATAATTCATATGACTGTTTGAACTAGCTTTAAGAACAGCCCGTTTTCAAATAAACAGCTTTAATAATAGACTGTTTTCAAATTGATTGTACTACAACAGGGATCTCAAAGTCCCTCCTTGAGTGCCGCAATCCAGTCGGGTTTTCAGGATTTCCCCAATGAATGTGCATTGAAAGCAGTGCATGTACATAGATCTCATGCATATTCATTAGGGAAATCCTGAAAATCCGACTGGCTTGCGGCCCTCAAAGAGGGACTTTGAGACCCCTGTACTACAAGGAGGTTTTTGTGCTGATGAAGTTACTTGCCTTCTCTAGAGCAGTGGTTCCCAACCCTCTCCTGGAGGACCACCAGGCCAGTCGGGTTTTCAGGATAGCCATAATGAATATGTATGAGAGAGATCTGCATATAATGGAGGTGCCAGGCATGCAAATCTGCTCCATGCATATTCATTAGGACTATCCTGAAAACCCGACTGGCCTGGTGGTCCTCCAGGACAGGGTTGGGAACCACTGCTCTAGAGAAGGGTTCCTTCCTTAATGGGGTTCTGAGGCTCTTCCTCCTTTAAGTATTTTGATGACAGTTTTCTGTGTCATTTTTACAGTCGTTCACAGCTTTGTGGTTTTTAAATAGTGGGGTTCCCCAGAGGTCTGTGCTGGGACTGCTGCATTTAAACATATTTAGCAACAGTCTAGAGATGTGAATAACTAGTACTAGTGAGATACATTGTTGATGAAACAAAGTTGTTAAATCGCAAGAGGATTGTGAAAAACTGCAAGAGGAGCTTGTGAGACTGGGAGAGTGGGCATTGAAATGGCAGATATTGTTTAATGTGAGCAAGTGCAAAGTAATGCATGTGGGAAAGAGGAAACTCAGGGTTCCTTGTTAGGAGTCACCACCGAAGAAAATGATCTAGATGTCATCACTGAGGATTTGTTGAAACCATCAGATCAGGGTGCAGCGTGGTTAAGAAAGCAAATAGAATGTTAGGAATTATCAGGAAAGCATGGAAAGCAAAGTGTGACAGGGTATACATTCTGTCACCATGGATAAAGGAACCAGAGAGGAACTCTCTTCGAGAAAACCAATATAAAAAGACAGCCTGGATTTAGGTCCGTCTGTGGGTTCCAGAGTGGGACTAACAGACTTATTTGCATATTGATTTGCCTACAGTGTGGCCACGCAGCTTAGAGGGAACATTGCTTTATTCCTTTTCACTTTTTAATCTAATCAAATTTCTATCTCCTAATTTCACCCCTTAGCTTTCATATTTCTCATCTTCCTATTCCCTTTTATCTGCTTCCCATTACCACATTTCTATCCAAATATACTCATTCTGCTCATTCATCTCCTTGACAACTCTCCCACATGGATCCACCATTTCTAGCATATCCCCTCCTTGTTGCTTACTCCACCCTTGTAACCCAGCATTTCCTTCCTCTCTTTCTAATCTAATCTAATCTTTGGTTTATATAATGGGTCATCTCCCAGTGGAGCTCAACTCGGTTCACATATAATTAAGACTAGAGTACATAGCAGAAAACATAGGAGAAGGAAGAACTAATTATAAACTATAGTACATAAGAAAAGCATAAGAAAAATAACTATAATAATATCATTTTGTTGAGGCTGTAGTTAAACCATTTATAAATTGCGAGAACAACAAAGTTTTCAGGAATTTACGAAATAATTGCAGCTGGCCTAAAAGCCTAATAGAGTCAGGAAGTTCATTCCAGATCTCTACAAACTTGAAAACAAAAGATTGACTGAGCTTCCCAGCAGATTTAATTTCCTTAAAGGAAGGGAAGACTAACATATCTTTATGTGTTTCTCAAATGGCAAAGTCTAAGGGTATTCCAACATAAGGGGACAAAAGGATCAAATATTCCATAGAGAAGCTTGAAGATTATGCATGTGCATTTAAACTGGATTCTAAAGCGAACTGGGAGCCAGTGAAGCTTTATCAACAAAGGGGAAACATGATCATACTTTCGTTTCTCAAAAATGAGCTTAGCTGCAGTATTCTGTTTTAACTAAAGTCATTTTAGACTGCTCTGCTTAATGCCCAGATAAACTGAGTTACAATAATCTAGCTGAGAAAGCACAGTGGATTGTACCAATACTGAGAAATGTTCTTGATGGAATAGTGATCTGACCTTTCTAAACATGCGCAGACTAAAAAAACACTTTTTTGTCAAGGAATTCTTTCTCTCTCTCTCCCACAAATCCAACATCTCTCGTTTCTGCCCTTCCACTCCCTCCTCCCAAGTGTGACATCTTTCCTCCCAACCCCCTTCCGGCCTCCAGTCCATATCCCCTCTGCCTTTCCCTGTCCATCTCTCCTCTTCTTCCTCTGCTCTCCCTGAGTAGTCCATCTTTCCTCCCCCTTCTGCTTCCTCCCCTGAATATCCTTCCCTTTCCACATTTTGCCCTCTCCACCAAATCCATCTCACCCTCTCTCCATTTTGCCTCTCCATATCCATCTCTCCCTCCCTTTCACCCCCTTCTACCATCTCTCCCTGATCCCCTCTGCCTACCCCCATGTCCTTCTCTCCCTCTCTTTCTCCCTCTGTCATCCTCCAAATCCATCTCTCATTGTACCCCTTCTACCCCCCTCTGCCACCTCTCCCTGTAATCCTTCTACCCTCTCTGCCGTCCCTCACAAATCTGACATCTTTCCCTCCTCCCTTTACCCTATTCCTGAGTGCCACATCTCTTCCATCTTCCCTCATTTGAATCCAACATCTCTCCCTCCCCCCAAGTCCTATATTGCTTCCTCATTACCTTCTACCCCTCCCCCAAATCTGGCGGCACCAGGCAGCACTCTGGTGGAAGTGGCATCTTCCTGCTGGTTGGTTCTCTTTGCTCTGAACCTTCCCCATCTTTTCCTTCCCCCCCCCACACATCTATTTTACATTTCTTGCAAATGTTGCTGGGCGGAGGAAATGATTCTCAACACCAACTTGCCGCTGCCGGCAACTTCTCTCCACTACCTGCCCCAGCGGAAACAGGAAGTTGTCAGACAGGGCAGGGTGGGCAGTGGATAGAAGATGCCGGTGGCAGGGCAGCACTGAGAATTGGTTCCTAAGAACATAAGAACATAAGAAGCGCCATCTCCGGATCAGACCTTCGGTCCATCAAGTCCGGCGATCCGCACACGCGGAGGCCCTGCTAGGTATACACCTGGCTTATTTTATAGCCAACCATATCTTTATATGCCTCTCTCAAGGAGATATGCATCTAGTTTGCTTTTGAAGCCTAGGACTGTCGATTCCGCAATAATCTCCCCTGGGAGAGTATTCCAGATGTCAACCACTCTCTGTGTGAAGCAGAACTTCCTGATATTAGTCCTGAACTTGCCCCCCCTTAGCTTCATTTCATGTCCTCTTGTCCGTGTCAAATTGGACAATGTAAATAGTTTTTTCTGCTCTATTTTGTCGATTCCTTTCAGTATTTTGAAGGTTTCGATCATATCCCCACGCAGTCTCCTTTTCTCAAGGGAGAACAATCCCAGTGTTTTAAGTCGATCCTCATATTCCAGTTTCTCCATACCCTTCACTAGTTTAGTTGCTCGTCTCTGCACCCTCTCCAGCAGTTTTATATCCTTCTTTAAGTAGGGAGACCAATGTTGGACGCAGTATTCCAAGTGGGGTCTGACCATTGCCCTATAAAGCGGCATTATAACTTTCTCCGATCTACTCGAGATTCCTTTCTTTATCATGCCCAACATTCTATTTGCCTTATTTGCCGCTGCCGCGCATTGTGCCGACGGCTTCAGGGTCCTATCTATCAGTACACCCAGATCCCTTTCTTGTTCACTTTTTCCCAGAGTTGCACCTGACATTCTGTACTCGTATTCCTTATTTTTACTGCCTAAATGCATTACCTTGCATTTCTCCACGTTGAACTTCATCTGCCATTTCTCCGCCCATTTTTCTAACCGACACAAGTCGCTCTGGAGTTCCTCACTGTCCTCCTGCGATCTGATTGCCCGGCAGAGTTTTGTGTCGTCTGCAAACTTGATGATCTCACTGGATGTTCCGTTTTCCAGGTCATTGATATAAATATTAAAAAGGATCGGCCCAAGTACCGAGCCTTGGGGTACACCACTAGTCACTTTCTCCCAGTCGGAGAACTTCCCATTTATGCCCACTCTCTGCTTCCTGTTTTCCAGCCATTTGCCTATCCATCTTTGTATATCTCCCTCTATGCCATGGCTTTGTAGTTTCCTAAGAAGTCTTTTGTGTGGAACTTTGTCAAATGCTTTCTGGAAGTCCAAGTATATTATGTCCACCGGCTTTCCACTATCAATTTGCTCGTTCACGGTCTCAAAGAATTGGAGTAAATTCGTCAAACATGATTTCCCTTTCCTGAATCCATGTTGACTGGGTTTCATCAAGTCATGTGTGTCCAAGTGCTGAACTATGCTATCCTTGATCAGTGATTCAATCATCTTGCCGGGGACAGATGTAAGACTCACAGGTCTATAGTTGCCCGGTTCTCCTCTCGATCCTTTTTTGAAAATTGGCGTGACGTTCGCTTTCCTCCAGTCGTCTGGTATCTGACCAGTTCTGATTGACAGGTTTGCAAGTTTTTGCAGTAACTCTCCGATTTCGACCTTCAATTCCTTCAAGACTCTCGGGTGAATTTCATCCGGTCCAGGGGATTTGTCACTTTTAAGTTTGTCGATCTGGTAGTATATCTGATCTAAGTTCACTTCAACTGTGGTGAGGCTGTCCTTTATTTCTCCTGTAAACAGTTTCTCCACTTCAGGTATTGTTGAGGTGTCCTCCTTCGTAAAGACAGACGCAAAGAAGGAATTTAGTTTGTCTGCGATTTGTTTATCTTCCTTGATGTACCCTTTTCTTCCCATGTCGTCCAAGGGTCCCACTGCCTCTTTTGCAGGTTTTTTCCCTTTCACGTATCTAAAGAAGGGCTTGAAGTTTTTGGCCTCCCGGGCTATTTTTTCCTCATAGTCCTGTTTTGCATCCCTCACCGCCTTGTGACATTTCTTCTGTTCATCTTTATGTTTGTTCCAGGCTTCGGTTGTCTTCGTGCATTTCCATTTTTTGAAAGAGTCCTTCTTTTCTTTTATGGCTTCCTTCACCTGTATGGTAAGCCATGCTGGTTCTCCTTTGCCTTTAGTTCTCCGATCTTTGGAAATCCTCGGAATGTAGAGATCTTGTGCTTCTGCAATAGTATTTTTCAATAGGCACCATGCCTGGTCTACTGTTTCAAGTTTGTCCACCATCTTCTCGAGTCGTTTTGTTACCATGGCTCTCATGCAATCGTATTTACCCTTTTTAAAGTTTAAGGTGGTGGTTAAGGTTTTGGCATGTTTCCCTTTCCTCCTCCCCAAAAACATTTGAAAGCAATGTAAAGTAGACACACGGGGGGGGGGGGGGGGGGGACGACGACAGAGATGAGTAGATGGCAGAGAATGGTTTGCAGCAGAGAAAGCCAATCAGCAGATACGCTGGCCAGCAGGAAGATGCCGCTCTCAGGAGTGCCACCTGTGTAGCTTCACTGTCGGCCCCGTTGCCACCAAATGCCATAGAGCAATGCATGGGCATTATAACATTTTCATCTTTGTTTTCTATTCCTTTCCTGATAATTCCTAACATTCCATTTGCTTTCTTAGCCACCGCCATACATTTATTTATTCATTCAATTTTCAATACTGTTCTTCCAGGGGATTCAGAATGGTTTATATGAATTTATTCAGGTACTCAAGCATTTTTCCCAGTCTGTCCCGGAACGCTCACAGTCTATCTAATGTACTTGGAGTCATGAGGGGATTAAGGGCTAGATTCACTAATCTTCCTGCTCCGTGGGTGATCCAATCCGCTCCTTGGCCTGCCGACTGATCCACAACGTGTCCTCATGCAAATGGGGGTAATTGGAGTCATGCCCCACATCGACCTGGATCGCTGCAGAGCGATCCCGACGGATGCGCAGACCATCTTCTATGCCTGTAGATGGTCTGCGCATGCGCTTGCTGTCAGTTAACAAAACTTCTTTTTTTTTACTTTTTTACTCGTGAGCCCATGGTTTTAACCTGCGGGTTTAAACCACGGGCTTATGCTGCAGGGAAGGGTGGCAGAGCAGGAGAGTCGGGGCGACAAAAGCAGGAAAGTTGGGGTGACAAAAGCAGGAGAGTCGGGGCGGCATATGCAGGAGAGGCAGTCAGGGCGGCAGAGAGCAGGGTTTTTTCAGGGCTGCAGGACTAGGATTTCAGGGAGGCAGAGAGCAGGAAAGGACGTGAGCGACTGGTTCGTGAGCGACTGGTCCTCAGCAGTCGCTTTTTCTTGATCAGCCAGCCAAGTCGGTGTTCCTGAATTTTGTTTAGTGAATCATGGCCCTTCCTATTTTGCATGTCGTTTCCCCTTATTTGCAAGTGCGGATTGGAACGGGTTTGGGAGGAAGGTTAGTGGATCGGGTTGGGACACGATCGGTGCGCTTAGTGAATCTAGCCCTAAAGTGACTTGCCCAGGGTGCTGAGGCTATAGCTTTAACCACTGAACCACACTCCCATTGAGCTGAGAGTTTCAACCTATCCTCAACCATGACACCTAGATCCTTTTGGGCAGTTACTCCTAACACAGAACCCAGTATCACAAAGCTATTGTTCGGGTTCCTCTTTCCTACATGCATCACTTTGCACTTGCTCACATTAAACATCATCTGCCATTTTGATGCCCAGTCTCCCAAGGTCCTCTTGCAAGTTTTCACAATCCTCTTTTGATTTAACAGCTTTGAACAGCTTTGTGTCATCAATAAATTTAATTATCTCACTAGTTATTCCCAACTCTAGATCATTGATAAATATATTAAAAAGCAGCGGTCCCAGCACAGATTCCTGGGGAACTCCACTATTTAATTATTCTCTTGTCTAAACTTACTTTTGTACTCCTCATGTAAGCTATGCAGTTCCCAGTGTGACTGAAAGCTGTGCCTTGATGTTAGCTTAGCAAACAATCCTTAATTGTTTCTAAACAATAGGAGGAAAAACTTCAGATCCCCGTTTGCCATCTGTCAAAAGACTAAGCTTAGCAAACTAGAAAGAGAAACAATCCTCATTGGTTGAAAAACTTCCAACCTCCTATTGCTTGTTTTCAATCTTATTTTTTGTTATTATGCTTTACATCTCTTCATCAATGCTTTATAGCCTTTTGCAATTAATTTGATTTATTTTATTTAACTATTAGTACTAAGTACTTAGCTTTGCTTTTAGTTGCTCGTTACAATGCTGTATGTCCAATAATGTTAGTTGTCCCTGCCGACGAAGGCAAGCCTGCATTTCGCTATTGCTGCGTCAGGCATGGGACCAAGGTCGAACAATTTCAGTCGGCAACCTATTCTTCCTGCTTATAAACAGCTCCTGTATAGATTATATGCTTGGTTAAGGAACTTAATTATTTACCCTTCTCCATTGAGAATATTGACCATTTAAACCTATTCTCTGTTTCCTGTCTTTCAGCCAGTTCTTAATCCTTATAATAGGACATTATCCCAGTACAAGCAGGCAGGTATTCTCACTAGTGGGTGACGTCATCCAACGGAGCCCCGATGCGGACATCTCACAAGCGTACTTGCTTGTAGAAACTTTAGAAGTTTCGAGTTGCCCGCACCGTGCATGCGCGAGTGCCTTCCTGCCCGATGCACCGGGCGCGTCTCCTCAGTTATCTCAGGACAAGCAGGCAGGTATTCTCACTAGTGAGTGGGTGACGTCATCCAAAGGAGCCCTGATGCGGACATCTCACAAGCATACTTGCTTGTAGAAACTTTAAAAGTTTCGAGTTGCCCACACCGCGCATGCGCGAGTGCCTTCCTGCCCGATGCACTGGGTGCGTCTCCTCAGTTCTTACTCTTCCGCAGAGCTGAGAAGTCCGTCTTTGACTCTCTGCGTGAAGTCCCTTCACTTGTGCCTTCTGTGTCCGCGGTTTTGGGTTTTATTTGCTCATTATCGTTGGTTCACGTTGCGTTTTCTTGTTTTTCAAAAAAAAAAAAAAAAGTATTTCATTCGTTCGACCTGGCAGGCCGCATGGCCGTGGCCCCGCGGCTTCGATCTTGCGGCATAGCTTTTTCAGCCTATGTCCCGGCCTGTCACCGGTTTTAAAAAGTGTGTCAAGTGCCATCGCGCGATTTCGTTGACGGACCCTCATCGACGCTGTATTCAGTGTCTCGGGCCTCAACACCTTCCGAAATCGTGCTGGCCTTGCTCCACAATTACAGCACATGCTTTCAAGCATCGCTGCATCTTGTGGGAATCGCTGTTCAGCATGGAGGCGTTGCCGGAGCTGCCCTCATCGCAGAGCGCTGCACCTTCGGCTTCCGCTTCGACCTCTTTGGCCTCGAGTCTGCTCAAGCCTGCCTCGTTCGTGCTGGCTTCAACTCCGACGCCTGCTGCGGTGCCTTCCACTGTCTCCTCAGGTCAGGTAACGCAGCCTCCCATTCCTCCAGTGGTGCTCAAGGTGTTCAAGGCTTCTAAGCCCAAGCCTCTTGGCGGCCGAGATCGCAAAGTCCGTGCAGGAGGTCCCATTGCAGATGCGGATCCCTCTTTGCCGGCTTCATTCCATGCCATGATGGAGAAGCGATTTGTCGAGCTCTTTACTAAGATTGGGCCAACCCTTCTCTCCCAAATCCAGCCTGGGCACGCGGAGGCCTCCTGCGAGGTCGAGCCGCCTCCGGTACCTCCTCGACGCACACTCTCGCTGCTGGGAGCCGAGTCTCGGCGAGTGTCTGGTCTGGCTTCGGGGCATGCATCTTTGCCCATGCCGCCGTCGATTCACTCGATGCATGGCGCTGAATCCTCCACCCTGCCTGGAGCAGAGCCTTCATCCTCGATGCCGAGCCTCGAGCCTTGGGGGATGCCTCGAGGGGCTTCTTCTCAGCCTCCTCTGCTTCGATCCACTGCCTCTAGCCCCATCTACTCGCTGGATGCCTCGTCTGGGCCTCGCTTGCCTCGACGTTCAAGACCTGCTTCTATACACAGTTCGGGTTGTCGCTCGAGACATTCATCGAGGCATTCATTGAGGCATGCCTCGCCTCGTCGTAAGCAGCCCTTTAGGGAGTATTCTCAGACAGCTTACTCACCTCCTCCTCCTATGCCGGAACTCGAGGACATCGTGGGATCGTTCTCTCCCTGCCGATCCTCGGCCTCTGCGGATCAGGACGCGTCGACTTCATCGAGCCCTTCTAGAGGCCCGGCTCTGGCTGACCAATTATCTTTCTCATCTTTCCTGCGTCAGATGGCGGTGGATCTTGATATTACCCTGGACTCGGGTTCCAAGTTTTCTAAGGAGTATTTGGAGACGATGCATCTTCCCCAACCTCCTGCTGAGTCTCTCCGTCTGCCTCTGCATAAGCTTCTGGACCAGACCTTCATGAGATGTTTCGAGACTCCTTACTCCATTCCCGCTGTCCCCGGGAAGTTGGATGCCAGGTACCGCATGGTGCACCATAAGGGCTTCGACGGTGCACAGCTCTCTCACCAGTCCCTCTTGGTTGAGTCCTCCTTGAAGCGGTCTCATCCCTCCCAGGTCTATGCCTCCACTCCTCCTGGCCGGGAGGGCAAGACCATGGACAGATTTGGCAGGCACATCAACCAGAACTCGATGATGGCCTCTCGAGTCCTGAATTATAGTTTTCACTTTGCGACCTACTTTGAGTTTTTTCTCTCAATTCTACAAAAGTTTCTGCCATATTTGGACTCTCAGGCTCGCTTTGAGTACCCAGAAGTCCTAGCGTCGTTGTCCCAACTTTGTCTGCAGATGATGCAATCGTCTTATGACGCTTTTGAACTCTCTGCGAGAGCTGCTGCTTGTTCAGTGGCCATGCGACGTCTGGCGTGGCTCCGAACAATTGATATGGACCCGAATCTCCAGGACAGACTGGCGAACGTTCCATGTGCGGGAGCCGACCTATTTGACGAGTCCATCGAGGCGGCGACGGAGAAGCTGTCAAAGCATGAAAAGTCATTTCAGTCTATTCTCCGCCAGAAGCCCAAGTCTGCTCTTGCTCGTCTGTCTCGCCCGCCTATGATCTATCAGCGGTGCTACCCACCGAAGCAGGCGCCCGCCATCCGTCAACCTGTGAAGAGACAGCACCAGCAGAAGCCCCAACAAAAGCCTCAGCCTTCTGCTGTCCCCAAGGCTCCTCAGCCTTTTTGACTGTCTTGTAGGGAGCATAACTTCCATCGTTCTGCCCTCCCCGGTTTTTCCCATCGGAAGTCGTCTCCATCATTTTTATCATTGATGGACGACTATTACCACCGACCTCTGGGTCCTTTCCATCGTAAGAGAGGGATACTCTCTTCAGTTCCATCAAGTTCCTCCGGAACATCCTCCAAGAGAGTATCCTTCAAACTTAACCCAGACCGCCCTTCTTCTTCAGGAAGCTCAGGCTTTGCTCCGGCTTCGTGCCGTCGAGCCAGTCCCTGTGGACCAACAGAACAAGGGTTTTTACTCCCGGTACTTCCTTGTTCCGAAGAAGACGGGCGACCTGCGTCCTATTTTGGACATCAGGGTGCTCAACAAGTTTCTGGTCAGAGAGAAGTTTCGCATGTTGACCCTGGCTTCTCTCTATCCCCTGCTCGAGCAGAATGACTGGTTATGCTCTCTGGATCTCAAGGAGGCCTACACTCATATTCCCATCCATCCGGCCTCCCATCAATTCCTCAGTTTTTGGGTGGGACATCTTCATCTTCAATACAGAGTGCTCCCATTCGGCCTGGCTTCTTCTCCCAGAGTCTTCACCAAGTGCCTGGTTGTAGTGGCCGCAGCATTCAGGAACCATGGTCTTCAGGTGTTTCCCTACCTCGACGACTGGCTCATCAAGGATTCCACATCTCTGGGTGTCGTCCAGGCGACCCAGAGGACGATCTGGTTCCTGCAGAGTCTGGGATTCGAGATCAATTTTTCCAAATCCCACCTGCAACCTTCCCAGACTCTTCCCTTCATCGGAGCTGTTCCTTCCTCCTCAACGCCTGGTAGCTCTTCTTCATCTTTGTTACTCAGTCTTCTCTCGCCTGTCCATCTCGGCGAGACACATGATGGTGCTTCTGGGCCACATGGCCTCTACAATACACGTGACTCCTTTTGCCAGACTTCACCTGCGGATTCCTCAGTGGACCCTGGCATCACAATGGACGCAGACCTCCGACCCTCTGACTCGACACATTCAGGTCACTCCTGCTCTGCTACAGTCTCTTTGCTGGTGGATGCTCTCTTCCAATCTCTCCAGAGGTTTGCTGTTTCACTCGCCTCCCCATCAGAAGGTCCTCACGACCGACTCCTCGAACTATGCTTGGGGGGGCTCATCTAGACGGTCTCCGCACCCAGGGCTATTGGACGAGTGCGGATCGTCTGTGCCACATCAATCTGCTGGAACTCAGGGCGATTTTCCATGCTCTCACTGCTTTTCAGCATCTGCTTCATGACATGGTGGTCCTCATTCGCACGGACAATCAGGTCGCCATGTATTATGTCAACAAGCAGGGAGGCACGGGCTCGGCCTCCCTTTGTCAGGAAGCTCTGAAAGTTTGGGATTGGGCAATTTGCCACAACACCTTCCTCAAAGCTGTCTACATTCAGGGGGCAGACAATGCCTTGGCGGACACCTTGAGTCGTCTTCTACAGCCTCACGAATGGACTCTCCATTCCACGCCCCTTCATTACATCTTTTCTCTGTGGGGAACGCCTCAGATAGACCTCTTTGCAGCCCCCCACAACTTCAAACTGCCTCAGTTCTGCTCCAGGATCTACACTCCTCATCGTCTCGAGGCAGATGCTTTTCTTCTGGACTGGGGGAATCTCTTTCTGTATGCGTTTCCTCCATTTCCTCTCATTCAAAAGACTCTGGTTGAGTTCAAGTCCGACCGGGCCACCATGATTCTGATTGCTCCTCGGTGGTCCAGGCAACCTTGGTACTCCCTTCTTCTGCAACTCAGCAGCAGGGAGCCCTTTCTTCTACCAGTATTTCCATCTCTGCTTACGCAGCATCAGGGATCTCTGCTTCTTTCCAACCTGCAGTCGCTACACCTGACTGCTTGCCTCTCAACATAACTCCCCTTTAGTTTTCCCAAGACGTGCGGGATGTTTTGGAAGCTTCAAGGAAGCCTGCTACTAGACAATGCTATTCCCAGAAATGGACTAGATTCTCTACTTGGTGTTTTTCTCGTCACAAGGAGCCTCAACATGCCTCCTTATCCTCTGTTTTGGACTATCTTTTGCACCTGTCTCATTCTGGCCTCAAGTCTACATCGATACGAGTCCATCTTAGTGCAATTGCTGCTTTCCATCAGCCTCTTCAAGGGAAACCTCTTTCTGCACATCCTGTGGTTTCCAGATTCATGAAAGGACTTTTCCATGTCAATCCTCCCCTCAAAACGCCTCCAGTGGTTTGGGACCTCAATGTTGTTCTTTCTCAGCTTATGAAGCCTCCATTTGAACCTCTTAACAAGGCTCCTCTGAAGTATCTCACTTGGAAAGTAGTGTTTCTCATTGGCCTCACATCTGCTCGTCGAGTTAGTGAGCTTCAAGCATTGGTTGCGGATCCACCTTTTACAGTGTTTCATCATGACAAGGTGGTCCTTCGCACTCACCCCAAATTCCTCCCCAAGGTGGTCTCGGAATTTCATCTGAATCAATCCATTGTTCTTCCTGTGTTTTTTCCAAAGCCTCATTCTCATCCTGGATAATCAGCTCTTCACACTCTGGACTGTAAATGTGCTTTGGCTTTCTACCTGGAGCGCACCAAGCCGCACAGAACTGCTCCTCAGCTTTTTATCTCCTTCGATCCGAACAAGTTGGGACGCCCTATCTCTAAGCGTACCATCTCCAACTGGATGGCAGCTTGTATCTCTTTCTGCTATGCCCAGGCTGGATTACCCCTCACAGTAAAGTCACAGCCCATAAGGTCAGAGCAATGGCAGCCTCTGTAGCCTTCCTCAGATTGACACCAATTGAGGAGATTTGTAAGGCTGCTACTTGGTCCTCGGTTCATTCTTTCACTTCTCATTATTGTCTGGATACTTTCTCCAGACGGGATGGACAGTTTGGCCAAACTGTATTACAAAATTTATTCTCCTAAGTTGCCAACACTCCCTCCATCCCATTGTGGTTAGCTTAGAGGTCACCCACTAGTGAGAATACCTGCCTGCTTGTCCTGGGATAAAGCAATGTTACTTACCGTAACAGTTGTTATCCAGGGACAGCAGGCAGCTATTCTCACATCCCACCCACCTCCCCTGGGTTGGCTTCTCTACTAGCTATCTGAACTGATGAGACACGCCCGGTGCATCGGGCGGGAAGGCACTCGCGCATGTGAGGTGCGGGCAACTCGAAACTTCTAAAGTTTCTACAAGCAAGTATGCGTGTGAGATGTCCGCATCGGGGCTCCGTTGGATGACGTCACCCACTAGTGAGAATAGCTGCCTGCTGTCCCTGGATAACAATTTTTACGGTAAGTAACATTGCTTTACTTCCTATCCCGTGACTTTCTAATTTCCTCAGAAGTATTTTTATGAGTGCTTTGTCAAATGCCTTTTGAAAGTCCAAATACACAATATCAACTTGCTCATCTTTATCCACATGTTCATTTACCCCTTCAAAGAAATGCAGTAGATTGGTAAAGCAAGATTTCCCTTGACTAAATAAATCCATGTTGGCGTTCTCTCATTAATCCATGCTTATTTATATGTTTTGCATTTTGTTCTTTATAATAATCTCTACCATTTTGCCCAGCATCAACATCAGACTTATCAGTCTAGTATCCTGGATCACTTCTGGAACCCTTTTTAAACATCGGCGTTACATTGGCCACCCTCCAATCTTCTGGTATTATGCTGGATTTTAAAGAAAAATTACAAATTACTAACAGTAGCTCTGCAAGTTAATTTTTCAATTCTATCAGCACTCTCGGATGTATACCATCCAGTCCAGGCAATTTGCTACTGTTCAATTTGTCAAATTGACTCATTACATCATCCAGTGTTACAGAGATTTGTACAAGCTTCTGTTATTCATCAGAATTAAATACAATTTTGGGCACTGGTATATCCCCTACATCTTTCTTAGTGAAGACAGAGGCAAATAATTTATTTAATCTGTTTGCTATGTCTTCCCTGAGAGTCCCTTTTATCCCTCGGTCATCTAGTGGGCCAACCTATTCTCTTCCCAGCTTCTTGCTTTTAATATACCTAAAAAAGTTTTTACTGTGTGTTTTTGCTTCCAGTGCAATCTTCTTTTTGAGATCTCTTAACCTTCCTTATTAGCGCCTTGCATTTGTTTTTAAAGAAAAATTACTGATTACTAACAATAGCACTGCAAGTTCATTTTTCAATTCTATCAGCACTCTGGGATGTATACCATCTGGTCCAGGTGATTTGCTACTGTTCAATTTGTCAATATGACCCATTACATCCAATGTTGCATAGCTCAGTGGTTCCCAAACCTGTCCTGGGGGTGCCCTAGCTAGTCAGGTTTTCAGAATATCCACAATGAATATTCATGGGAGAGATTTGCATTCATGGGAGAGATCTGCATGCAGATGTCTCTCATGAATATTCATTGTGGATACCCTGAAAACCTGACTGGCTGGGGAGCCCCCAGGACAGGTTTGGAAACCACTGGCATAGCTATTAAAAGTGCATTTTGTTTCTAGTAAAAAAAAAGGTGCTGGTACTCAAATACCAGGCCATTCTTCAGGAGAGGGGTGATCACTGAGGGACCCGCCCCACGGTATCCAGGCCCTTTGCAACCAACCACAGAATTCATGAAAAGGCAGCATTAAATGTACAGAACCTGAGCTCTTTTATTAATATTTGTGTCCAAAAGTCATTTTTATCAAGCAATGGAAAAGGTGTCAGTATTCAATACCCCTTCAAAAAGCCCTGGTTGTTATATATAGAAATTAAGATTTACCTTTGATTTTATTTTGTAGCCATAACTGAACTTCTTAAATCTATCCCTGAAAAATTGATTTTACTCAGAGCTTGGTCTTTCCTCTCTACGTCTGAATGCTATAAGCACTATTTATTTTGGCTATGTATTATCTATTATTTATTACCCACTCAATCTATTATTCCAAGCAAAGTACAAGATATTTCAGCACCATTCAGGAGGCCTAACACTCACAGAGGTAGTTCTAGAGCAAGGCACTGAACCCAGCCTTGCCAGCCAATAGATGTGGACTCATAAATGTTGAGCCCTTTTTTAGACTCCTGTCTCTCCTTTTTAGGTCCTCTTTTACTAAGCAATGGTAGAGGTTTTTACTGCCGCCCAGGGCGCTAAATGCTCCAACACTCATAGGAATTCTATGAGTGTCAGAGCAGCATCGGAGCATTTAGCACTCTGGGCCACGGTAGAAACCTCTACTGCAGCTTAGTAAAAGGGGGGTGTTAATGAGGAATTAACTTTATTTGGGTGAATGTCTTTATGAAAAGGTGATTAATAAATCTAAATAAATAATAAATAGTACCGCATGCCACAATAATAGTAGAGTAAAAAGTATTTAAGCACTGTCATTTCCAGGAAATTTAACCTGCATTTAGTCATGAGTAACTGTTTTCTGCCATCTACTGTCTGCAAGTATGAAAGCATCCAAGAAAAGGGAGCTTTGATAATTCAAATAAGGCATCTTTTAGCATTGTAATTTTCCTTTCAAAATAGAAAGAATAGGGAAGAACATCCTCATTTTTAAAGATAAAATCAATAGAGCTCTTTTAAAGATATTGAAATAACTGACTAGATGTCTTAGGCCCCTCCCACTGCATCCCAAGATGGAAATTTCTTTGCCATGATCAGCTAATGGCAAGCCCTCAATGTGCTGTTTACCCCCCCTCCCATCTCTGGGTGGTGGGAGGGGGTCATGACTACTGAGGGAGTAAAAGGGGGGGGTCATGCCTTAAACCCTCCAGTGGTCATCTTGTCAGTTTGTTCACCTTTGGGGCACTTAGACCAGTTTTACTTTGATCTAAGTCCTGGCATGTAAGTTTCACCTAGGATGTCCTGGAAAAGCTTTGATTATTGCTTCAGGGTGTCCAGGCAGGGCAGGATTAACCAATAGGCCAAGTAGGCATTCTTTAGGTATATTAGTGATAGAAACAGGAACACAGGAGGGATAGTACGCCTTAGGAAACCGGACGGGAACTATGTAGAATCGGACTCCGAGAAGGCTAAACTGTTAAATGAATACTTTTGCTCAGTTTTCACCCGTGAGGCGCAGGGATCCGGCCCTCAGCTACCAACAGGGGATAGCTCGATAGACCCGTTTTGCATCTTCGAGTTTACGCCCAGTAGTGTCTACAGTGAACTATCCAAACTCAAGGTTCACAAAGCTATGGGGCCAGACAACATACTCAGGGAGTTAAGAGTACTCAGGGAGTTAAGAGACACCTTGGCGAAACCACTATCAACACTCTTCAATCTCTCTCTTAGCAAAGGAAAAGTCCCGCTAGACTGGAATACGGCTAATGTCATTCCACTCCACAAAAAAGGAAGCAGGACGGAAGCTACGAACTACAGACCAGTGAGTCTCACATCAATAGTGAGCAAACTAATGGAAACTCTAATCAAACACCAATTGGATACGGTCCTTAACGAGGGGAATCTGCGAGATCCCCGTCAACATGGGTTCACAAAGGGGAGGTCCTGTCAATCCAACCTGATCAGCTTCTTTGACTGGGTGACAAGGAAGCTGGATATTGGGGAGTCCCTGGACGTCATGTACTTAGATTTCAGCAAAGCATTCGATAGCGTACCACACCGCAGGTTGTTGAGCAAGATGAGCTCTATAGGTTTGGGAGATACCTTAGAAACATAGAAACATAGAAATAGACGGCAGATAAGGGCCACGGCCCATCAAGTCTGCCCACTCCAGTGATCCTCGCTATCTATCTTTGCGGATAGATCCCACATGTCTATCCCATCTGGCCTTAAAATCCGTCACACTGGTGGCCTCAATAACCCGAAGTGAAAGACTATTCCAGCGATCAACCACCCTTTCAGTGAAGAAGAACTTCCTAGTGTCACTGTGCAGTTTCCCGCCCCTGATTTTCCACGAATGCCCCCTTGTTGCCGCGGGACCCTTGAAGAAGAAGATGTCTTCTTCCACCTTGATGCGGCCCGTGAGATATTTGAATGTCTCGATCATATCTCCCCTCTCTCGACGCTCCTCGAGTGAGTAGAGCTGCAAATTCCCCAACCGCTCCTCGTACGGGAGCTCCCTGAGTCCCGAGACCATCCTGGTGGCCATCCTCTGGACCGACTCCAGTCTCAGCACATCCTTGCGGTAATGCGGCCTCCAGAATTGCACACAGTACTCCAGGTGCGGTCTCACCATGGATCTATATAGTGGCATAATGACTTCAGGTTTACGGCTGATGAAACTCCTGCGTATGCAACCTATGATTTGCCTTGCTTTGGATGAAGCTTGCTCCACTTGGTTTGCCGACTTCATGTCTTCCCTGACAATCACTCCCAAGTCTCTTTCTGCTACAGTTCTTGTCAGGATCTCGCCATTTAGGGTGTAGATCTTGCATGGATTCTGGCTTCCCAGGTGCATGACTTTGCATTTTTTGGCATTGAAACTGAGTTGCCAGGACCTAGACCAATGCTCCAGCAGAAGTAAGTCATGCACCATATCGTCTGTCATTGCTTTTTTGTCTGTTGTGCTTTTGCTCACTACATTGCACAGTTTGGCATCATCGGCAAACAATGTTATTTTGCCTCGAAGCCCTTCTGTCAGGTCTCTTATATAGATGTTGAACAAGATTGGGCCCAGGACGGTGCCCTGTGGCACTCCACTTATCACCTCCGACATCTCGGAGGGAGTGCCATTCACCATCACCCTCTGAAGCCTACCTCCAAGCCAGTTCCCAACCCATTTGGTTAAAGTGTCGCCCAAACCTAAAGAACTCATCTTGTTCAGCAACCTGGAGGAGCCCATCGCTGTTTGGAAAAAACAATGTTGATGCCCTCCTTCATCGGGCCCCGATGAAGGTTGTTCAGCAACCTTGACTACATGGGTGGGGGACTGGATAGGAGGTAGACTTCAGAGGGTGGTGGTGAATGGCTCCCCCTCCGAAACGACAGAGGTGATAAGTGGAGTGCCGCAGGGCTCGGTCTTGGGCCCAATCTTGTTCAACATCTTCATAAGGGACTTGGCTGAGGGGCTTCAGGGTAAATTAACGTTATTCGCCGATGACGCCAATTATGCAATATAGTGGACAAGAACACAACAGGACCTGACAACAAATCCAAGACCGATGGTATGGCACACGACCTCCTCCTACTGGAGAATTGGTCCAGGACCTGGCAACTAAACTTCAATGCCAAAAAATGCAAGGTCATGCACCTTGGCAACAAAAATCCATGTAAGACTTACACTCTTAATGGTGAGATCCTAGAGAGAACTGTAGCGGAACGAGACTTAGGGGTAATCATCAGTGAGGACATGAAGACTGCAACTCAGGTGGAGAAAGCTTCATCTAAAGCCAGACAAATCATGGGTTGCATACGAAGGAGTTTCGTTAGCCGTAAGCCCGAAGTCATAATGCCATTATATAGGTCCATGGTGAGACCCCATCTGGAATACTGTGTACAATTCTGGAGATCACATTACCGCAAAGATGTGCTGAGACTTGAATCGGTCCAGCGAATGGCCACACGGATGGTCACGGGGCTCAGGGATCTCCCGTATGAGGAACGGTTGAATAAATTGCAGCTCTACTCCCTAGAGGAACGCAGGGAGAGGGGAGACATGATCGAGACATTCAAGTACCTCACGCGCCGTATCGAGGTGGGGGAGGATATCTTCTTCTTCTAGGAACCCACGTCAACACGAGGGCATCCATGGAAAATCAGGGGAGGGACATTGCATGGCGACACCAGGAAATACTTCTTCACCGAGAGGGTGGTGGATCGATGGAATGGTCTTCCGATGCAGGTGATTGAGGCCAGCAGTGTGCCTGATTTTAAAGCTAAATGGGATCGAAAGGTGGGATCTCTTCGCAAAGGGAGGTAGGGGAGGGTCATTGGTGTGGGCAGACTTGATGGGCCTTGGCCCTTATCTGCCGTCACTTTCTATGTTTCTATGTGCCTAGGGCCCGAAATGATCAAGGGGGCCCGATGAAGGAGGGCATCAACATTGTTTTTTCCAAACAGCGATGGGCTCCTCCAGCATCGATTGGCAACGCAGGCCCCACCCCATCAATGCAAAGTAAGACAAGCAAGCAACTCCCTTCCAATAACTAAAATTGATTTTTCTACAAATACGAATATTGAATACCTACAATTTTCTATTCAAACAAAGCCAAAAACTGACATTCTTTTATTATATGTACCGCCCCCAATTAATATTGATATTCTCAATCACCTACAATCTCTTCTCTTTGATTTTGGTACTTCGACTCTAAATCCGTTAATTTTGGGAGATTTTAACATCCATTTCGATGATCTTAATAACAATTTTAATAAAACCATACTTTCTCAAATTAATAATTTGGATTTACATCTTCTAATTACACAACCAACTCATCAAGCCGGACATATATTGGATATGGTAATAGTTCCTATTTCCATGACTACAAATTACATGATAAATTCATTACATCCAGTTCCATGGTCTGACCATTTCCTAATTTCGATATCACTCTCCACTTCTCACAGGAGGCGTCATTATGAACAACGGACACTTAATATTAGGGATCTCAGTAGTCTTACCACAGAATTAATTCGGTCATCATTCAAACTTGATTATTCTGATACAAAAAATACTGATATTGAAATTTTATTAACACAATGGACCACATCTATAAATACATTACTAGATGAGCATGCTCCACTATAAACTAAAATAATTTCAGCAAGAAAAAGTCAAAACCCTTGGTACACAGCAGATCTAGCACTTATGAAAAAACAACTTAGATCTATTGAACGTAAATGGAGAAAAAATAAAACACATGAAAATACTCAACTATTTAAAGAACACTCAAAATTATATAAATTAAAAATTAATCAAACAAAAGCAAAATTTTACTCAGGAAAAATATTAAAAGCTAAGAATCCATCAGCACTTTATAAATTAGTAAATTCATTAACAAACACAAAAATACAGCAAACACAAGCTCATAGTTCCTTACCAACAGCTCAAGATCTTTCAGATTATTTCACTGAAAAAATTAATAATATTAGAAAATCTTTAACAAAACAGCAGCACAATATAGAGCATGATCGTACTATCACAAATTTGCCATATTCAACATGTTCCCACTTCAACTTGCCCAGTCTTAACGAATTGGAATTGATATTAAAATCCATTAATATTAAGAGTTCAAGTGCAGATTCTAATCCTCCATTTATTCTAAAAAAATATTTTGAAATTTTCGGTCCTTTCCTCCTAAAATTAATAAATGAAAGTCTAATACAAAGTATTATGCCTAAATCTTGGAAATCCTCTGTTATTCGTCCTATCATTAAAGATTATAAGATTAGCTCGGAAAAAGTATCAAATTATAGGCCAATAGCTAATCTCCCTTTTATGGCAAAACTGACAGAAAAAATTGTGTTCAACCAAATTTCAGAATTTATTGAAAAAACCAATGTTCTTCATCCAAATCAAACAGGATTTCGACAATATCATAGCACAGAACATTCATTAATAGGAATGACTTCTTCAATACATTATTTCCTGGATCACCACCAATCAGTTTTATTAATATCTATAGACCTTTCTGCTGCCTTTGACACCATAGACCATCATATTTTATTAGACAGACTGCAATCAATTGGCATTACTGATCAAGTATTATTATGGTTCAAATCTTATTTTACAGATCGTACATCCAAAGTTGTATTTAATAATTTAAATTCTGAAAGCTCTCTATCTTCCCATGGTATCCCTCAAGGATCTATTTTGTCTCCATTACTTTTCAATATATTTCTTGCACCTTTAATGACAGTCTGTCAATCTATAGGATTTCATGTTTATGCATATGCAGATGATATTCAACTTCTGCATCCTTTAGATCCCAATAAAGCATCAGACATCATATTAATTAATAATAAACTCGAACAAATCCATCAATGGCTAGATATAAATAGGTTGGCTCTTAACATTGAAAAAACAAAAACATTACTTTTTCCATGGAAAGAAACTCCTAATATTAGTGCACCTATCACAATAAAAAATATTCCTTTACAATCAGTTAATAGTATTAAAATTCTAGGAGTTATATTTGACAGCAAATTAACCTTTCATGAGCATATAGGCAGTATTGTCAAAGCATCATTCTATAGACTCCGTCAAATTCGATCCCTGTCACAGTATCTTTGTTCTAAATCATTAAATATTCTTATACATTCTTTAATAATTTCCAAAATCGATTATTGCAATGCCCTTTTTAAGGGAATTGCACAAAACGAAATAAGACGGTTACAAATAATACAAAATACTGCCATTAAACTAATTACAAAAAAGAAAAAATTTGATCACGTGACGCCACTTCTTAAGAACGCTCACTGGCTTCCAGTAACCCATAGAATAACATATAAATGCTTTTTAAAACTCCTGCTTTTATCTATAAAACATTGATTCCCTATTCCACAAATAGAATATTGCGGTCTAACGAACAGCATTTATTAACAATTCCATCTCTTAAAATTATAAATACTAGAAGACAATATATCTTTTCTGTTACTGCACCACAAATGTGGAATTCCTTGCCAATCTACCTAAGAAAAGAGCACGATATTGATAAATTTAAGATTAATTTAAAAACGTTTCTTTTTAAAGACGCCTTTGATTAATAACTTATAATCTGAATCACAATAATTTAATAATTAAAAAATTTCCCACCTTATGTTTTTCCCCAACCTTCTTTTATTATATTTTGTAGTTCTTATCCCCTTCTCCTTTTACTCATGTTTTGTTAAATATGTATTTAGGATTTTTTATTCTCTTTTAAATTAATTTTTAAGGTCATGTATAATTAATGTCTTAATTTTTATTTTTTATATTGTAATATTAATTATTTCTATTTATATATAGTATGTATGTTCATCGCTTTGAAAAAAAGACAAAGCGATTAATCAAAAATTTTAATAAACTTGAAACTTGAAGAAAGGCAACGGGAACTGTAATTGTGCAAGTGGTGGTGCTGCTTGCCCAAAGCTTCCCTCTGACGTAGCTTCCTGTTTCTGCCTGGACGCATGGTGAGGTGGGGGCGGGGCAGGGGGGCCCAGTGTACTTGTGTGCCTAGGGGCCCTCGACGAATTAATCCCGCCCTGGGTACTGCCAGGTTGTTGGGGCCAGAGTCTCCAGGAAAGCATGTATTAGCTGGTGAAGTCTCTCCTGCTGTGAGTCAGGCAGAAAAACCTTGTTCTGCCCTGTGGCAAAGCGGATTCTCAGGTATTCCAAGTCCTAAGACAGAGCAAGCTGGCTCTTTCAAAAGTTGATCACCCAGCCTAGACATTGAAGCAGTTGAACCTGGTGAACCGCCTAACACTCCTCAGACTCTGACTGGGCTCTTAATAGTTGTCCGGGTATGGATGGACTTGAATTCTGAGTTTCTGTAAGTGGGCCGCCACAATGATCATCACCTTGGTGAATATCCTGGGTGCCGTCACCAACGCAAAGGGCAAGGTCACAAATTGGAAGTGCTGCTGCAGAATATGGAACCTCAGATATTTCCTGTGTTCTGGAAAAATGGGGATATGAAGATAAGCCTCCGTCAAGTCCAGAGAAGCTACGAATTTCCAGGGAATAACCGAAGTAATCACCAAAAGTACTGTTTCCATCGTGAAGTGAGGGACCTCAAGGGCTGCATTAACCGTTTTGAGGTCCAGGAATGGTCTCCAGTCTTCAAGCTTCTCTTTGGCATGATGACGTATATCAAGTATCTGCCAATATCAAGTATCTGGGACGGGTTCTATGGCCATAATGTCCAACATTCTTTGGACTGTGGCTTCCACCTGGGCTGCCTTTTCTTGTCTTCCCACTGAGGAGTCCAGAAAGAGCTCTGAATGGGGCCGATAAAACTCGAGTTTGTAGCCATCCCGAAGAATATCCAGGACCCAGTGATTGAAGGTGATAGCTATCCATTCTTTCAGGAAGGCTGAAAGCCACCCTCTGATTTACAGAGGAGCAGCCAATGGCCTGGCATCAGAACTGTTTCTTAGGGGTAGATGCAGGGCGGCTCCCCGTACATTGTGAGATGCTGAGATCCACCAAACCATTGTCTGGCTGACTGATAGGATCTCTGACCTGAGGAGTCTCCATAGTTCTGATGGGAACGTCTGGAGGGACGAAAGCTAGACCGTCCTGGACCTCAAGAGGACTGGGGCCTACAGTCTGGCAAGTACTTGGGTTTACGATCCTGCATGCTAGCCATAAGGTCGTCCAGGCCTTTACCAAACAGTAATTGCCCAAAAAGAACAGTTACTTACCGTAACAGGTGTTATCCAGGGACAGCAGGCACCTATTCTCACATATGGGTGACGTCATTGACGGAGCCCGGATGTGGATGCTTCACAAGCAGACTTGCTTGAAGAAACCAGAAGTTTCAAGTCGACCGCACTGTGCATGCTGTGAGCCTGCCAGTGCCGGGTTTTGTAACCGACCACCGGTCAATGCTCACCAACGCCGAACTCGCCGTGCCTTCAAAGGATGTTGAAGGTCCTGCTGGCTCTCGTCACAATAATAAGCAAAATAAATGTCAGGAACAATCAAAATTTAGAGTAACTCGTGTCTGACTTTATTCTTAAAGTAGCAATTGCTACAGTCTTAGTCTTTGAATTAAATCAATACAAAGAAAAATCCAGGCTTGCAAAAACATAGCCTATACACCTTCTGGCAGGTAAGTTTAAACAAACAAACAAAAAAGTACTGTTGTAGCCTTGCCCTCACAGTCACACAGTCCACCAAGGGCACAGAGCAATATGGCTACTGGAACACCCAGTGTTTCTGCTGGTTGTTCCCAAATGTCTTGCACACTCAAATGAATGTATTGCCTAAGCCTGGCTTAACAGGCCTCCCCAGCCAACCTAACAAACAGTTGGTGGGGGAGGGGAGTAGCTGAATCCACTTTAGCTTAAAAGCTTGCCAACAAAATTGGCCCCACAATCCCTCCCTGAGGATATTCTGTGGATTCTCCCCACTACTTCCTTGTCCATACATTCATACCCCCAAAATTAGGGGAAGAAAAAAACAAAAGGAGAAAATGTACAAAAATAACTCCACACTTTTTCCTCTGGCCCCAGCCTAAGGTACAGCTGCAGCAGTTAGCTCAGCACTGCTCAGGCTGTCAGCCCTTGACTGGGGTTAACAAACAAACTCAGAGCCAACAAGATTCCAAAAGCACACAATCAAAAAGGTGATTTAACTTAGCTCTGGTCCATCTGAGTTTCCTCTGGTTCTTGAATAGAATCCATAAATTCCATGGCTTCCTGGCAAGCTGGCTGGTTCACCCCAGGGACAGTGGAAACCTCTGCCATTTCAACATCCTCATTCATAGGAAAGTCAGGAGCCCAGTCCCTGGAGACTGCTTCCTGGGCTGACCCAGGGAAGACTGATTTGTTCTTCCTCAGCACAGCCTCTAATGCTCTGAGATGGCCACGCCCTGACCTGGAAGGGGAAGGGCTAACCTCCTGTTTCTGCTGGCCTCTCAGTTTAGCCTTAATTGGCCCCAGCAGAGGCTCCTTAGATGTTCTCTGACACTGACTCCTGGGCTGTCCTTCTGAATAAGTCTCCTCCCTCTGCAACAGGCTGTTCTCCCACTCCTCTTCTACTCCCTGGGATTCTGTAGACTGCTGTTTTAAAGGAAACTCAAACCCTGTTTGTCTACCAGAGTTCAACCTGCTGCAGTGATCAGCCCTTTTCAAGAGAAGGGGAGGATTTGGAGGAGATTTGACTGTCACAAGCCTAGCCTTAAGGCTAGGGTTGTGACATACCCTCACCTTTAAGGGTTGAACATCCCTAGCTTTTGGAGTAGAATTACCACTCTCTTGCATTCTGGAAAGGCTATCCACATTAGTGCTCATTTTGCCTGGGCGATGCAATACCCTAAACCGGAAAGTCTGCAGAGCCAAATACCACCTTGTCAACCTGGCATTGTTATTTCTCATTGTATTGAGCCATTTAAGTGCCGAATGGTCAGTGACAAGGGTAAATTCACGCTCCTGCAGATAATGTTCGAGGGTCTGCATCGCCCACTTGGCTGCCAAACATTCGAGTTCCACAGTGGCATAATTTCTTTCATTAGGGTGAAGTTTACGGCTAAGGAACAACACAGGATGCTCTATCCCCTGAGTTTCCTGGCTTAGTATTGCTCCTAGCCCCGTCCCTGATGCGTCCGTCTGAAGTACAAAAGGTTTTGTAAAATCGATGGACATGAGTACAGGATCTGTACACAAAGCCTCCTTCAGTTCTTCCACCGCCTGCCTACCCGTATCCTCCCACTGAAGAGTATCCGGTCTATCTTTCTTCAGCATGTCAGTAAGGACAGCAGCCTTTGTGGAAAATGCAGGTATAAAACGTCGGTAGTACCCCAGGAGTCCTAGGAATCCCCTCAACTGTTTCTTCGTGCTAGGCATAGGATAATCCTGGACGCACCGTACCTTGTCTACCAATGGTTTAACCTGTCCCCTTCCAACTATATACCCCAGGTATTTTACTTCTCTCTGGCCTAAATAGCATTTCTTAGGATTAATTGTAAACCCCGCCTCCCTCAGGGACTGCAAAACCGCCCTCACGTGCTTCAGGTGCTGGTTCCACTCCGAGGAGTATATCACGATGTCATCAAGGTAGGCCTCTGCGTACTGGTGGTGCCCACGTAGGACCTCCGTGACACCCCTTTGGCAAGTAGCCGCAGCACCATGAAGCCCGAAAGGCATACGCCTAAACTGGTACAGCCCGTGAGGTGTGCTAAACGCTGTCTTGGGCCTGGCACCTGGGGAAAGGGGAATTTGCCAGTAGCCCTTTGTCAAATCTAGCGTAGAGAGATATCTGGCTTGTCCTAACCGGTCTAACAGGTCATCAACTCTAGGCATAGGAAAGGCGTCAAATTGAGACACCTCATTGAGCTGACGAAAATCTATACAGAACCTGGGGGTACCGTCAGCCTTAGGTACAATGACGATGGGACTGCACCATGGACTCTGAGAGGGCTCGATCACCCCCAGGGCCAGCATTTCCTTAACCAGGTCCTGCACTAGCTCCTTCTTCCCTTCAGACAAGCGATAAGGTTTCACCCTTACTATCTTTCCAGGAGTGGTGACAATATCGTGAGTCACCACTTCAGTGCATCCGGGTATCGGGGAAAATACATCCTTAAACCCCTGTACCAATGTCCCAACCTGCACTGCCTGGTCGTCAGATAGTTCAGTCCCTATATTCACTTCTTCCTTTTGGGTCATATCCGCAATCTGTGGGCCTAGGTCATCGTCAGGTTTCTGCTCTGCTATCAAGGCCAAGATCTCCCTATCTTTCCAAGGCTTCAATAAGTTGATGTGATAAGTCTGTATCCTGTTTTTCTCATCCTTAACCCGGTAATCCACCGGATTAAGTTTTTCTACAATAGTAGCAGGTCCTTTCCATTCTGCTAAAAATTTATGAGGGTCCGAGGGTACCAATATTAGCACCCTATCCCCCACTTTTAAGTGACGAACCTGTGCCTTCCGGTCATAATAATGCTTTTGTTTCCCCTGAGCCCACTCTAGATTTCGGCTGCCCACCTTGGCCACCTGTCTTAACCTCCTTTTCAACTGGCTCAGGTAGGATATCACATTATCATCCTCCCTTTCTTGTGATCCCCATTGTTCTTTGACAATATCCAATATACCTCTGGGGGACCTGCCAAATAACATTTCAAAGGGGCTCACCCCAAGGGAGTCCTGCACTTTTTCCCGAGCCGCAAATAACACCAGGGGTATGAAAAGGTCCCAATCCTTCTTCTCCTGAGCTCCCACTTTTTTTAGCATTTGTTTTAGGGACTGATTAAACCTTTCCACCATCCCGTTGGCCTGGGGGTGATAGGCGGATGTTTTAATGTGGCGGATACCAAATACCCGCCAAAACTTCTCCATCTCTTTTGAGAGGAAATTGCTCCCCTGGTCTGTCAATACCTCTCTCGGGAACCCCATCATACAAAAGAGGCCCATTAACTCTTTCATTATAGCTGCTGATGTGGTTTTCCTTAACGGGAAGGCCCAGGGGTACCTGGTGGCCACGTCCATAATAACCAATATATAACTATATCCCCGGGGGGTTCTCTCCAGGGGACCTACTATATCCATTGCCCATCGGGTCAAAGGGTCCTCCACCCTCGGAATAGGTATAAGCGGAGCCCAAGCGGGTTTACTTAAAGATATCCTTTGGCAAGTAGGGCAGGATTTACAGAAATTGGCCACATCCTTAGCCAATCCTGGCCAAAAGAACCGGCGTACTACCTGGATCTCCGTAGCTTCAGACCCTTTATGTCCGGCTAGCGGATGATCATGGGCTGTCTGCAGAATAATCTTACGGAATCCTTGTGGGACTACCAACTGTTCTATTCTTATCTTAGAATGCTCTCCCGGAATCTGCCTGTATAACAAACCCTGCCTAACTTTGAACCTAATAGGGTCGTGGCTAGGGCGAGAGGCTTGCTGCCAGGCTTCCTGTAAGGAGGCATCAGCTCTCTGTTCTGCTGTAAAAGTGGGAAATGTCCCCACTATCTCCTTAGGTAACCAAGGAACCTCCTTATTTTTACTGATCTGCCTAAGGGTCTGACTCCTATGTTGTTTCTGTTTACGGTTCTGTGCCTTGGTCTGACGTGGTTGTCTTAGGGCCTGTTCTTGGATCACCTCCCCTTCGAAGGGAAACACACTACCCAAGTTCTCCTCCCCCATCAAGGACGGGGGTCCTTGTGAGCGAGTGCCCACTAGCCCCTGTTTTGGGGTGAGACAATTTTCTAACCCTTCCCAGTCCCGGCCTAATATAAGGGCAAAGGGAGATCCCGGTACTATTGCAAGCTTCACCCTATAGACTTTATTGCCATACAAGATGGTAGTGGCCCGCCGTGGATATCTTAGGCTATCCCCGTGAACACACTTAATGGTAATCGAGTCCATCTCCCGTTGCAAGTTTTCCGTAGGGAACAGCTGCTTATAAAAATCAGTGGCCATCATGGACTGATCTGCTCCGGTGTCCACCAAGGCAGCTATCTCTTTACCCGCTATTGAAACCACCACTTGATATTCCTTGGGGATATTAATGTTGCTCCCTTGGGTCACCACAAAATCCTTCCTTTCTCTACAAAACCTCTGGGTATGACCCGATTTCCCACACCGAAAACATCGGAAACCTTCCTTTTGCGAGGCCTCCTTGGGTTTGGTATACCCAGTGGTTTTGTGAGTTTGGCCCTGAGGCCGCACTGCCTTCCCCTTCTCCAAGCTCTGAGTAGAGGTTGTTTTATCCTCTTCAACTATGTCCTGGGCGTCCAAGTACGCCTCAGCCACTTCCAGAGCTTGGGCAAGGTTCTTGCATCCCTGTCTCCGGACCCAGCCTCGTAAATTCTTCGGGGCTGACTCCAGAAACTGCTCTCTAACGATCTCTAAAAACAGAGCTCTAGGGTCGCCTAACCAAGAGTGCAACCACCTCTCTGCTAACTTGGATAGCTTTTGTACTAAGGCTTTAGGCCTTTCTCTATCCTTCATTATTGTGGTCCTGAACTTTTGCCTGTAATGCTCTGGGGTAAAACCTAAATATTCCAAAATATGGGTTTTAACTGCCTGGTAATTATTGGCCAGCTCTGGGTTCAACGTTTGAAATGCCGCCAGAGTTTCCCCGGCAAGGCATGGCAAAAGTCGGACGGCCCACTGTCCCTGTGGCCAACCAGCTGCGGTAGCTACCCTTTCGAATGCACTTAGGAACTCATCTGGTGCATCTGCAGGTGTTATCTTGCATAAGTTCATAACAGAAAGAGGATTAGCTCCTACCGCTGGTTGTTGAACATAGCTCAGTCCAGGATCACCACCTGTAGTCGACGAGGGTTGTTGCAATAGCTGGGTCAGCGCCTTGGTCTGCTCGCCCATTGCTATGACCATCTCGTCATGTTGTCTCCTAGAATGTTCTTGAGACCGATACCAGAGGTCCTGATTGGCTTTTAAGACTGCCTGTAGGTCCTCGCTCTGCTTCTGCCGATCCGCGGCGAGGAATGCCATCAACTGTTGCTGATCCATCTTCCCCGGCTCTGTAACAGAAGTAAACAAAAAAAACAAATCCAAGTGCGGAACCACAGGACAGACTGGCCAATGTTGCAGTTCCCCCTCACCCTTTAGCTTAGGTACTCTTACCAGCAGTCTGGGTGAGTCTGCGCCTTTGGTTGTTAGGCCTCCTTGGCCTCCAGTCGTTCTCCGCACGGCTTGCTCCTCCGGAACTCGGGTCTGGTCCTTTATCGGCCACTTTCCGGAACAGGTCCAGCGCAGGTAAGTTCCGGTCCCCACAGCTTCGTCCTCCGACTACTTCCTTGTGGGGTGTTTGGCTCTCCTACCCGTAAGACTCGTCCCTCTCAGCGACCGCCACCAGAAGAGTCCTTCTGAACAAACCGCCTCAGTGCAGGAACAACAAAACAAACTAAAAAAAAAAACCAAAAACGTTTTTTTTTTTTTTTCCAAAATTCAGAGTTCATCAATATGTCCAGCAGGAGGCACTATATCCCACTCCTGATACCATTTGTGAGCCTGCCAGTGCCGGGTTTTGTAACCGACCACCGGTCAATGCTCACCAACGCCGAACTCGCCGTGCCTTCAAAGGATGTTGAAGGTCCTGCTGGCTCTCGTCACAATAATAAGCAAAATAAATGTCAGGAACAATCAAAATTTAGAGTAACTCGTGTCTGACTTTATTCTTAAAGTAGCAATTGCTACAGTCTTAGTCTTTGAATTAAATCAATACAAAGAAAAATCCAGGCTTGCAAAAACATAGCCTATACACCTTCTGGCAGGTAAGTTTAAACAAACAAAAAAAAAAGTACTGTTGTAGCCTTGCCCTCACAGTCACACAGTCCACCAAGGGCACAGAGCAATATGGCTACTGGAACACCCAGTGTTTCTGCTGGTTGTTCCCAAATGTCTTGCACACTCAAATGAATGTATTGCCTAAGCCTGGCTTAACAGGCCTCCCCAGCCAACCTAACAAACAGTTGGTGGGGGAGGGGAGTAGCTGAATCCACTTTAGCTTAAAAGCTTGCCAACAAAATTGGCCCCACAATCCCTCCCTGAGGATATTCTGTGGATTCTCCCCACTACTTCCTTGTCCATACATTCATACCCCCAAAATTAGGGGAAGAAAAAAACAAAAGGAGAAAATGTACAAAAATAACTCCACACTTTTTCCTCTGGCCCCAGCCTAAGGTACAGCTGCAGCAGTTAGCTCAGCACTGCTCAGGCTGTCAGCCCTTGACTGGGGTTAACAAACAAACTCAGAGCCAACAAGATTCCAAAAGCACACAATCAAAAAGGTGATTTAACTTAGCTCTGGTCCATCTGAGTTTCCTCTGGTTCTTGAATAGAATCCATAAATTCCATGGCTTCCTGGCAAGCTGGCTGGTTCACCCCAGGGACAGTGGAAACCTCTGCCATTTCAACATCCTCATTCATAGGAAAGTCAGGAGCCCAGTCCCTGGAGACTGCTTCCTGGGCTGACCCAGGGAAGACTGATTTGTTCTTCCTCAGCACAGCCTCTAATGCTCTGAGATGGCCACGCCCTGACCTGGAAGGGGAAGGGCTAACCTCCTGTTTCTGCTGGCCTCTCAGTTTAGCCTTAATTGGCCCCAGCAGAGGCTCCTTAGATGTTCTCTGACACTGACTCCTGGGCTGTCCTTCTGAATAAGTCTCCTCCCTCTGCAACAGGCTGTTCTCCCACTCCTCTTCTACTCCCTGGGATTCTGTAGACTGCTGTTTTAAAGGAAACTCAAACCCTGTTTGTCTACCAGAGTTCAACCTGCTGCAGTGATCAGCCCTTTTCAAGAGAAGGGGAGGATTTGGAGGAGATTTGACTGTCACAAGCCTAGCCTTAAGGCTAGGGTTGTGACAATGCGCAAGTGCCTTCCCGCCCAGCGTAGGGCGCATCTCCTCAGTTCAGATAGCTAGCAGAGAAGCCAACCAGGGGAGGTTGGGTGGGTTGTGAGAATAGCTGCCTGCTGTCCCTGGATAACACCTGTTACGGTAAGTAACTGTGCTTTATTCCAGGACAAGCAGGCAGCCTATTCTCACATATGGGTGACCTCCAAGCTAACCAGAATGGGATGGTGGGAGTGTTGGCAATTTAGGAGAATAAATTTTGTAATACTGTTTGGCCAAACTGTCCATCCAGTCTGGAAAAAGTATCCAGACAATAGTGAGAAGTGAAGGTATGAACTGAGGACCAAGTAGCAGCCTTGCAAATTTCCTCAATAGAAGTAGATCTGAGGAAAGCTACTGAAGCTGCCATTGCCCTAACTTTATGGGCTGTGACTCTACTGTGTAGGGGTAATCCAGCCTGGGCATAGCAGAATGAGATACAAGCAGCCATCCAGTTGGAGAAGGTACGCTTAGAAATAGGATGTCCCAACTTATTTGGATCGAAGGAGACAAAAAGTTGAGGAGCAGTTCTGTGTGGTTTGGTGCGTTGCAAATAGAAGGCCAAAGCATGCTTACAGTCCAGAGTATGAAGAGCTACTTCTCCAGGATGAGAATGAGGCTTTGGAAAGAACACTGGAAGATCAATGGATTGGTTGAGATGAAATTCCATACCACTTTAGGGAGGAATTTAGGATGAGTATGAAGAACCACCTTGTCATGATGGAACACAGTGAAAGGTGGATCAGCAACTAAAGCTTGTAGTTCACCGAGCAGAAGTGAGGGCTATGAGAAACACCACTTTCCAAGTGAGATACTTCAGATTAGCCTTATCAATAGGTTCAAATGGAGGCTTCATCAGTTGAGCAAGGACAACGTTGAGGTTCCAAACCACAGGAGGTGGTTTGAGAGGAGGTTTGACATTGAAAAATCCTTTCATGAATCTGGAAACCACCGGATGAGCAGAGAGGGGTTTCCCTTCAATAGGCTGATGGAAAGCCGCAATTGCACCGAGATGGACTCGGATCAATGTAGACTTAGGCCAGAATTGGATAAGTGCAAAAGGTAATCCAAAAACAGAAGATAAGGAGGAATGTTGAGGCTCCTTATAATGAGAAAAACACCATGTTGGAAATCTAGTCCATTTCTGGTGATAGCATTGTCTAGTGGTAGGCTTCCTAGAAGCTTCTAAAATGTCCCTTACAGATTGAGAAAACTGAAGAGGGCAAGCTGTCAGGTGTAGAGAATGCAGGTTGGGATGAAGCAGAGATCCTTGAATCTGTGTAAGCAGAGAAGGAAAAACTGGTAGAAGGTATGGCTCCCTGCTGCTGAGTTGAAGTAGAAGGGAGTACCAAGAGTGTCTCGGACACCGAGGAGCAATGAGAATCATGGTGGCATGATCGTTCTTCAACTTGACCAGAGTCTTGAGAATGAGAGGAAATGGAGGGAATGTATATAGGAAAAGATTTGTCCATTCCAGAAGAAAAGCATCTGCCTTGAGGCGATGAGGAGAATAAATCCTGGAGCAGAACTGAGGCAGTTTGTAGTTGTGGGGAGCTGCAAAGAGGTCTATCTGAGGCATTCCTCACTGTGAAAAAATGTGATGAAGAGGCGAGGAATGGAGTGTCCATTCGTGAGGTTGCAGAAGATGACTCAAGTTGTCCGCCAAGCAATTCTTCACCCCTTGAATGTAGACAGCTTTGAGGAAGGTGTTGTGGCGGATTGCCCAGTCCCAAACCTTCAGAGCTTCTTGACAAAGGTAGGCAGATCCCGTCCCTCCCTGTTTGTTGACTTAATACATGGTGACTTGGTTGTCCGTGCAAATGAGGACTATTTTGTTGTGAAGAAGATGTTGAAAAGCGTTGAGAGCTTTGAGGATCGCTCTGAGTTCCAATAGATTGATAAGACACTGACGATCCGTACTGGTCCAGAGGCCTTGAGTATGGAGACCATCGAGATGAGCGCCCCAAGCATAGGTCGAAGAATCTATCATGAGGACCTTCTGATGGGGGGGCGTTTGAAAAAGCAAGCCTCTGGAAAGATTGGAAGAGAGCATTGTGGTCCACTGTAGCACCGAATAGGGTTCCCTAGCACTCACAGTGACTGCCACAAGATAGCACCTTGACGTGCGGCCCGGCCTGGAGCCGCCCTGCAGGATCGGATTCACACTCTTCTCAATACAATGGCAAGAAAGAGGGAAAACCAAAACAAAATCACTACCATTACTGTGCAAACAAATAATCTGATTTTTATTCGGTTTGTATGCAGGTAGATAGTCTTTTCAATAAAGCTGCTAAGCTGGTCAGAATAGCTTTGTCCAGCAGTACTAAAACAAAAATGGTAAACTTAAACAAGTCAGCAAAAAAAAAAAACAGTAGCAAAGCAACAAGTCCTTGACTTCCATTCAGTGACAAGGACACCTCAGCTGTGTCTCTGGTTTGCAACCCCACTGGGCCAAAACCCTGACTGCTGCAAATGCAGACAGTACCAAAATTCAGCAAGAGAAAAAAAAAACAAAACAAAACAGTTCCATAGACTTTTCTTCTCAGCACAAAAGTTGTACAGTTCCTACAAGCCTCTGGCAAGTTTTCCTACACTGCCAGGAAAAGGGGAGTGATAGGTTTTGCATACAAAAGTCTTTCACTTGACTCTCACTATGCCCGCCCAAGATACCAGCAAAACCTCTCCCTCAAAGAAATCACTCCTCAGCTTGCACACAGGAAAAAGGCAGAAAAGGTTTCACAAACAGTTCAACTCCCATAAATCACACTCACTGTTTGTGGACAGCAACAAAGTTCACCTGCATGTCCTCAATAACTTCAGGAGCACATTCTGCCAACGGTTCTCCCAATTCCATGGGCAGCTCACTGGAAAACATAGGCTTTTCAGCAGACCCCTCCTCCAGCACCTCCATAGGAACTGGATCATTGCTCCTGCTTGGCTGTGAGGGCACCCTAGGGAGGAAAGGATTAAATCTCCTCCCTATCCTGCTTCCCTCTCTGCTCTCAGACCTGGGCTTAAGTAGCTTAGGGCGACACCCTGCTTCGTCAGCCCTGGCTGAGTTCCAAGGACCCCTTGGGCTCCCCCGGTGGTTAAGGTCGTTATTACATTTAACCACAATCTGTCCCTTCCCAATTCCTCTCCGGGTTTCCTTTATTGCTTCAACTTTTCTTGTTCTAACTGGGACCTGGGCAGGGAGCCTACCTGACTGGTCACATACCCCCTCCCTTAAATCCT
Organism: Geotrypetes seraphini; assembly: GCF_902459505.1. Taxonomy (NCBI): domain Eukaryota; kingdom Metazoa; phylum Chordata; class Amphibia; order Gymnophiona; family Dermophiidae; genus Geotrypetes; species Geotrypetes seraphini. Next base: position 78,184,763 of record NC_047092.1, on the reverse strand, counting down.
GCTTATCCTCAGAAGCAAAAGTATTCCCAGTGTTTTCGGGTATGCGGGAAAGTACATCCACATTGGTGTTTAAACTGCCTGGCCGGTGAACGACGGTGAATCTAAAGGTTTGCAGGGCTAAATACCAGCGTGTGAGCCGTGCATTATTATTTCTCATCGTCCCTAACCATTTCAAGGCTGCGTGATCCGTAACTAGGGTAAAAGGCCTTTCTTCAAGGTAGTGTATTAAGGTCTGCATCGCCCACTTAGCGGCCAGACACTCTAATTCCACTACCGCATAGTTACGCTCATTAGGGTGTAACTTCCTGCTTAGGTATAGCACTGGGTGTTCAACTCCCTGCTTCTCCTGACTGAGGATAGCCCCCAAGCCACACCCTGAAGCATCAGTTTGTAGAATAAAAGGTTTGTCAAAATCAACAGCCGCCAAGACTGGTTGATGACAAAGACTTCCTTTCAAGTCCAAGAAGGCTTCCATACTACTAGACTCCCATAACAACCTGTCCGGCCCATTCTTTCTTAACATATTAGTTAATGGAGTAGCTCTAGTAGCAAAGTCTGGAATGAATCTCCTATAATATCCTAGAAGACCCAGCAAACCCCGCAACTGTTTCTTGGAAGTTGGGCGAGGATAGTCCTGGATACACTGGACTTTATCCACCAGGGGTTTAATCTGACCCCGTCCTACCGTGTATCCCAAGTATTTAACTTCCTTCTGCCCTAGAAAACATTTCTTTGGGTTTATGGTAAAGCCTGCCTTCCTGAGTGAAGTCAGTACTGCCGAGACATGTCCCAGATGTTGATCCCATGTGGAGGAGTAGACGACGATATCATCAAGATAAGCCTCAGCATATGTATAATGTCCCCTTAAGACCTCATTAACTGCCCTTTGACAAGTCGCGGCAGCCCCATGCAATCCGAAAGGCATCCGTGTAAATTGATAGAGCCCATAGGGAGTGCTAAAGGCTGTCTTGGGTTTGGCAGTCTCAGTTAAAGGGATCTGCCAATACCCCTTTGTCAGGTCAATGGTGGATAAATATTGGGCTTGACCCAGGCGATCCAAAAGCTCATCAACACGTGGCATGGGAAAGGCATCAAATTCAGATATGTCGTTAACTTGACGAAAGTCAATACAAAACCGGGGAGACCCGTCCGCCTTAGGGACAATCACGATCGGGCTACACAATGGACTCTGAGAGGGTTCAATCACTCCCAGGGTCAACATTTCCTGTATTAACTTATTGATCAACTTTTTTTTCTCCTCTGACAACCGGTAGGGCCGAACCCTTACTATCTTCCCTGGGGGGGTTATAATATCGTGAGAAATCCCCCCTGTGTGACCGGGTATTGATGAAAAAACATCCGCAAACTTACCCACCAGAGTCTGGATCTGTTGGGCCTGGGTCATCGTAAGGTCCCCCCCTATATTCACCTTTTCTTCCCGCCCTAGGTCAGCAATTTGGGGCCCTAAGTCATCCTCCTGACAACGCTGTGCAATCAAGGCCAAGGTTTCCCTATCCTTCCATGGCTTTAACAAATTAATATGGTAGGTCTGAAGGTGGTTTTTCTCATCCTTTACCTTATAATTGACAGGTCCCAATTTTTCCACTACTGTGGCTGGCCCTTTCCATTGGGCCAGGAACTTGTGTGGGTCGGAAGGTACCAATACCAACACCCGTTCACCCACTTGCAACTGTCGTACCTTGGCTCCTCGGTCATAATATATCTTTTGTTTATCCTGAGCCCACTCTAAGTTGTCCTTACTTAACGCTGCCAGTTGGGCTAATCTCTGCCTCAACTGAGCTAAATGGGACAGAATGTTCACTTCTGTCTCCTCCGGAGGATCCCAGCCCTCCTTCACCACATCAAGTGGTCCCCTGGGCGTCCGACCAAACATCATTTCAAAGGGACTAACTCCCAATGAATCCTGCACTTTCTCTCTCGCCGCGAACAGCACATACGGCAAAAACAAATCCCAGTCTCTCATTTCGCCTTTCAACCCTTTTTTTAACATAAGTTTTAGGGATTTGTTAAAGTTTTCCACTAAACCATTTGCCTGAGGGTGATAAGCAGATGTTCTTATATGCCTTATTCCTAAATCCCTCAGGAACTCTTCCATCTCCTTGGAGAGGAAGTTATTTCCCCGATCTGATAAGATCTCCCTGGGGAACCCCATCATGCAAAATAAGTTCATTAATTCCCTCATCAATATTTTAGAGGCAGTGTTACGTAGCGCCACCGCCCAGGGAAACCTTGTGGCCACGTCCATTATTACGAAAATAAAACTATACCCCCGTGGAGTCTTCTCCAATGGCCCCACAATGTCCATTGCCCATCTTTTTATGGGTTCGCTTACTACGGGGATAGGTATAAGGGGTGCCCGTGCAGGTTTCTTCAACGTTAGCCGCTGACACGTGGGACAGGATTTACAAAATTCCTCTTTCTCCTGTCTCAAACCGGGCCAGTAAAACCTGTCCAAAACCTGTTCCTGGGTGGCTTGTATACCTTTGTGACCAGCTAAAGGGGACTCATGCGCCATCCGGAGAATGATCTTCCGGAAACCCTTTGGGATCACTAACTGTTCCTGAACACCCCCGGACTTCTCTGGGTGCATCACCTCCCTGTATAAGAGGTTTCGGTTAATTTTAAGTCCAGTTTCACCCCTCGAGGACCCCATAGCTTGTTTCCAAAGGTTCTCTAAGGTGGCGTCCGTACGCTGTTCATTTGGAAACGTAGGGAACGTAGCTATTATCTCCCGGGGTAGGATAGGGAATCTCTGTGTCTGACCCGCTTGTTTCAAAGCTTCTGTTCTTTTTCCCTTTTGCTTACGGTTTTGAGCTCTTGAGGCTCTCATGAGTCTAGTGGACGGCTTTTCCACCACCCCTTCCTGAAAAGGAAATATTTCCCCAAGCTCTTCCTCCGTACCTGCCATTGCCTGCCTCTGAGATCGGGTATTAACCAAGTTTTGTTTAGCTCCTATAATTTGTTTTAACCCTGGCCAGTCCTGACCCAGAATGAGATTATAAGGAGCCCCTGGAACTAAGGCAACTGAAATCGGATATACCCTATCCCGGTATAGTACCGTAGTAGGCCTAAGAGCATACCTCACTTCATCGCCATGTATACATTTTATGACCACCTCCTTAGCATGGCAACCCTCTTTCTCTCCCGGGAACACTTCCCTCCAAAACTGCAAGGCCATTATGGACTGATCAGCTCCCGTATCTAGTAGGGCTATTGTGTCCTGCCCTCCCACCGAGACTTCAATGCTACATACATCCCGTGTTCCCCCTTCTAATCTGTCAGCCTTCAATGACCCAGAGGACGCCTCTCTAGGACCCCTACTGGAAAGATTTATCATCCTCTTGTTTCCCTAGGTGGATTCCAAACTCCTTATATAACCTTTCTTTCTTTGGTTAGGATGACTCGGCCTAGAGGGGGGGAGTACGGGGCTCTTGTCGGGTCTCCTTCTCAACCAAGCAGGGCGACATTTGCTGAGCTCCTTGGTCGGAGTACCCCTCAATAGGTTTCAGGCTTACTCTCACATCAGTGTCTTTGGGATCACTTGTTGCTACCCCAACGTGTGAAAAGTCAAATAACCCTACAGGTCCTTCCAATAACACCTCCGAGAGTGATGTGTGTGCTAAGCACCCAGCTCTTTCTTCCCATAAATGTTTGAGAACCTGATTTTGCTGTTGCAGGGCCTGTAGGAGTGCTCCTTGTTGCTGCTTGAAGTGCTCCACATTCGCTTGCCGCACTTCGTCCCGGGCTTTCAAAAGGATATCCAGCTGCTCTCGCTGTTGACGATACTCCTCTGCCAACTCCGTCCACAACCGGTCTTGCTCCATAGCAGACCTAGAAGACACAAACAACAAGAGAGGGAACCCAAGTGTGGATGTTTGGCAACAGTGTTCCTCCCCTTGTTAGCCTCCCCAGCCTAGGTACTCTTACCGTCAGTACTGGAGAGTCTACGCCTTTGGGTTTTAGGCCTCCTTGGCCTCCAGTCGTTCTCCGCACGGCGTGCTCCTCTGGACACCTGTATCCCCGGGATCTGGTTCTGGTACTCCGCTCTGCGACTGGTCTCCGACTGGTTCTCTTCCTCCGGACTGGAACGCCGATCCTGCCTGCACCGTCGCCAACACAGAATTGCTGCTTCCTTTAAGCTGACGTCCTTCCGGAACTGTTTCCAACCGACTCCTCCCCTTGGGCAAATCACCAACTCAGGAACCAATCCACAGTTAATTATTCATCAAAATAAGGCCATTACGTATCCAAAAAAAAAAACAAAGTCCAGCACAAAACTTGAGCGTTTTTTTTTTTTTTCCAATAGCAATTTCTCAAAATGACCTGCAGGGGGTGCTATAACCCACTCCTGATACCATTATGTGGTCCACTGTAGCACCGAATAGGGTTCCCTAGCACTCACAGTGACTGCCACAAGATAGCACCTTGACGTGCGGCCCGGCCTGGAGCCGCCCTGCAGGATCGGATTCACACTCTTCTCAATACAATGGCAAGAAAGAGGGAAAACCAAAACAAAATCACTACCATTACTGTGCAAACAAATAATCTGATTTTTATTCGGTTTGTATGCAGGTAGATAGTCTTTTCAATAAAGCCGCTAAGCTGGTCAGAATAGCTTTGTCCAGCAGTACTAAAACAAAAATGGTAAACTTAAACAAGTCAGCAAAAAAAAAAACAGTAGCAAAGCAACAAGTCCTTGACTTCCATTCAGTGACAAGGACACCTCAGCTGTGTCTCTGGTTTGCAACCCCACTGGGCCAAAACCCTGACTGCTGCAAATGCAGACAGTACCAAAATTCAGCAAGAGAAAAAAAAAACAAAACAAAACAGTTCCATAGACTTTTCTTCTCAGCACAAAAGTTGTACAGTTCCTACAAGCCTCTGGCAAGTTTTCCTACACTGCCAGGAAAAGGGGAGTGATAGGTTTTGCATACAAAAGTCTTTCACTTGACTCTCACTATGCCCGCCCAAGATACCAGCAAAACCTCTCCCTCAAAGAAATCACTCCTCAGCTTGCACACAGGAAAAAGGCAGAAAAGGTTTCACAAACAGTTCAACTCCCATAAATCACACTCACTGTTTGTGGACAGCAACAAAGTTCACCTGCATGTCCTCAATAACTTCAGGAGCACATTCTGCCAACGGTTCTCCCAATTCCATGGGCAGCTCACTGGAAAACATAGGCTTTTCAGCAGACCCCTCCTCCAGCACCTCCATAGGAACTGGATCATTGCTCCTGCTTGGCTGTGAGGGCACCCTAGGGAGGAAAGGATTAAATCTCCTCCCTATCCTGCTTCCCTCTCTGCTCTCAGACCTGGGCTTAAGTAGCTTAGGGCGACACCCTGCTTCGTCAGCCCTGGCTGAGTTCCAAGGACCCCTTGGGCTCCCCCGGTGGTTAAGGTCGTTATTACATTTAACCACAATCTGTCCCTTCCCAATTCCTCTCCGGGTTTCCTTTATTGCTTCAACTTTTCTTGTTCTAACTGGGACCTGGGCAGGGAGCCTACCTGACTGGTCACAGCATCCACCAATGGAGAGACTGCTGCAATGAAGGAGTGACTGTTATGTGCTGAGAAAGTGGATCGCAAACCTGTGTCCATTGAGATGCCAGGGGCCACTGAGGAATTCTGAGGTGAAATCTGGAAAAAGGAGTCACATGTACTTTGGAGGCCATGTGACCTAGGAGTACCATCATGTGTCTCGATGAGATGGAAGAGCGGGAAGACACTGTATGACAGAGGTGAAGAAGAGATTCCAGTCGTTGTTGTGGGAGGAATGCTCTGAGTTGGACAGTGTCCAGAACAGCTCCAATGAATTGTAGATTCTGTGAGGGCTGAAATTGGGATTTTTGAAAGTTGATTTCGAATCCCAAACTTTGTAGGAACCAGGTAGTCCGTTGGGTCGCTATAATAACCCCATGAGATGTTGAATCTTTGATGAGCCAGTCTTCGAGGTAGGGAAATACCTGAAGACCATGGTTCCTTAGAGCTGCTGCTACCACTACCAGGCACTTGGTGAACACTCTGGGAGATGGGGCCAGGCTGAAGGGTAGTACTCTGTATTGATAATGCAGATTCCCCACCCGAAATCTGAGATATTGACAGGAGGCCGGATGAATGGGGATATGAGTATAGGCCTCCTTGAGATCCAGAAAGCATAACCAGTTGTTCTGCTTGAGAAGGGGATAAAGGGATGCCAGGGACAACATTCAAAACTTTTCTTTGACCAGAAATTTGTTGAGAGCCCTGAGATCCAGAATGGGCCGCAGATCGCCCGTCTTCTTTGGAACAAGGAAGAAATGGGAGTAAAACCTGCTGTTCCAAAGGAACTGGTTCGATGGCATGGAGATGAAGCAGAGCTTGAGCTTCCTGAAGAAGAAGGGCGGTCTGGAAAGGACTGAAAGGATACTCTCTTAAGAGGAAGCTCTGGTGGAACCTGAGTGAAATGAAGAGAGTATCCTTCCCTGATGATGGTGAGCACCCAGAGGTTGGATGTAATAGTCATCCATCGGTGGTACAAATGATGGAGACGACCTCCTATAGGGGGAAAAGGAGACAGAGTCAGAACGGTGGAGGTTATGCTCTGTTTTAAACAGTCAAAAAGGCTGAGTAGCCTTAAGTGCAGCAGAAGGTTGAGGTTTTTGTTGCTTTTGAGGCTGCTGTTTTTTAAGAGGAGGGCGAGTGTAAGGAGCCGTCCTAGAGCAAAACGCCGTTGATAGATAGGAGCAGGACGTGTAGGTTTAGCAGGAGCTGGCTTTGGCTTAGGTCTGACAATAGAAGCAAAGGATTTTTCATGTTCAGACAATTTCTTGGTGGCTGCCTCGATAGATTCAACGAGGTTATTGCCCTCACAAGGAATATTAGCTAAGTGATCCTGAAGATTAGGGTCCATGTCAATGGTACGAAGCCAGGCAAGGCGACGCATAGCTACAGAGCAAGCAGCTGCCCAGGCAGATAACTCGAAGGCATTATAAGATGACTGGAGGAGATGTAATCGGAGTTGAGATAAAGAAGCAATGACTTCTTGAAATTCAAAGTGCCTTTGAGTATCCAAATAAGTCAAGAATTTTGGTAATAGAGAAATGAGGAACTCAAAATAAGTAATAAAATGAAAATTATAATTGAGGACTTTAGAAGACATCGTGGCATTTTGATAGATGCGACGTCCGAATTTGTCCATAGTTTTCCCTTCCCTTCCAGGAGGAACGGTGGCATAAACCTTGGAAGGATGAGACCTCTTCAAGGAGGACTCGACTAGCAGGGACTGATGAGATAACTGAGTTGTCAAACTCTTTGCGATGTACCGTTTTATATCTAGAGTCCAACTTTCCTGGAACAGCCGGTATGGTATAAGGTGTCTCCAGGCATCGACCAAAAGTCTGAGACAAAGGAATTTGGAACGGGATCAGTGTGCCTATTGCAAGGAGAGGGGTCACTGGAAGAACGAGTGTCCAAGCAAGCCCCGTATCTGTCAGGCTAAAACTACGGACCAACCTACTATTGGTTTGGCATCCTTTCAGTCTGACTCTGAAACTGATTACTGAGACAGACCGGCTCGCAGTGAGTACCAGGGACTTTCCGGATTGTTCCCAACTTACTCGCTCGGTTCCCACGAGCCCTTGGTCAATGTCCGTATAGGGGACCATTCTATCTCTATGCTGGTCGACACCGGCGCCAAACACTCAGTTCTGACCCGCCCTCTCAGTAAGCGTTCTTCCAAATCTATCTCCATTATGGGTGCAACTGGCTCTTCTGATTCTGTCCCTATCCTTGAACCAGTTTCGGTTCGCATTGGTGGTCATTCCATACCACATTCTTTTGTGTACATGCCCTCTTGTCCTGTCCCCTTGCTTGGTCGGGACCTTCTCTAGCGCTTGGGAGCCACTATTCGTCTGTCCTCTCACGGTCTGACTATGGACCTTCCTTCTGCAAACCTCACACCCATTCCTGACCGTTCCGCTGCCCCCTCACCAAGCTTCCTCTGTTCCCTATTGTCAGAACCCATGGCAAGCAAACCCCCACTCTCTGTACCTGATTTTCTTGAGGGCCTTGATTCGACTGTTTGGGCTGAGTCTGGGTCCCCCGGACTAGCACGTAACATCCCACCCTTTGTTGTTACCGTCAAGGCTTCTGCCAGTCCGGTCTCTATCAAGCAGTACCGCATATCCCAGTCTGCTCTCCAGGGAATACACGTCCATTTGTCTCGTTTGCTAGATTGTGGGTTTTTGGTTCCTTGCAAATCACCTTGGAATACCCCCCTCCTTCCAGTTTTGAAACCCGGTGATCCCCCTGATTACCGCCCCGTCCAGGACCTCCGTGCTGTCAACCGTCTTGTAGAGGATATCCATCCTACTGTCCCTAATCCTTATACCCTGTTGGGATTGGTTCCCCCTGGAGCTACCTACTTCACTGTTTTGGATCTCAAGGATGCATTCTTTTGTTGTCGGTTAGCCCCTACTAGTCAGCCAATTTTTGCATTCCAATGGGAAAACCCTTCCACTGGACAAACCTCCCAAGTAACCTGGACCCGTCTACCCCAGGGCTTTAAAAATAGCCCCACTCTATTCAGCACCGCCCTTGCTTCAGACCTTGCTAATTTCTCCCCTTCATCTGATTCCCAAGTCCTGCAGTACGTAGATGATCTTCTTCTCTGCTCTCTATCTATCTCTGCTTGTCAGGAGGACACTCGCTCTCTCCTTCAGTTTCTCCTCCATTGCGGATACCGTGTGTCATAAGAACATAAGAACATAAGCAATGCCTCTGCTGGGTCAGACCAGAGGTCCATCGTGCCCAGCAGTCCGCACACGCGGTGGCCCAACAAGTCCAGGACCTGTGCAGTAATCCTCTATCTATACCCTTCTATCCCCTTTTCCAGCAGGAAATTGTCCAATCCTTTCTTAAACCCCTGTACTGTACTCTGCCCTATTACGCCCTCTGGAAGCGCATTCCAGGTGTCCACCACTCGTTGGGTAAAGAAGAACTTCCTAGCATTCGTTTTAAATCTGTCCCCTTTCAACTTTTCCAAGTGTCCTCTTGTTCTTTTATTTTTCGAAAGTTTGAAGAATCTGTCCTTCTCTACTCTCTCTATGCCCTTCATGATCTTATAAGTCTCTATCATATCCCCTCTAAGTCTCCTCTTCTCCAGGGAAAAGAGATCCAGTTTCTCCAATCTCTCAGCGTATGAGAGGTTTTCCATCCCTTTTATCAAGCGTGTCGCTCTCCTCTGAACCCTCTCGAGTAACGCCATATCTTTCCTAAGGTACGGAGACCAATATTGGACGCAGTATTCCAGATGCGGGCGCACCATCGCCCGATACAATGGCAGGATAACTTCTTTTGTCCTTGTTGTAATACCCTTCTTGATTATGCCTAGCATTCTATTTGCTTTCTTAGCGGCTGTTGCGCACTGTGCCGTCGGCTTCATTGTCATGTCCACCATTACCCCCAAGTCCCTTTCTTGGTTACTCTCATTCAATAATATCCCTCCCATCGTATAGTTGTACCTCGGGTTTCTGTTTCCAACATGCATTACTTTACATTTCTCAACGTTGAACTTCATCTGCCATCTCGCCGCCCATTCCCCCAATTTGTTTAAGTCCCTTTGCAATTCTTCACATTCCTCTTTAGTCCCAGCTCCACTAAATAGTTTTGTGTCTCTCCGGAAGGCTCAGTTGTGCCTTCCTCGTGTCACCTACCTTGGGTTTCATATTTCCCAGGGTACCAGGTCCCTTCCCCACACCCGTGTCCAGGCTGTCTGTAGTCTCCCTGTTCCTGATACTCGCAAAGCCCTGCGCGCCTTCCTCGGTATTGCCGGATACTGTCGTATCTGGATCCCTGATTTCTCTACTATTGCTCGTCCTCTGTATGATTCCACCAAAGGCGCTGACTCAGCCCCTTTTGTCTGGACCCAACTTCAGGAGCGGTCTTTTCGCTGCCTCCAAAAACTTCTGACTCAGGCTCCTGCCCTTGGCCTTCCTGACTCCTCCAAACCTTTCCAGCTCTATGTTCATGAAAAATCTGGTATCGCAGCCGGAGTCCTTACTCAATTCCTTGGTTCCTGGCGTAGGCCCATTGCCTATCTCTCTCGACAATTGGATCCTGTTGCTGCTGGGTGGCCTCCCTGCCTTCGGGCAATTGCCGCCGTATCAGATCTCTTACAGCACGCTAATAAACTCACTTTTGGCCAACATATTGACCTCTTTGTCCCACACTGTGTGACCTCTCTTCTAGAACATAAAGGCTCCCTGTGGCTCACGAATGAGCGCCTCCTTAAATACCAAGCCCTTCTTTGTGAAAACCCTCAGGTCTCTCTTGTTGTCTCTTCACTCCTTGACCCCTCCACTCTCCTCCCTATCTCCTCCCAGCCGGTCGTGCACAACTGCCTTGACACCGTTGACTTAGTTTATTCTTCCCATCCTGATCTCACTGATATCCCCCTCCGGGATCCTGATCTCACTCTTTTCACAAATGGCAGTTCGTCTGTCACCCCTTCTGGTACTCGTATTGCTGGTTATGCAGTAGTCTCTGCCACTTACCCTTTACTCATGGGCCCTCTGCCCTCTGGCACTTCCGCCCAAGAAGCTGAGCTGTATGCCCTCACTTCTGCCCTTCGCCACTCTGCCTCTCAGTCTTGCAACATCTACACTGACTCCAAATATGCTTTCCTTACCTTGCATGCCCATGGGGCCATCTGGAAACATCGAGGTTTCATTACAGCCTCCGGCCGCCTGATCCATCATGCTCCTCTCATTCTTGACCTCCTTGAGGCCGTTAAATTGCCCTCCCGTGTCGCGGTTATGCACTGTCGTGCCCACCGTCGTGTCACTGATCTCATCTCACGTGGCAATGCCCTTGCCGACCGCACAGCCCGAGCTGCCAGCCTCTGCCCCCCTCCTTCGGCTCCTCTGTACACCATCATTCCTTTTCTGGACTCCCTTACACCCCAATACACTTCTCAGGAACAGACTTGGGCCCGCACTCTTTTGGGCCAGTCTGTCCTGAAAGGGGGGTGGATACAAATATGCGCCAATTCAAGTGCCAATCCAGACCCACACACTGATACTTCAAACACGAGCACAGTGGGTACCTTCATATCCATTCCTCAACATCTGGCCCTCACGATTGTCAAAAGATGCCATGATTTGGCACACTCTGGAGAACCCGCTATGAAAATGACTTTCAAGAGACTTTTCTTTATCAATCACCTTGATCAGCTAGTCCGGAATACGGTCCGACAGTGTGTTGTCTGTTCTAGAATAAATTCCCCAATCAGACGACTGCTACCTCCTGGACACCAACCCATTGGAACATATCCGATGCAGGTTCTGTCTGTAGACTTCACCCACATGCCCACTTCCCGTTCCTTCAGTCACCTTCTAGTCTTCACAGACACCCTGACTAGATGGGTTGAAGCCTTCCCTACTCGCACTGAACGCGCCAGAGAAGTAACCCAGCACCTCCTAAATGACATAATTCCGCGCTTTGGTCTCCCTGTTTCTATAGGCAGTGACAACGGCCCTGCTTTCATTGCCGATGTTGTCCAACAAACTGCTCAGGCTCTCCAAATTGAATGGAAATTACATGCTGCTTACCATCCTGAGAGCTCTGGTCAGGTCGAAAGAATGAACAGAACTCTTAAGACCCTTCTCACGAAACGAATTGAAGAAACCAATCTGTCCTGGCCTGTCCCGCTGCCCTCTGTCCTATTTCAGATTAGATGCACCCCATCTAAACCCACTAAATTGTCTCCATTTGAGCTCATGTTCGGCCGGCCACCACCCATTGTGAACCCAGATCCTGGTTCCTTTGCTACTCTGGGATCAGATATCCTCAAGAGTCAGGTCCAATCTTTAGCTAAGGCCCTTCAAGAGCTCCACAAATGGGTCCTGGAAAGGGCCCCACTACCGATAGCTACACAAGTCCATGGATACATCCCTGGGGATACGGTATGGCTAAAAACTTGGAAGTCAGACCCCCTGAAACCTAGGTGGACAGGCCCTTTCACTATCCTCATTTCTTCCCCTACAGCTGTCAAGGTGTCCAGACACGAAACCTGGTTTCATTACAGCAGAGTCAAGCCTGCTGCTGTATGGCAAGCCACCCCAGGCAAGACAGACCTCCAGCTGAAGATTTCTAAAACCTCAAAATTGCTTTGAACATTTACCACTGTATTTAACAAGTGTTCTGAATATAACCTTTTCATAAGTGTTTGAGTTTAACTGACTGTTTGTGGTTAACCACTGCCCCAATTGAACCTTCTTCTATGTGCATTGAGAGTCACTCTGTGACAAATGGGTTTTCTGTGTATACATTGCCGAATGCTCCTATGTGTTATATCCGACTGCTGTTTTCTTCTTACTGTCTTATGCTTCTTCCTTTTGTATTTGTTTCCTGTTGTGCCAGAAGCTCAGGCACAACCTCTTAAGTCCTGTAAACCATGTCTTTCTGAGGTCCGTAATGGAAATCAGGTAGAAATGGCCCTCCTGTATAGAACCCAATTCCGTTGTCATATTGCTCCCTTACCTGATGTCTGTTCCTATGAGGGAGTCAATTATCGCAAGTGCCAAACCACTGATGGAGTCATATGTTACCAACCCACTAGTATTAAAGATGAAAAATGGGTAGAAGTCCGCATTAATGGGGCTGATGGTCCGCTTGTTAACCAAACTCCCATAGTGGATCCCAGGAAGCCAGTAACTGTGTATTTTGATGCATGTGGGGTTGCTGATAGGGCTGCAGGTCTGGAGAACTCTAAGTATTCTGTTACTTGTGGGTCCCTCAGTTGGCAGAGATATTACTCCACATGTGATAAATACATGTGACCTTTCATAATCTCTCCACTGTACAGGCAGAGAAAGTATGGTGCCTTTGCCTGTCAATATGAACATCAGATTAAGTGGGCTACTTACCCCCTAACCCACGAAAAAGGCCAGCCGCCCCCAGCTTCTGCTACTCTACATTTAGGCCCTATGCCTAGCCCAACCTGCCCGATAGGGGCCTGCAACCCAGTTTCCTTTACTATCATGAAACCCCAAAATTGGAATCAGAAATTAGAGTATGTGAAATGGCATATTGGGTTTAGAATTTCAGGCAAAGGGTCTGACCCAGGTGCAGACCTATACATCCACGTAGTGACCCGACCCCGAGCATCAGTACATCACTCCATTGTATTTCCACAGTTTTATGAAAACATGAAAGTAGACATTGAAATTCCAGCAGTTACTCGAAACTTGTTTATACAGTTTGCTGAGGCTATTGGACAAACCCTTAATATTAGCAATTGTTTTGTTTGTGGTGGCACTAATATGGGTGAGCAATGGCCATGGGAGGCAAAGCAGTTAGACATGTTAAGCTTATCTACACAGAACCTTACTTTTGCTTCCACTCCTCGGCCTCCTCGATGGACTTTGCGGACCTCCATTATTGCCTCTCACTGCCTGCAGCGGATTGATGGTCCCTTCAATGTTCAAGTTGGACACCTCAAATGTACCTCGCTCTGGTCCTTCAATGCCACAACAGCTACCTGGACTCCCTGGCCTGCTAACCTCACCTCCACTCTGCCAAGTAGTCCCCTCCAGAATCTTCTCAAGGGTATCTCCTATGATCACTGGCCAGCCCCTGATGGTTGATACTGGCTCTGCGGCTTATTTGCATACTCCTGGTTGCCAGCAAATTGGACTGGAACTTGTGTACTCGGCATGATCCGCCCCAGCTTCTTCCTATTACCGCTGGCCGATGGTGAACACCTGGGAGCCCCTGTATTCAACACCAGGGGTCGCCAAGAGCGGTCTACTTCCACCAATTCCCTTAAAATAGGTGAATGGGGTGATGACTGGCCTGCAGAACGGATCATTGCTGTTTACGGACCTGCCACATGGGCCGAAGATGGCACCTGGGGCTATCGGACCCCAATCTACATGCTGAACCGCATTATTCGTCTACAAGCTGTACTTTAACTGATAACCAATGAGACCTCCCGAGCTTTGAGTACCATTGGCAGAGCGAATGCTAAAATGCGCACTGCTATTTATCAGAATCGTCTAGCTTTGGACTATTTACTAGCTGCTGAAGGGGGTGTCTGTGGTAAATTCAACCTTTCCAACTGTTGCCTTGAACTTGATGATGATGGTAAAGTGATTGAGGAAGTTGTGGATCGTATCACCAAGCTGGCTCATGTTCTTGTTCAAACCTGGCATGGCCTCAATACAGACTGGTTCTCTGGTTCCCTGGGCTCTTGGTTACCGTCTGGTACGACCCTGAAAACAATTCTGCTGATAACTGCTTTGTCCTCCCTGGTACTATGTTGTCTACCTTGTTTAGTTCCACTGGCTATGAAATTTCTTCACCGCACTGTGGACTCTGCTGTCAACCGTTCCACTGCTGCATTGGCCCTTGCCCTCTCCCAGTATCGTCCCTTACCCACTGGGAACCCCGACTTTCCTGACCCCTAACTTTATTTTGTCAGGCTTGGCTCCTTAGGTACGCCAGCCTGAAAGGGGGGAATGTAGGGTCATGAAATAGTTAACTGTTGTTTAAAATATTGCTCTGGCCTACATAGCTGAAAACAGTGTATAATCTATTGACTGCATCTGCCTGAAATGTATGTCCTTGCCTTACCACATTGTAAGCTGAATAGATAAGAGTTTGAGCCATGATGTGCCCTGCCCTTCTGTACATGTAGCATTTAGACCTGTAAGATTTAGATAAGCAGAGAAATGAGCTAGTTTCCTATAGTTGTATCCCTGAGCCTATCATAAGTGCTGGCTTAGGACCAATAATAATTGTAGAAAGTTATAGAAGTAACAAATGAAAATTGTAGTTTTTGCGTATATTAGTTTGCGAAAAGGGAATAAAAGTCCATGTATTTCCTGTTTCTGACACTCTAGTAGGCAGGCTATTAACTGCACTAGAGTCCCGGCATGCTGTGAATAAAAAACTCTTGTACTTTCTTCACGCCTCTGACTTTGTGTATCCAAGTGACCTTTCAGTTGGAATAAGGTTGAACTACCGGAACGCGAGATTGTTATTCATGGTCTCACCAAATGCGAGAGGGTTTTTAAAAGAAAACCGCAAATAACATATGAAAAAGTTATTTGCAGTTTTCCAGTATTCACGGTCATGTTAATCCCGTAAACCCCGCGAATACGGAGGGAGAAGTGTAACTTGATGTTGCTAAGCTGAAAAGTACAGCATTGCCACTTCACAAACAATATGTGAAAATGCACTTCCGGTTTAGGAGGTGCTGGTTGAGTGTGAATTCTGTGAAAAGAAATTTCTTAATATCTACTGAACTGTAAGTTTATTTCTTTGTTTTAAGTTTATTAAAGAAAGCTTGTTTAAGGAATCACAGAGTTCATCTTGGTAATGTTATAGGTTACAGATCCAATGAGTTTATCTGTCTGAGATCCTCTGGGATAAGCCTCAGAACAGTAAAAATCAGAAGCTGCTTGACAATCCACAGAGTTGAGAGTAAAAGGTTAAAATAATAAAAATCAGATAAACAGAGCAGTGCCTGCAATAACTTGTTGCTTCCTACCCGTCCTCAGTGGAAGCATGATTTTGTGTGAACTGATTGAACTATAGAGTTTCTGTGTGATTCTCAAGGAAAGGTTCCTCACACCAGCATAACTGTTGAAGCTGCATGAATAATTCATAAGGCACATCTAGTGCAGGAAGTGTGTGAGCCCCCACCTCACAGAATACATTGTTGCATTTTGAGCACAACAGAAAGGGAAGCACTTGTATGAAGTTTGTATGAAAAGAAAAAAAAAAAGGTAGTGTACATATCATGACAGATAAAGCTGAACCCAGCTTGTCACAGACCCACCCTGGCAGTGGGAGGGATGCGGGCACAGTGACAAGAACCTATATACTTTGATTGAGAAAGCCCAGGAAAACTATGAATTAGGAGTTCAGAAATATACTATGATACTTGAAAAACAGTGGGCAAAAGTATTGTTGGCTATGGATGAAATAAGTAAGAGGACTGCCAACAACCTTAAGAAGTTTAGATCACTGTAACTTTTAAACTCTCCACACTGATTAGCAGGATCGAGGACACATGCACTTCCTTTCATCCCCAAAGTGTGTCGTATCCATAGTTGCCAGATCTACGGTTTCCTTGCCCAATCGGGCTGCTTTGGAAAGCTGGTAAATTTTGAGTAGCTGCAGGTTGCGGTTTTTTGGGCTGGTTTTAGATTTTTGTCACTGAAATTTGGGTTGCTTCATGGCATGGTATGCTCAGCAAGTTGGCTTGGAATTCAGCAAATCAGCACTTAGTGCAGATCATGTGTTCAGTATCCCACCAATGACGACCCTTGCCTGCTCATAATCAGAGCCTTCTCCCTGGCTGAGCCCTTGCACGCTATCCACCTTGTCGCTTGTGGCTGTGGGTGGAGCACAGAAGCTGTGCACATGCTTGTCTTCCCACTATGGGCAGAGTGGAGGAGCCACACGTATGCTTCCCTTGCCTTGGGGCCTGCACATAGCTGGGAACTACCTGACCTGGTCGGACTCGAGCGACAGGATCCTGGGGTCGCCTCTTGGTTGGGGTCCTGTGGGGTGTCGTTGGTGACTGAGCAACGATGAGGGAGACATTACATTACATTACATTAGAGATTTCTATTCCGCCATTACCTTGCGATTCAAGGTGGATTACAGAAGAGTTAAAAACGGTGGGTTACAATGGAAGAGCATTTGTCATTTCTAGAGAGGTAAAGAGTAGGTTATGTAGTTTCTGACGAAGATCATTTACCACCTGGAGGAACAGGAGATGTCCTACCTAGTGAAGCTGCCCATGGCCGAGTGTATCACCTTGGCCCACTTCAAAGCACTTCTGAACAAATCCAACTACAAGTTCTTCAAGTCCATGGACAATGACTTCGGGTGAGTGGCATGGTGGGATTTCATTTGTTACTGTAAGGCCTGAAGAGACAGCAGGGGCAAGAGCCAAGTTCCTGAGCAAAGCTACCTCTACAGAAAATTAATTGTTTTTAGCTTCCAGGTAGAAATTATGGGCCTAATGCTTCTAGGGTTTCATTCTAGTACACAGGCTGTCTGCCACTGCTTACTGTGCATGGAAAGGTTGCTAACATTACAGTCAGTTCATTAGCAATAGAACATAGGTGCAAGGAAACTCTCTGCCCTACCCACCAAAACCCAAAAGCAGCTCTGGAGCTCTCAGTAGGCTTTAGGGGGAAATGTACAAAACTCCAGTTTTTATTAATTTTGCAACCATAGCTCAACACTGATAGCATGCAAATTATATACACACAGTGTTGAACATTGGTCAGTAAAAGGCTCAGAATGCTTCCAGGACATGTCCAGCGGATGTCTCCTGACTCTCCCTCCAGTCAAAAAAAATTCCTGCTGGTCCAGTGGACCCCCTCCCCCAAACTAAATTGCCTGGTGGTCCAGTAGGCCCACCAATCTGAGCTCTATCTCTGTCGACAGCTAAAAATAAAACCCTAGTGGACTGGTTGATATTAGAGAGTCACCTCATGTCCCCATTACGTTTGAGCCACATTTTGAGTATTAAGCTGCCCAGAATATATAAGGACAATAGTATTCTTTTTTCCATCTGGAACACATTAAAATTCATTAATAATTTAACATCTACTCCAATACAACAATCCACAAGTCAATCTCTATGGTTAAACTCCAAGATACAAATCGGCAAGTCTAAAATCCTCTGGTGGTTGCAGGCAGGCATACATACTTTAGATCAGTGTTCTTCAACCTTTTTACACCCGTGGACCAGCAGAAATAAAAGAATTATTTTGTGGACTGGCAAACTACTAGGACTAAAATTTAAAAACCCCGTTTACGCCCCATCTCCGCGAGCTCGGTCCCCGCAAACCATCTGATCCCATCTGCACAAGCCGCAATTATATATTGAACGTATTTTATTAAAGTATAAAAAGAAACAATATTCTGAACAATTGTGATTTTATAAATACAAATATACAGAGCACGGACCAGCAAAACCCCTGACTCCCCTCCCCTTCACATATATCCCCTCTACTATCAAGAAAACTGAACAAACCAAGATATTATAGAATGCTACATAGAAATATCATGCTAACAGAATACTGCAGTCCCCAGTTATGTCTCTAGCAGGATATATATTTCAAATGTGATATATTCTAATGACAAAATAGAAATAAAATTATTTTTTTCTACCTTTTGTTGTCTCTGGTTTCTGCTTTCATCTTCTTTTCACTCTTTTCCTTCCAGGATCTGCCCGTTCCATCCAATGTCTGCCCTCTCTCCCTTCCATATATATCTGACTTCTTTCTTTTTTTTTTTTTTTTTTTAATCAATAAATGTTTATTGAAAAAGTTTTAAGAAAATTATACAAACCAGAATATAAATATCAGGGACATCAACAGATAGGAGAGCAAGCATATAAAAAGCTCCCAAGTCACAGAATGCTCCCCCAGCAGTACAAACAGCAGAAATCTCTCCCAACAGAACCCAAACAGCCCCCAATACATATCATCAATCAGAACTCCACAAAACCCCCCCCCCCCCCATCATACCAACTGTATTACCCTCAGAGAGGGACTTCCTGTGGTTTCTTCAGGGAAGTCCCCCTGGACACAATCCCTCCCCCCCCAGAAAAAAAGCTCAGTGTAAAGATTCGATTTTTTCTATTATTCTCGTCCAAGTCCTGGTGTAAGTATAATAATACCCATGTCGCTTTGCAATAGATAATTCCATTTGAACAATAAACTGAAGCTTCAAAGTCCAATCCAAATGAGTAGGTGCCAGTCCCTGTTTCCAATGGGCAGCAATCAAACATTTTGCTGCCGCCAAACCCCAACGTCGGAGCTTTGTCTGCCAAGAATACAGACTAACATTATAAAGGCCTAATAAACATCCCTGTGGAGAAAAAGGCAAGAAAATCTGTAACAATTGTGATAAACATCCCACAACAGTCCTCCAAAAGGGCTTTAGAACTGGACAATCCCACCATATATGTAAAAAGGTCCCCCTATCCACCCCACATCTCCAACATAAGGCAGATACTGTAGGAAACATACGATGGAGACGGGCAGGTGTGTAATACCAGCGCATGGTTACTTTATAGGCATTTTCCTTAATAAGTGCACAAGAAGAGGCTTTTCCCACTTCGATGTGAATTTTAAACCACTCCTCAACAGAAAAGGTACAGTGCAAGTCTACCTCCCAAGCCCGTTGATAGAGAGCCGGAAAGGAAAAGGAGCCCCGAATATATTGGTAAAGAACAGAAATGGGTTTAGGTAAGTTCCGAAGAGTGACCCACAAGTGAGCGAAGGGATCTAGAGATTGAATGGGTCCCCTATCCCACTTTTGAGAGTGAAGGAAATGACGTATCTGAGAATAAGCCAAAAAGTCTCCCCTGGGCAAATCCGCACTAATCTGGAAGGTTTCAAAAGACACCAGGACCCCCTTCTGAAGCACATCTCGAAAGGTAGACAACCCCAACCGTTCCCACCGCACAAACGCAGAACTCTCCCCACCCGCCGGGAACAGAGGCTCACCGCGCACCGCACCAAGAATCGAGGGGCCTACCCCAGCCCCCCAACGCCGTTTAGTAACCCCCCACACTCTCAGAAGATGTTCCAAAAACGGATTTCCTGGGACCGCCAGTCGCTCAAGATCAATAGAGGAGGACCAAAGCCAGCGTTTCAAACATGGGCGTCCCACAAAATGTTGTTCAATACGCACCGCCAACTTAAAATCAGCAATCTCCCAATCCAATAATAGCCGCAGCTGAGCAGCCCGGTAGTACCACAATAAATTAGGTACCGCGCGTCCCCCTCTATCCCTAGCTGCCCACAAAGCAGCTCTGGAGATACGAGGAGATTTCCCCTGCCAAATAAAGCGAAAAAACAAAGCATGTAATTGCTTCAACACCAAATGTGGGACTGCGACCGGCAACGTTTGAAAGAGAAAGAGCAACCGGGGTAGGACATTCATTTTCAACACTGCAATGCGACCCCACCAAGACAACCAAAACCCATTCCAGCGTTGAATATCAGTCCTAACTTGTTGAATAATTCTAGCATAGTTAGTTGTATACAATTGAGTTAGATCGGTCGGTAAACGAATTCCCAGATAGCGAATGACCCCAGGAGCCCAGCGAAAAGGAAACCGGACAGCTAAACGACGCTGATCCTCCTCCCCCAGGGTTACATTCAACAATTCAGATTTATCCATGTTTACCGTGAACCCCGAAAGCTGCCCATATTCTAAAAAGAGATCAACTAAGAGTGGCAACGAGTCTTCCGGGTCCCTAACATACAATAACACATCATCAGCAAAAAGTGCAATACGATGTTCAATATCTCCTACTCGTAACCCCATCAAGTCACCATGTTCCCGAATACGAATGGCCAGAGGTTCCATAGAAAGGGCAAACAGCAGAGGAGATAAAGGGCACCCCTGTCGAGTACCCCTCGCAATGGAAAAAAAGTCACTATAAATCCCATTAATACACACAGTAGCTTTTGGAGCTGCATAAAAGGCCTGTACCCATGCCAAAAAGAAAACTCCCAACCCCATCTTCGACATCACCTGCCATAAAAAAGTCCAGTCAACCTGATCGAAAGCCTTCTCGGCATCAATCGACAGAAAAGCTACTTTAGCAGAAGTCCGCTGAGCAGCCCACATAAGGTGTAAAGTGCGTCTAATATTATCACCTACCCGTCTATTATGCACAAATCCAGATTGATCCAAGTGTACCAAAGACGGCAATACCTTCCCCAACCGAAGGGCCAACACTTTAGCAAGGATTTTTGCATCAGTATTTAGTAACGAAATCGGTCGGTAAGACCCGCAGCTCATCGGATCTTTGTTTGGTTTAAGTAGGACCGAAATCCCAGCCTCCCCCATGGTGGACGGCAACGAAGAGCCATCCCTCACCCCGTTCGCAACCCGAACCAGCAACGGAGCCAGGACCTCCCGGAAAAGTTTATAAAACTGATTAGTATAGCCATCCAAGCCCGGCGATTTCCCTAACTTCAACTCAGCAATGACTCCCAAGACCTCCCCTAACTCTATAGGCTCATTGAGCAATTCCCTGTCCTTATCCGAAAGCCGAGGAAGCCGCATCTGTGAAAGGTATTGTTCAATAACAGCCGGATCTCGCCCCTGTGAGGGTCTGTATAAATCAGAATAAAATTTAAGAAAATCTGATCTAATATCTGAGTCAGTCCGATGCACCGTCCCTCCCGCATCCCGTATCTGAGTAATAGCCGCTCTCGCCTGTTTCAGCTTAATCAACCGAGCCAAGCGAGATCCAGGTGTATTATTATATTCATAGACCGATTGCCGCAAACGTGTCCTCAAAAACTCATATTCCTCCATCTGCAGTAGGGAGAGCTCCGCCCGTGCCTTAACTAATTGTTCATATATTAAGGGGTCCTGGTGTCTCTGGTGCAGCCTCCCCAACTGTTCCAATTGTTCCCTTAACCTCAGGTTGCGCTGAGCCCTGAAGCGCTTACGACGAGCACCCCATTTGATAAAGATACCCCGTATTACCACCTTCAGGGCATCCCACAATATCGCATCAGTAACCGTAGCATTGTCATTAATCTGAAGGTATTGGTCCACAGTATCATACACCTCCCGGACCACAGCTGGATCTTTCAATAGAGATTCATTAAGTCTCCAGAAACGGCATCCCTCCCCTGTCCAGTACCCCCCACTAGTTACCCACACAGGCGCATGATCAGAAATTTGAATAGGTCCAATTTCCGCCTGGCGAATCCCTCCCCAAGAATTGCGGTGGACCAACAACCCATCTATGCGTGCGTATGATTTATGTGCATGTGAGTAGTGGGTATAAGTGCGTTGTGTAGGATGCAACAACCTCCAGCTATCCACCAAGCCCAGAGAAGAGAATAGAGACAGTAAAGCCCGTCTAGCAGCCCTGGACGGAGACCTAGTCCCACCCCCAGAATGATCCAGAGTAACATCAGGTGTAACATTAAAATCCCCCCCGAGAGACACCGACCCCTTTGCAAAACTAACCAGTTCTTCTTTGATAGACCCAAAATAGCTAGCTTGACCCTTATTGGGGCCGTACAAATTGATAAGGGTAATTGTACAACCCTGCAACGTAGCCACAAGAGCCAAACATCTCCCTGCACCATCCCTATAGACATGATCGACCACCAACCCCAAGCCCTTTCGTACCAGAATGGCCAAACCCCCCACCTTCCTCCCTGGGGTCGACCCCTGGTGGGTCCAAATCTGATCATAATAGCGTGATTTTAAGACCCCCACATCTCGAGGCCTCAAATGTGTTTCCTGAAGTAAACAAACATCCCATTGCATGCGATTCAATTCCTTAGCCACAATACTACGCTTCCCATGACTATTAAGTCCATTAACATTCCACGAACCTATAGTAAACAGCTTCTCCTCTACCCTCCCCCTCCCCCCTCCCACCTGAACTCCCCCCAACCCCTCCCCCCGCCCCCCACCCCTACGCTGCTTCGAACCCTGTAGATTAGGATTCGCCAGCTGACAGAAAGTGCTATCCCTCCCAAAGGCATATATCCCACTTTCAGAAGCATTGAATCCCCCAAAGCATAAAACCACCCACTTATATTCCAAACGCCACCCTTCCCCCCCCCCACCTACGTTCAAATCTCAAACATTCCCCACACTCACCAAGCCCCTTTCAACCCCGCCAAATACCCCCCCTGTCTCCCAACATCAAACAATTATGAACCAGTACAACATTTCCTGGAATAAAATACAGTGCGTTAAAGATAGTCATACAACAGTGAGAGCTCAGGAAGCCCCCAGAATCTCCAACACCACCGAACATATGTATGCAGGCTCCACGAAAGCCAAGGGATCAACTCCCTCCCTGCAAAAGCAGGGCAATGTCCAAGCTCAGTCAGGAGGGAGGTTTCGCTGGTTTCTTCCCAGACCGCAATGCCGTGCTCCATGAGGCACCCTGTGCTGATGTAGATGCTACTGCAGGGGGCCGATCTTCCACTTGCGATGTCCCGCATCCCAAGGCTCGCATCTCCGCCCAGGCTTCCGACACTGTACTCACCCTCCGGGATGCCCCATTAACAGTCATCCACATCCCAAAGGGGAAAAGCCAGCGGTATTTATGGCCCCCAGTGCGCAGGGCTGAGGTGACATCTTTGAATGCCCTGCGCTTCTGCAATGTGGACCACGCTAGGTCTTGAAATACACCCACCGCCATATCCTTCCACCGGAGTGTGGCCTGTCGCCGGCCAGCCAGCAAGATCCGTTCCTTCAATGTGAATTCTCCAAAGCACGCAATGATATCACGCGTGTTCTGAGCTCGTGCAGCTCCCAGACTGCGGTGGGCCCGCACCAGAATCATATTATCAGGCAGGTCAGCCCCATCAGCTCTCAACAAATGCTCACAGAAGTCCCGTACCACCGCCTTGCAATCCTTGTACTCCTCCGTTTCAGGGATGCCCTTAAAGCGTAGGTTGCAGCGCCGTGACCTATTTTCCAGATCTTCAACTTGAGTCTGGAGGTCCCGCAGTTCAGAGGACAGGCGAGCCGAATCCTCCGTGGTAGTTGTCACCACCGTATTCAGGGTAGCCACGTGGTCTTCTGTTGCTGTTACTCTGGCTCCCAGCTCGCCGACCTCTGCCCGCAGCTCCGCTATCGCCGCTCTCACGTCGCTCCGCACCCCATTAATATCTGCCTTGAGCTCCTTAAACCAGTCTGTTATAGACTTCTGGGGCGCATCACCAACCTCTCTCCTCTGATCGGGGATACCCTCATCTTCCGACTCCGATTGAGTCGCTGGTCCGGTCGCCATTTTTTTTTTTCTCTCTGTCCCCCATGCTGCCCGCCGCCTCCGGAGCCGATTTCTCCGGCGGATCGCCGAAGAACTTAAACTTTTCCAGGCGCTTTCGAGTGGCCATAGAGAAGGGAGCCGGTTCAGGCGAAAGTGGTGGCAAAAACGCGCACTTTGGAAGCGCCAAGCGCTATGATACACAGAAGCCCGACGGAGCTCCTGTTTTACTCAGCCATTTGCGAGATGACGTCACTTCCGTCTCTATCTGACTTCTTTCTATGCCCCTCTTCCCTGTCCATCCAGCCTGTTCCTCCTCTCTCCTTTTTACATCATTCATTCCAGCTTCACTGCCTTCTTCATTTTTATCTCTCCTACACCAGATCTAGCATCTTTATCCCTCTCTCATTTCTCTGCTGACCCCCTTTCCAGCATCAATGTCTCTCTACTTTCTCATTCCTCTCTCTCCCCTTTCCCTCATCTGATCTCTCCATTCCACCCTGACCCCCTTCCCCTCCTGTAATCTCCCTGCCAGCTGTTTCCTTCCTTTTTTCTTTCTCCATTCCCTCCTTCCTTTTTTTCCTTCTCCCTTCCCTCCTCCCTCTATCCAACATTAACTCTCTTCCCATCCCTTTCCCCCCTCCCCTTCCAGCAGCATCTCTCCTTCTTCTCCCTTCCCTCCTCTCTCTATCCAACATTAACTCTCTTCCCATCCCTTTCCCTCCTCCCCTTCCAGCAGCATCTCTCCTTCTTCTCCCTTCCCTCCTCCCTCTATCCAACATTAACTCTCTTCTCTTCCCATCCCTTTCCCTCCTCCCCTCCCAGCAGCATCTCTCCTTCTAACTCTCTCCAAGTCCAGTAACAGCTCTCCCTTTATCCAGCAGCTTCCCTGCCTCCTACAGTGGCTTCCTCCCCTTCCAGCAGCTCTCAGTACTTGCCTGCAGGAAGTTGCCGATAAATCACTGCCCTGGCAAGTAGGAGAGCTGGTGGGAGGGGAGACAGCCACTGTGAAGGCTCCCCAGGATCTTGCTCGCACATGCTGACCATCTCCCTCCACCTGCACCTGAATCTTCAGCTCTCTCCACGGCCCTCTTCAGCAACTCGGCAGGGGCGGCGATCAAGGCAGGCTGCCGATGTCGGGACCTTCACTCTCTGAGTCCCGCCTATTTTGTTTCAACTTCCTGTTTCCGAACAGGCGAGACTCAGAGAGGGAAGGCCCCGACGTCGGCAGCCTATCTTAATCGCCTGAGGCTGGGAGGAACATTAATGAGCAGGAACCGCAGTCGGCAGGAAATTTAACTGCCGACTTGATCTCGCTGGCCCTGCGCAGACCGGCAGAAATTTTCTGCGGACCGACACCGGTCCGCGGACCGGCGGTTAAAGAACTGTGCTTTAGATGATGTGATCTCAAATGGGAAAATGCTAAATTTATTACAACTGCAACAATCATTCGGCATATCAAAGTCTCAAGCTTATAAATGGTTGCAGTTGAAACAGGCCATTCAGAAAGGGTTCCCTGATTGGTGAAATTTAAAAATCAGTATAGCTTGCCGGGCCTATGTTTCCAGACATATTTGCTAGGGCATCAGGCCGCCAAGTGGTATAAATTAATATCAGAATATTTGAATAAGAAGCCTAAAACTAGCCTATAAGACATTTGGAGCATTGAGATAAAGCAGCAGATTTCTGTTACTCAATGGCCACGGATTTAGACTTGGATGATGAGATGTACAGCGTCAGCATCTATGAGACAAACCTGGTTCTTTTTGTTACATAGAGTTTTTTGGACCCTAGATCATTTGCAAAAAAGTTAGACAGTTCAAAGTCTAATAGATGCTGGCACTGTCATCATGAAATAAGGACACTGGATCATCTGTTGTTCTATTGTTCCTTGATACTGAACTTTTGGAAATCAATATGGGGACAAATTAATTTGATACTGGAAACATCTATTCCATTGTCTTATGAAGTAGCAATCTGTGGGACATTGATGACACCTAAACCTCCATTAGAAAGATATAAAAGCAGACACCTTATCATTATGACTGGGATTACCATGCAAATGATTACCAAGAATTGGAAAAATTGGGACAGACTTAATTTTTCCTCTTGGTGGGAAACTTTATGTCTATGTTATAAATATGAAAAAATGAATTCAGAAATATTGGGTCATAATAAACTATTTAAATTAACATGGGGTCCATTGATGAATTTTGTTAACTCTGATTAATTGTACAGTGGTGCCTCACACAACGAACTTAATCCGTTCCAGGAGCAAGTTTGTTATGTGAAACGTTCGTTGTGTGAAACGCGTTTTCCCATAACAATACATGTTAAAAAAAATAATTCGTTCTGTAGCATAAAATATGCTAAGATGACATAAAAAAAGATAAATTTTTGGTTATTATTTTTATTTAGATACATCTAAAAACATAATTGTTTTTTAAAACAACACACATTTTTTAAATTTAAAGACAGACTAAGTAGAGTCTAATTTTACAGTGAGAGGGCAGAGTCTCAGCGGCAAAAACTGGGACTTAACTGTTCATTTTTTTTTTTTTTTCTACCGTGTTTCCCCGATGATAAGGCAGGGCCATCAAATAAGACAGCCCCCCCTTTTTAGAAAAAAATGTAAAATAAGGCACCCCCCCGCAAATAAGCCACCCACCGATACCTGCGCTTACCCGAATCGGGTGGTACGGTGGGTGACTCCGTGTGGTCCCTGGCACCCCCGACACGATCGGGGCAAGAGGAAGCTCAAGCCCTCTTGCCCCCCCGACTCCCCGACACGATCGGGGCAAGAGGGAGCTCAAGCCCTCTTGCCCCCCCCCCGACTCCCCGACACGATCGGGGCAAGAGGGAGCTCAAGCCCTCTTGCCCCCCCGACTCCCCGACACGATCGGGGCAAAAGGGAGCTCAAGCCCTCTTGCCCCCCCGACTCCCCGACACGATCGGGGCAAAAGGGAGCCCAAGCCCTCTTGCCCCGCCGATTCCCCAACTCCCCGACAATATCGGGCCAGGAGGGAGCCCAAGTCCTCCTGGCCACGGCGACCCCCTAACCCACCCTGCACTACATTACGGGCAGGAGGGATCCCAGGCCCTCCTGCCCTCGACGCAAACCCCCCCCCCCCCCAACGACTGCCCCCCCCCAAGAACCTCCGATCGCCCCCCCAGCCGACCCGCGACCCCCTGGCCGACCCCCACGACACCCCCAACCCCCTTCCCCGTACCTTTCTGTAGTTGGCCGGACAGACGGGAGCCAAACCCGCCTGTCCGGCAGGCAGCCATCGACGGAATGAGGCCGGATTGGCCCATCCGTCCCAAAGCTCCGCCTACTGGTGGGGCCTAAGGCGCCTGGGCCAATCAGAATAGGCCCGGGAGCCTTAGGTCCCTCCTGGGGGCAGGGCCTGAGGCACATGGTCGGGTTGGGCCCATGTGCCTCAGGCCCCGCCCCCAGGAGGGACCTAAGGCTCCCGGGCCTATTCTGATTGGCCCAGGCGCCTTAGGCCCCACCAGTAGGCGGAGCTTTGGGACGGATGGGCCAATCCGGCCTCATTCCGTCGTTGGCTGCCTGCCGGACAGGCGGGTTTGGCTCCCGTCTGTCCGGCCAACTACAGAAAGGTACGGGGAAGGGGGTTGGGGGTGTCGTGGGGGTCGGCCAGGGGGGTCGCGGGTCGGCTGGGGGGGGCGGTCGGAGGTTCTTGGGGGGGGCGGTCGTTGGGGGGAGGGGGGGTTTGCGTCGAGGGCAGGAGGGCCTGGGATCCCTCCTGCCCGTAATGTAGTGCAGGGTGGGGTTAGGGGGTCGCCGTGGCCAGGAGGACTTGGGCTCCCTCCTGGCCCGATATTGTGTGGGGAGTTGGGGAATCGGCGGGGCAAGAGGGCTTGGGATCCTTTTTGCCCCGATCGTGTCGGGGAGTCGGGGGGGGGGGGGGGCAAGAGGGAACCAGGCGGAGAGAGGGCAGTTAAGCGCAGTGTCTGCGCGGAAGGATGCAGCTCGGGCGACTTCGTTGTGTGAAACGAAGTTCGTTGTACGGATCAAGACATAAAGTTCGTTGTGCGCAGCGTTCGCTGTGCGAGGCGTCCGTTATGCGAGGCACCACTGTATAATGTCTTTATTTTCTATTTGATTTGCACACACATCCAGGGAAGGGGGAGGAAGGGAGGGGGAAATATATTTTGTAGTATTCTTTGATCAAATGTAATTGCGATTTATGATATTAAATGAGGTTATCAGACCTCACTGATAACCTCATCGTCACGCTATTTTACATCCCTCCTAATAAATGGAACCTAGCAAAAGAAGACTACTATGAATTCCTTCTCTCGAACTCGGCAGCTGGCACCCACAACCTCTTAGCAGGAGACATCAACCTTCATCTTGAGCAAGAAGAAAACCCCAATGTTGCAGACCTAAACTCCTTCCTCACATCAATAGGCTTCACCAAGCCTCCCCTTACCACAACACACAATAAAGGACACCAGCTTGACATGGTCACCTTCCTTTCTAACTCCTCCACTACTCCCAACATAAGTCTCACAAAACAAAATTGGTCTAATACCCCTTGGTCCGACCACCTCCTATGTCATTTTGAACTATCCTGGTTCAAAAAACAACCAGACAGGAAGTACACACCTAACCAAACAAAGACAATGACCTGGACAAGAGAAAAAATCAACCCAGTAGATTTCTGGTTACATTACACCCTCATTCCTAACTCCGACCCCAACCCCAACTTCCACCTTGACTGGAAAAACTTCAGCGACCAAGTCCTCAATACCATCGCCCCCCTAAAACTTCGCAAGAAAACCCCTCGGCCCTCAAACAAATGGTTTGATGCGGATCTCTCAGCCTTAAAACGCGAAGTAAGGAAACTAGAAAGAACATGGCGTAAATCAGGGACCGACTATGATAGACTTAACTGGTGACGAAAAGTCAACGAATACAAAAAATTGATTGTCGAAAAACGCAGCAAATATTACTCCCAACTCATCAACACCCCTTCTCTAAACAGTTAAGCACTTTTCAGATTAGTTAACTCCCTTCTAGACACCGATTCACACAAACGGTCCAGCTCAGAACTCCCGCCCCCCGCAACAATCTTAGCTGACCACTTTGCCAACAAAATCCAAACCTTAAAATTGTCTCTTACAACTCCCAACACTGAGACAATATTCAACCTTCCAGCAATAGACACAACAGGTTCAAGGGCCGACATGACCTGGAGCTCCTTCGAAAGCCCAGACTGGAGCCTTTTTCTCAAACTCTTCTCAAAATACGCCAACACCAACTGCCTGTTAGACAACTGCCCACCTGCCATCATTAAATCCGCCCCCACCCTCAATTCAAAGCCGAACTCTTCAATTGGGTCACACTATGCCTGTCCACTGGTCTCTTCCCGACTGAACTCGGACACATTCTCGTAACCCCCCGCCTCAAAAACAACAAATAACCCATCTTCTCCGCCGCTAACTATAGACCCATCGCCAACATACCACTCTTCCAAAAACTCATGGAAGGCCTCATTAACCATGACCTCATGAACTACCTAGAAAAGTTCAACATCCTTCATGATTCCCAATCCAGCTTCCGCTCAAACCACAGCACAGAAACGGTCCTAGCTGCTCTAACCAATTACCTCCTCCACCTATTCTCACTGGGCAAAAGCGCCCTAGTACTCCAATTCGACCTAAGCAGCGCTTTCGATCTGGTCGACCACGACATCATGCTCCGCTGCCTTGACTCCATCGGCATTTCCGGCCAAGTACTTAACTGGTTCTCAAGCTAACCGTACTTATCAGGTCCACAGCAACGGAACCTTCTCCCATCAATGGCGTAATTCCTGCGGAGTCCCACAAGGCTCCCCATTATCCCCCTCCCTTTTCAACATTTACTTGGCTCCTCTAGCACGGATACTAGCCGATTTAAACCTTAAATCATTCATATACACCGATGACATCACCATTATTATCCTCCTAACTTCATTCACTCAACAGACGGAACAACTCACCTCCTCTATCCTCACCAAGTTAGAACAATGGACCTCGCAATTTAAATTAAAATTAAACACAGAAAAAACCAAAATCTTCCTGGCAAGCCCTACCCATAAAATAACAAACACTTCCCTGAAACTGAACGGCCTAGAATATCCTATCAACCCCACCATAAAAATACTCAGAGTCATCCTAGATAGAAGCTTGACCTTCGAAGACCATACCAGTGCCCAGGTCAAAAAATGTTTCTGTTCCCTCTGGAAACTTCGCACCATCAAACACCACTTCGACCACCTCTCCTTCCGTTTACTGGTCCAAGCATTAATCCTAAGCATTCTGGACTACTGTAATATCATATACCTGGGAGCCTATAAAAACACCATCAAACGTCTAAGAATAGTACAAAATGCTGCTATCCGCCTCATTTTCGGCCTCAAAAAATATGACCACGTTAGCCCCTATTACACCAAACTTCACTGGCTGCCGGTGGAGGCAAGAATCATCTTTAAATTCGCCTGCCTCTGCTTCAAAACCTTAGCAGGCTCTTCACCAATTTACCTATCTGAGCACCTTGAAATTGCAGGCCCCTCTCGTACTCGAAATACCTATCTGTTTTCCTTTCCCTCCCCAAAGGGCTGCCTCTACAAAAAATTCCTCGACCGATCCCTAGCATTCCAAGCGGGCAAATGGAACAAATGCCTCTCCACTCTCATCTCCAATTCCCCCCCCCCTATCAAACTTTCAGGAAGTTAACTAAAACCTACCTTTTTGACAAATTCCTCTGATTTTTCTTCTCTCATCCTTCCTCCTCCTCTGACCTCGACTCTCCCCCAGACTCTTTACCGCCATATGTAACACTGCTATTTGTAACACCACTGTATGTAACTTATAGCAAATGTAACTACTCCGAATATATAACCTAGATGCAAAAAATTAACTTCTCGATAAATTTATCGTCTAAAATGTAAATGTAATATGACTGAAAATGCATTGTCTAAAATGTAAATGTAACATTAACGAACTGTTAATGTACAATCTCTTCATCTGTTAACTGCATAGAACTTCCATGGTAATGCGGTATACAAGAATAAAGTTATTATTATTATTATTATTACTGCACTTTCTTTTTGTTCTCGAATTAGGGCAGGAGGGAGGAGGGAATAATTTGTAGTATTCTTTGATCTACTGTAAGTTGCTGTCTATGACTTTAATTGTATGTATATTTTAATACAATTTGTTCTCAAATTGAAAATTAATAAAGATTTTTTTAAAAACAAAACAAAACAACAACTCTAGTGGAAACTCACTGGATTAAGGGCTAGATTCAGTAACCTCATGGATCTGATCTGTTAGTGATCCAATCCGTGAGGTTGCCGGCCGCCCGATTCATGACGCGATCGCATGCAAATGGGGTTGATCGGAATCACGCCTCCAACTGACCACACGAATCGCTGAACAGTGATCCCGACGCATGCACAGACCATCTTCTTTGCCTGTAGATGGTCTGTGCGCATGCTTACAGAGCTTTTAAATTTAAAAAAACAAAACGTTTTTACTTCAGGAGCCTGTAGTTTTAACCCACAGGTTAAAACCATGGGCTTGCACTGTGGGGAAGGGCAGGAGAGTCTGCAGCAGAGAGCAGGGCGGCAAGAGGAGAGTCGGGGTAGACAGCAGGGGGCAAGAGGAGAGTCAGGGCAGACAGTAGGGCAGTCGGAAAGGATCTGAGTGACTGGTCCTCGGCAGTCGCTTATTTTTTGATCGGCCAACCCAGTCGGTGTCCCTCATTTTTTTTTTTTTTTTAAATGAATCGCTGCCTGCCTATATTTGCATGCTGTTCCCCCTCATTTGCATGCGTGGATTGGATCGGGAGGAAGGTTAGGGAATCAGGTCGGGTCGCTAAGTGATTGCAAAGTGGTTGGGACATGATCGGTTTCCTTAGTGAATCTAGTCCTAAGTACCAGTATATAGCCCTCGCTGGAGACTGTCCCAACTGAAGTTAGTTGGGCTGAGAACTTTTCAACACCCCTTTGTACATTGGGCTGGTTTTCAAAGTAATTGGGTGGGATTATAAAAAAGTATCCTGCAACACTGATGGTATCTCTATCCCTGCTTCACTAAGATACAGAAACACTTCCTTCCTGTAGTTTTGCAGAATAGAGTTTGCAGCCCCAGATCTACAGACTTAATAATGCGCAAAATAAGCTTTCTGGGCACTTTCTTCTCGCTGTGGTAGTTTCCGGTTGACGCTCAATCTGAAAACAACCTGTTGCTTTTCTATACAGTGGAATAACCACCTGACTCACCTGCAATAAGAAGTCAAGGGCGCATACCATTGTTCCCAGAGGGGTGTCGCTCAGACAAGACCGTCTCTTTATGATTTACATTAGCGACAAATCTCGGTTATTCCCCCCTTTGCCGGAGGTTTGGATTGCGTGTATCCGTTCTCTCCCGAGGAGGCGGGTGCTTGCAGGTGACAGATGATCCGCCGCCGGGCAATTGCACACATGGCGCAGCGGCAGCAGTTACAGCACTGTTGGCCCCTGGACGTTTTGGAGTCATGATTCTGTATCCCGGCGAGATGGAGCTCGCGGAAGTTTCTCTGCATGACGATGTAGTCAGGGAAGCGGCCGCAGGGCAGGATGAGAACGATGACAGAGATGGTGTGTCCGGTAGCCCTTGGCTAGAAAGTGGTGGCCATGCAGGCGCCGTGTTTTCTGCCTCTTTCCCCGTTGAGGTTGCTGTCCTGGAGGAGGAGAGCTGCAGGCTTAGCACTGATAGCGCCGATTCCAGTCTCCCTGAGGCCACTGCGGCCGGGCGTAGACGGACCTCGATCCTGGTAAGCGGGCTGCTCACCGAGCTCTACGATGGTCTTCCGTACGGGTTGGGCAGCGGGAGCGGCTACAGCCGGAGCCTGCATCAGGACAGCGTGGACAGTTCCACGGAGGCCTCGGGCTCCGATTTCTTCCTGATTCGGAATAACCCGGAGTCCCGTTTCCTTCAGGAGCTGCAGGAGACACACAGCAGGAAGCATCGGAGTCGCTACCTGTCTGGCAAAGGTAAGCATGGGAGGTCTTGGCTCCATGGAAGCTATGAGTTGGCTCTTGAAGGAGGAAAGATCCAGAAAAGAGGGTTAAGAGGATTATAGGAGTGGATCACAGAGTTAGCTCTGGCCATTCAGCCCTGTATGTGGCTTTTAATGAAACTTTTTTTTAAATTTTATTTTCGTTTTTGAAGTTGTATTAATGTAATCCTACCCACTTGTAATATGGTAGGAGTTGTTTTGGGAGGAAAGGCAAAATGCTCTGGAGTTACTATTATTTTATTTAATATTAAGTGTAGCTTCTAAAATAAAATTAATCAGTGTGCACATACAGTGGCGTACCTAGGGTATGTATGCCCATCATGTTTTGACCCCTCCATGTAAAAAATATTTTTTGTAATAACCATGAAACAGAATAAATGGTCAGAATAGAAACAGGCAATGAAAATGTTCTTTTATTGAACCTCATATATGTAACCATTATTCCAAATATAACATAACATAAATTATATCTGAATTGTCATGACATTAGAAGTACATATTGAGTAGTTGCAGGTGATGCTTGGGACAGTTCTGATTGTGTTAGTTCGGTTTTATGTGTTTTTGAATAGAAGGGTTTTTATTTCTTTTTTGAAGGTTTTGTAGTCTGTGGTCGAGGTCAATAGGTTGTAGAGTTGGGGGTCGAGTGTTGCAGCTCGAATGGCTAGGATGTTGTCGAACAGTTTTTTTTAAAAAATGTTTTTGGTTGGAGGGTGTGTGAATGGTGCGTGAGTTCTCCTATGTCTGGTTGAGGTGGATTGAATTATTTAGCTGAAGAAATTAGTTACCCCCAATTCCACACACATCCATTTTTGTTCCCATTATAAAAAAACACTGATAAGTTCCCAGAAAAAAATACATTAAAATAAGAAGTGAAAACAAAGGCCCCTACAGATGAGAACATAACATAAGAATAGCCTAACTGAGTCAGACCAATCATGCCCAGTAGCCCATTCTCATGGTAGCTAATCCAGGTCACTAGTACCTGGTCAAAACCCAAAGAGTAGCAACATTCCATGCTACCGATCCAGGGCAAGCAGACACTTCCCCCTTAGTACAGGTAACGTCCTGATGGACTGGAAGACGGCTAACGTCATTCCACTCCACAAAAAAGGCTCCAGGATGGAGATGGCAAATTACAGACCAGTGAGCCTCACATCAATAGTGAGCAAACTAATGGAAACCCTAATCAAACGCCAATTGGACAGGATCATGGACGAGGAGAATCTACAGGATCCCCGCCAACATGGATTTACTAAAGGGAGATCCTGCTAATCCAACCTGATCAGCTTCTTTGACTGGGTGACGAAGAAGCTGGATGCTGGTGAGTCCCTGGACATCGTCTACCTGGATTTCAGCAAAGCATTTGACAGCGTACCACACCGTAGGTTGCTGAGCAAGATGAGTTCTTTAGGATTGGGCGACACATTGACCAAATGGGTTGGGAACTGGCTTGGAGGTAGGCTTCAGAGGGTAGTGGTGAATGGCACCCCCTCCGAAATGTCGGAGGTGATAAGTGGTGTGCCACAGGGCTTCGTCCTTGG
The DNA here is from genome assembly GCF_902459505.1 of Geotrypetes seraphini. NCBI lineage: Eukaryota > Metazoa > Chordata > Amphibia > Gymnophiona > Dermophiidae > Geotrypetes > Geotrypetes seraphini. Next base: position 78,150,347 of record NC_047092.1, on the reverse strand, counting down.
CCCGATCTTGTTCAACATCTATATAAGAGACTTGACAGAAGGGCTCCGAGGTAGAATAACATTATTCACCGATGATGCCAAACTAAGCAATGTAGTGAGCAAAAGCACAACAGACAAAAATTCAATGGCAGACGATATGATGCATGACCTACTTCTACTGGAGCGCTGGTCTAGGTCCTGGCAACTCAGTTTCAATGCCAAAAAATGCAAAGTCATGCACCTGGGGAGCCGAAATCCATGCAAGGTTTACACCCTAAATGGCGAGATCTTGACAAGAACTGAAGCGGAAAGAGACTTAGGGGTGATTGTCAGGGAAGACATGAAATCTGCAAACCAAGTGGAGCAAGCTTCTTCCAAAGCAAGGCAAATCATAGGCTGCATACGCAGGAGTTTCGTCAGCCGCAAACCGGAAGTCATTATGCCACTGTATAGATCCATAGTGAGACCGCACCTGGAGTACTGTGTGCAATTCTGGAGGCCGCATTACCGCAAGGATGTGCTGAGACTGGAATCGGTCCAGAGAATGGCCACCAGGATGGTCTCGGGACTCAAGGAGCTCCCATACGAGGAGCGGTTAGGGAAGTTGCAGCTCTACTCACTCGAGGAACGTAGAGAGAGGGGAGATATGATCGAGACATTCAAGTATCTCACGGGCCGCATCGAGGTAGAAGAGGATATCTTCTTTTTCAAGGGTCCCGCGACAACAAGGGGGCATCCGTGGAAAATCAGGGGCGGGAAACTGCACGGTGACACTAGGAAGTTCTTCTTCACTGAAAGGGTAGTTGATCGCTGGAATAGTCTTCCAATCCAGGTTATTGAGGCCAGCAGCGTGCCAGATTTTAAGGCCAGATGGGATAGACATGTGGGATCTATCCGCAAAGATAAATAGGGAGGGTCATTAGAGTGGGCAGACTTGATGGGCCGTGGCCCTTATCTGCCGTCTATTTCTATGTTTCTATGTCTTAATAACAGACTATGGACTTTTCCTCCAGAAATTTGTCCAAACCTTTCTTAAAACCAGCAAAGCTATCTGCTTTTACCATAACTTCTGGCCACTTCATTTTTAAGCTTAGATCTTTCCTTCCAAACAGAGACCTTGCTAGATGTCAAATATGGAAAGAACAAGGTAACTTCACAAGGACTTAGCTGTACAGGAAATGTGAATCTCCTCATACACTCACCATATAGTGCAAAAATGTGGAAAGATCTGGTTTTTTTTCTTTCGATCACTACATAGCCTAATGCCACACAAGCGGCGCTGTTACAAACATATTCTGAAGGTCAATGATAAGGTTAACAAAGTTTCCTTCCTTGGACCACAAGGAGATACTGACAAACCACTGGAAGAGATCCCAAAACAACTACCCAGGCACAACACCTAAAGACCCACTCAGTGTGTGAACCAGTTGAGTGGAGTGTACTAATGGAAATGGGCCCGGAGTTTGCTCAGCAGAATTTCCCAGACCACCTCTTCTCAACACATTGACACGCTGCCACCACCACCACAACTAGGAACACCTCACCGGGTAGGCCAGCAATGCTTATAAACTTTATAAAACATATTATTATATTTTCTTATAAAGCACATATTTTAACTGAACTCTCTGACTTCCTCAGCCTTGCCATGCACAAAAATAGAAGGAAGAAAAGTTCCCATTTCCTGCTGTCTCATGTCCCAAGCCTATACAATATTTTTCTTCTGCAGACCCTTCAAAAGTCTGACCAAATCCTCGTTTCACTTGCATTATAAAGTACTGAGGATGCCATCTCTCCCCAATCCCAGGTCCTAAAGTCTAAGACAGTAGCGCAAACTAGTGCTGTCTGATTCAGGAAAAAAAATTTGATTCGATTCAGCCTATTGAATCGATTTTTCGATTCGATTCGATTTTCCTGCCCAATTGGGTGTTTTTTTTTTGTTTTTAAACATCCTGGTGGGTTTATTTTATAACCTCTGCACCCTTTTTATAGCCTCTTCATCCCCTTTGCCTTCTCCTAACCACACTGGCACTTTGGTGTAAACAAACAAAAAAGACTTTTCCTCTCTCTGTTAAATCCTAGCTCACATTTGCGGTCTAACACCAGCTCTGGCAGGATACACGTTTCAAATCTGACATATTGTAATCACAAAACAGAAATTAAAATGATTTTTTCTACCTTTTGTTGTCTGGTCCTTATTCAGATCTTGTTGGTCCCAGGCTCTGGTTGTCTTCTGATAACTTGCTTGCCAGGATCTCCTTCTTTCTTCATGCTAACCATCCATCTTCTATCTCTGTCCTCCCCTTCTGTTTCCCTTCCCTCCCCCGGAGGTCTGGCATCTTTCCTTTTTTTCGTCTCCATCCACAGATCCACCTTTTCTCAACTACCCTTTCATCCAGCATCTCTCCCTCCTTTCCTACCACCCCAGGGTCCCGCCCCTCCTCTGACCCCGAAGGACCGCTCATCCCCCTGGCCTCCCCGCACCACCTACGGTAGAGAAGCAGCCCGCAGCATGATGTCAGAGGAGGGGCGGGACCGTGGCGGAGGAAGCAGCGCCAAAGCAGCGCAGGAATCGCTGGCATCGCGATCCCACTGCAGGCTGCTTCTTCACTGCAAACGGTGGGGGGGGGGGGGGCGGGGCGGGGGCGAATCCGGACACCAGACGCCAGGGGGGAGAACCGGACGTCAATGGCTTCAAGGCCGGGAGCACTCCCTCAGGGCTTGCACCCGGGGTGGACCACCCCCACTTGGTACGCCACTGTGCGCAGAAACAAACCAATCTCATTGCTGTTCACGCCGCTAATTTCTAACTTTGTTTACACTTAAAAGGGGCATTTTTGATAGGATGTCTAAGTCTGAGTTTGAACGTTTTGGGAAAGAAATTCAAAACAATACTTCTATTTTTGTTTTAAATGACCTGAGACGGTTTGGCCCTTAGTACGTCTATCGTATTTGGAAATTTTCTAATATAATAGGGTGTCGTTTTAAAGCCGCAGCACACTAAACTTAGAGCCGCAGCTGGAGGGCCTTTGGACATGTGCAGACGTTAACGTAATGACATCATGCGCATGTGTGACATCATCATTTTGACATCTGTGCATGTGCGGAGGCCCTCAAGACAGGGCCCTGAGCTTGCTAAACCTGGGAGGAGAGGCACTGGTGCTGGCTGACTGCCTACAGGACGTGTCTCTTGCCATGAGAGGCACATCCTGTAGGTAGTCGGCCATCACCATCGTCTCTCCTCTTTGCACAGTTTGTGATACACTGGAATACAAAGATGTCCAAATAATAATATTAAAAATTGAACTAAGGCCAGTACTGGGCAGACTTGCACGGTCTGTGTCTGTATATGGCCATTTGGTGGAGAATGGGCTGGGGAGGGCTTCAATGGCTGGGAGGGTGTAGATGGGCTGGAGTAGGTTTTAACAGAGATTTCGGCAGTAGGAACCCAAGCACAGTACCGGGTAGAGCTTTGAATTCTTGCCCAGAAATAGCAAAGAAGAAAAAAATAAAAAAATAAATTTAAATTGAATCAGGTTGGGCAGACTGGATGGACCATTCGGGTCTTTATCTGCCATCATCTACTATATTACTAAATGAAAAATGCACAAAAACAAGCTATTGGGACATCCAAGTATCCAGCATTCTTAGCAAACTGGCCACACAGACACCTCAGCAGATCACTTTAGGGGGTACTACTGTGAATGTCACTTTAAAAATCTCACCATAACTTGCTTACTGTATATATTACGTGACCATTTATTTTTTTCATCAAAACGGGACATCTATTAATTGTCAGCCCCGCCCCAATCTCACCCTAGCTCTGCCCCAATTTCTTCCATTCATTTTTCATGTAAACATATCTTATTAATTTATAATGGTAAGCATAAAATAAAAAAATAAAAAAGCATACTATACGCAGAGAAAATGTTAATTATCATTTATATTGGGGGGGTTTCAAAGATGTCAAGGCAGATGACTTTAAAATATGCAATGTCACCTCAGTAACTATAGAAAAATAGACAAATATAGTGCAAAATATAGACAGCAGATATAAATTCTCAAAACTGACACATTTTGATCACTAAATTGAAAATAAAATCATTTTTTCTACCTTTGCTGTCTGGTGATTTCATGAGTCTCTGGTTGTGTTTCCTTCTGACTGTGCATCCTTTCTTTCATTTATTTCTTTCTGCACTCAGGCCCAACAATTGTCCCTTTCTATTCCCTCCCTCCTTCCTTCCTATGTCCTTAGTGCCTCCTTCCCATGTCCTTAGTGCCCCCATTGCCTCCTTCCTTTTTTTTTTAAAAAAAATTTAATTTTCTATACCGTTCTCCCAGGAGAGCTCAGAACGGTTTACATGAATTTATTCAGGTACTCAAGCATTCCTATGTCCTTAGTGCCCTCAATTCCTCCTTCCCATGTCCTTAGTGCCCCTTCCTATGTCCTTAGTGCCCTCAGTTCCTCCTTCCCATGTCCTTAGCGCCCCTTCCTATGTCCTTAGTTCCCTCAGTTCCTCCTTCCCATGTCCTCAGTGCCTCCTTCCCATGTCCTTAGTGCCCCAGTGCCTCCTTCCTATGCCCCCCATTGCCTTCCAGCCTTTGTCCCACCCTCTCCCCTGAAGCCAGTCTGCCTGCCTAGCTCCCTCCCTCCCTCTCTGCTGTGCCAAAGCCAGCCAGCCTGCCTCCCTCCTTCCCTGCCGCGCCAAAGCCAGTCTCCCTCCAGCGCCCGATTCAAACACCCCCCCCCGCCCCCCGCTGGGTCCGCAGCCACTGCTGCTTGCCAGCCTCTCTTACCTCCCTCCAGCACACTATAAGCAGAGAAAATGTTAATTATCATTTGTACTTGGGGGGGTTTCAAAGATGTCAAGGCAGATGACTTTAAAATATGCATTGTCACCTCAGTAACTATAGAAAAATAGACAAATATAGTGCAAAATATAGACAGCAGATATAAATTCTCAAAACTGACACATTTTGATCACTAAATTGAAAATAAAATCATTTTTTCTACCTTTGCTGTCTGGTGATTTCATGAGTCTCTGGTTGTGTTTTCTTCTGACTGTGCATCCTTTCTTTCATTTCTTTCTTTCTGCACTCAGGCCCAACAATTGTCCCTTTCTATTCCCTCCCTCCTTCCTTCCTATGTCCTTAGTGCCCCCATTGCCTCCTTTCTATGTCCTTAGTGCCCCCAGTGCCTCCTTCCCATGTCCTTAGTGCCACAGTACCTCCTTCCTATGCCCCCCCACTACCTTCCAGCCTTTGTCCCACCCCCTCCCCTGAAGCCAGCCTGCCTGCCTACCTCCCTCCCTCCTGCGCCAAAGCTAGCCTGCCTACCTCCCTCCCTCCCTGCTGTGCAAAAACCAACCAGCCTCCCTCCCTCTCTTTCTCCCTGCCGCAGCAAAACCAGTCTCCCTCCAGCGCCCGATTCAAACACCACCCTTCCACCCCCGCTGGGTCCGCAGCCACTGCTGCTTGCCAGCCTCTCTTACCTCCCTCCAGCGCCAATTCAACCCCTCCTCCCCCGGTCCACTGCCGCTGCTTGCCGCCCTGAAACCTTCTTCCCGATGTCAATTCTAACATCGGAGAGGAAGTTCTGGGCCAGCCAATTGCTGCCTGGCTTGCCCAGGCAGTCAGGTTTTCAGGATAGCCCTAATGAATATGCATGAGAAAGATATGCATATAATGGAGGTGCCAGGCATGCAGAGCTGCTCCATGCATATTCATTAGGGATATTCCTGAAAACCCGACTGCCTGGTGGTCCTCCAGAACAAGGTTGGGAACCACTGGTCTAGAAAGTCAGTTTAAAAAATGGCCACTTGGATGTTTTGACCTATAAGAAAACTTGTAAGAAGTCCAAGTGCAGGTTTATGCTGTCTTTTTTTGAAAGTGAACCCCCAAATCTTTAATTCTGCTTAATTAACACACAACTCTAATAACAAAATACATTAAAAAATTACACAGCTGTAGTACCATACACTCCTTATGAAATGGCAGCAGTCCAAATATTACACAAAGCCCTAAAACACCCATCCACTTCTCAGTAAAAGAAAACAAGGATTGTTGATATGGCTTGATATACCGACCACCACAGGTATCTGGACGGTTTGTTGCTGAGTTATATATAGAAACAACATCCTAGCTGAATACCTCACCTTGGTCATACAAAAAAAGCATGAGTGGACCCTTACTGGATAGAGAATAAAAGTCCCATTTTGCAAAGGATGGCATGGATGTGTCATTTCCAAATTAAACAATGTGCTCATAATTCTGTGACAGTTTTTGCAAAAGGCTTGCTGAATGTAGAGTTTCTTTGTAAAATGTTATAGGTCTATGAAAAATACACATGTACTGTAGTGGGACAACCCATTTGTAAAAATACTATTTTTGGGGGGGGAGGGGGGAGGGAAGAAGAGCTGTATTATTTTGGATTTAACATAGGTAAGTGCTGTAGAATCTGGCCGAATCTTGCTTTTGGATTTGGCACTGAAACCTGAAAATCAATCCCCTACCCACAAGTGATCTATCTCCTCCACTATTCCATCCATAGGCCCTCCCCAGGCCTTCCTTAGGAAGCCCTGGTGGTCTAGTGGCCTCATTGAAAGCAGGAATGAACACTACTCATGCCTGCCCCTTGCAACTGACTGTCACAAGCTGTGTTGTTGCTGATGTTAGTGTTTTCTGCTGTCACTACAGAGGTGCTTCGCAACTTATTAGTTACAAAGCAAGTGGTTATGCCCAAACACAGATCTGTGTTGGGTCCATCTGTTCAATTGTGCTGCTGTGTTTATCCTCTGGTGGATGTTGTTTTGTGGAATTTGTAAGGCCTCCTTGTCTTTGTATGGTTATCAACTTTTATACTTTTTTTAAATTAAAGATTTATTGATACTTTGCCTCTTTTTCCCTTGTTTTGTGGAAAACTCTTGATCCATCCTTACTCTGTTTGCTTTGGCTTTTGGTGTAGGTCTTCTGTCTCCTTTTGTTCTGTGAGCAAATAAAGCCTGCAATGAACCATCAAGTCTGCCTAGTTGAGTTTTATCCATCTTAGATTTTGAACAGTTTCCATATGTCACCCCCTCCCCCATTTTCCATCCATGGTATTTTAATAACTTTCCCTACTGTTGCTCCCCCATACCTGTCCCAAATATACACAAAATCTGTTATGCTAATCCTTTCTAACATTTCTTATAATATGGCCATTTCAGGTTCTGCTATCTTCGGCTTTGCTTATTACAAGGCCAGTACTTAAGCCAACATACAGCTCCTCTTTATTACCAAGTTTTTAATAATCTCCCCAGTCACCGAGGCTGATGGTGCTTTTTTTTTCTTTTTTTTTTAGGAAAAAAAAATATTTGGCAGCCTTATGCTATTTGAAGTTTGAATTTTAACTATGATCTCTCTGTGTAGGCCACTTAACCTTCTTAGAAGCTCAATATAATCCCATTACTGCTGCTTATGGCTGTTAAATATTGTACCATGCATGTTATCCAGGTGCCACCTTTTGAAAAACAAAGAGTCATAACAGTGCTGTTTGGGCTCAACCACAGTTCTGTGCAGGTTAATTTAGTGTTTATCTTTCTCTCACTCTTTTGACAAGACCTCTATTCTTTTCCATTATCTCTTTTCCCCTCCACTTGTGTCATCACAATTAGTTATTACGCTGGCCCAAAACTTTGCAATTCACTCCCTCCTTGCCTCTGACTTGAACTCTCTTATGCTAAGTTTAATCAGCATACCTCTGTAGCCTTGTATCCCCTGCTAACCCCTGCCTCCTTTTCTCTCCCCTGGCAGCTGATTTGCTTTATGTGAACTGCTTAGAAGCCAGCCCTTGGTGTATGCAATATGTTAAGCAAATATAAATAAATAAGTATTTCACATCTTTTGGAATGTAAGTTCAAGTCCAGTATTGATGAAAATGTGCCTTTTGAGTTTAATTTTTTAGTACAGAGTTAACTGTGATCAAATCAGGAATCTATCCTTATTAAATGTAACGCATTGCCAGAGGATGTGGTAAGAGTGGATAGCGTAGCTGGTTTTAAGAAAGGTTTGGACAAGTTCCTGGAGGAAAAGTCCATAGTCTGTTATTGAGAAAGACATGGGAGAAGCCACTGCTTACCTTGTATTGGTAGCATGGAATATTGCTACACCTTGGGTTTTGGCTAGGTACTAGTGACCTGGATTGTCCACCGTGAGAATTGGCTACTGGGCTTGATGGACCATGGGTCTGACCCAGTAAGGCTATTCTTATGTAACACACCACTGTAATGATCTTACAAAAATATGGATTCTCTCCACTTACCATATACACTGATGCATATGAGAGTTTAGCAACTAAGTATTCCATGAGAGCCTGCAGGAGGGATGGAGGATCACTGAAGTCCCAGGCCACAGTTGGTTTGGATAGATGGGCAGGTCTGGGTATAATGGCTGTGATTGCCATGTGGTTGGACATACTGGCACCTGGTGCTGTATAGTCTTCTAAAAGTGCCCGTTATAGCACCTAAATTGGGGTTCTGAGTTACAGAATTACCTCCTATGAGTCAGTAGTTATATAATCCCCAACAAAAGTCAAAAAAGTCAAAATTAAATATTTGACTTGAGGTATGTTCCAGAACATTAATCATGTAGGTTTTTCAATATTTATAACTTTTATAGTTAAGAGTTACTACTTACCCTTTCAAGAAAGGTGAGATTTGGATTGCTAGCCTCACATGTGTTCTTACTCTTTTTTTTTAAACTTTCATGTTTTATTGAATTTGAATTAACATACAATTATTACAACTTGGATAGGAAAAATGAAAAGTAACCAGTTATAATTAACTCTCAAAAATTAATAAGACATAAGAAAAGAAATTCTATCCTTCTTAGACCTCAACAATCTGTGGAGGGAGTGGTCACATAGAAGGGACTAACTTTATTTAGAAGTAACATAAAATAATATAATACTAAAGGCTTAGCGGTGGGCTACTATCAACTATACTTCCAATTATCCTCTGGAGATCTTCTTTAAGTCCAGAAAAGACCGCAAATGGTCTGGAAAAAAAAAAAGGATATTTATTCCCTGCATATTTAATGAAGCATTTGCAGGGGTACATCAATTGAAAAGTCGCTCCAATATCTTTAGTTTCTTGCCTCATTACAAAAAAAAGTTTCCTTCTTTCCTGAGTTTCTTTGTTCACATCAGGGAATATCCATATTCATTGCCCAAAAAAGAAAATTTGTGATTTTCGGAAGTATAATTTTAAGGCAGAGTTCAAATCTTGCTGAAAAATAAAGGAGATAAGCAGAGTGGCCCTGTCTTTAATTGTAGATATTGTTGATTCCAGAATTTTTGATATATTGCCCAAGTCCATCATATGTTGTTGTATTTGATTCTCAGTTCCTGGTTTGCCCCCTGACTTTTTAGAATCAGACAAATAATAAATTTTATTTAAGGGAGGTATAGCCTCAGGAGCATAGCCAAGATTTTGTATTAAGTACTTTCTAAATAGTTCCACTGGTGAAATTTCTGGTGACCTTGGGATATTTAACAGTCTAAGATTAAGCCTTTTGTTGAAATTTTCTATTTGCTCTATTTTTCTATGCACCAATAGTTTATCCTTGACCAAAGCATCTACTGTTGATTTTAAAGTATTTATGTCTTCATTCAGTCCAGTGAATTTAATCTCATTATCCAACTTAGATTTTTCAACAATCTTAGATAGAGTATCTACTTTCCTTATCAAGTCCGTTGTTTCTTGGGCAGACTTTTGAACTGTTCCGTCCATTTTATGGAGCATTTTCCAGACGTTCATCAGAGTTACCTTCGTTTGGTTTGTAGCAGAACCTGCCATGCCAAGTGATCTCGCCTTCTCTGTGAGTTCTATGTCTACTCGACCTCCCTCAGCAAAGGCCTCCCCGTAGCCACCTCGGCATCGGGCTCACTTTGCAAGTTGGGTATCACACTCGCAGGATACGGAAGAACATTCGGATCCGGAGGCGACAGAGAAACTTCCGGCTCCAGTGCGGCCGCCATATCCCCAGGCACCAACGCTAGCAAGCCTCGCTCTCCAGAAATCATAGTAGTCCTGGTGGTGAAGTCCAGTGTCAACTGGCGCAATGGCGTCGAAGCATCCGCCGGTGAGGGTCCCGACTGGACCGCACCTTTGCACTTAGTGTGAGGCATCGTTGGAGGATATCGCTGCAAAGAGGAAAGTACTCCGGACTAACACTCATCACTCGCTGCCATCTTGGCCACACACCCCGCTGTCTTTCAGATGTGTTCTTATTCTAATGCTTTTCATAGTTTATATTTCTCCTGGAGTAGGCTTTATTTTTTTAAGCTGCTGCAACTAATCTGTTTAAGGGTGATTAAAGCATTTGTGTGTGAAATGGTGCATTGTCTCAAGCTGGAATCACACCCTGTGTGACTTGTCTCCTAGCACCCCTTGCTCCGCCCACAGCACCATGGCCACTATTGGGAGACAGTGATGGGGAGCTTTTTTGTTCTTTTGCTCCTTTGTGCCCCTTTGGACACTGAGCAGCCAAACTGCTGGCACTCGTAAAAGCCCTTGGGATGACTCTGCATAGATGGCAGGAAAAACAACAAAGAGTGGGGGTGTCCAAATCAATGACCAGAGATCAGAAGAGCAGTAAGCACCAGTTTTATTCAACTTGAGTAATACCAAGCTTCAGAGTTAGACGCAACACAGTTTGTGTTTCTGCTAAGTAGCCTTCATCAGGTGTCCTTGACCAGTCAATAGAAACTTTTGTGAATCAGTACCATCACAGGTGACTTTTTTTGATCATAAGCCCAGAGTACACTGGGGAAACTATGCATACTCTGGTTTATGATCAAAAGCTGCCAGTGGTTGTATTGATTCACATAGGTTTCTTGTAGTTTCTATTGATTGGTCAAGGGCCCCTGATGAAGACTGCATAGCTGAAAAATGGACGGTCCAGCTCTGAAGTTTAGTACCACTCAAGTTGAATAAAACTGGTGCTTACTGTTCTCCTAAACCAGGGATAGAGCACTCAGGTCCTCGAGAGCCGTATTCCAGTCGGATTTTCAGGATTTCCCCAATGAATATGCATTGAAAGCAGTGCATGCAAATAGATCTTATGTATATTCATTGGGAAAATCCTGAAAACCAGACTGGAATACGGCTCTCGAGGACTGGAGTTTCCTACCCCTGTCCTAAACTCTGGTTATTGACTTGGTCACTCCTGTTCTATATTGTTTTTCTTGTGATTTTTCAGTGGAAGTGTGTTGGTTCTCTTCTCTTTTTCCTACCACTTATTACAGGTAATACATTATATAGAAAAATAAATTAAATAATACTTTTTTTTATTGGACTAAATGCATTTTTTTTGTCTTTCAAAGGTAACCCATCAGATTAAATATGTTGGCAAATATCAGAATTTATAAGGAAAACACTAAAGCAGGGGTCCCCAAAGTCTCTCCTTGAGGGCCGAATCCAGTCGGGTTTTCAGGATTTCCCCAATGAATATGCATGAGATCTATGTGCATGCACTGCTTTCAATGCATATTCATTGGGGAAATCCTGAAAACCTGACTGGATTTGGCCCTCAAGGAGGGACTTTGGGGACCCCTGCACAAAAGCATTATAGTGGTACTGGTGATTCTATGCATAACTTTGACTTTCATCTGCAAAATGGCTAGAGTTATGCACATAACCAATGAGTGTGTTAAGTAGACTGTAGCCAGTCTAAGGGGTCCTTTTACTAAGGCGCGCTAGTGCATCTTAGCGCACGCTAAATGCTAATGCGTCCATAGGATATAATGGATGCGTTAGCATTTAGCGTGCGTTAATATTTAGCGCACTAGCACACCTTAGTAAAAAGACTTCTAAGTGTGACTCTTATCTTTCACACAGTATTTTTATTTTATAATGTTTATAGACCACATATCTGATTAAAACCATTCCATGCAGTTTATTTGAATTAAGATACATAAAGTACTTCTTAAAAACCAATGATAAAATTCTAAAACTCATTAGGCAAGAGAATAGCACAAATTTTGTAATCTATCACAAAGCTGCTGAAATGTTTAAAGCATTCTTCTTTTAACATGGCTAATTTTTTCTCCAGTTACAGTATTTTTCCCTTCAGTCTGTTAGACCGTCTAACTTAAAAGATCTATGAGAGACCTTCTAGGTTTATATATTGGTTGTAGGATTGGATGTTAGAAATCCAGATTTTGTCTTATGGTTCATTAGCTACTTTTGAAGATTTGTGTGGACAGATGGATTTTAATTTTGTTTTTGACTGGAGGTTCTATCTCACCACAGGGGTAACGTCACTTTTCCATAGTAGTATAACAGTCACCATTGAATGTAACATATGCACGGCAGGTTTTATACTGCAGAAAATGTAGTGGTTTCTGTCAGCCAAATTTCATTCTTGTGTATATACTTACCGTATTTTCACGCATATAACGCGCGCGTTATACGCGTTTTTACCTACCGCGCATACCCCTCGCGCGTTATATGCGTGAGCGCGGTATACGAAAGTTTTCAAACATAGTTCCCACCCCGCCCGACGCCCGATTCACCCCCCCAGCAGGACCACTCGCACCCCCACCCCGAACGACCACTCGCACGCGCTCCCACCCGCACCCGCATCCACGATCGGAGCAAGAGGGAGCCCAAGCCCTCTTGCCCGGCCGACTCCCCGACGTCCGATACATCCCCCCCCCCGGCAGGACCACTCGCACCCCCACCCCGAAGGACCGCCGACTTCCCGACAATATCGGGCCAGAAGGGAGCCCAAACCCTCCTGGCCACGGCGACCCCCTAACCCCACCCCGCACTACATTACGGGCAGGAGGGATCCCAGGCCCTCCTGCCCTCGACGCAAACCCCCCTCCCCCCCAACGACCGTCCCCCCCCCCAAGAACCTCCGACCGCCCCCCCAGCCGACCCGCGACCCCCCTGGCCGACCCCCACGACCCCCCCACCCCCCTTCCCCGTACCTTTGGAAGTTGGCCGGACAGACGGGAGCCAAACCCGCCTGTCCGGCAGGCAGCCAACGAAGGAATGAGGCCGGATTGGCCCATCCGTCCTAAAGCTCCGCCTACTGGTGGGGCCTAAGGCGCGTGGGCCAATCAGAATAGGCCCTGGAGCCTTAGGTCCCACCTGGGGGCGCGGCCTGAGGCACATGGGCCCAACCCGACCATGTGCCTCAGGCCGCGCCCCCAGGTGGGACCTAAGGCTCCAGGGCCTATTCTGATTGGCCCACGCGCCTTAGGCCCCACCAGTAGGCGGAGCTTTAGGACGGATGGGCCAATCCGGCCTCATTCCTTCGTTGGCTGCCTGCCGGACAGGCGGGTTTGGCTCCCGTCTGTCCGGCCAACTACCAAAGGTACGGGGAAGGGGGGTGGGGGGGTCGTGGGGGTCGCCAGGGGGGTCGCGGGTCGGCTGGGGGAGCGGTCGGAGGTTCTTGGGGGGGGCGGTCGTTGGGGGGGAAGGGGGTTTGCGTCGAGGGCAGGAGGGCCTGGGATCCCTCCTGCCCGTAATGTAGTGCGGGGTGGGGTTAGGGGGTCGCCGTGGCCAGGAGGGTTTGGGCTCCCTTCTGGCCCAACTACCAAAGGTACGGGGAAGGGGGGTGGGGGGGTCGTGGGGGTCGCCAGGGGGGGTCGCGGGTCGGCTGGGGGGGCGGTCGGAGGTTCTTGGGGGGGGGGGCGGTCGTTGGGGGGAGGGGGGTTTGCGTCGAGGGCAGGAGGGCCTGGGATCCCTCCTGCCCGTAATGTAGTGCGGGGTGGGGTTAGGGGGTCGCCGTGGCCAGGAGGATTTGGGCTCCCTCCTGGCCCGATATTGTTGGGGAGTCGGCGGTCCTTCGGGGGGAGGGATGTATCGGACGTCGGGGGGGGCATCAGGCTTTCAGGATGGGGACAGACCTTCAAGGGGGGACAGTGCACGGAAGTCAGGGGGGGGTGAACGGAGAGTCGGGACAGCGCACGGAGAGGCGGGGCAGTGCACGGAAGTCAGGGGGGGGGGTGAACGGAGAGTCGGGACAGCGCACGGAAAGTCGGGGCAGTGCACGGAAGTCAGGGGGGGGTGAACGGAGAGTCGGGACAGCGCACGGAAATTCAGGGCAGTGCACGGAAGTCAGGGGGGGGTGAACGGAGAGTCGGGACAGCGCACGGAAAGTCGGGGCAGTGCACGGAAGTCAGGGGGGGGTGAACGGAGAGTCGGGACAGCGCACGGAGAGGCGGGGCAATGCACGGAAGTCAGGGGGGTGAACGGAGAGTCGGGCAGCATGCGCGGTATAATCGTGAGCGCGTTATACCAAAGTTTTTGTGCTTATCATCGTGATTTCTGCGCGCTATACACGTGTGCGCGTTTTATACGGGTGCGTGTTATTTGCGTGAAAATACGGTAGTTATCCCAGGACAAGCAGGCAGCATATTCTTAACACATGGGTGACTTCACCGACGGAGCCCTCGGTACGGACCTTTTTAACTAGAAGTTTCTAGTTGGCCGCACCGCGCGTGCGCGAGTGCCTTCCCGCCCGACGGAGGAGTGCGTGGTCCCCAGTTTCTTCGTTTCCGCGGAGCGAAGAAGACGCGTGTGTTTTTTCAACGGCCGTTGAAACCACTTTTTTGCCTTCCCGCTCGCGCTTTTTTCCTTATTTTTTCTTTCTTTACCTTCGGGTTTATTTTTTCTTTGATTTGCAAAAAAAAAAAACAAAAAACTTTGCTTTTTCCCTTTTTTCTTTCGTTTTGCCCCGGCGGGGCCTGTTGCCAGTATACAGGCCTCGGGCTTCGATTTTGCGGAGGCTATCTTCCCCTTCATGCCCCCGCAGGTCGGTTTTAAGAAGTGCCAGCGGTGTGCACGCCCGATCTCCTTAACTGACCCACACAATTGGTGTTTGCAGTGTCTGGGTCCGGAGCATCGGGCGGATTCCTGCACCCGCTGTGCCACTCTTAAAAAGAGAACTCTTAAAAACCGAAGAATCCAACAAACTCTTCTCTTCGGTACCGAGTCGGCGATGGACTCCTCACCTTCAACGGCGGTACCTCAAAAATCGGCACCGTCGACCTCGACACCGACCGACCCCGCATCGGCGCCGCTGGCGCCAGGTAAGCCGGCTAAGAAGCCTTCCTCTTCCCTCGAGCGCCCTCCAGCTACGGTGGCGACACCGTCCTTACCGGCATCGCACCGGTCCCGCAAACGCTCCGCCCCGATCTCGGTGAGCGCCTCATCATCGGCCTCCTCATCGCCGGGGCGTGGAGCGGCATCTAAGGAACCGAAGAAAAAGAAAGCGGTTCCGATGCCACCCCTCGATGACCGTATCTCGGCCATCTTAAAGGCTCAACTCCAGGAGCAGTTGAAGAAACAACTCGAACAACTGTTGCCCACTATCCTGGCACCGCTCCTTCCGGTACCAGACCGGCCCGAGCCCCGTACCGAGCCCCCGGTGTCCACCCCTTCGGTACCGGTGAACACCTCCATGCCGATCCTTTCGGCCCAACAACTTCATGGCGATCCAGTGGTTCATTCTCAGGCCACATTGGATCCTCCTCGGCACCAGGCGGTACGGCACTCTTCTCGGGACCGAGATAGACGCCGGTCGTCCTCCCCTGGTACCGTTTCGGTGCGCTCTGGAAAGTCTTTGTCCAAGACTCGCCATACCGCGCCCTCCACCCCGGTGTCTCGACATGCACCAGAGGTCAGGGACCCTGACTTATGGGAGGACACTCCTCTCGGTACCGAGGAGGATCCCTCCTCATCTGATGAGGAACCATCGGCACCCGATGCCACCTCCAAACCAGAGCAGTCCTCTTTTTCTAAATTTCTGAGAGAAATGTCTGCTGCCCTGTCACTTCCTCTAGAATCTGACTCAAAAAAGTCTCAGGCCTTTCTAGAGGCCTTAGACTTTGAGCAACCTCCTAAGGAGTTCCTCAAGCTTCCCGTGCATGACATCCTACGGGAAACGTTCTATAAAAACTTGGAAAATCCCCTCACGGTACCGGGAGCCCCCCGTAAACTGGACAACCTTTACCGTGTCATTCCTATTCCTGGATTCGACAAATCTCAATTGCCCCATGAGTCCCTTCTGGTGGAATCCACCTTAAAAAAGACTCAGGGCTCCAGTGTCTATGCCTCTACCCCTCCTGGCAGAGAAGGTAAGACCATGGACAAGTTTGGCAAGAGGCTTTACCAGAATGCCATGCTTGCCAACAGGGCAAACAACTATTCCTTCCATTTTTCTTTCTATCTGAAACATTTGGTCCAACAACTGTCTGCCCTCCAGAAGTACCTTCCTGAGCGCAAGGTCCCGTTATTCCAACAACACATCTCTGGTCTTCTCCAGATGCGAAAATATATGGTCCGCTCAATATACGACTCCTTCGAGCTCACCTCTCGGGCCTCTGCCATGGCCGTAGCCATGCGTCGATTAGCCTGGCTCAGAGTCTCCGACCTGGACATCAACCACCAGGATCGTTTGGCCAACGCCCCCTGTCTCGGGGATGAACTCTTTGGAGAGTCACTGGATTCCACCACCCAGAAACTCTCGGCCCATGAGACCAGGTGGGACACCCTAATCAAGCCGAAAAAGAAGGCTCCGCCTACTCGACCCTATCGGCCTCAATCATCTTACCAGCGGAGGTTCTCAGCCAGACCACTCAATCCGCCTCCTCAACAATCTCGGCGACCCCGTCAACAGCAGCACCATGCCTAGGCTCGATCTCAGGCCACTCAACCCTCTAAGCCTTCTCAGCCTGCTAAACAATCTCAGCCCTTTTGACTCTTCTCTCCAGGGCATAGCCAGTCATCCACCCTCGCTGCCTCTTCCACAGCCTATAGGGGGTCGTCTCACCATTTTCTCAAGCCGTTGGGAAGTCATCACGTCAGACCAGTGGGTCCTCAACATCATCCGCCACGGCTACTCTCTCAACTTCCAGACTCTTCCACCGGACAACCTTCCCGTAGAGTCTGCTTCTCACTCCTCTCAAACCCCCCTCCTCCTGAGGGAGGTTCAATCCCTCCTCCTTCTCAATGCCATCGAAGAAGTACCTCCAGATCAAAGGGGTCAGGGATTCTACTTCCGCTACTTCCTTGTACCCAAAAAGACGGGAGACCTCCGTCCCATTCTCGATCTCAGGGACCTCAACAAGTGTCTGGTCAAGGAAAAGTTCAGGATGCTCTCCCTTGCCACACTTTACCCTCTTCTTTCTCAACACGACTGGCTATGTTCCCTGGACCTCAAAGAGGCCTACACTCACATCTCCATCCATCAGAACTCTCGCCGCTACCTGCGGTTCCAGGTACTACACCACCACTACCAGTACAAAGTACTACCATTTGGCCTCGCTTCCTCCCCCAGAGTCTTCACCAAATGCCTGATAGTGGTGGCGGCCTTCCTCAGGTCTCACAACCTCCAGGTGTTCCCCTACTTGGACGATTGGTTGGTGAAAGCACCTTCATCTCAACTCGTGCTACAAGCTACTCATCACACCATCTCTCTCCTCCACCTCCTGGGGTTCGAGATCAACTACCCCAAGTCGCATCTGCTTCCCACCCAGCGACTTCAATTCATCGGAGCAGTCCTGGACACCACGCTGATGAGGGCCTTTCTCCCCTCAGATCGCAAGCAGACCCTGCTCCATCTCTGCCGTCAGGTACTCATGCATCCCTCCATTCCTGCCCGACAGATGATGGTCCTCCTGGGTCACATGGCCTCGACGGTGCATGTCCTTCCTCTGGCGCGACTCCACCTCAGGACACCTCAATGGACTCTCGCCAACCAATGGTCACAGACTACAGATCTTCTTTCTCATCCCATCTCTGTGACATCATCTCTTCAGCAATCTCTCCAATGGTGGTTGAACTCCTCAAATCTTTCCAGGGGTCTACTCTTTCATCTGCCCCCTCACTCTATGATCATCACCACCGATGCGTCCCCCTACGCATGGGGAGCTCACCTAGGCGACCTACGCACCCAGGGACTTTGGACCCCACAGGAGCGTCGTCATCACATAAATTTCCTGGAACTCAGAGCCATGTTCTACGCCCTCAAGGCTTTCCAACATCTTCTCTGCCCTCAAGTCCTCCTCCTGTGCACAGACAATCAAGTCGCCATGTACTACATAAACAAGCAGGGCGGCACCGGATCTCGCCCCCTTTGTTTGGAGGCTCTGCGCATCTGGACCTGGGCCACGGACCGCAATCTCTTCCTCAGGGCGGTCTATATCCAGGGCGAACAGAACTCTCTGGCCGACAATCTCAGCCGCATCCTTCAACCTCACGAGTGGACGTTGGACCCTCCGACTCTGCTCTCCATCTTTGCTCGATGGGGCACTCCGCAGGTGGACCTCTTTGCAGCACCTCACAACCATCAGCTGCCCCAATTCTGTTCCAGACTCTTTTCTCCTCACCGTCTGGCACCGGATGCATTTCTGCTCGACTGGAGGGATCGGTTCCTCTATGCCTTCCCTCCACTTCCTCTGATGTTGCGGACCTTGTCCAAACTCCGCAAGGACAACGCCACCATGATTCTAATCGCCCCTCGGTGGCCTCGTCAACACTGGTTCTCCCTCCTGCTCCAACTCAGCTCCAGGGAGCCCATTCCTCTTCCTGTGTTTCCTACTCTACTTACACAGCAGCATCAGTCTCTACTGCATCCCAATCTGTCTTCCCTCCACCTGACAGCTTGGTTTCTCTCGGGCTGACCTCTCCGGAGAATCTATCTCAACCGGTCCGCCTCATCTTGGACGCCTCCAGGAAACCGGCCACTCTCCAATGTTACCATCAGAAGTGGACCAGATTCTCCTCGTGGTGTCTCCGGCATCATCAAGAACCCACCTCTTTGGCGGTGGAAACTGTCTTGGAATATTTGCTCTCGCTGTCCAACGCTGGCCTCAAAACCACCTCCATCAGAGTCCACCTCAGTGCCATCACTGCGTTTCACGAGCCTATTCTCGGAAAACCCCTCACGGCTCATCCTCTGGTTTCCAGATTTATGAGAGGGCTCTTCAACATCAAACCGCCTCTCAAGCCTCCCCCTGTCGTCTGGGACCTGAATGTGGTTCTCTCAGCTCTCATGAAACCTCCGTTTGAGCCTCTTGCCACAACTTCACTCAGGCTTCTTACCTGGAAGGTGCTTTTCCTAATTGCCATCACCTCTGCCAGGAGGGTTAGCGAACTGCATGCACTGGTTGCCGACCCACCTTTCACTGTTTTCCACCATGACAAGGTTGTTCTGCGTACCCACCCTAAATTCCTTCCCAAGGTGGTCTCAGCTTTTCACCTCAACCAGTCCATTGTGCTACCCGTCTTCTTCCCTAAGCCTCACTCGCATCCTGGGGAACAGGCGTTGCACACGCTGGATTGTAAGCGTGCCCTTGCTTACTATCTTGATCGTACCAGAGCTCACCGGACAGCCCCTCAGCTCTTTTTGTCTTTCGACCCCAACCGTTTGGGTCATCCTGTCTCCAAACGGACACTTTCCAATTGGCTTGCTGCCTGTATTGCTTTCTGCTACGCTCGGGCCGGTCTCTCACTGGAAGGAACTGTCACGGCCCACAGAGTCCGAGCTATGGCTGCTTCTGTAGCTTTCCTCCGCTCCACGCCCATCGAGGAAATCTGCAAGGCGGCCACTTGGTCCTCAGTTCACACGTTCACTACTCACTACTGTCTGGATGCGTTCTCCAGACGGGATGGACACTTCGGCCAATCTGTGTTCCAAAATTTATTTTCCTAATGGCCAACCATCCCACCTCCCTCTTTGTTAGCTTGGAGGTCACCCATGTGTTAAGAATATGCTGCCTGCTTGTCCTGGGATAAAGCACAGTTACTTACCGTAACAGGTGTTATCCAGGGACAGCAGGCAGATATTCTTACGTCCCACCCACCTCCCCGGGTTGGCTTCTTAGCTGGCTTATCCTAACTGGGGACCACGCACTCCTCCGTCGGGCGGGAAGGCACTCGCGCACGCGCGGTGCGGCCAACTAGAAACTTCTAGTTAAAAAGGTCCGTACCGAGGGCTCCGTCGGTGACGTCACCCATGTGTTAAGAATATCTGCCTGCTGTCCCTGGATAACACCTGTTACGGTAAGTAACTGTGCTAAATGTACAGTAGTAATTTTCCTTTTGTCTAGGAAATCTATGCATTTCTATAGTATGCTTCTTAAGTAACTTAATTTTTATGAGAACTGTAATAATGGACTTTATAAGGGGAAAGAAGGAACATTGCTTTTCACTTTTCCTTGATCATGCTAAGAAATGCAAGGTCATGCATTTGGGCTGCAAAAACCCAAAGGAACAGTACAGTTTAAGGGGTGAAGAACTTATGTGCACGACAGAAGAGAGGTGTGATTATATATGTGATGATCTTTAGGTGGTCCAGCAGGTTGAAAAGGTAACAGTGAAAGCTAGAAGGATGCTAGGGTTCATAGGAAGAGGTATGGCCAGTAGGAAAAAGGAGGTATTGATGCCCCTGTATAAGACTCTGGTGAGATCTCATTTAGGATATTGTGTACAGTTCTGGAGATTGCACTTTCAAAAAGATATAAACAGGATGAAGTTGGTCCATAGGAAGGCAACTAAAATGACTGGTGTTCTACATCTCAATATGTATACTTTGGAGCAAAGGCAGGAGAGGGGAGATATGATAGAGACTTTTAAATACCTACGTGGCACATATTCGCATGAGTCGAGTCTTATTTGAAAGGACGCTCTGGAACGAGAGGGCATAGGATGAAGTTAAGAGGTGAAAGGCTCAGGAGTAATCTAAGGAAATACTTTTGTACAGAAAGGGTGGTAGATGCATGGAACAGTCTCCCGAAAGAGGTGGTGGAGACTGACTGTGTCTGAATTCAATAAAGCGTGGGATAGGCACGTGAGGTCTCTTAGAAAGAGGAAGAGATAAAAGCCAAAATGGCTCATCCAGAATAGCCATTATCTGCCATCATGTTTCTATGTTTCTATCAGCTTGAAAAAAAGAGAGAGTCTTATGTGGAAACATGCTGAAAAGGGAATATTTTGAGACCCTTCTGATCTATGTATAATTTTCTGGCACCCTCTCCCTCCCCCAAAGAAAAAGAACAAATGACTAATAAACTACTAGATATGCTTTAGGTTTTCCTAGTTGGTGTCTTTGGTGGAGGGTGGGGGGAACTAAATAAAGACAGTTGCTTGAAAATATCAGTGAGGAAATGCACCTAAGCAGAGGCTCATAATTTTTTTCTCTGTGGCAGTGGTCTTCACTAATTTTTTAGCTGGGGCCACTTTGGATCTAAGTGAGCTGAAGGAAAGCCGCCAAATATTTTCCCATGCGCAGGTTGCAACACTGCTGAACAGCGTGTCAGTGATAGCCATCCTTGCTAGTCTGCATCTCTCTCAAAAGCTCACCTTTACCTATACAATATTAAGACAGTTTTAAAGTGAATTTGCCTAGAAAACAAACAAAAAATTTGTTTTCATACTTTTGGTTATCACTGAATTTCTGCACTACTGAAGAGGTAAAAAGAGAAATGTGTGAGCATTGGAACCCATTACATCTTGCTTAGTAGAGGAGAATCCAAACCACCAATATGATGATTTTGCCTGTTTATTTGCTACCAAATGAGTATGTTGCCAGTATTTCCAAGGGTCCTTTTATAAAAAGTTGAATGGGATTCTTACAAAATTTATTTGGCTTGTTAAATCTGCTAGAATTGCCTTAGTATCTCTGCAAAAACCACAATCGGCGGGTGGGGTAAATTTTCCAAATTTCTATAGATTTTTGTTAAAATTGTCAGGATTAAGTAAAATTATTTCCCTTATGTTTATCAGTTTATGAGGTAGGGAGGGGGGTATTTTATTATTACATATATCATTCAATAATGGAGTATATGGTTGAGAGGGATGGGAGAGGGATAGGGATAAGAATCTATGTAATATACCAATGATCGTGTATAAGTGATGTATTTATTGTTACTGTGAATGAAAATATTAACACTTAATGTAATTTGTGAAAATGAATAAAGAATTATAAAAAAAAAACCAAAACAAATTTCTATAGATACCATCAAGCTTCATAATGCTAATTTTAAAATGGCAACTTATGTCCCCCATTACGGTTAAGCCATATTTTGAGTATAAAATTACCCCGTATTTAGAAAGACAATAGTATTCTTTTTGTCACCTGGAAAACCTTAAAATTTATTGATAATTTAACATCTATACCAGTACAACAATCCACGTGTCAGTCCTTATGGTTGAACTCCAAGATTCAAATTGGTGAGTCAAAGATCCTTTGGATGATGTGTTATCAAATGGGAAAATGCTTGATTTTTCACAACTGCAACATTCATTCGGTATTACAAAGTCTCAAGCATATAAATGATTGCAGTTGGAGCAAGCCATTCAGAAGGTGTTCCCTGATTGGCGAAATTTAAATAATCAGTATTCCAGACAGATTTGTCAGGGCATCAGGCCGCCAAGTGGTATAAATTAATATTTGACTATTTGAATAAAAACCCCAAAAACTAGCTTGAAAGATATTTGGAGCATTGAGATAAAACAGCAGATTTCTGTAACTCAATGGCCACAGATTTGGACTTGGAGGATGAGATGTACAGCATCAGCATCTATGAGACAAACATGTTTTTTGGGTTTTTTTTTGTTACATAGAGTTTTTTGGACCCCTGTTAGATTGCAAAAGTTAGATATTTTAAAGTCTAATAGATGCTGGCATTGTCATCTTGATGTTGGGACACTGGATCATTTGTTTTTTCATTGTCCTTTGATACTCAACTTTTGGAGATCTATATGGGGACAAATCAATTTGATTTTAGAATCTTCAATTTCGCTATCTTATGAGGTTGTTATTTGTGGTACATTGTTGTCACCGAAACCTCCTTTGGATAAATATAAAAGTAGATTATTTGCTATTATGACCGGGAGAGCCATGCAACTGTTGACCAAAAATTGGAAAAATTGGGTTCGGCTTAATTTCTCCTTTTGGTGGGATTCTCTATGTTTATATTACAAATACGAGAAAATGAATTCAGAAATGTCGTGTAATGATAAGTTATTCAAATTACTTTGGAGTCCATTGACAAGTTTTGTTAATGATGATTAGCTGGATTAGTCCCTTTGATTTATTTTATTTTTTTTAATTTTCACATCCATGGTGGGTGGGTGGGAGGGTGGAGGGATAGCAGATTGTGATCAAAATGTTCAATATGATTTTTATTACTTGTCTGAAGTAATGCATTTGGTTTTTTGTTCTGGTATTGGGGTGGGAGGGGGGAAATGTCTTGAAGTATTTTGATGACTGATTCAAGTTATTTAATATGTATATGTATATTTAATGCACTATTTTTGAATAAAAAATCAATAAAGATTAAAAAAAAGAGAAGAGAAACAGATTTCCTCATCTTCTAAGCAAATTATAAATATATGAGATGTATGTTTTCCAAAGCTGCTTTCCCTATCAATTCTTGCTGTCTCTATCAGTTGCCCAGGCCTCATGTACCTCCCTCACCCAGTCTCCAAATTCATGCTCTTTCTCTCAGTCCCCAGCATTCCATTCCCACTTGCATTCCCTTCCTTTCCTTATTTGCTCACTTGCTCAGTTCGGCATCTCTTCGAGTATATAGCTGCTGTGCTGCAAGGAAGAGACCTCATGAGTGAGCTGAGGGTATTCCTCACCTCTCTTGAAAAATCTCCGGGAATGCTACTGTGGATCCATGTCCAGACTAACCTTCAGCTCACTACAGGCTCTCTTTCTTGCTGTATAATCATGACAGTGGCAACAACCTGCAGAAAGAGAGATTAATGTTATTAGTTATAGGCCAGCAACAATATATAAGGGAAAAATACAAATCATAAGGCAGGCCTGCATAACTATGATGATCATTGACATTTTCATAATAATGCAGACCAAATGATTTACCTCCACCAGATTCCAGATATGCCAAGGGCAGGCTATCTGAAAGCATGAAATTTCCACCTCAATAACCCCCCCCCCTTTTACAAAACTGTGGAAGCAGTTTTTAGTGCATGCTGGTGTTCTGAATGCTCTACATTGCTTCCGATGCTCATAGGAACTCTGAGTATTGGGAGCAGCGCAGAGCATTTAGCACGCCGGCCTGTGCTAAAAACTGCTTCTGCGGTTTTGTAAAAGTGTGTGTGTGGGTAGGGTGGGAGTAAGTGAGCCTAAGAAAGTATTCTGGGGTATAAATTTGGCATGCTAGTGGAGGATCTGATGTCTGGCTACATTTATTGATAAGTAATTCCTACACATTACTGTACTAGAAATTATTATTCCTTGGTGTCGGCAGCAAATGAATCCAGAGACTAATGGATTGTACCCATCTACCAGCAGGTGGAGATAGAGTATACTGATTGACCAGGAGGTTTGCCATCCAATAAGCCAGAATTCAAAGTCAGTATTCTATCTCCAACAGGCAGATGGATGGGATTCTTTTGCTGAGCTCCTAGACTGGCCTAGTTCAAGCAAACCAAAAGGTGCTCTGACTGTGTGGTGCCATTTTTAGGGGCTGCACCTGATCCCCTCATTTCCCTTCTCCATCCCCTCATTGTTCCTTAGTGCAGTTTCTTCAGTTTCTCCTTTCCCACATTTTTCATAGGGAGGAGCTTCCTTCCTTTTTTCCCAAGTTGCTGCAGGCTCCTGACCCTGATTCTCCCACCACTGCTAACCCAAAAATGGCCAATACTCACAGGCCACCTAAGACTTTCCCAGTGCATGAAGCAATGAAAGAGCTGATTTCTGTTCAGTGGGGCAACCTGAATTCAGGCTTGTGGGTGGCTAAAGCTATGGCACACCTGTACCCGGTTTCTCAGGATGAGGTAGATAAGCTAAACCTTCCTAAAGTAGACTCTTTAGTGGCTGTGGTGACTAAGGGCTAGATTCACTAAGACAATGGATCCGATCCATGAGGTATACGATCTGTGGCTGGGGGCTGATTTACAAAGCATGAGGGCGATCGTAATCACGCCGCCAACCGACTGCATGGATCACCTGAGAGCAATCCCGACGCATGCACAGACCATCTACTTTACCTGTAGATGGTCTGTGCATGCGTTTGCTGTCCATGGTTTTTATTTTTATTTATTTTTTTACTTTTTTTATTCGCGAGTCCATGGTTTTAACCCGCGGGTTTAAAGCGGGTTAAAATCATGGGCTCACACTGCAGGGAAGGGTGGCAAGCAAGAGAGTCTGGGCAGAGAGCCAGCAAGAGTTGGGGCAGAGAGCCAGCCCAGTCGGTGTTCCTTAAATTATTTAGTGAATCGCTGCCTTCTTACATTTGCATATAATTTCCCTTATTGGCATGCGTGGATTGGATCGGGGGTTGATCGGCACCAAGGTTAGTGAATTGGGTCAGGGAACAATCGGGTCGCAAAGTGGTCGGGACAGGATCAGTGTCCTTAGTGAATCTAGCCCTTAGAAGACGACACTAGCTATAGAAGGGGGGAAAAGCACTGAAGGAAACATAGAAACATAGAAAGATGACGGCAGAAAAGGGCTATAGCCCATCAAGTCTGCCCACTCTACTGTCCAACCCCATTAAGTCAGAGTGCTGCTTGACCCACGTAGAGATCCCACGTGGATGTCCCATTTATTCTTAAGGGAGTGCAGGATAGGAAGGGAGGAAGTGCAGGATAGGAAGCTAGAAGCTTTCTTGAAGTCATCATTTAACGTCTCAGCCCTTTCTTTGCATGCAGCTGTTTGTGGTTCCTATGCTGCAAGTACATGCCTCAGCTGGGTTCAGCAGGTTACAGATGCATTCATGGAATATGGTACGCATCTACTGACCGAGTTTCCACCGATGCATTATATGATCTCAGGTCGTCTGTTAAGTAGATGGCATTGGCAGTGATGGTGAGACTGCTTCCTTTGGTTGCACCATTGGTCTGCGGATTTTGGAGACTAAATCACAGTGCTTGCTTGAAGATAAAGCCAGGCCTTCTGGTAAAGCCTCCCAGGCATGATCTCACTTCTGGGACAAAAAGCTCTATAGGACAGGGAAGTCCTTCTTTCCCACAAAAGGTTAGATTTCAGCAGAAACAGTGCTTTTGACAAGACAAGGCATCCCAGCCTTCCCGTTCTGTTCAATGATGGAGCGCTGGCTTACTTGGCCATAGAAATAGCATGGGATGAACACAGAGGACCTAGAATCAGAAAATAATAATAAATATTGAAGAAATAAGGCCAGTACTAGGCAGACTTGCATGGTCTGTATCTGTATATGGCCGTTTGGTGGAGGATGGCCTGGGGAAGGCTTCAATAGCTGGGAGTGTGTAGATAGACTGGAGTGAGCTTTGATGGAGACTTCAGTAGTTGGAACCTAAGAACAGTACCGGGCAGAGCTTTAGATTCTTGCCCAGAAATAGCTAAGAAGAAAAAAATCAGGTTGGGCAGACTAGATGGATCATTCGGGTCTTTATCTGCCATCATCTACTATGTTACTATGTAGAGAGGAAGGGGCAAATTTTGGTGATTTTGTAGAGATAGAACTACAGGCCTAAGCAGTTTGTTGGATGTGCGTAGAAATGAGAGGTTGGAATGACTTCGAGGTTGCGAACAGAGAAGACTGGAATAATGACAGTATTATTTACTGAGATGGAGAATGGAAAAGGTTTCCTTCAGAGTGCTATGCTCTACATAACACAAAATAGCCACTTTGTTCAGGTGCTACAGTCCAACAACACCTGTCAAGGGACTGAGATTTTGGATTAGTACAACCCCTAGTACTAAGTTCCTGTGCAAAGTTTGTAACCTAATATGAGCTTGGCTCCCTTTTTATGGGCTAGCAAACTATGGCCCCCTTTTATAAAGGTGATTATTGTGGCGGGCCGTGGTGTCAGAGCATTTGCTCTGAGGCAGCAACTATTACGCCTTTATAAAAGGGGAGGTATGTGAAAAATGTTGCAATAAGAAATTTAAGATCTAATCTGACTTCTCATTGCTCCTGACTTATACTTTGATTCAGGCCATAACTGGATTTCTATTGAGGATTATCGAATGGAGGCTGGTGATGAAGATGAGCCTGTAATTTCATCAGAAGAACAAATTGGTTCCCCCCCTGCCCCAAGGGTAAAATTTGAGTTTTGCAATGAAGACTATTATTAAACCTGTCAATGTAACTCTACAGGGTGCCCACAAAAACACTCCTTGATTTTAAATGGTTACAAAATCAAAATTTATTGAAATATGTTTATAAATTAGATGACAGCAAATACAAGTCCCAAAAAGCATGGTTAGCAAGATCTTAAATAATCGCTTGCACTTTCACTCTTATAAGCTACAATTGGTACAGAAGTTACAACCTTCAGACAATGCAACGCGACAAATGACCAGGTGTTCCTCAAGTGGCCCCTGAGATCACCGGATATTGTTTGTGACTTTTTCCTTTGGGGGTATGTGAAAGACAGAGTGTATATACCTCCACTACCTGCAACTATGGATGATCTGTAGGAATGCATCACTGAAGCTATAAACTTGATCACGCTGAATATGCTTCGGAGAGTCTGGTCTGAGTTTGATTATCGCATCGATGTTTGCTGAGTAACAGGTGGGGCGTACATCGAGTATATGTAATCAACAGATACCATATGAAACTTTATGAGTTGATGAAACTGTAGCCTCAAAGGTGAAAGAATAGTCCAATAAATTTTGGTTTTGTAACCATTTAAAATCAAGGAGTGTTTTTGTGGGCACCCTGTATATTCTATTTGGGAAGCTGTGGTTTGATTGGAGATGCTGTTTTTGAGTAGTAATTTGGAAATGGATGGTGTTCTACAAGATTGGAAGGCTTGGGTGGTTACCCAGGAGGATAAGAGCTTTGAATTAGAGAGGAAGTTTAATGATGATCAGTATAACTGTGTAGATTTGAAGACAAAGAGTGTTGCACAGTGGTTAGAGTTGAACTAAGGCCAGTACTGGGCAGAATTGCACGGTCTGTGTCTGTATATGGCCGTTTGGGGGAGGATGGGCTGGAGAGGGCTTCAATGGCTGGGAGGGTGTAGATGGGCTGGAGTAGATTTTAACGGAGATTTCGGCAGTTGGAACCCAAGCACAGAACCGAGTAGAGCTTTGGATTCTTGCCCAGAAATAGCTAAGAAGAAAAAATTAAAAAATTTAAATTGAATCAGGTTGGGCAGACTGGATGGACCATTTGGATCTTTATCTGCCGTCATCTATTATGTTACTATGTTACCCTGAGGTTGTGGGTTTAAACCATGCACTACTCCCTGTGACCCTGGGAAGTCACTTAATCTTCCACTGCCCCAGATACATTAGATCAGTGTTTCTCAACTTGCGGTATGCATACCGTAGGGGGGTACGCAGACCGCCTGTTAGGAGTATGCGGGCTGACTCCCTGCCATCCCCCCACCACCAGCCACTACCACCTGCTCCATTTAATTATCCCCCACCGCTGCTGCAAGTCCAGGAAGGGCCTGACGCTTGCAGCGATTGCATGCTGCCAGCCCACAAGCCTTCCCCTTGACGTCATTTCTGATGTCGGAGAGAAAGTCCGGGTCAGCCAATTGCTGGCCCGGACCTTCTCTCTGTTGTCAGAAATGACAGGGGGAAGGCTTGTGAGCTGGCGGCGTGCAATCGCTGCACGCGCCTGGCCCTTCCCTTCCCAGACTTGCGGCAGTGGCAGGGATAATTAAATGGAGCGGTTGGGTGGTGGGTGGCAGTGGCGGACCGGAGTGGGGCAACAGGAATCAGCGGCGGGTCGGCTTTGGGGCAGGCAGGCTTCAGCGCGAGTCAGCTTTGGGGGAGGGAGGGATGGGACAAAGGCTGGAAGAGAGTGAGGGGGAAGAGCATGAACTTGGGACCTAGGAAGGCAGTGAGGGGGAAGGGCATGAACTTGGGATGAAGGAGCGAGGGAGGAAGGGGGCATTAACTTGGGACATAGGAAGGAGGGAGGGAGGGAATAGAAAGGGACAATTGTTGGGCCTGAGCCTGAGTGTGTGTGAGAGGGAAAGAGATGGTGTACATGGGGAAAGGAAGAAGAAAATTGGGCATAGAAAATTGGGCATAGAGAAATAGCTAAGAATAAAAAATTTAAAAAAATTTAAATTGAATCAGGTTGGGCAGACTGGATGGACCATTCAGGTCTGTATCTGCCGTCATCTACTATGTTGCTAAGGGGATGCAAGGGGGAGGAATGTTGGGCATAGTGATGGAGGGAGAGATGTGGCATGGTGTTGGAGAGGGGTGATAGAAGGAGAAATGGGCAGTGGTGAAAATTAATCTGGGGGATGAGAGAGGAAGAAAAGTTGGACTCATGGAGAGACAGAGAGAGATGTTGGTTGGGGAATGGAATGAGGTCTGGAGGAGAGGAAGCATGCAGGAGGCAAAGAAAGAAAGAAATGCAACCAGAGACTTATGAAATCACCAGACAACAAAGGTAGAAAAAAATGATTTTATTTTCAATTTAGTGATCAAAATGTGTCAGGTTGGAGAATTTATATCTGCTGTCTATATTTTGCACTATATTTTGTCTATTTTTCTATAGTTGTTACTGAGGTGACATTGCATATTTTAAAGTCATCTACCTTGACCTCTTTGGAAAAAACCAACAATCCCCCAACGAATATAAATGATAAACATTTTCTCTACATAGAGGGGTCCTTTTACTAATGCGAACTAGCTGTTGTAGCACAAACTAAACGCTAACACGTCCATTATAGTCTATGGACACATTAGCATTTAGTGCATGCTAAAATGGCTAGCGCACTTTAGTAAAAGGACCCCAGAGTGTGCTTTGTGGGTTTTAAAAAATTTATTTTGTGGTTACCATTATGTGTTAATAATATTTATATTGGGTGTATATGAAAAATAAATGGAAGAAATTACATTACAATTAGTACTATTATTATGGGGATGGGGTATGGGGTGGAGTTTCGGCAGGGGTACTCAATATTTGTTAGACTTAGGGGGTACTTGGCTTGAGGAAGTTGAGAAACACTACACTAGAACGCTTTATTACATTTATTTGTAGAAATGACTAAGGTTCTGCCTGTGCTTCAGCATGCTGTTAGAATAAAAGCAAAAAGCAATTCTGACCTTTCACTAACCTCTGCAACTTCCAGAATCGAGGCTGTGCTTTCCCTAACTGACAGGATTGGAGGGAAAGTTGGGCTAGTATAAATACCACTATCCTTGGAGAGGGTCTTTGTATTTGTGTATAGTCCCTGACTGTTTTACCAGGACACTCTAAAGGGGACCATGCTGGGCTCTTAGCCACAAATGCCCATATACTTGAGAGAGGGGGTATCTGGCCACACAGACCAGAGTACCTGGAGAAAGGACCAAGGTGAAAACAAGCATCAGAACCTGGAATGCTGAGGAAGAATTTGGAATGGGGAACATGCTTGCAACCTTCCTCCCCACACACTCTACAAGGAGGAGGAGGAGGAGGAGAAAGATGTTCTATCTAAACCAACTTATCTACATTTCTTTGTGATTGAGTTATTGCATTCCAGGGAAGAAGAACAAGGCTACAAGGACTCTGTGAATAGAGAACCAAGGAGACTAGCATATACAGTCATGTGAAAAAATTAGGACACCCCATGAAGTATTCATTCTTAAGAAACGTTCACATATCGATATCAAATCTTTTTTTTTTATTTATCTCTGGAAAAGACAGTGATGTAATTGCAGGTAAACAACAAAAATTTTCTTTAATTTACTCATGAAATAAAAGATATCCACAAAATACCTCCTCAGTTACTGTTGTAGTTCACCACATGAATATTCACAAGTGCTCAAGCATTTGAAGGATTTTCAGATTTCCACCCGAGTAGCATAACTCATGGTGGTAGAGATCCTCATTAGTCCCAGCTTGGCATTTCTTGTCAAAGGGGATAAACCACACACAAGCTAAGTTATAAAATTCACTGAACTTATTTAAAAAGCTATATAGTATTTATAAAAATTAAAAAAAACAAACATTAGAAATGCCAAACTGCGACTAATGAGGATTGCTACCACCATGAGTTGTGCTACTCGGGTGGAAATCTGAAAATCCCTCAAATGCTTGAGCACTTGTGTATATTCATGTGGTGAACTACAATGCTAACTGAGGAGGCATTTGGTATTTTGTTGATTTAGTGAGAATTTAAAGAATATATAAGGACGATGGCTCAAATGTAAGGCAAAGCAGAATGCTTGAAGGATGACAAAAGCATGCAGTTTTTGTCTCAGTAATAAGTACTGTTTGTTTATACCAGTGGACCTCCAGCCAGTTGAGTTTTCAGGATAGCCCTAATAAATATGCATGGGGCAGAGTTGCATGCCTGTCACCTCCATTATATGCAAATCTCTCTCATGCATAGTCATTAGATCTATCCCAAAAATCTGACTGGCTGGTGGTGGTCCTCTGGTCAACAGTCAATTTGATTGGTTCCATCTGAATTCACAGTTAACGGCAGGACCAGTCAAACAGGTACCCTCATGTGGGTATTCAAGATACAATGTTTTTGAAAGAGTATGACAGATTCCAGTTTTAGAATGCAATATTTTGTCTCACACTTCTAGTTCTTCATGGATAAAAGCTAGCTTCAGGCTAGAAGCTTTGGACCAGTTTGAGCTGGTACATGGTAGAAAAATAAACACATTGCCCACGATCTTTGACACAGAACAGGGCTTAATTGAAACCTGCTGTATTAGTTCATAGTGCTATGTAGCAGCAGCAACAGCAATAGAATAGTCTGATTCTGTGAGGTACATAAATTGGTGTTCCAGGCTATGCCTTACAGTGGGACTAGTATGGTCTCATTTAAGTGAAAAGATGGCATTGCACAGGTACTTCTACAGTATAGTTCATATGGATGTATTTATACTGTAACTTTAATTCTAGAAAAGAATCCAAAAGCCAATACCTTTTAGGTATTGTAACTGTATGACTCTGAGACTAGGCTACCTTGTAATTAGGTATAATATAGGAATGGAAGTAATAGCATATTGTTTTGTATGTGAACATCATTTAACATATGATTAAGCTTTGCTATGGCCAAATTGTTGGGTGAACTCTGCAGATCTTCATTTGCCATCATTTACTATGTTGACAGTTAATTTTTCTGAAGTCTGGGTCCCTCACTTCATTGACTTCCATAGAAAACAGAAAAAAAAGATACATAAGTACATAACATGGCTGAAGGGGTCTTAATACATCTAATAAATCAGGGGACAGCCATATATTTTGTCAGTGGGAATTATATTTTAAGAAGTAATCTTCCACAGGTTTCCATATTTTAAGTATTAAACCTATCTTATACAGTATACTTGAATATAAACTCAGATTTTTGGGCCAAAAAATGGCCCAGAAATGGGTGTCATGGTTTATATTCGGGTCAATGCTGACTTGCGCCCCTCCCGAACCAGTTGCAGGCCTCTACCGGGCCTGCCGTCAGACGTGGTGGATCAGGACAGGAGGGATCCCTTCTGTCTCCTGTCCTGGCCAAATCTAATAACTTTTACCTCCCTCCCCTTCCCTAGTGTACCTTTTAAATTCCTGATGCTCCAACGGTGGGCCGGGGCAGCAGAGAACTCTCCCGTCTTCTGTCCCAGCTGATTCTAACAATTTTTACCTCCCTCCTGTCTCCCCTGCATACCTTTAGAATCCCTGGTGGTCCAGCGGTAAACTGCGGCAAGAGCGACCTTCCTTCACTCCTGTTCATGTAGAGCCACTAGCTGATTAGCTGCCCCAAGTTTTCATCCTTTTCTTCTTAGCTTGTCTTTACAGAATAGAACATAACGTGATATAACTATCCCAATTATGGTTCTCCATGAACCTTGTCTCTCTAAATCAGGGGTGTCAAACTCAATCAGATTAAGGGCCAAAATCCAAAACACAGGCTAAGTCACAGGCAAGACCCGCCCATTTCTGCCCAATCTCCACCCCAAACCCCGCCCCCATAATAGTACTAATTGTAACACAATTTTTTCAATTCATCTTTCATATATACACACAATATAATCTTATTAACAGCACATAATGGTTAACCACAAAATTAAACTACATAGACCACACTGTATGCTTCCCAACATTCATTCCTACCAGAACACAGATAACCCCTATGCAAATACGGGACCAAAAACTAAAAGTACTAATATATACAAACGAAACCCTCAGATTCAAGATTCTGCATGCAGTACAGCCCCAGAGAAAAAGAAACAAATGCATTTCTTCCTGAACAGTGCAAAATATAGACAGCAGATGTAAATTCTCAAAATTGACACAATTCAATCACTAAATTGAAAATAAAATCATTCTCCCTACCTTTGTTGTTCCCTCCCTCCATGCTATGCCTCAACTAGGTGCCTCCCTCCAGCGGGTGTCTTACCTTCTGGCCGGCTCCCGCCTGGCCGTTTTATGCGGCCCGCGGTGCGATCGATGCAGCGTTTTCATTGCCTCACCCAGTGTCATCTTCTAGCCAGCTCTGTCCTCCTCACTGCCACACAGTGTGCACAAAGCCATGTGCAGCGGCTTCTCGTGCCTCATCTGGAAACTTTCTCTCCGATGTCGCCACCACCCGTGACTTTGTGCACTGTGGCAGTGAGGAGGAGGGAGCCGGCCAGAAAATAACACCGGGGGCGGCAATGAAAATGCTGCATCGTTTACACTGTGGGCCGCATAAAGCAGTCAGGTGGGCCGGATTCTTTTACAATTGTTTCTCTTTAACTTTTTTGTACCTTAGTTGTTAATCCTAGTCTCTTAGGAGACTTCAATATCCATTCTGATGAGCTCAATATCTTACTGCTGATCTTGCCTTAACCCCACAACTCTCAGGCCCCACACATTCTGCTGGTCATACTTTAGACATGATTTTCATCTCAAATTCTTTGTGTCAGAGTGTTCAACTTAGGAACATCTCCTTCCTTCCTCAGACAGACCATTCTCTAATCTTGTTCAACATAAATATTCCTACTAACACCCTCAAGACTCCTCCCAGGAATCTCTATTTTAGGGATCTAAGTAAAGTTAATTTTTCAAACTTATCAGAGTTGCAATTAGACAAATTCTCCTCCTTATCGGTAGATGACCAGACAGAACAATGGGAAGACGACATACATAAACTTAAGGATATAATCACCCCCCTATAACATCAGACTGTGTCTACAGAAAAAAACCCTCTGGTTTACTTTGGAGCTTATTTTGCTCCAACACCAACTTCGCTCACTAGAGATGTTATAAAAATTATTATTAAATGAAGGGTACTCCACCAATAATAAATATCCCTTTCTGGCTTAGAGAGTTATATATTATAAAGAACTATTAATTTTGGGAAAGTTAGCTTGCTTGATTAAAACTTAGCTAATTAAATATCAAGAATTAAGACTCAGAACATTTATAAACAAACAGAAAATTTTATTTAAAAGCATTAATCAAGCAGGTAAAGCTGTTACAGTTGAGACCTTTTGAGCCAAGACAATAGGATTGCACAAGACGAATGTTGCTAAAGCAGAAGAATTAATTTATCTGGATTCAAAAACTTACTCACAATGTGAATAGTCCTTAAAATAGAGAAGAGGCCGCATGGCCTAGTTGGGCCCATGGCAGATAGAAGCACATGGCCTGGAGAGATGTTGCAGCTTGTTCCAGGCTGGTTCCAGAGGGGGAGAGAGCATCTTCCCTCGTTTAGAAATGATTCCACTTCATATTTATAGGATTGAGACCTGTTCTAAAAATAGAATCCTAGGTGGACGACATCATGATTGAATTATAGCAGTTCATCCTTTTTCTCTTTTCCTAGGTGGTGTTATGATTGAATCACAATGGCTTAAAAGGATGTCCCAATTCAGAGTATTGTTACGGTCTTTACTGAATGTGGTGTGAATCTATGTCTGAGTGGTTTCCCTCTGTACTAGGCAGATGAGGTCATCTGATCGAATCTTCTTTGAGTAGTTTAAAATGGTACGAAGAGCTTCTGTTGATCTTGCAGACTGAAGATAAATTTGGTGTGAAGGGCTTCTGTTTGAGCTACATCCTGTTAAAGTTCTGTTTAGCTCTAGTATCTATCCTGGCCATGTCTTTTGTACTTAACACTTTCTGAAGGTAATGGCTCAGTCCTTTCTTTTGTGCTCTATTGAATGGGGCATTTAATACCTTTCTGAACAGATGGCTGTGCTGGCTTAAAGAACACATCAGAAATTCACTTTTAAATCCATCAAATTAATATACTTTAATTCCAAGCAGAATTGTAAAACCATATCATTTTTAATTTAAGTCCCTCAGAATATTAGAATATTAGAAAATCCAGTGGTATTGACGTACGATACCATCCTATTTGGTACGTTAATGAGGGCTAAAAGCCAAATATCTGCCCAAAATAACAAACTTCTCTATATAATGACAGGGGTTGCCGTACAACTCATTTTGAGGAATTGGAGGAACTGTGATACATTAAATTACACTTTCTGGTGGGAATCTTTCTGTTATACTTTTAAAATGGAATGTTCAATTGCCGTACAACAGGAACTGTATAAGAAATTTATGGATGTTTGGGAACCATTGACTAAGTTCTGTAAGGAATGATAATTGATTTTATTTTATTGACCCTTAAGCATACACATCCAGGGTGGGTGGGAGGGGGAGGGTTTTGCATTGGAATTTCATTCGGGGAATATATGGAGGTTTCCTATATGATTGTACTTTTTCTGATTATTTGATGGGGGGTGTGCATTTTGTTTAAACTTATGTATATTGAAATTGTTTGCACTATGGTAGTTTGGAAATTTAATAAAGATTTACAAAAAAAAAAATCCCTCAGAATAAATGATTTATTGGGTCAGGCAATAATTCAAATTCAAAATTCATAATCCCAGCAACATTATACAGAGAGGCGTTGGCGACGCCATTGTTCTCCTTCAATGCTCAGTCTTTATAAAGATAAAGCACGGTCCTATAAAACTGAGCTTCATGAAGGGGGAAAAAATATTACGGCAAACGAATCGCAGCAGCTAGTAATTCTGTGCTCTATGCAATTGTGAAATCTCTTACTTCCCAAGATAATAAAAATATGGTGACTGCTTCTGTTCCCTCTGCTCAGGACTTGGTGGATTATTTCATCAATAAATTAGTTTCAGTGCACAATTCCATGATTCCCTCAAGGACATTAAACCTGGATAATTCACCAGAGAAAGGCAAACATATTCCTCTTAGCACATTCTCAAATTTTACTATTCTATCTCTGTCAGAGATTCAACGCACACTTCAGATCCTAACTATGACAGGTAATCCATCTGTTAACGTACCTACGTTACTTTTCTATCTTTGGATCTTTTGTCCAAAGCTTGATCTCGAAAGCCTCTTCACAGGTACCATGCCCAGACTCTGGAAGAAGGCGACTATCAGACCAATACTTAAACATCCTACAGCTAGTCCAGAAGAATGTTCCGATTATTGTCCCATAGTCAACATCCCATTCCTGGCCAAACTAACAGAAAAAATAGTGTTCAACCCACTGACTCTTTTCTTTGAACAGACAAACGCCTTGCATCCTAATCAAACAGGCTTTAGACCTCATAATTCTACTGAGCGTTCATTAAGTCTTGTAACTTCCATCAGATACTTCCTAGACCATAGGAAATCTTAACAGCAGCATTTGACGCTATGATCATTTATTACTTTTGAACAGACTTCAATCGATGGGAATTTCTAGGACAGCTTTAGAATGGCTCAAATTGTATTTTCACTGATTGTATCTATCAAGTCCATCTTCTAAATTCTGTATCTGAGCCAAATGCGCAGAATTTTGGCATGCCCCAAGGTTCCATCTCCTATGTTCAATCTTTCCTGGCCCCGCTTTTGACAATTGCCTAATCTATCAACTTTACAGTTTTCGCATATGCAGCTGATATTCAGCTACTTCATCTGATTCAAACTCAGAGCAAGAACAATATTTAGGAAATTAACCAAAAGCTCGATTTAATTAATGAATGGTTTAATGAGAACCTGCTGTCTCTCAACATCAGTAAAACCAAGGCTCTTCTATTCCCAACTAGAGATAATGAATTCCTAATAGCTCCTATCTGCATCAGGTCAACCCCAATTCAATTAGACACAATGATTAAACTCCTGAGGGTGATTCTCGATGATAAACTGTCCTTCAATAAACAAATCAGTTCTGTGGTTGGAAAATGTTTTTTCAAACTTAAGATGATTCATTCTCTCTTCTCTTTTGGACCCCAAATCACTCAATATTCTCATCCATTCATTGGTAATACCACACTTAGATTATTGCAATTCACTTTACCAGGGAATAACAAAGAAGGAAATTAGAAGGCTTTAGATAATACAGAACACGGCCATAAAAATTATTTATAAAGCAAAAAAATATGATCATGTCACCCCTCTCTTAAAAAAAGAACATTGGCTGCCCATCACTCACCGGACTACATTTAAAATACTATTCATCACTTTTAAGGTAAAAAAACAGACCACTCACCAGCTTTTAATAGACTTCTAATTCCATACACAACTTTCAAGATTACTAAAATCAACATAGCAACATCTTTTAGCAATTCCCTCTATTCGCCAGATATTTTATGATACGACTCGCAAGACAATCTTTGCGGTAAAAGCAGACAAGAAAATTGTGCTTCTAAATTTAAATCAGGTCTTAAAACCTTTCTTTTTAAAGATGCCTTTGAAGTATAGATTCAGATTTTGATATCGCTTATTATAAGCCTACTTGTACTCATAAGAACATAAGAAGTTGCCTCCGCCGAGTCAGACCAGAGGTCCATCTTGCTCAGCGGTCCGCTCCCGCGGCGGCCCATCAGGCCTAATTGCCTGAACAGTGTCCCTGACTAATTCTGTACTGTCTCTAATCCTATCCCTATAACCTACCTCTATTCCTATCTATACCCCTCAATCCCTTGGTCTTCCAGGTACCTATCCAAACCTTCTTTGAATCCCTGTAGCGTGCTCCTGCTTATCACATCCTCTGGTAGCGCGTTCCATGTATCCACCACCCTCTGGGTGAAAAAGAACTTCCTAGCATTTGTTCTAAACCTTCTCCCTTTCAATTTCTCTGAGTGCCCCCTTGTACTTGTGGTTCCCCATAATTTGAAAAATCTGTCCCTATCTACTCTTTCTATGCCCTTCATGATCTTGAAGGTTTCTATCATGTCTCCTCTAAGTCTCCGCTTTTCCAGGGAGAAAAGCCCCAGCTTCTTCAGTCTGTCAGTATATGAGAGGTCCTCCATACCCTTTATTAACTTAGTTGCTCTTCTCTGGACTCTCTCAAGTACCGCCATGTCCTTCTTGAGGTACGGCGACCAGTACTGGACACAGTACTCCAGGTGCGGGCGCACCATTGCACGATACAGTGGCAGGATGACTTCCTTTGTCCTGGTCGTGATACCCTTCTTAATGATGCCCAACATTTTGTTTGCCTTCCTTGGGGCCGCGGCGCTCTGCGGTACTCCCTTGTGTTTTTTCCTTTCCCTGACTTTTTTTTTTTGTATGTAATGATGTCTTCTATTTGTATCCTGTGAAGTTTCCCTTATTTTTTTTTAAGTGTTAGCCTCCATTTTATAAGTATATTTTTTAGCTATGATTTTATGTGAACCACTTAGGCTGTACATTAAGTGGTTTATCAAACCGAAATAAACTTGAAACTACATTCATATTTTGGATAAGTGAGGGGAGGAGGAAGTGGAAGGAGATAGGGGTCTGCTATTGTGTATGTATCATTAACAGGGTTGAAGTGAAGTTTTATGTCAAAATTGGGTCATATTGGATAGAGGTTTGGGATACACTGCATTAGATAGTTAAAGCCCATTTTATTCACAAGTATGTAAGAGCAAAGGAAAGATGCAAATGTATTTATCATAGTACTATGTTGTTATGTGGAATAGTAAATGAAAGTAGGACAGAGTACACTACCAGGGTTCAAAGAAGGATTGGATAAATTCCTGAAGGATAAGGGGATTGAGGGATATAGATAGAGGTAGAGATAGGTTATGATAGGGCATAGATAGAAGGACAAGGGGGATTAAATGATTTAGTCAAGGATCACCTTACAGGTCATGGACCTGATGGGCCACCGTGGGAGCGGACTGCTGGGCGCGATGAACCTCTGGTCTAACCCAGCGGAGGCAACTTCTTATGTTCTTAAAGGTGAAATCTTCCTTAACCAATGGTAGGACATATCAGGACTGTTATTCATTAGGGATTGTAATGCTGTGTTAAAAGTATATCTTGTAAATGAAAGCTTCACTTATTATTTAAAATTTGAATATTAAAAATATAAATTAATACATTTTTGAAAGTTATAAAATAATTTTGTAAGGTTTTGAAACCAATGATAATATCCATGACCCCAGAGAGACTCGGGGTGTGACCCACAGTTTAGGTGTTTGAGGTCCTTTTCCTTACATTTTTTACACCAGAGTCTAGTTTAGACTAATATTCGTGTATAGTTCATGTGTTTCTGTGTGCAGACAGAATTTCTGGCTTCTGCTAGTTCAATTGGAAAAATATATCTTGTAAAAGTTTTGATGCTTTTTCAGAGCTTGTTTCTTTTTTTTGTTGTTGTTCTTTGATAGATATAAATGAACTGAAGGCAATAAGACAAGAAGTGAATTACAGAATTAGTGTTCAGTCTGCAAAACTGATTCGTCAGTTGAAGCAAAAAGACAGACTTTTACACAAGCAGCAGAAGAGCTGTGATATTGTCACAGCTTGTTTACAGGCAGTTTCACAAAAACGCCGTAAGTATTGTTTTCACTATTTCTGACATGTACACGTAATACTAACTGCTTTTACTTAGGGCTTCTTTTACTAAGGTGCACTAAATGTTTTAGCGTGCGCTAGCTACGCGCTAAACTCTAATGCATGCATGTTAATCTATGGACGCATTAGCGCGTGCTAAATGCTCGCTAAAACGCATAGCGTACCTTAGTAAAACAGGGGGTTAGTGTTGAGCTCTTTCAAAAATTAGTGTAAGAAGAATCATTTTGTTTTTATTATTTCTATTCCGCTCTATCATATTGTTTGTAGGCGGATTATACATTAACATACATATTTCAGAAAAACAATACAATCTTAAATATGATCAAAAACATCACACTCATAAAATAAAATACAATAAAAACCTAGTCTTCCAAATACCAATCCAATAAAGCACTTTCTATCCAGCAAATCAACATTTAAGCACTTCTTGAATAAAAAAGTTTTAATAAACATTTAAAACTTTTAAAATCTTGAGTAATTCTAATCTGTTTAGGAAGCAAATTCTACCACTGGGGTCGGGTCGTCTTACATAAAGTACAGAATTCCTCCAGCGTGCTTAAATTATATTCTGTGGGCTATCCTTGAATATTCATTGGCACTTAAAAAGGTAGTTCTGCTGAATATTAAAAGGAGATCACTTGTGCAAAGTCTGGGCAGAGCCTGGGTCAGAGAGGTGCGGGCCATATTCAATGTCAGTGCCCATATAGCTAAGCAGCAATTTAGGACCACATCAAAATGCAGCCCTAATTTTTGCCAATACTGAATATTGGCAAGCACCCACATAACTCCTGGGTCATTGATCAGATGTACCCTTCCACCAGTTAGTTAGTGGTAGTCGAGGAGGGGTTATCAGGACAGCTATATGATCCCTCTCTCCATTGTGGGTCTTCTGTCAAAATGGCTGCTGCAACCTCTAGCGTCAGTCTCATAGTACTACTACTAGTACCTCAGGGCTGTTGCTAGAGGTTGCAGCCATTTTGACAGAGGACTTGCCTGTGGGCAGGAGTGAGTGGAGAGTTCTTCTCTCTTGATCACCCCTGGACCACTGCTTAATAAAAAGATTGGTGGGGTGTCTGGGATGGGGCCTGTTTGTTGGGGGGAAGTAGGGGGGATCTGATTTAGACTATCACCCCAATTTGTTTTTTTTTTTGGGGGGGTGAGTCAGATGGGAGGGACCATGTGTGGCAGGGATGGGTTTGAGAAGGTGACAAATATATTGGGGTGGTGGTGGTATTAAATAACTTGATTAGTCAATCCACTCCCTGATTAGCTAACTGGGCTGCTACCTGAATATCTCTTCAGGCTGCCTGCATTCTGGGTGTAGTCAGAGCCCACATATATATTTGGATTTATATACTGACTTTTTAAAGGAATTTACTCAAGGTGGAGTACAGCAAACATAAGAACATAAGAATTGCCGCTGCTGGGTCAGACCAGCGGTCCATCGCGCCCAGCAGTCCGCTCACGCGGCGGCCCCCAGGTCAAAGACCTGTGCCCTAACCGAGACCAGCCCTACCTGTGTTCGTTCTGGTTCAGCAAGAACTTGTCCAACCTTGTCTTGAATCCCTGGAGGCACTCGTAGGAATAGACAATTACAGCAGCAAAAATATTCAAATACAAAGTATGGCATAAGTATGTTACATTACAATGTCAATACAATATGCAATTTAATATTTATTTTTATTTGTTTTAGGTATTTATATACCGCCTATCAAAATTATCTAAGTGGTTTACAGTTAAGTACTTAAGCATTACCCTTATCTGTCCCGGTGGGCTCACAATCTATCTAAAGTATCAGGGTCATCATTTATTTATATATTTATTTAAAACATTCATATCCCGCAGACCAAAAATCTATGCGGGTTATAAAATAAAATGCATAAAAATAGGTGAACAAACATACTCAGATATTAAAATACTAACATACAATTCTTAAACTTCTCCAAAATACAAAATAAAAAAAAAAAAAAAATCAAATTCTTCAAA
Organism: Geotrypetes seraphini; assembly: GCF_902459505.1. Taxonomy (NCBI): domain Eukaryota; kingdom Metazoa; phylum Chordata; class Amphibia; order Gymnophiona; family Dermophiidae; genus Geotrypetes; species Geotrypetes seraphini. The sequence continues at coordinate 78,108,670 of NC_047092.1, read as the reverse complement.
ACAAGTTAGTGCTCATGAGATTAAGGCATTATGTTATACAAGAAAAGAACAAATAAGCTTATGGTACATAGAGGGGCATAATAAAAAAAAACATCTAAGTTCCTTTTTGGCCTAAGGCCTGAAACGTGGAAAGCAGAAGCAGGGAAAGTGTCCATAACCAAAACAAACGTCCTTGTTTTGATTATGGCCTGCCTCTACCTTCAGCTGTTTAAACGCCCAGCCAACCACTACGTCTACAAGTACACCCCCACGACGTCTACACTTATACCCCATAATGAACCAAAAAAACGCATAAGCCCAAAACGTCCAACACAAGGGCTTTTAGGCGAAGGAGGAGCCAGTCCTTCGCCTAAAAGCTGGATTCTGTAACCGGTGTCTGTCAAAAACAACACCGGTTACAGAATCCCCCCACACACACACACAACATCGGGGCAGGAGGGAACCCAAGCCCCCCTGCCCCAGGCATCCGCGGCACCCCCCGACGACATCGGGGCAAGAGGGAGCCCAAGCCCTCCTGCCCCGGCGACCCCCTCCCTGCCAAGTACGAGCTGGCCAGGAGGGAGCCCAAGCCCTCCTGGCCCCGGCGACCCCCTATCCCCCACCCCCCACTACAATACGGGCAGGAGGGATCCCAGGCCCTCCTGTCCTCAGCACAACCCCCCTCCCTCCAACGACAGCCTCCCCGAACCCCTGATCGGCTCCTCCCGCCGACCCGTGACCCCCCCGGCCGACCCCACGACCCCCCCACCCTCCTTCCCCGTACCTGAAATCGTTGGCCGGACAGACGGGTGCCAATCCCGCCAGTCCGGCAGGCCAGCCGGCTCCAGAATGGGGCCGGATTGGCCCAGGCGGCTGAAACCCCACTCACAGGTGGGGCCTGAGGTGCCTGGGCCAATCAGAATAGGCCTGGGAGCCTTAGACTCCTCCTGTGGGCGGGGCCTTAGGCACATGGGCCGGGTTGGGCCCATGTGGGGGGGCAGTCATTGAGGGAGGGGGATTGTGCCGAGGGCAGGAGGGCCTGGGATCCCTCCAGCTCGTATGGTATTGGGGGGTAGGGGGGTCGCCGGGGCCAGGAGGGCTTGGGCTCCTTCCTGGCCAGCTTGTACTCGGCGGGGGAGGGGGAGTCGCCGGGGCAAGAGGGCTTGGGCTCCCTTTTGCCCCGATATTGTGTGTGTGGGGGGGTGAAGCATCGCGGGTTGCAGCAGTTCGGGTAGCGAAGTGATGACATCGTGGTAGGGGAGATGAGGCATCTCTCCTGCCTGGTTTGATTTCGTCTAAGTCAAAAAAGTATAAGTGCCGATTAGGCAACCTGCCTACAGTTTTGGTTATACCTGTTGTACGCTTAGGTGTAGGTCGGCCCACCACCCGCCCTTTCCCCTCCTCTAAACACGCCTCTTTTCTCTCTGTGCGTTTAGAGGCAGGGGAAAGGCCTAAGCTGTTTTTAGATACGTCTAAAAACCAGCTTTGGTTATGGGTACTTGGACAATCAGGCTTTTTGATCGTCCAAGTAGCCATTTAGGACACTTTTTAGATTTTTTTTTTTTATTATGAACCCCATAGGGTATAAGTAAAGCTGGAACATATAGATGGATAAAATATTTAATGACTGTATCTACCAGATAGGTGCCAGCATGAATATTGGGGCCTAATTCAGCCTATAGTGTTCAATTTTAAAAAAATGACAATTACTGACTAAATATAGACCAGTGCATTTACCCTCGTAATTTAGCTCACAGATAACCCATTCTGCTATCTAAAGAATATGATTTATCAACAAAAAGAGCAGACCACATAGAAGATGTGGTTTTATTCAGTACTTTAGCTGCCAAGTTTATACACACACACCCAATATGGCCAAAATGGCTGCATCAGGGACGAATGAACAAGGGAAAAGTTTTGTCACATCTAGATTATTGCAGCATCCTATATTATTCTATTACAGTTAAATTACATGCAGAAGTTCAGATACTTCAGAATACTGCTACAAAATCAATCTTCTATTTGAGAAGTTTGATGCTGCCATTTCTGGCCTGTTTTGTATTTAAATCTTTGAGGTTTCAGTCCTGAGTATCTGTACTGCATTTTTTTTTTTTTTGTCATTTCTTTCTACGATCACATTTTCCAGGACTGGAAATCCTTATTTCCTTTACTTCCCATTCTTTGCAGGGATTTGTTTTAATAAAATTTTGGCTAGATGAAATTATCAGGCAATTCAGTTTTGGCTTGCTTTACCTAAAGATTTGAGAGGTATAAATTCTTACAATTTATTCCAGAAGAATTTAAAAACACATTTATTTATAAAGTTTCTATTATGATTTCTTTCATTCTTTTTCTCTCTTTGTGTTTATCAGCTTTCAACCAAATTTGAAAGTTGGCAGAATATAGAAGCCATATTAATTACATTACTTATTGTGAGTTTTTTTTAAAAATTAACATTACTATCAAAACTATGATGAAATCATATGAACACAAAATACATCTATATAAAAACTCACAATCGATGAATAACCTTTATAGGAACCTAAATCATTAAGATCAACAAGAATACTAAAATATAATAAATTAAATTACAGAAACATAAATTAAAACAAACTTAAAAAGAATCCTTATAGGAAAATAAAAATCATGCATGAACCAATAAGCACAGGCGCAAGGAGGCTTACCCAAATGGTGTAAAATCCAAACTTCAAACTGATAAATAAAGTACAGATAACACTATATTTAAAAAGGTGAAGCCACTAAAAATCTGATTGGAAAGCAGATGAAGAAAGATTATAGAGATTGTACTCACCCATATCTGTGACTAGGCCTTTCCTGTAGTGAGTCAGATAAGCTTATTGAGACAACCTAACTTAAGGGCCCCTTTTACAAAGCTATGGAAGTGATTCTTCTATGGCAAATGCACCAAAGCCCATAAGAACTGAGTGAACTTTGGTGCATTGTCATCAGGCGAATCACTAACATGGCTTAGTAAAAGGGGCACTTAAGATACCTCACAAGCCATGTCAGCTCCGTCATATTAAAAAAAAACCAAAAAGTTCAAACTAAAAATCCCATCTTCATTAGTTGATTATTGGACTCCTGATGGCTACTGTGCCGAAACATGACCTGTGTCAAGTCTGGCCTCCCAACCACTGTACATCATAAGGTGTTTTACAATAAAAGTTTTTAATCTTGGAAATTTTTGGATCATCAGCTTTTTATATTTTGTTATTTTGACTTTGGCTTTCTTCAATTGTTATTCCAAGACATGCAGGAATTCTGAGTGGTGTACTATGTGTTTATTTTGTTTTTAAAACATTGGAAATAATAATAGACACATCATCTGATGATCATCATCATCTGATGATTTCTAAACTCTGAATTGTGATACATCAAACCTTGTAATACTATCGGCAGTTGATGAAAAATATTCTGATAATGTAATCTCCTTATCTAGTTAGACCAGTCTAGCCTATCAGCAGAGGGAGACAAGGACTTGAAGATTCCAGTGACAACATTAGAATAACAGATGGAATGAGGAGATTAAGGACTCCTTTTATGAAGCCGCGTTAGCGGCTTTACCGCACGGCACTTTTCATCATGCGCTAACCCCCGCACTAGCCAAAAAATTACCGCCTGCTTAAGAGGAGGCGGTAGCTGCTAGCGTGGCCGGCAGTTTAGCGCACGCTTTTACACATGTTAAACCGCTACTGCGGCTTCGTAAAAGGAGGTCTCTTGGCCTTTTAGATCCTAGTAGATCCCCAGGACATTCTTTGCTTCTACCTCATGGCATCTAGCCAGAATAACTGCTGCATTTCTTCAGCCTCAGGATAGAGCAGAGTTTGTCCTTCTCCATTATTAGCCGGGGGTAGAGCCTCTCTGTGATTCCTCTGTGGCCTCTACTAGGGTGGATTATTTGGAAGGAGGAAAAGCATCTTTGTCTAGTGATCATGGTAGCACCATATTAGCCCAGTTTGGCTGTGGTACTCTGACCTGGTTTGGCTGCTGGCAGGGTCCCTACTTCTGCTTCCAGGGGAACCCAGCCGGGGACAGTCCTCATAGAATATCTAGATCCCTTCTTGTTTGGCTCTTGAGATGTGTTGCCTGATGTACAGAGGTTACCATTCCTCTGTCGTAATGATTTTGCTGTTGTTTTATTGGAATTCTACGTCTCTGGTGTGTATTTGCATCTGGTGGGCCTTTGAAATTGGGAGTGTGGAGCAGAAGATCTCTCCTAGGTATGCAGATCTGCCATTGATCCTGGCCTTTTTGTAATGGTGCCTTGTCTAGGTCTTAGCCCTTAATTCTCTAAAGTTTCAGGTGGCATATTTCTCTTGTATAAAGAGGTAGGACTGATGGTCTCTCTCACTGAACAGTCAAATGTGGCCTGTTCTTTTGTGGGCAGTTAAGCATAGTTGACCTCCTTACTCAAGAAAAAAGTTAAAAGAAACTTGCACCTTTTACACAGCTACTGAAATAAGAAATATGGGAGATGAGACATAAGGAAACCTATACAAAAGTACCCTACTGTAGCAGGAATCATCAGAGCAAGCTAGATTGTTGATGTACACACAGTTGGCTTATGCAATAAAGGGCAGCTGGAGTTTACAATATATATATTTTTTGCACACTCATTCTTAAAGGGATTCTTACCTATCCTTTCTGGCTAATTCCTTTTCCATTAGAACATACTTTTTTTTTTTATTTACCTTTTATTTTACATCAAAATAAAATCTTTGTTAAAGAAACATAACAATATCCAATAGGTAAACTGTCACTTTAAGTTTTAAGAAACTTTGCGTCAGCCCACACATGAGAGTGCTTTCCCGCCTGACATAGGCTCATGGTTCCTCAGTTCTTCGTTTTCTGTGGTGCAAAGAAGTTCTTTTATCTGGACTTCATCCAGTTGGCATTACCTTCAACCCATATAGTTTTCTACCTGGCCTTTGGACGTTGTTTTTCCTTTCTTTAATCATTTTGTTTTCTTATTTAAAAAAAAAAAATAAAAATAAATATATATATATATATATATATATATATATATATATATATATATATATATATATATATATATATATATTTTATTTTATTTTTTTCCTTACTTGCGCCTTTTAGCCTTTGTGTGGGGCTTTTCAGCCTTTCCGTTATTCTTCGGCAGGTTTTCTCCTCTATTTCATCATTGAATTTAATTTTGCCACTACAATTTTTCTGTCCATGTCGAAACTGTTGACAGGCTTTAAAAAGTGTTGTCGGTGCCAGTGGCCTATTTCAGTCACTGACCCATATAGCTGTTGTTTGCAGTGTTTGAACCCTGAGCATCATGTTGACACCTGCATGCGCTGTTCCACCTTACAAAAGCACTTACTAAAAGCTTGGTGCATTCAGCAAGAGAAGCTCTTTGGTTCGGCCATGGACACTGGAAAACACTCTGAGTCTGCGGTACTGGTGGTACCAGCATCGACATCGACATTGGCATTGGATGAGATTCCAACATCGGGAAAGCCAGCTAAGAAACTATCCTCTTCCCAACAAATGTTGCAGGTCTCTACAGCATCGAGTCCCTCAATGCAGGATAAAAGACGACACCATCACTCTCCATCTCTGCAGGTTATGTCTCCTTCAGGGTGTGCATCCTCCTCGAGGTCACCCACCCCTTGACACCCTGCCACCCCGATGGTACCGACTATTGAGCCAAGGGTACTACTGCAGCTCTTTAAAGAGCAACTCAATGAGTTTTTCAGGAGGGAGATCTGTGACATGTTTAAATTATATGCGACACCGGTGCTAACATCGACTTCCTTGGTACCAACCCAGCCTAAGCATAACACCTAAAGGCCATGGGGTACTGATTCCAGATCTCTATCGAGGCGTTAGTCTAACTCTCATCAATCTGCCAGTAGATAATAACGCTCTCCATCATGATATCGATCCTCAACATTACAGCGATGCTCTTCATCAACTGGACACTCTGCATCGTGGCACTGTCATTCTATATTGCAACGATCCCATGTTTACAGGGATAAGAGAACTTCCCATCTCTCTTCTTCATCGGATCGGTACTGAAGACATCGAGGAACATCGTCTTTTCATTCTCATCGTTCTCCTCTACATTCTTCTTACAGAGAATCACCTGGGGTTCTTGCAGTTGATTCTGATCGCTCATGTCACCATACTGACTCTGTGTGATCCCACTTTGTCTGCCCCTGAGTCATATTACATACCTTCAGATCCATCTCCTCCTCCTGCAAGAAGAAGATCTCCTCCTACCTTAGATTATGACGATCCTCCTAAAGATTTTCTCAAGTTACCTCTGCATAATCTTCTTAAGGAGGCCCTCTTTCGAAACTGGAAGACTCATCTTTCTGTTACTGCAGCCCTAAGAAAAATTGATTCACTCTACAGAATAATTTCTTACCCTGGATTTGACAAACTGCAACTACAACACCAACTGTTGCATGTGGAGTCGATCCTTAAAAAATCCTCCAGTACCAGAGTTTACACTTCTGCACCACCAGGATGTGAGGGTTGTACTATGAACAAATTTGGTTTCCATCTATACCAAAACTCTATGTTAGCTAATAGAGTGCATAATTATAACCTCTACAAGTCATTTTATTTTAAATATCTCGTAAAGAAGTTGGCTGACTTCAAACAGTATATTTCTCCAGAACATCTTGAGGATTTTCAGCAGACCATATACAGTTTCCTACAAACCAGGAAATATATGGCATGGATGGCATTCGTTGCTTTTGAAATGTCATCCAGAGCATTGGTTCCAAGTTTCCAAGTTTATTTAAAATTTGATGGATCGCTTAATCAAACTTCAAAGCAATGTACATAGCTAAAATTCATACAACTTTCGGGGGGACAAACATACATGTCTATTGCTATGAGGTGTTTTGCTTGGCTACAAATCTCTGACATGGATATTAATCTTCAGGAGTGTTTATCCAGCATTCCATGCCTGGGGGAAGAACTCTTTGGTGATAGAATAGAGGCTGCTACTCAAAAGCTGACTCAGCATGAGCAAAATTGGAACTCTTTGAATAGATCAAAGACAAGAGTCAACTATCTTAAATCTGCTCCAAAACCAGCTTCTTATTCTTATAAGAAATGATACCCTACAACATCTTCTTCTTTGAAACCACCACCACAGAAGAGACAAAAGCAGCAGTGACCTCAAAAGACCCAGACTTTGGCTCCTCAAAAGCCATCTCAGTCTTTTTGATGTGCTTCTAGAAAGCATGGCCACCGTATCTCCCTCTCAGCCTCTTCCTCAACCTATCGGAAGTTGACTACAATTATATCGGGCAGGAAGGCACGCATGAAGTTTCTTAAAACAAAATGACAGTTCACTTTAACACTGTCCATCTACCATGTGAGAATATCTGCCTGCTGTCCCCGGATAACACCTATTACGGTAAATAACTGTGCTGTACATCCTGTCAGTTTGGACTAGTTTGGCAGGATAAGGAAGGATAGGTTTACCCTTATCTGATGATTTCCTTAACTTGAATCAAGTTTCTCAAGTTTGTTAAAATTTGATATTCCACCTTATCAGTATTCAAAGCGGTTTTACAAAAATTTAAAATATTACATGAAAGCAGTCCGGTACTCATGAAGATGAAGTGTCTTGGTAGCCCTTCACTTCAGGCTGCTCTTTTCCTGTTCATTATACATAGTTTTCTTTAATGTTCTGGGATCTATGGATGGTTTCCCAATTGATAATGGGTTCCATGTGTACTGCATATAGGTTCTTCTGTTAATTCTTAGGTATTGGCATATTGGGAATATATGTAGCTGTACCAGCTCTTATACCATGATGTCATTGGAATTTTCAAGTCTCTACTGCTATTGGTCAATCAGAACTAGTTTAGCAGGACTCAAAGAAAATGATCAGGTAAGAAGAGTAAATTTCTGCTTTATAAGCTATTGAATAGCTTGTTCCATAATAATGTGATATAGTAACTTATCCTTAAAGGTTTAGCCCACTTGTAAAATACCAAGAATTTCTCTTTGGTAATTTATCACATTGAAGTTAATATTTACTGTCTCTGTTTTGTTAACATGCAGCGTGGCAGCACATTATGTTCAGGTATAGTAACATAAAATGAAATCATGACTACTGCATCAAATTGCTTGCAGGAGCTTTCAGATACTTTAAAAATTTGCTTCATACTTACTGAGTATATTATGCATACTATTTTTGATTGTAGGAATGAGGTATTCCTTTAAGCATGTTTTTATGTCCTGAAAATTAAGATAACCTTTAAACAACATCATGCTGATTTGTACATTCAAGTTGTCGAGTGCTTTTTGTTGGGGTTTTTTTTTATGCATGCAAAAACAATTTTTTTACAGCATGAGCATGTTTACTAGTGTTTCCCTAGGATTTTAAAGATTCTTATGTACTTTTTGTGCTTATGACTTGGTAAAAATTGTTCAATAAATACTTGAATGTGAAAATGCTCTTTTGTAGAAGTCTTTAAGTACATATGCATGTTTTTCATGATTTTTGGCAAAGTGAGTCACATATAATTATTACATTTCAAGTCCTTTCATAGTTGCCAGTATTTTGTCTGACCTGCAGATGGAGGCTGCTCGTTCTGTTTTTCTGTGCCTGGTGCCACTCCAGTTTAGGTTGGCAGTAATACAACTAACATACAATAAATATAATTCAATTAAAGATTTACATCATAGAACAAACTTTAAACGCTTTTCCATGATGCTAGCAAAGCATGCCAAGTGACCAAGGCTGTAAATCAAGCCCTACTTGGAGGTAACTGGAATGTTTACTGTTTGAAGCTTATGCAGAGACACTAGGTATTATAAATAGCTGAAATCCCATGATAGTTGTACAAAGCCTCGAGTACTGTAAACAAATGCAGCCTCCACTGAGAAGCTAAACCTTACCACAGTGGTAAGACATTTAGGGCTCCTTTTACTAAACTGCGATAGCATTTTTAGCACGCACAGAATTTTAGCATGTGCTAAACCCGCGCTACGCGGCTAGAACTAACGCCAGCACAATGCTGGCGTTAGCATCTAGCGCGCACGGCAATTCTGCGCACGCTAAAACCGCTATTGCAGCTTAATAAAAGGAGCCCTTGATGTCAGAATTAAGTCCAGTCCTCCAACAATATCCTAGTGCTGCTGACACTTTGCTCTTCTTTAAGAAATTCATGTCCTGAGAGCTGCAAGGTAGGAGCAGGGAAATGAAGGGAAACTGAAGGAACATATTTTGAAGTGGGAGTTGAATGAAGAGGTGATGGGAGGCAGGGCAGGATTAATTTGTCAAGGGCCCTTAGGCACACAAGTACACTGGGCCCCCTGCCCCGCCCACCCCGCCATGCGCCCAGGCGGAAACAGGAAGCTGCATCAGAGGGAAGCTTTGGGCAAGTAGCACCGCTTGCACAATTACTGTTCCCGTTGCCTTTCTTACCAACGTTGCTTGCTTGTCTTACTTTCCGTAGATGGGGGATGGGCCGCGTTGCCGATCGATGCTGGAGGGGCCCATCGCCGTTTGGAAAAAACAGTGTTGATGCCTTCCTTCATTGGGCCCCCCTGACCATTTTGGGCTCTAGGCATGTGCCTACTTGGCCTATTGGTTAATCCTGCCCTGATGGGAGGGACTTAATTTCATTGCCCTTTTAAATGATTTTACTTCAGTCTGCTTAGTTCTACCACTTCTAACACATAAGTTCCCTGACATAGGGCTAAGACCCCTCCTCTGCTAACATTTGCTTTTGTTCTAAATGCCCTTTCAAACCTAACTATTACGAATACCACAGAGAAAGGATTATCTCTTCTACATATCTTTTTAAATTGGGATGTCTTTATTATAAGGTATTAATGGGTTTGGTTCATTCCTACTTAACTGAGTTGTTTTGTTATTCATCTACGCAACACTCGCGTATTGCCAAAGCCTTTTTTGTTTTTCCTCCATCCAAGGGCTGTAGGTACAAAAGATATCTTTTCAAATTGCTTTATGGGACAAGGATTTCAAGCGGCTCTCATCATCATCCATTTCTTACCTGCATTACAGTAAACAACTCAAGACTTTCTTGTTTATTAAATTTCTTAGCTTGTAATAGTAATATATTTCTCACTTTGATTTATGTATCATAGCTAGTCTTTTGTGAACCGCATTGAACTTCATGGTAATGGCGGACTAGAAATAAATTCTTATGTTATGTACTTTGTAGAACTATATAAATTTTTTAGTAATAGGAAGGGGTTAAGGATCAGAAAATAAGGGGAGCTGATGATTGTAGAAAAATTTCTTAAGGGCTATAGTCAAGGTGCAATAATTTAGGTATGATTTTGTTGCAAAGGGGTGCAAGTAAAAAGCTGTGGACGTATTTGTGGTTTCTGGTACAATCCCACTCTAGTCTTGGCAAGTGGATAGTCAAGCCCATATCACGAGATCTCTTGTAGAAAGCTTCATTTACATATTTTTGACCCTCCCCTCTTACCTCAGGACTGCCCTCTGACTTCCAGTTGTCTTTCTACAAGCGAGACAGTAAGAGCTAGTCTTTTCTGCTTGTGTTTGTGTTTTCTCTTTCAGTATTTTCGTGGCTTCATGTGTTCATGCTGCAGAGATTCCCTGTAGGGACAGCTCTGGCTGCGGGAGATCGCAGACTTTACTAGCAACTTCCAGGGGATTGGCTGTTCTGCATTGCTTCCACCTGGACAGCCTTCATTCACAGATAGTGCTCAGGGACCGTTCCCTTGGGAGTGTTGCTCAACCCAGGTTCGTTTGCTAGTGGGTTTCAGTGCAGGCTCTGTGGCGGTGTATTCAGGATCAGGGCCAACTATGTTCCTCCACCCGTTTGCATGCATGGTATTTCCAGGTGAGGTGGAGGTCTCAGGCCGAAGCATTGGGTCCGAGAGGCAGTCAGAAGACCGGCAGTCCAGGTTCCAAGGCTTGTTGAGGCAGAGGATTTCCCTGTAAGCTGTTCCAGCTTCCATCTTGCAGCTCCCAGCACACAGTATGATAGCCTGTAAAATTGGTTTTGGGGTAAATTCAAATTGGGATTTTAAATGGTTTGGGAGTTAGCCCTAGGTCTCCCCATACCCAAAATCTTAAAATTGCTGTGTTTTAGGGATCATTGTAGTTTTCCTGGGCAGTTTAATTTGTAAAATTGCTTCCATGGTGGCCATCTTGGATTTTCCAGATCTGAAGCTTTGTTTTTGCAAGAAAACACATCAGATGGACTTCTCAGGGCAAGATACTTCAGATCCATACCCTGTTTGCAGTAAATGGCTGACAGGCAAGCATCCATTTTCCACATTCTGTGTGTGAGAGGGGTTGAAGTGACGCCTACTTTAGCCCTCTCTGCCCCTTCGTTGGTTTCTCCCACTCAGTCTCTGAGGCCAGTCCAAAAAGATGAAAATGGGTCCAGGGGCAGCACAAGTGTGTCCCCAGTGAAACGCAGTTGCAATTCTACATCTAAAGCCCACAAATATTCCAAGAGCTCCAAGAAGGACTCGCAGGAGCTGGCTGTCCCTCAGGATCAGGGTGTCCCCCCCTTTCCCCAGAGTTTATTAACATGCTCATTCAGGCTTAGCTAGCCAAGAAAAATTTGTCAAATCCACCTACAATTGTGTCTTTGCTGGTGTCAGGGATTCCTCCTTCCCAGGACACAGGTCCCCAGCTAAAAGGCCATGCACAGCTGAGGGACGATTCAAATGATCCTAATGATGTGACCATGCCTTTGAGTACTCAGGCAGGCACTTACATACTGGGGGATTTGGCTTTAGTCACGGATCTTCAGGATCCAGATCTGGGAGATACTTCTGATTTTGGGGAGGACACCATGATGTGAGGGATATTTAAACCTTATGTATTGGTAGGGATTATTTCAGAATCCCTTCAGGAGAAAAATTGGAGGTTAGCCAGTCTTCAGTAGTGCATTGCTCTCTCATGAGTAGCATAAAGCTGCAGTCTTCCTCCTTTCCTGACCATCCAGACATTGCGAAAATATTCACAGATTACTGAGAGGCACCGGAGGGTCCTTTGAGAGATGCCAAGGCCATGTCCAAGCTCTCTCTGATGTTGGAAGCCTTTAATCAGCGTTTTGTTTCTCCAAAGGTAGATTCCTTGGTGGCGCAGGTCGCTGAGCATACTTTTTTCCCCAATGAGGGTGGTGTAGTGTTGAAGGATGCACAAGACCACAGGATTGATTTAGTGCTAAAAAGGCTTTTTGATTCTGCGGCCTCAGGTTTGGAAGCGGCCGTAGCAGCATCCTTTGTCGCTAGAGCCTGTCATTCCAAGCTATGCCTACTTCCTGACACTATTGTGCTTCAGGATCTTTCCTTCATGGTTTCTGGCGTGGACTATGTGGCTGATGCCTTGTATGGCCTATTCAGAGTGGTGAACAAGCTGTCAGCATACTCTCTCTGCGCTGGACGTTGTGGATCTGGCAGTGGTGTGGTGATTCATTTTCTAAGGCAAGTCTCGGTAAGCTACCCTTTAAGAGGCAATTAGTATTTGGTAAGGGTCTGGATGACCTTATTGCTAGTGTGCAGGACCATAAATCTAAGTCCTTGCCAGACATCAGGCCCCAGTCCTCTAGGGAACAGTGGCATTCTAATTTTTTATTTCTACAGGAAATGTCATAAATACTCTGGAGGTTCCTTGGGTCAGAGAACTTACCAAATTGGGGTTTGTTGGAGCTAGGCATTTGTAATCTTCAGGAGTTCGCCCTACTTTCACCCTAAAGAAACAGATGATGCCAGGCTCTTGGCCAACCCTCTGCATTCCTGATAGATTGGATGGACATCATCACAGATCGCTGGGTGCTGGACATTCTGTGGGATAGGTACAAACTTGAGGTTTATCAGCTTCTTCCAGAATTTTTTCTGGACTCTTCAGCGGGACGCCCCTTATTCCATGTCAAGTGATCAAGGGCTGCCTGCATGACCATCATGGATTTTGATAAAACTTTATGCACAAAGTCCCACATGTATCAAACGAACTTTGGTAAAGTTTTAGTTTCGCCTGTGGAATATTCGTGGAGATATAATCATTTGTTTGACCCCATACTGCAATGACATACAGTACGACAGTGACATTCTGACAACTTTGAGACACAATATCTCACGAGCTATGTTTCCAAAAAAACTGAAACTTAGCTACCCTGCACAACTTTTGGAGCTCTATTCAGTGCTACCAATAATAATTTTTGTCGAGCACTGAGTGAATGGCTGAATTACAGTAAACTTGGCCGAAAAAATTAGTGCTCCAAAAAAAGTCAAAGTTTGACATTACTTAGCTCCCACAATAATGTTAGGATGGGAGGACATAAGAGAAGTGGAAAGACAGTGGTCTAAGCTGAAAGGAGCGATAAAAATGGCTACGGACCTTTATGTGAAGAAAATCAATAAAAACAAGAGAAAAAGGAAGCCGATATGGTTCTCCAACCTAGTGGCTGAGAAAATAAAGGCGAAAGAGTTGGCGTTCATGAAATATAAAAAAACCCAAGAAGAGGAGAGCAGAAAGGACTACAGGGTGAAACTGAACGAAGCCAAGAGAGAGATACGTTTAGCGAAGGCACAGGCGGAAGAACAAATGGCTAAAAATGTAAAAAAGGGAGATAAAAATTTTTTCAGATATATTAGTGAAAGGAGGAAGATAAAAAATGGAATTGCTAGGCTAAAAGATGCTGGGAACAAATATGTGGAGAGTGATGAGGAGAAAGCAAATGTGCTAAACAAATACTTCTGTTCTGTGTTCACAGAAGAAAATCCTGGAGAAGGACCGAGATTGTCCGGCAAAGTTACACGAGAAAATGGAGTAGATTCTGCGCCGTTCACGGAGGAGGGTGTTTATGAGCAACTTGAAAAACTGAAGGTGGACAAAGCGATGGGACCAGACGGGATCCATCCCAGGATACTAAGGGAACTCAGAGAGGTTCTGGCGAGTCCTATTAAAGACTTGTTCAACAAATCTCTGGAGACGGGAGTGATTCCTGGGGATTGGAGGAGAGCGGATGTGGTCCCTATTCATAAAAGTGGTCACAGGGATGAAGCAGGAAACTACAGGCCGGTGAGCCTCACTTCAGTTGTTGGAAAAATAATGGAAGTGTTGCTGAAAGAAAGGATAGTGTATTTCCTTGAATCTAATGGGTTACAGGATCCGAGGCAACATGGCTTTACAAAAGGTAAATCGTGCCAAACGAACCTGATTGAATTTTTTGATTGGGTGACCAGAGAGCTGGATCAAGGACATATGCTAGATGTAATTTACTTGGATTTCAGCAAAGCCTTTGATACAGTTCCTCATAGGAGGCTGTTGAACAAACTTGAAGGGCTGAAGTTAGGACCCAAAGTGGTGAACTGGGTCAGAAACTGGCTATCGGACAGACGCCAGAGGGTGGTAGTTAATGGAAGTCGCTCGAAGGAAGGAAAGGTGACTAGTGGAGTCCCTCAGGGTTCGGTGCTGGGGCCAATCCTGTTCAATATGTATGTAAGTGACATTGCTGAAGGGCTAGAAGGAAAAGTGTGCCTTTTTGCAGATGATACCAAGATTTGTAACAGAGTAGACACCGAAGAGGGAGTGGAAAATATGAAAAAGGATCTTCAAAAGTTAGAGGAATGGTCTAATGCCTGGCAACTAAAATTCAATGCAAAGAAATGCAGAGTAATGCATTTGGGGATTAATAATAGGAAGGAACCGTATATGCTGGGAGGAGAGAAGCTGATATGCACGGACGGAGAGAGGGACCTTGGGGTGATAGTGTCCTAAAGGCGAAAAAACAGTGTGATAAGGCAGTGGCTGCTGCCAGAAGGATTCTGGGCTGTATAAAGAGAGGCGTAGTCAGTAGAAGGAAGAAGGTGTTGATGCCCCTGTACAGGTCATTGGTGAGGCCCCACTTGGAGTATTGTGTTCAGTTTTGGAGACCGTATCTGGCGAAAGACATAAGAAGACTTGAGGCGGTCCAGAGGAGGGCGACGAAAATGATAGGAGGCTTGCGCCAGAAGACGTATGAGGAGAGACTGGAAGACCTGAATATGTATACCCTAGAGGAAAGGAGAGACAGGGGAGATATGATTCAGACGTTCAAATACTTAAAGGGTATTAACGTAGAACAAAATCTTTTCCAGAGAAAGGAAAATGGTAAAACCAGAGGACATAATTTGAGGTTGAGGGGTGGTAGATTCAGGGGCAATGTTAAGAAATTCTACTTTACGGAGAGGGTGGTGGATGCCTGGAATGCGCTCCCGAGAGAGGTGGTGGAGAGTAAAACTGTGACTGAGTTCAAAGAAGCGTGGGATGAACACAGAGGATTTAGAATCAGAAAATAATATTAAATATTGAACTAGGCCAGTTACTGGGCAGACTTGCACGGTCTGTGTCTGTGTATGGCCGTTTGGTGGAGGATGGGCTGGGGAGGGCTTCAATGGCTGGGAGGGTGTAGATGGGCTGGAGTGGGTCTTGACGGAGATTTTGGCAGTTGGAACTCAGGCACAGTACCGGGTAGAGCTTTGGATTCTCGCCCAGAAATAGCTAAGAAGAAAAAAAAAAAAAAAAAAAATTTAAATTGAATCAGGTTGGGCAGACTGGATGGACCATTCGGGTCTTTATCTGCCGTCATCTACTATGTTACTATGTTACTATGTAAATGCTGCTGGAGTTTCAGCTGAAGAAGTTGGGCCGTCTCGTCAGTCTGTAGAATGCAAGTTATGTGAAGATTACACTGACCTCATTGAAGAAATGAAAACGAAAATTGCAATATCCAACAGGTCAATGAAAGTTCAATTATTGACGATGGCCCCAAAAAGTTGGTCAATAAAGGAAACAGCAATGAAGTTTGGCGTTTCAGAGCACATGGTCAGAACAGCCCAAAAAGTAAAGAAAGAGAAAGGCATTTGTTCTATACCTGATGCAAAAATTGGCAAGTCCCTTCCAAAAGAAATTGCAAATAGAGTTCAAGATTTTTACGAAGACGATGAATTCAGCAGAATATGTCCTGGCAAAAAAGATTGCATTTCAGTCCGCCTCAATGGTTTAAAAGTACAAAAGCAAAAGCGGCTGCTGTTGTGTAATTTAAAAGAGCTGTACGTGGCGTACTGTAACAAATACGGAACTGAAATTGTTTTTTCCAAATTCTGTGAGCTCAGGCCAAAGTGGTGTGTAACCGTTGGTGCATCAAGTGCACACTCCGTGTGTGTCTGCACGATACATCAAAATGTAAAGCTCATGCTACAAGGCGCCAATGTCAAAGAGAACTACAAAGTTCTTATGGAAAAAACTGTGTGCGACCTAAATGTCAAGGACTGTATGCTACAACGATGTCAAAACTGCCCTGGTGAAGAAGCACTAACAGCATACCTGGAAGAAATATTCAAGGATTTAGATCCAGAAGAATCAATAGAATTTAAGCAATGGGTTCACGCTGACCGTGAAACATTAGAAACAAGCGTACTAACCATGGACAACTTTATTGAAAGACTTGCAAGCAAGATTTGGAAGTTGACAAGCCACCATTTCATTTCAAAACATCAAAATGAATATTTGAAGATGTTGAAGACAGGCTTAAAAGAAACGGAAATGATCGTTTTGATGGATTTCGCTGAAAATTACTCATTTGTTGTACAATTCACAAGCTAAGGTACATCCTTTTGTTGCATATTACCTCAATGAAGTGGGCACATTGCAAGTTGTAAACTGTTGCATTATTTCTGATCATATGCAACATGATACGATATCTGTACACGTGTTTATTCAAAAGTTGATCGAATTTTTGGTAACTCAAACAAACATTACCAAAATATACTACTTCAGTGACGGCTCAGCTGCACAATATAAAAACTACAAGAACTTTGTGAATTTGTGCAATCACAGAAATGATTTCAACATTGAGGCTGAATGGAATTTTTTTGGAACTAGCCACGGAAAATCACCCTGCGATGGAGTTGGTGGAACAACTAAACGACTGGCTGCCCGGGCTAGCCTCAAAAGACCATCAACGGATCAAATATTGACGCCAAAGGATCTATTTAACTTTTGTGACCAAAATATACACGGAGTTAAATACATTTATGTTCCAAAAGAAGAAATTGAAGAAAGCAAAAAGTTTCAAGAAGAAAGATGGCATGAAAGCAGCACAGTAGCCGGTACCAGAGAGCACCACCAATTTGTACCAGTCGACTCAAACTCGGTTCGTGTCAGCAAAGTTTCAAATGACACAATAAATTTTGTTGCCAAAATTTCTGATACTGCCATTCCAAATTTGAAAGTGTCCGAAATCTTTCCTGGTTGCTACTTTGCCTGTACTTACGATAATCAATGGTGGATAGGCAACGTTGTTGAAGTCTCAATTGAACAAAATGATGCATTGATAAAATTTACGCATCCTCACGGTCCAGCTCATTCGTTTTATTGGCCAGAAAGGCAAGACGTTTGTTGGGTTCCAGAGCAACACCTCATCTGCATGCTTTGTGCCCCTTCAGTTACATCATCCGGCCGCCAATATCAATTTCCAGAAACTGCATTGAAGAAAGTGGCTCAAAAATTTAACAGAATGTTATAAAGATTGCTGGCAGTTAAAATCAAAGTGGACTTCACTTCGGCTTGGGAACCATATAAGATACCCAATTTAGGCTTTGGAGCCTAGGATAAGACACCCTAATCATTGGCTTTGGAACCAGAAAGATACCAACAAAAGGCTTTGGAACCTTGACAAAGAAACCAAATGCGAGGCTTGGGAACCTGGACGAAGTGGCCCACCCGTGGCTGGTATTGCACAGCTATCGAGCGTGATCCCTATGGCGATGGGGTTGCCAGTTCAAACTCTTGAACTGGTAGTGACAATGTCACCATGGACCAACGCAATAGAGTAGTAGTAATACTACGTCAATACAAAACTGTAACTTTAAAAATGACAGAACTATGTTGAAATAGAGGTTGTTGCCGTGGCAACGTCTCCCAACTTTGTCCCCCTTTTTCAGCCATTGTTAACCTGCGTTGAAAAATGAAGTCCACTTTTCTAGGGGGTTTGAAATATGCTCTTTCTAATGAGACTGATTTGAAAGAGTTTCTAAAAGGTATTTTTCTGTAAAAGCAGGCTGAAAATACCCTATTTTTGGCCTTTTTACACAAATTAGCAACTTTACACTTAATTTGTAAACTAATGGAAAGAGCTTGGAGGTTGAAATTGTACTTTTGAAAACAACTTTGTACTGAGACATGCACCAAATTTCGCATTTATTACTCAATTATTGTGGGAGCTAAGTAATGTCAAACTTTGACTTTTTTTGGAGCACTAATTTTTTCGGCCAAGTTTATTGTAATTCAGGCATTCAATCAGTGCTCGGCAAAAATTGTTATTGGTAGCAATGAACAGAGCTCAAAAAGTTGTGCAGGGTAGCTAAGTTTCAGTTTTTTTGGAAACACAGCTCGGGAGATATTGTGTCTCAAAGTTGTCAGAATGTCATTGTCATACTGTATTTCATTGTGGTATGGGGTCAAACAAATGGCTATATCTCCACAAATATTCCACAGGCGAAACTAAAACTTTACCAAAGTTCGTTTGAGACATGGTGGACTCTGCATATGAAGTTTCATCAAAATCCGTGATGGTCATGCAGGGCACTTTCCAAGAATCTGATCACTTGACATGGAATGACCCCCAGATAAAGTGACCATGTCCAGAGATTGCTGGTTATAACGGCCATAGAGCCCATCCCAGAATCTGACTTTGGCTCTGACAGATTCATGATATATTGTGTCATGCCAAAGAGAGGCTCCAAAGACTGGAGACCAATCCTGGACCTCAAAGTGGTCAATGTGACCCTCAAGGTTCACCATTTCAGAATGGAAATGGTGTGGTCTGTGATCGCCTCAGTAGCACCAGCGGAATTTCTGGCCTCTTTGGATTTGACAGAGGCCTATCTTCATATCCCTGTCTCTCCAGAGCATAGAAGATACTTGAGGTTCCACGTCTTGCAACAGTATTTCCAATTTGCAGCTTGCCCTTTGGGCTGGTGACAGCGCCTTGGACCTTTACCAAGATGAATTGTGGTGATGGCAGCCTACCTACAGAAACTTGGGATCTAAGTCCATCCATATCTGGAAGATTGGGTCATCAAAGCCCAGTCGGAATCCAAGGGGCATCTAGTGGTGCGCTAGGTCATCCAGTTGCTTCAGAGATTAAGCTGGGTGATCAACTCTCAGAAGTCACCTCATTGTGATGCAAGACCTGGAATATCTGGGAGTCCGTTTTACCATGGGGATGAGCAAAGTATTTCTTCCTGAGTCATACCAGGAGAAGCCTTGATAGTTGATAACGTGCCTTTCAGGACTCTTAGGCCCCAGCAACCTGGCTATACCTGCACGTTCTAGGGTCCATGGTCATGACCATCAATGTAGTTCTTTTGGCGAGGGTGCACTTGCACCCGCTGCAAAATTTGCTTATCCCTCGTTGGAGTCCACTGAGTGATTTGCTACATGTGCGCCTCCCTGGGACAACAGATGCTTGGCACAGTCTAGCTTGGTGGTTGAACCCTCTCTCTCTCTCTGTCCAGTGAAGTTCCCCTCTGGATCTCCATCTGGGTGATCTTGATGACAGACACCAGTCTTTACAGCTGGGGGGCACTTTGCACAGACAATCCAGTACAGGGCCATTGGTTCCCTTCCAAGAGAAAGTGATCGATCAGTCGTCTGAAGCTTTGAGCGATCAAACTGGCTCTCTTGCACTTCGAGAGTATGCTCCAGAACAAGGCTGTTCGAGTCTTCCTGGACAATGCTACAGCAGTGACCTATGTTAATCAACAAGGGGGTACCCAGAGTATGCCTCTGTGGAAGGAGGCCCAAATGCTCTTTTGCTGAGTGGGAAAACATCTTCTAGCTAAGAAAAAGGAAAATTTTTTAATTAAATAAGTAATTTAAAGAGAGGGTAAGGTTGGGCAGACTGGATGGACCATTTGCGTCTTTATCTGCCGTCATTTACTATGTTACTATGTTAGCTCCTTCAGTGGTGCATGTAGCAGGAGCAGACAACATGCAAGCAGATTCCCAGCCATCTAACTCTGGATCCAGGGGAATGGTCCCTGTCCCAGAGAGCCTTCCAATGTATTGTAGTGAGATGGGATGCCCGATGTTTGACCCGATGGAGTCGGTGGTCAACAAGAAGGTGGCTTTTTCTTCAGCTACCGTTGTGAACCCAGAAGCAAAGGGTTGGATGCCATGGTACAGCCGTGGCCCCAAGAGGGACGTCTCTATGTCTTTTCTCCGTGCCCCATGATAGACTGCCTTCTGCAGAGAATCAAGACACACCGGCGTCGGGTGATTCTCAAGGCACCTGATTGGCCATGGTGCCCGTAGTATGCTGACCTGGTTCAGCTGCAGCTGGAGAAGGGGCTCACACTTCCCTGCCACTCTCACCTCCTCACGCAGGGTCCTTTTGCCCTGCAGGATCTGGACCACTTTGAGCGTGCAGATTTAGTGTGCAGAAGCTACGCGACAGGAGTGACAGCTACCATCTTGTGCAGCAAGAAGAAGTGTGGCCAGGAGTGTGTGGCCCAGTGGTTGGATCTACACCTCAGCACCCTGGGGTTGTGGGTTCAAACCCTGCGCTACTCCTTGTGACCCTGGGCAAGTCACTCAGTCCTCCGCAGCCCCAGGTATGCTAGATAGATTGTGAGCCCACTGGGACAGATAGGGAAAAACACTTGAGTACCTGATTGTAAAAACCGCTTAGATAAACCTTGATAGGCGGTATATAAATACCTAATAAATAAACTTTTGCGGTGTATGCACAGGCTTGGAGGTGTTTTCAGCATTGGTGCGCTTGGAAGAACGAAGATCAAGCTCGATGTCGATTTTGCTTGTGCTTGTCTTTCTTCAAGAAGGTCTGGAAAAGGGGCTTGCTGTCGGCTTTCTGAGGGTTCAGATAGCCAGACTTTTCTCTTTGGTCCTAAGCCCCTGAAGGGCTCATTGGCAACTCATCCAGATGTAGTTAGGTTTCTGAAGGACATGTTATGGCTCCGCCTACCATTAGGTCAGCCATTTCTGACTTGAGACCTCAATCTAGCTCTCAGGGCACTTGCTAGATCACCCTATGAACCACTGGACCAGACTTCTTTGATGGACCTTACTGTCAAGACAGTGTCTTGGTGGCCATTACATCGGCCTGAAGAGGTTCCAAACTTCAGGCCTTGTAATGCAGTGATCCTTTTCTGCGGATTATGGATTCCAGTGTGATCTTGCGCACAGTGCCTTCTTTCTGAAGATGGTCTCTAGTTTCCACATTAACCAGGAGGTGCGGTTGTCAGCCTTTGCACCCTCTTGTTCGAATAAACATGACACGGTTTTAAAATCGCTGGATCTACGCAGACTTTTGCTGAGGTACTTGGAGGTTGCAGACAAGTTTCATTTATCCAATCATTGGTTCGTGCTGGTTGGGCTGACTGGCTTAAGGTAAATCTGCATAGTCATTTCTGCAGCCTCCTCTTACAGTAAAGGCTCACTCTTCCTTTTGAGTGGAATCTTCGGTGTTTTCCCAAGGAGAGATTTGTAGAGCTGCCACTTGGTCCTCCTTGCATAATTTCATGAGGTTTTACAGGATAGATGTGGCAGTCAAGCAACATTTTGCTTTTGGTTCTTCTGTTCTGGCAGCTGACACATCAGTCCCACCCTGAATTTGAGGGACTGCTCAAGGACCATTCAGATGAGGGACAATCAAATCAACTTGTCCGGGAATAGAGTGGGATTGTACAAGAATGAAACATTAGGTTCTTAGCTTTGCTAATCTTCTTTCTTGTAAATCCACACTCTGTTCCTGGAGCCTGCCCTGGGAGTTGCTGATTCACCAATTGTCTGTCAAAGTACTGGTAAGTTGGACCTTTGGTTCTTTGACCATCCTTTCTAAGATTACATAGTAACATAGTAGATGACAGCAGATAAAGACCTGAATTGTCCATCTAGTCTGCCCAACCTGATTCAATCTAAAAATTTGTTGGGGGAGGCTTCTTCTTCTTAGCTATTTCTGGGCAAGAATCCAAAGCTCTGCCCGGTACTGTTCTTAGGTTCCAATTACTGAAGTCTCTGTCAAAGCTCACTCCAGTCCATCTACAACCTCTCAGCCATTGAAGCCCTCTCCAGTCCATCCTCCACCAAACAGCCATATACAGACACAGACGTGCAAGTCTGCCCAGTACTGGCCTTAGTTCTTCAATATTTACTATTATTTTCTGATTCTAGATCCTCTGTGTTCATTCCATGCTTTTTTGAACCCCGTCACCGTTTTCATCTCCACCACCTCTCTCGGGAGCACATTACAGGCATCCACCACCCTCTCCGTAAAGAAGAATTTCCTTACATTGCTCTTGAGTCTTCCACCCCTCAACCTCAAATTATGACCTCTGGTTTTACCATTTTCCTTTCTCTGGAAAAGATTTTGTTCTACGTTAATACTTTTCAAGTATTTGAACATCTGAATCATATTTCCCCTGTCCCTCCTTTCCTCCAAGGCAGGGGTGTCCAACCTTTTGGCTTCCCTGGGCCGCATTGGCTGGAAAAAATGTTTCTGGGACCGCACAAATGCGCAAACACTGCAGCAAGACAGAGGAGGGAGCCGGCAAGACGGTAAACACCCAGGGGCAGCAGAGGAAAATACTGCATCGCTCTCGACCGGGGCCGCACAAAATACTTCACGGGGCCGCAGGTTGGACACCCCTGCTCTAAGGTATACATATTCAGGGCTTCAAATCTTTCCTCATACATCTTTTGGCACAAACCTCCTATCATTTTCGTCGCCCTTCTCTGGACCTCTTCAAGCCTCTTTGTGTCCTTCGCCAGATACCATCTCCTAAACTGAACACAATACTCTAAGTGGGACTTCACCAATGATCTGTACAGGGGCATCAACACCTTCGTTCTTCTACTGGTTATGCCTCTCTTTATACAGGTCAGCATCTTTCTGGCAACAGCCACTGCCTTGTCGCACTGTTTTTTCGCCTTTAGATCTTTGGACACTATCACCCCAAGCCTATGTTAGTGCATCTTCCTTATATAGAAACATAGAAGATGACGGCAGAAAAGGGCTACAGCCCATCAAGTCTGCCCACTCTGCTTATCCACCCCCTGTCTATACCCTAATGACCCAATTTCCTTATCTTGACCCTCGTAGGAATCCCACATGGGTATCCCATTTATTCTTAAAGTCTGGCACGCTGTCTGCCTCGATCACCTGCACTGGAAGCTTGTTCCAATGATCAACCACTCTCTCTGTGAAGAAATACTTTCTGGTGTCGCCATGAAATTTTCTGCCCCTGAGTTTGAGCGGGTGCCCTCTTGTGGCCGAGGGTCCCTTGAGAAAGAAAATATCATCTTCCACTTCGACACGTCCCGTGAGGTACTTAAATGTTTCGATCATGTCTCCCCTCTCCCTACGTTCCTCGAGAGTGTAGAGCTGCAATTTGTTCAGTCTCTCTTCGTACGAGAGACCCTTGAGCCCCGAGATCATCCTGGTGGCCGTCCGCTGAACCGATTCAATTCTGCGCACATCTTTACTGTAATGTGGCCTCCAGAATTGCACACAGTACTCCAGATGAAGTCTCACCATGGCCCTGTACAATGGCATTATGACTTCAGGCTTTCGGCTGACGAAACTTCTATTGATACAACCCAATATCTGCCTTGCCTTAGATGAAGCCTTCTCCACTTGATTGGCAGTTTTCATGTCTGCACTGATGATTACTCCTAAATCTCGTTCTGCTGAAGTCCTAGTTAAAGTTTCTCCGTTCAAGAAGTACGTCCTGCATGGATTTCCGCTTCCGAGGTGCATGACCTTACATTTCTTAGCATTGAAGCCTAGCTGCCAGGTTGAGGACCAACTTCCCAATGTAAGCAGGTCCTGCGCCATATAATTCTGTAAACTGCATTCACTTACTATATTACATAGTTTGGCGTCATCGGCGAATAGTGTTATTTTACCTTGAAGCCCTTGAGTCAGATCCCCTATGAATATGTTGAAAAGGAGTGGACACAGGACCGAGCCCTGCGGCACTCCACTGGTCACCTCTGATGTTTTAGAGAGGGTACCATTAACCACCACCCTCTGAAGTCTGCCACTCAGCCAATCATTGACCCATGCAGTTAGTGTCTCTCCTAACCCCATCAATTCCATCTTGCTTAGCAGCCTGCGGTGTGGGACACTGTCAAAAGCTTTACTGAAGTCCAGGTACACGACGTCCAAAGACTCTCCCAAGTCCAACTTTCTTGTTACCCAGTCAAAGAAGCTGATGAGATTGGATTGGCAGGATCTACCCTTGGTGAATCCATGCTGACTGGGATCCCGAAGATTCCCTTCATTCAAGATCGTCCAATTTGCTTTTAATTAGTGTTTCCATGAGTTTGCACACTATTGATGTGAGACTCACTGGTCTATAATTTGCAGCCTCTGCCTTGCAACCCTTTTTTTGCACATTGACACAGTGGTATCTGATGAAGTCACCAATTCGCTTGAGATCTGTCTGCAGAAGTGTCTGACAGAAATGATGACAAGATTGGCAACACACAGTTCACCTTAGGCCAGGGGTATCAAAGTCAAACACATAAGGAGCCGAAATCTAAAACATAGGTTAAGTGGCGGGCCGAATTTTTTATTAAGATACTTAGGGGTCCTTTTATTAAAGTATACTAACCAATTTAGCGCGTGCTAAATGTGCACCTTAATAAAAGGACCCCTTAGTCTTAGTAGAAGTATAGAGTTACAACCTCTCCAACCCCACGCCGGCTCTGTGATGTAAACAAAATAAATAAAAAATACTTTTCTTCTCTTTTAGGTCCTAGTTCAAGCTTGCTGTCTAACACCAGTTCTGGCAGGATACACATTTCAAATCTGACATATTGTAATCACAAAACAGAAAATAAAATTATATTTCTACATTTTGTTGTCTGGTCATTATTCAAATCTTGTTGGTCCCAGGCTCTGGTTGTCTTCTGATAACTCGCTTGCCAGGGTCTCCTTAACATTTGTCATTTTCTTCTTTCTCCGTGTTAACCATCCATCTTCCATCTCTGTCCTCCTCTTCCATTTCCCTTCCCTCCCTCAGAGGTCTGGCATATTTCCTTTTTTTCATTTCCATCCCCGCAGCCGCAACGTTGGACCCCCACCATCCCCAGATCCACATCTCTCCTTTTCTCAACTACCTTTTCATCCAGCATCTCTCCCTCCTTCCCCACCACCCAAGGGTCCACGATCTCTCCCTTTCTCTACCCAACTACCCTCCTATCCAGTATCTCTATCCTCCTCCACACCATCCCTTATGTCCAACTTCTCTCCCTTTCTGTTCCTTCCCTTCCTCCATCCCATTGTCCACCATCTCTCTCCTTCTCTGTTTTTAGACCCATTATTTCTTCCCCTCCCATCTGTTTGGACCCCTCCTTCCCTCCCTCTGGGTATTTCTACACCAGGGCCCACCGCCGCCACATCCTCCCTCCCTGTATTTCCACATCAGGTGCCGCTGCAGCTGCCCCACCCTGAAGGCCTGTATCTTCTTTCTAGCAAGGTCTCACCTTCAAACAGCCTGCAGAGGATCGCCAGTGCTGTAGCGATCTTAATCAGGCTGCTGTCGACCTCCGCAGCACGTTCCCTCTGCCACGATCCCGCCCCTCTTCTGATGTATGGGATCGCGGCAGAGGGAACATGCTGCAGAGGTCAACGGCAGCCTGCGTAGGATCGCTACTGCACTGGTTTGAAAGTGAGTCTGGGATGGAGGGAGGGAAGGACAGAGGGCCATATCGTGGGCCACATCTAATTACCCTGCGGGCCAAATTTGGCCCGTGGGCATGAGTTTGTCACCCCTGCCTTAAGCCTATATCACATCCCCACTGCTTTTAATTTTTTTTTACATCATATTTATATATAACAGTGAACATTTTTAGGAATACATGGAAGCACTTAACACTAATTTTTCAATAATGTTTATATGGTACCATATTTTCCCCCAAACCATCAGTTAAGAACCCATCCCTTCCTCTCTTTCCTGTCCTCCCTAGCAATCACTTTCTCCCCCAAATCCAAGCTACAGAACACCACTTTCTCTTCTTCCTCAAGCTGAAAGCTAGCAGTCTCTCTCCCCCTGCCCTAATTCATTAAGTTAACCATTACTGCTGCCACTACTTCTTTCTAGTCCATTACATGTAGGCCGCTGCCATTTCCCTGCCTCCTGTATTCATAAAATACTACTGGCTCCCTTCAACCTTACTATATGAACTCACTCAGCATTTTCTTTCTAGCCAGACAGGTTAATATATATTTTCTGTTTCTAACTGGTGCACTAAATTTATGCAAGTCAACATGATTATGCACGCTTTGATCAATTATTCACAAACTTATTATATAGGTACAGTAAGCATAATCCCCTAGGGTGTAACTATCATCCATAACCATTCACCATAACATCCACTTGAAAAGAACAGCAGCTGGTGTATCTCAAAGCACATTCATTTTCATTTTCTCAGGTCTAGACTAATACAGCTGGACCTGACGGCAGCGTTCGACCTAGTTGACCATAACATACTTCTCCAAATTTTGGACACAATAGGCGTCTCAGACAAAGTATACTCATGGTTTGAAGGCTTCTTAAAATCCAGATCATACAAAGTAAAATCAACCCCTGCGGAGTCCCACAAGGATCTCCTCTATCCCCTACACTCTTCAACCTATATACAGCCTCTCTCGGCATGTACCTGAACAAACAAGGTCTAACCTCTTACAGCTACACTGATGATATCACCATCCTCATACTCTTTGACCAGCCAAAGCTAGCAATGACAGACACACTACACCGAACACTAGCTACAGTTACGACGTGGATGGAAAATCACAAACTGAAACTCAACCCAGACAAAACTAAATTCATCCTCCTAGAAAATAACAAAGTCCCTACCACTACCAACTTAGTAATCAACTCTATCAACTACCCTCTACAAACCTCCCTAAAACTATTTGGAATGACTATTGACAGGGGCTGCACCATGCAACCACAAAAACAAAATGATACAGAAATCTTTCGCAGTCATGAGGAACCTAAGACAAGTCTGAAAATTCTTTGAAAGACCACAATTTCTGCTTCTAGTACAATCACTAATCCTCAGTATACTCGATTACTGCAACATCCTCTACCTCCCCTGCCCGGCAATAATGATTAAACAACTACAAACGATCCAAAATACAGCTTTGAGACTCGTATATTCATTGAAGAAATATGATCACATCACTGAGGCATACATTGACTCACACTGGCTTCCAATCCAAGAAAGAATACAATTCAAATTTTACTGTATACTATTTAAAACTTTTAACGGGAACAGCCCAACCTACCTAAACAACCGCTTTATCCAAACTACCTCTACCAGGCATAGAAAAACACACCCCCCTTTCACTCACCCCACAATCAAGGAAGTAAAACAGAAAAAACTTTACGACGGCCTACTAGCCACTCAAGCAGCAAGACTAGATAACAAATAACAAATAACTAGATAACAAATTTCCACCCTATTGACATCAACCCCTGACTACAAGAGGTTCAGAAAGGATATAAAAACTATACTCTTCAAGAAATCCCTGAGTAAAGCCTAATACCACGAACACCTCCCCTACCCCTAATCCTACCTTTCCCTCTCTCAGAAACTATCTCCGATCTAACTTTATAACCCTTCCCTCCACAACTCTTATTGTAATCCACTTTGAACCGAAAGGTAATGGCGGAATAGAAATCTGTAATGTAATGCAATTAACTGAAAAATAATTGAAATAGTAAAGAGGAAACTAGACAAAGAGCCTCTGAAGGAAACAGGAAGGGAAGGGGGGGCCGACGACAAGAAGACTAGTCCAATGGACCCCAATCTAGAGCTTGGGGTGACAAAGCAGCTGATGGGCAGCCATTACTGGAACAATATCCCAGACAAGGCAATCGTAGCCAAGAGGGCCCCAGGAACAGATTCATGATTGACCCATAAAGGGCCAATCACCAGACAGATATATACCACTACTACTACTACTACTACTAATTATTATTTCTATAGCACTACCAGACGCACGCAGCGCTGTACAGAGTCACATAGAAGAAAACAATCCCTGCTCAAAAGAGCTTACAATCTAAACAGCCAAGACAAACAAACAGGATGTCATGGATACAGTTAAGAATACAGTTAGAGCATCAATCGCTCAACTAGTTTATATGGAATTTTGATATTAATCAGCTTATTTGCAAAGCTGGATTTAGGAATGAGCAATCGTGCAGAAAACTAGGCGATGAGCCATTTTCTGCATCTAGTTGGCAAATTTAATCATCGTTAAAGCTGTTAAAACAGGTTTAGTGACGATCGTTAGCATTAGTGCATATGGGCCTCAGTCATCTCCTCTCCAAGCCAAAGAGCCCCAATGTGTTCAGCCTATCTTTATAAGGAAGTCCTTATCATTTTATATACTGACCAAACTAAGAACCACTAAACTTGTCAGGGAGGGCAGATCTCCCCAAGGCTTTGAACCCCTCAGGGTTTGTCCTGGGAACAGAACTACCCCAGATCATAAAACTCTTTATAGGCCCTGCAACAGCACAAGCACTGGGTCCTTGGGTGGGTCACACGAGATACCAACATTTACTTGTTCTCTCCTCTTTATTGCCTTTCCATCCACACCCCAAGACCCCCCAGGCCTAAGCCACTCCAGAAAACATGAGCTTCAAGAAGGAGGTAGACACTTTCCAGAAAGAGTTACTGCCCTTCACATATCCAGTATGTCAGGGCAGGGGTGAAGAAATGAGCTTTAGAAAGAAGGTACTAGCCACTATCCAGAAAGAGCTACTGCCCTTCACATATCCTGTACTTCAGGACAGGGGAGTAGCCATGCATGGGTCTAGGACCACCCAACTTTGGCTCAGGCCCACCCAACAACTGTGCACACCTCATAACTAACATGGGGTGAATCTCTGTGGCCGTGCACCTGCCACCCTCAGCAGCTAGCTTCTTCAAAGTGCCAGCAACAGCGATTACTACTTGCTGCTTTCAGCTGATCCGAACGCCTTCTCTCTATCGCATTTCTCTGGTTGAGAACAATGATTACCTCTTGAAGCAGAATCCTCCAGGAAGGAAGCTGAGCCCTGGGACAATAAAGGCAGGGAGTCTGATCTCCAATTGTCCCAGTCCTACTCTGCTTGGTCACACAGGCTGGGAGTCAGACTCCTGCATGGTGGAGAGACCTCCTGAAAAGGCATATTTCCCCAGTCTGATCCTGGCACACCCCCAGGTAACATCATGGGCCCGTCAAATAAGCTTTCCATAGAAGATTTACAAATTCTGGAGTAAATCCTTTGACAGTAGGCCCGAAGGACCCCTGCAGGACCTCAGACTGGCTTCTCTTGGGCTCTACAGTGTCCATTGACTTGTGTTTTGCACCTTCATTATTTGAGAGCTCCGGGAGGGATTTTTTCCCTACCACCTCAGCCCCCCTGCAGTTCTCTAGACCTAGAGGACTCAGAGGAAGCTAAGCCCAAGGCTCTTGTCAATCCCTTGCAAGCATTGTGGCACATGGTACATGGACACACCTCAGCGAACTAGATTCAGGTCACAAACAAAGGCAGATACTAAAAATGCCTCAAGTAAATAAAACAAAACTCCTGTAGCTGAACTCATCGAGGTTCCCACCACTTGAGTTTCGCTGATTACTGCTTTCTCAGGAGGGGAAACTCATTTCAGCTTCTATATATTGGGGAACTACCAACCGGAGCATTTTGTTGGCGCAGCATGAGCCGTTTGGTGGTAGTTCCCCCAAGAAAGATATACTGGTGCTAGAAAAGGTTCAAATATGAACGACCAAGATGGTAAAGGGGATGGAACTCCACTCGTATGAGGAATGACTAAAATGGTTAGGGCTCTTCAGCTTGGAAAAGAGATGGCTGAGGGAAGATATGATTGAAGTCTACAAAATCCTGAGTGGAGTAGAATGGGTACAAGTGGATCGATTTTTCACTCTATCAAAAATTACAAAGACTTGGGGACATTTGATGAAGTTACAAGGAAATACTTTTAAAACCAATAAGAGAAAATTTTTTTCACTCACAGAATAGTTAAACTCTAGAACGCATTGCCACAGGTTGTGGTAAGAGTGAATAGTGTAACTGGTTTTAAGAAAGGTTTGGACAAGTTCCTGGAGGAAAAGTCCATGGTCTGTTATTGAGAAAGACTTGGGGGAAGCCACTGCTTGCCCTGTATTGGTAGCATGGAATATTGCTACAACTTTGGCCAGGTCCTAGGGACCTGGATTGGCCACCGTGAGAATGGGCTACTGGGCTTGATGGACCATTGGTCTGACCCAGTAATGCTATTCTTATGTTCTTATGAGTACAGAAAGGACTACTGGGTGAAACTGATAGAAGCCAAGAGGGAGATACGTCTGGCAAAAGTGCAGGCAGAAGAGCAAATGGCTAAAAATGTAAAAAAGGGAGACAAACATTTTTTCATATATATCGGTGAAAGGAGGAAGATGAAAAATGGAATTGCTAAACTAAAAGATGCTAGGAACCGATATGTAGAAAGTGATGAGGAAAAAGCAAACATGCTAAACAATTACTTCTGCTCTGTGTTCATAGAAGAAAATCTTGGAGAAAGGACTGAGATTGTCTTGCAGAGTTACATGGGAAAATGGAGTAGATTCTGCGCCGTTCACGGAGGAAAGTTTTTATGAACAACTTGAAAACTGAAGGTGGACAAAGCGATGGGACTGGATGGGATCCATCCTAGGATACTGAGGGAGCTCAGAGAGGTTGACAAGTCCTATTAAAGACTTGTGTAACAAATCTGTGGAGATGGGAGTGGTACCTGGGGATTGGAGAAGAGCGGATGTGGTCCGTATTCACAAAAGTGGTCACAGGGATGAAATGGAAACTATAGGCCGGTAAGCCTCACTTCAATTGTTGGAAAAATAATGGACGTGTTGCTGAAAGAAAGGATAGTAAACTTCCTAGAATCTAATGGGTTACAGGATCTGAGGCAACATGGCTTTACTAAAGGTAAATCTTGTCAAATGAACCTGATTGAATTTTTTGATTGGGTGACCAGAGAGCTGGATCAAGGACATATGCTAGATGTACAGTATTCCCCCGTAAATTCGAGGTTAAGCGTTTGTGGCCTCAGTCATTTGCAGGTTTTTTCTTCCTCCTGCTGCTTTCAAGAAGGGCCGGCTCAGTTGAAGGACCCGTGAGGAGAAGCAGCAGCTTGCATCCGTGTGGGAGGTGACTTGGAGGACACGGTTCCCAGCACCTGGTACTTGTGTGCTCATCTGCCCCCCCTCCCCATCACCCCTCGCGCCGTGGAATCTGGCCCGTCTGCTGCTGCAGCGGCACCTACTACTTCCAGCACGGCCACTGTGAGGGAGATTGGGGAGGCGGGAAAAAGAGAGGAGATCGCTGGAAGTTGCAGCAGTAGAGCGCGCACGCATGATGGAGCCTTCCAGCTGATGGCGACCAATGACAGCAGCCAAAAACAGAGCATGGAGGGCATTTTTGTACCACATCCATTTTTTGCAGTTTTTCACTTTTCGCGGTCAATCTGACAACCTAACCCCCGCGAATTTCGTGCCAAACAAACATGATTGAATTTTTTGATTGGGTGACCAGAGAACTGGATCAAGGACATATGCTAGATGCCATAGTGCTGACCAATTTGCTGATTCAAATTGATAAATCGATTTGTGGTCCAAAAAAATCAGACTCACCAATTCAGTGACCAACACTTCTCCCTCCACCCCCCCCTCCCGGTGAGACCTGATATACCTCTAGGCCTCCTAAAGCAGCAGTGCTCTGAACAGGCTGCTCGCAGGCTTCCCTGCTGGGGCCTTTCATCTTCTGCAGCACTGATGATGTGGCAGAGGGGAAGCCCTGGCAGGGCAGACTGCAATCAGCCTATTCATAGCGCTGCCTCTTCAATGCCAGCCACCACCACACTGCTGCTGCTTTGGGAGGCCTGGAGGTATGTCAAGTCTCACAGTGGGAGGGTTGGTGGGGTGCTGCTACACAGGGGAATGGGAGGGAGGGAGGGATGGAAAGCTGCTGCATAGGGGGATGGGTGGGAGGGATGGAAAGCTGCTGCATAGTGGGATGGTTGGAAAGCTACTACTCAGGGGGGTGAGAGGGAAGGAAAGATGTTGCATATGGGGGGAGAGACGGAAGTTGTTGGGGTGGAGGAGAAAAGGAGAGATGAAACAAAGCGGTAGGGGTGAGAGGAACAAATCCTACATATGGTAGAAGGGAGGAATACATGCATGGAGAAGGGAGGAATACATGCATGGAGAAGAGAGAGGGAGAAATGTTGGACATAGGGTGGAGGACAGGGAAAGATGCATGGGGAAAGAGAAAGAAATGTTGCACAAATGATAATGTAGGGAAGGAAGGAAAAGATGCTACATGGAGGGGACTAGAGAGGATTGAATCAGGGCACAAGGCAGGGAGAGAGAGAGATGATAGACAGTGAGAAAGAAACAAATGTTGAATATGACAATGGAAGGTAGAAAAAATAATTTTATTTTCTATTTTGTGATTACATTATGTCAGATTTGAAATGTGTGTCCTGCCAGAGCTGGTGTTAGGCAGTGAGCATAAGCTAGGACCTAACAGAGAGAGAAAAAGTTTTTTATATTTTTATTTATTTATACCACAGTGCTGGTATGGGGTTGGAGAGGGCAAGGCTACAAAATATAAACCCATCAGGACGTCTGGGAAAAAAAACCCAACTGATTGGGCAGGAAAAGCGAATTGAATCAAATTGATTCAATTGGCCAAATCAAATTGAAATTTTTTTCCCTGAATTAGGCAGCACTAATCTGCCACAGGTTTCACTGGTAGCCCCTCAGTCCTCCCCCATCCCACTGCTAGTCTACCTTAATGGTAGTTCTCTCAGCCCCATCGGTGGCAGCTTTGTTGATACACAGAGTCTGTGCATCGTTGCCAAGGACCAATAGAAGACTATCTTTAAGGTAGTCCAGGGGAGGGGAGGGGATGGGATGGAGGAGGTCATGCTGAGTCACAGGTGGATTGCTGGATTGCACTGAGGACGGGTTTGGAGTGGAAGACAAGAGGAAAGATGTTGTGAGGAGACAGAAGATTCTGCAACATTATGATTAATTTTATTAGCTGTGGTTACTTTTTAAAATCATGACTAATAAAGTGTTAATTGCCGCATTAACTGTGATGTGCAGCCCTAAAATAAACTCTAATTTTACTCTGTATCTTCTCAGTCCAGTTTTGGTTTATACCAGCTTAAACAATTTTTCAGGTAAAATGGTCCAATCCTGCTCAGTGCTTTAAAGGACAATCAGCATCTTAAATTTTACTATTAAGCTATAAAAATTAGTAGTATTAAATCAGGGTCATTCATACAAGTGATGCCCAGTATTTTGTGGCCATTTGTATTTGTTTGTGCTGCCCGGATGACTTGCTTGCATTTGCTCCTGATGAAGATATTGCAGTTCAAAGATTTGAGCTGGTTTGAAATTGGCACCAAAGAAATGTAAAGTTCTGTGATGCAAAGGAGAATGAAATAACTATGGACTCGAAAAGGTGTCTGTGATATCTGATCGGATGGTATAAGATTCGATCACTGCTGTTCAGTTATTGCAGTCACTTTAGTAAGGGTTTCTCTTTGATGACAAAACCTGGCAAAGTAGATGGGGCAGCCTAATGGTTAGAGCAATGAGCTGAGAGCTAAGGAAACCCATTTCAAAACCTTTCTCATCTGCTTGTGATCTTGGATAAGTCCTTTAATCTT
This sequence comes from Geotrypetes seraphini, assembly GCF_902459505.1. NCBI lineage: Eukaryota > Metazoa > Chordata > Amphibia > Gymnophiona > Dermophiidae > Geotrypetes > Geotrypetes seraphini. The sequence goes on along the minus strand of NC_047092.1, from coordinate 78,074,913 downwards.
TGATTGCCTTGGGTACAAACTTAGACTGTAAGCCCTCCAGGGACAGGAAAATGCTTAATGTAACTCACCTTGAGCTACATCCAAAATCCCATCCCTGACCTTCCTTCTCCATGATTCAAAGTAATTGTTTTCACCTGTCAGTCACTTAAGGGAATAAATCACAAGGATGTTGAGGGTATAGATGAATACTTTTAGTAGTATGACTGGATTTTTTTGTAAAGGGAATAAGTGCATGTGTGTAGAGGGGGAGGGGGGAGCTGTCAGGGTGAAAACATATTACTTTTACTGTTAACTCCAGTTATTACAATAGTAACTAGGTTTCATTGCATAATATGAGATCTGTGTTAAACAATTTATCTTAACAATAGTTCTCAATGACAACTATCCCCTTAATGGCTTATCTCTGGATATGTGATTGTTGTTTGTGGTATCTTATCTATTGCATGACTGCCAGCCAGATGCAGTGTAGGTAATATCAGTGACCTATGTTAGCTGATAAATACATACTTATTTTTGGACTTTTGTTCCAGATAGATATTTTTAGTGGGGGAGGTAAAACCTGATATCTGAAGTTTTTAAATCCCAGATAACAGTTTGAGCTGTTTCTTAACCTATAAATTTGGTTTTGTTCACAATGTGCTATATAAGGTGCAGGAGGAGTGACGGAGGGAGGAACCATGATTATGTAACTTGAGGTTGTAGCAAGTAGAAGGATGTGAATTTTATAGAGGCGGCTTAATTGTGGGCGTGTGCAAGGAACTTTTTTTTTTTTCTCTTTCTTTCTTTCACTGTCTCTGCACTGCAGATATGCTTGGCGAGAGCTTTTGTGATCCAATTTTCCCCTTAATTCTTTAAGAATTAGTTTCCCCTTTCCCAGTCTGCAAAAATAGCTTCTAGATAACATCCTTGTGCAAATTCATTACTGCAGCCATAAAGCGAAAACGGATCTGAGGTAGCAGAGGACAAATGAATTTGCATCACTGCTGAGAGAGAGTCTAAAGCTGTGATAACAGCTGCTAGGGTGAGGGAGAGGACCGGCTGCAGCTTTGCTGACTTACATTCTCCATCTCAAATGAGGCAAGACAAACTGACAGCTTCCCTCAGACGAGGGGGAAGATGTTTGAAAAGGCAGAGTGCAGGTGGCGTGGGCAACATTCTTAGCAACGTGCTGAAGAAGAGGAACTGCATCTCCAGGACGGCCCCTCGTTTGCTCTGCACTTTGGAGCCAGGTGACATTGGTGTGGGGGAGGGTGACGGGCAGACAGGAGAAGGAAGAGGCATTTTTCTGTTTTCATCTCCTCTAGATCCCATAAAATCTAAGATGGTTTTGGTGCTTCTTGAATTTCTGATTTGCCTTTCTCGGGGTGAAGAGAGGCCAGGCAGGCGTTCTTGAGCTGTTGATCTTATAATCCAGCTTTGATCGTGTGCCACCTGGATAGTGGGGAACTGAAGGTTGGCCGCAGCTGCCAGCGCAGAGGAGATTGTGAAAAAACAGCAGGACCGAGATGAGTAGCTTGAGTAATGTGTGTGTGTGTGCATGTCGCATGCTCAGCTGGTTGTAGGTATTGCTGTGGCTGGTTTTGCACTGTCTTGACCCAGCATAGAAATGGCGGCTGTGGGCTCTGCCATTAGGGTGTGGATTTATTGTAAATCATTCCAGGGAGGAAGATATAGTCTGCATCTTTACCCTTCTGTGGTGTGTTGTAGACTCGGAATATTTAAAGCTTAGAATCTTACAGAAATTCTAGAAGATCCCTGTTTATAAAGACAGAAGAATATTCGTTTAGCTTTTCTGGTTCTTAGTCTGATGCTTCTCTAAGCACTAGGCTATAGAGTCAGATGCTGCTGCTTGCATCATGGGAAACTCATCTCACTTTCCATTGCCTCAGGTACTGCCTTAGTGCCCTGTTTACTAAGCATTTCCTATAAGACACATTATGAGAGAAAAGCCTCTAGATTATAAACTGCCTGATACAGAAATACTTGTACCTGGATTGTAACTCTCATGGAGCCTGGGGTTGGGAAAGGTGCTTAATTAGATACACATTCTAGGATGTGAGTCTATGCAGCCTCCTGCTAGCAGTACCAGGTCTTTAGATTTTAATTCTCATTAACCCTTTCAGGACCAAGGGACATATTTGTCCCATAACTTTAAAATCCTATAAATTTTGATTGGGATAGTCTACAGTTCTAAATTTGATATGTATGGATTCCATATGATACTGCCTTTATGTAAACAAACTGGTTCAGACATTCATTCATTAGCGTCGTTGCCAGATTGACGAGAAGATTCACTTGCCACACTGTCCATAAGCCAGAAGTGTGATTTTTCTTAAAAAAAATAATGATATTTCACAAAAAAAATCAATTTTTTGGCATCTGCAAGCCCTTTTTACCATAAAAATGTCGTCAAAACCACAAAAATTGGCCTACGATCCTTATGGTCCTGAAAGGGTTAAGGAAGTTTATTTGTAAGACAGTTCTATATGTTGCCAAAATGACACATAAAGTGGCTAAAATAAAAGAAGGGAAATGTATAATAAATGTGACGTCCATGATCAGGACAATATTGATTTCAAACAAGTTTACTGTAATAAATATATTTCTTGAAATACCTTATTTGTTTTGGATCTCTTAGATTAAGGACCATGGTGAACGGATGGCCTCTTATCTGTAATCTATGCAGGAGATTAAGGGCTCCTTTTACGAAACTGCGTTTAGCGGTTTAACGCGCGTAATAGCGCACACTAATTTGCCGGCCGCGCTAGCCGCTACCGCCTCCTCTTGAGCAGGCGGTAGTTTTTTGGCTAGTGCGGGGCTTAGCGCACGCTAAAAAGGTGTGTGCGATAAAGCCGCTAATGCGGCTTCATAAAAGGAGCCCTAAGAGTCAAACAGATGGGTTTTCATATATATAGCACATGAGCAAGTTTGAGGATAGATTGAAGTTGAGGGTTCAAGCTGTGCTGATAGCGTTTCCAATCAGGTGATTTTATTGGAGGTGAGATGAATATTTTTTTTAATTACAAGGTTATCGATTTTGATATAAGGAAACTGTATTGCCCATTTTTTTTTTTTGTTAAATTGTGGAGTTTATGGCAAAGGCATGAGACAAATCCAAATAAAGTAGGTTCCCCCCCTCAGACTCTCATTAGGGCTTTAGATAAGTATCTACTACTACTACTATTATTTCTGTAGCGCTGCAAGACGCATGTAGCACTGCACAGAGTCACAAAGAGTAAGAAAACAGTCCCTTCTCAAAAGAGCTTACAATCTAAACAGGCAAGACAGACAAACAGGATGTCATGGATACAGTTAAGGGGAACGGTACCTCTACTGAACATATGTTTGATGTAGGACTCCGTTCTGTTAAGTGTTATTAAATAAAGGCATTTTCCTGATGTTTAATGTCCTTTTTACATGTGTGTGTGTGTGTGTGTGTGGTTTTATTTTGTTTATTTTATCTGTTTAGGTTTTATTTTGGTGGGGGGGGGGTTGCAGGGTGAAAATGCATGGGTCAGTTAATGGTGGAATAGTTATTTGCTAAAAGGTGGTTTTGATTTTATAACTTCTCGCTTTCAGGGGTTGATATGAAATTGAAATTTACACTTGAACCATCCTTGGGTCAAAATGGATTTCAGCAGGTAACATTTCATTTTTTTGTTTGTTTTAAAGCTATTTGAGTTCTTTTTTTCCATCTTTTCATTGGAAATGGGCTATCAGTGGTGTATTTAATTTTGAACGTAAAGCCCTTTTGAAATGAATTTACCCCCCCTCTTCTACGAAACTGTGCTAGCAGTTTCTAGCATGGGGAGCTGCGCTGCTCCCGACGCTCATAGAATTCCTATGTGCGTCGGGAGCAGCGCAGGTCATTCAGCGCGGCTAGCGCAGTTTCGTAGAAGAGGGGGTTAGTGTCTTATTAAAAAAGGACCTATCTGTTTCTGTGCCTGTTAGCATAATCTTTAATACAGAGTTTAATTTGCCTGTTTAAATATTCTAAGTACGTTATCATATGTTCACTGTGTGGCATTGCTGCAGTGTTAGAACTATACAACCCTTTAAAAAATATCCAAATTCCACACACATCCTGATTACTACTACTACTGCTGCTGCTGACTGCTTCTCTATACAAATAACCCTCTTGCTATGTGATTCTTGAATATCTTGCCTCCATAGTTCACCACCTACTTTTTACTACCCCTATCACATAACCATGATACTACTATTGCTGCTCCTCTACTGTGTTTACTAGACCAGTGGGTCCCAACCCTGTCCTGGAGGACCACCAGGCCAATCGGGTTTTCAGAATAGCCCTAATGAATATGCATGAAGCAGATTTGTATGCATATATTATATGCAAATCTCTCTCATGCATATTCATTAGGGCTAGCCTGAAAACCCGATTGGCCTGGTGGTCCTCCAGGACAGGGTTGGGAACCACTGTACTAGACCTTCATTTCACTTTATTACATTTGCTTCTGGAGAATAGAATAGTGATTAACAATGTACAGCACTGTATATTAAAACAAAAGAGAACCAACAAAAACCTGCAGGAAAAGTGCACAACAAGAAAACAAAACAAAACTGCAGGAAAATGTACAGGGTCAGGAATTTTATTAAAATAACAAAAAATTGTCATAAAATGGTAAGAATGATGTATGTTCGAGCTTAATTTCCTTTTATTATATATTAGTTTTTGATCCTTGACTCCCACAAGGAGGTTTCTTAAGTTTTTCTCTCCTTCACAGGTGGATTATATTTAAGAGATTTTCCTCTTTTTCTTTTTGTGTTATATTCATTTGTTTAACAATGAATTGAAAAGATGTATTCAATATTTCTTGTACAATTTGTATGTAATTATTTGAAAATATAAAAAAATAAAATAAAATAACAAAAAATTAAAAAGAGGACAAGTGCATAAGCCACATAAAATACATCAAAAAACTTCCTCAGGGGTCCGAATTGTTGATAATATTGAATATCAGAAAACCAGATTGGATGAAAAAACCAAAATCAAAAATGAGCGTGGAGATAACCTGTGTAAGCGCAGCACTATAAAATTACAGTAACAATATAAGAATGTAGAGACACAAATAATAGCAGGTATATCATCACTCCAGAAGAACTAACCAGTAAAACAAGGAAACCACTCATTAGCTGTATAAATACCCATGTTCAAAGACACTGCCTGGCTCGTACAAAGAAAAAGATAGTACCTTTACGGTTCTCAATGTGGGGAAAAAATTCAATATATTATAAATATTTGAATAGGTTTATAAAACAAATGTCTGGACATTAAAAAAACATAGCTTAGAGATGATGAATAGTTATTATAACATCAAAATTATATTCTATGAACATGCTTATTAACAGTACCAAAAAAAAAAAAAAGAATAAACCTGATTACAAGTACACCACCTGCAAGGGCTGAGCATAGTCAAGCTTTATCTCTTTAGTTTTAGAAAGAGGTAAAAGAAGGAGAATGAGTAGAGGATTTAGGAGGATGGAGTACCGTATTTTCACGCAAATAACGCGCACCCGTGTAAAACGCGCACACGGGTATAGCGCGCAGAAATCACGATGATATGTACAAAAACTTTTGTATACTGCGCTCACGGGTATACCACGCATGATGCCCGACGCTCCTTTCGCCCGCCCTGACTTTCCGTGCGCTGTCCCGACTCTCCGTTCACCCCCCCTGACTTTCCGTGCACTGTCCCCCCTTGAAGTCCTGTCCCCCCTTGAAGGTCTGTCCCCACCCTGAAAGCCTGACGTCCCCCCCGACGTCCGATACATCCCCCCCCGGCAGGACCACTCGCACCCCCACCCCGAAGGACCGCCGACTCCCCAACAATATCGGGCCAGGAGGGAGCCCAAACCCTCCTGGCCACGGCGACCCCCTAACCCCACCCCGCACTACATTACGGGCAGGAGGGATCCCAGGCCCTCCTGCCCTCGATGCAAACCCCCCTCCCCCCCCAACGACCGCCCCCCCCAAGAACCTCCGACCGCCCCCCCAGCCGACCCGCGACCCCCCTGGCCGACCCCCACGACCCCCCCACCCCCCTTCCCCGTACCTTTGGTAGTTGGCCGGACAGACGGGAGCCAAACCCGCCTGTCCGGCAGGCAGCCAACGAAGGAATGAGGCAGGATTGGCCCATCCGTCCTAAAGCTCCGCCTACTGGTGGGGCCTAAGGCGCGTGGGCCAATCAGAATAGGCCCTGGAGCCTTAGGTCCCACCTGGGGGCGTGGCCTGAGGCACATGGTCGGGTTGGGCCCATGTGCCTCAGGCCGCGCCCCCAGGTGGGACCTAAGGCTCCAGGGCCTATTCTGATTGGCCCACGCGCCTTAGGCCCCACCAGTAGGCGGAGCTTTAGGACGGATGGGCCAATCCGGCCTCATTCTTTCGTTGGCTGCCTGCCGGACAGGCGGGTTTGGCTCCCGTCTGTCCGGCCAACTACCAAAGGTACGGGGCAGGGGGGTGGGGGGTCGTGGGGGTCGCCAGGGGGGTCGCGGGTCGGCTGGGGGGGCGGTCGGAGGTTCTTGGGGGGGGCGGTCGTTGGGGGGAGGGGTGTTTGCGTCGAGGGCAGGAGGGCCTGGGATCTCTCCTGCCCGTAATGTAGTGCGGGGTGGGGTTAGGAGGTCGCCGTGGCCAGGAGGGTTTGGGCTCCCTTCTGGCCCGATATTGTCGGGAAGTCGGCGGTCCTTCGGGGTGGGGGTGCGAGTGGTCCTGCCGGGGGGGGGGGGATGTATCGGACGTCGGGGAGTCGGCCGGGCAAGAGGGCTTGGGCTCCCTCTTGCTCCGATCGTGGATGCGGGTGCGGGTGGGAGCGCGTGCGAGCGGTCGTTCGGGGTGGGGGTGCGAGTGGTCCTGCCGGGGGGGGATGTATCGGACGTCGGGGAGTCGGCCGGGCAAGAGGGCTTGGGCTCCCTCTTGCTCCGATCGTGGATGCGGGTGCGGGTGGGAGCGCGTGCGAGCGGTCGTTCGGGGTGGGGGTGCGAGCGGTCCTGCTGGGGGGGTGAATCGGGCGTCGGGCGGGGTGGGAACTATGTTTAAAAACTTTTGTATACCGCGCTCACGCATATAACGCGTGAGGGGTATGCGCGGTAGGTAAAAACGCGTATAACGCGCGCGTTATATGCGTGAAAATACGGTAGCTTTGAGAAGGACAAGGAGTCTGGATACAAATGCAAAGAACAGGGAAGAAAGGAATAGAGTGTAAAACAGAAAGCAGCAAGACCCATTTATGTAATTCTGGGAGATAAGATTGATTTTGAATATACCCTCCTTTGATTTTTTTAGATCCACTGAGGAAATTGTTGAAGGGAAAAACATTACAGAAAAGCGCAGTCTGTTTTCATATGTACAGCAACATTATGAAAATGTTATAGTCAAGACTGGCCCTGCTACTAGGCAGACTAGGGATCCACCTAGGGTGGCAGCGTTTGGGGGATGGCAGTAGAACAACTTCTTCTCCACATCCATATCCTTTGTTCATCAACTTCTCTTCCTCACACCCTACCTCTTCTGGGACCAGGTAGAAGTTGAAAACAGACTTAGCGCTGGCATATAAGGCTCTTAAATTCAGGCCTGCACTCAAGTGCTGTTGCATCCAACCTTCCTCCTGATCCTGACTGTGGGTAACAGCCACCGTGTCATTCTCTAATACAGAGCAGCTTTTAAACTAAGATGGTGGGGGACAGCCGACAGTCACCCAGGAGTTAATGGTTTGGTGTGGAGTATCCTTGAAGGGATACTATTGAAATGAGACATTTATAGGGAATCCCAATAGAGAGGTTTTAATAATAGTTAAAAAAACGAGGAGTGTTTAAGCGGAAGGCAGAGTAAAGGATGTAAATTATCCCTGCCAATGTCTAAGCAACCTATAAATGCAAGGAAAATGCACAATTTGAAGAGTCTGTATATAAATGCTAGAAGGGTCATACACTTGATATGATCTTTATTCCAATATATTCTACCTATCTAACCCTCATCTACTTCAAGTACCTTTGTCTGACCATTATTTTATCTCTACCTCATGTCTCCTTTCAAGTTCTTCTAATTCTATCTCTCCGTTAATCGTCTCTTATAGAGACTATGATAACATAAAAGATAAGTTAACTCTTTTCTCCTTTCCACTTGATAGAGATGCCTTTGACTCTGAAGATCCTGATAATTTATTACAGATTTGGGACAATGATTGTTGCTCCTTACTCGACACACTAGCCCCTACTACTACTCGTACTATCTCTCCAAAAAAACAAAAAAATTCCTGGTTTAATTCTTTGTTACTTCTCCTAAAATGCCAGTTACGCTGTCTTGAAAGAAAATGGCATATCAATCCTACATTATCTAACCTAAACAAATACAGGGAACACTCACAATATTATAAACAGTCTATTAATACGGAAAAAAGAAAATATTATAAGCGTTGCATTTTTAAAGCAAAAAATTATGCGGCCTTATTTTCCATTCTTAAAAAGCTAATACAATTTAAGCAGAAACAAACTCCCTTTAACGCTTCGACTCCCTTGGCCCAAAATTTAGCAAATTTTTTTCAGGAAAAAATTCTTACAATTGGGAAGAATATTCGAAACAAATCCCTAAATTCTTATTGTTTGGAGGACAGTTCTCCTAACTGATCAACATGTTCTCATTTTTCCCTTCCTTCATTAAATGACATTCTGCATATCATGCAATCATTAAACCCTAAAGGATCAAGTAGTGATACAATTCTCCCTTTCATATTGAAACAATACTTTTTGATCTTTGGCCCTCCTATTCTTAAACTAATATACAAAAGTCTGACTACAGCTACCATGCCCACAGCCTGGAAACACTCTATAATTTACCCCATAATAAAAAATAACAAAGAAAGCTGTCAAGACTGTTCCAATTACAGACCAATCTCATCCCTTCCATATCTTGAAAAGGTAATGGAAAAAAATCATATTTAACCAAATTTCAGATTATTTTGACAAAACTCAAGCTCTTCATTCCAATCAAACTGGCTTCCGGAAAAATCATTCTACAGAACAAGTATTTTCACATAGATAACGCGCACCCGTGTAAAACGCGCACACGGGTATAGTGCGCAAAAAACACATATTTATGTACATAAATTTTTATATACCGCGCACACCTGTATACCGCGCATGCTGCCCGACTCTCCTTTCGCCCGCCCCGACTCTCCTCTGGAGACCCCCGACTCTGTTTTCACCCGCCCCGACTCTCCTTTCCTCCTTGAAGTCCTGTCCCTACCCTGAAAGCCTGATGCCCCCCCCCCGATGTCCGATTCACCCCCCCGCAGGACCGCTCGCACCCCCACCCCGAAGGACCGCTCACACGCACCCGCACCCCCATCCTGAAGGACCGCTCACACCCCCACCCTGAAGGAGCGCTCGCACTCCCACCCCGAAGGACCGCTCGCATCCCTACCTGAAGAACCGCTCGCACCCCCACAGCCTCACCCCCCTCCCCCATGGAGAAGCTGTCTACCTTGTTTCCGGATGCCAGCGAGCCCAGCTGTTTCCTCTGCCGACGGTCCCGCCCCTTCTCTGAGCCCTGCTGCGCTGCTTTTTCTTCCGGCGGTCCCACCCTTTCTCTGACATCAGAGAAAGGGCGGGACCGCCTGAAGAGGAAGCAGCGCAGCACAGGGCTCTGAGAAGGGGCAGGACCACCGGCAGAGGAAGCAGCTGGACTGGCATCCGGAAACAAGGTAGACAGCTTCTCCATGGGGGAGGGGGGGAGGCTGTGGGGGTGCGAGCGGTCCTTCGGGTGGGGGTGCGAGCGGTCCTTCGGGGTGGGAGTGCGAGCGCTTCTTCTGGGTGATGAATCGGGCGTCGGGGGGGGGGGAAACTATGTAAAAAAATTTTTGTACAACGCGCTCACGCGTATAACGCGCAAGGGTATGCGCGGTTTGTAAAAACCACGTATAACGCGCGCATTATATGCGAGAAAATACGGTAACCATATCAGTACAATATTTCCTAGACCAGCATAAATCAGTTATCCTCATCTCTTTAGATTTATCAGCTGTGTTCGATACAGTAGATTATCTACTCCTGCTTCGAAGGAGCGGCAGGTATCTCTGATCAAGTTCTCCAGTGGTTTACCTCTTATTTCACGAATCGCACTGCTGTTGTTTCCTTTAATAATTCCACGTCTTCTCCCATTCAAAACAGTTTCGGTATCCCGCAAGGATCTATACTATCTCCCTTACTCTTTAATATCTACCTGGCTCCTTTATTAACCCTTTGTCAATCTTTTGGTCTTACTGCTTACGCTTATACAAATGACATCAGATCATCTACCCTATCGATGTCTCCAGTTCCGATGACATTTGTCTTTTCAATTCTAAACTAGATAAAATTAGTCATTGGCTCCACGAAAATATGCTGTCACTCAGCATATCAAAATCCAAATGTCTTCTCTTTCTTTGGAAAGAAAACATATAGCTTAGTTCTCCCATTACAATAAACGATGTCCCTATTACTTCTGTATCTGCCACTAAACTCTTGGGTGTTATAATAGGTAACAAACTGACTTTCCGCCTACAAATCAGTGTTGTAGTAAAGAACTGCTTCATTAGACTAAGAATGATTCAGTCTCTTGCAAACTTTCTGGACCCTCAATCAATCAACATTCTAATACACTCTCTTATCATATCTAAGTTAGATTATTGCAATGCACTATGCATGAGAGATTATTGCAATGCATATGCATGAGAGAGAGATTTGCATACCAAGAAGAAAGTGCAGGCAAATCTCTCTCATGCATATGCATTGTGGATATTCTGAAAACCAGGCCTGCCAGTAGATCTCGAGGACCGGACTTGGGCAGCCCTGGTATAAGATATCTGCCAAAAAGACATCAGTCAACTACAATTGATACAAAATACTGCCATAAAAGTAATTACCATATTTGCCGGCGTATAAGACGACTTTTCAGTACCTTAAAATCCTCCCCAAAGTCGGGGGTCGTCTTATACGCCGGGTACTGTTTACTAGAGAGCTGCACGGGGACGACGGGCATCCCGCGGGTTCCCCCTTTGGGTCACGGGGATCCTGTGGGGACACCCCTAGGGTCGCGGGGATCCCGTGGGGATGCCCCCTAGGGTCGCGGGGATCCCGTGGGGACGCCTCCGAGGGTCGCGGGGTTCCTGCGGGGCTGGATGTACTCAGTCGCGCGGCTCTTCTCCCTACCTTCTCTGCTTGCAGCACAGAGCCGAACGGAAGTCTTCCCGACGTCAGCGCTGACGTCGGAGGGGAGGGAGGGCTTAAACAAAGCCCTCCCTCCTTCCGACGTCAGCGCTGACGTCGGGAAGACTTCCATTTGGCTCTGTGCTGCAGGCAGTGCAGGTAAGGAGGAGAGTAGCCTCGCGGTTCGAGTGGCTACCAAGGGAGGGGGCGGTCCGCCCCGCCACACCCCGCCCCGGTTGCAGCACAGCCGGCCAGGTCCCCTTACTTTTGTGGCACTTCCCCGACCGACCGACAACAGCCCCGGTCCGACAATCCTTCCTGCCCTGTAGCCGCGAATCTAAATTATCTTCTTACAGCAGCTGTAATAAGGTAATTTAGATTCGCAGTTAAGGGCAGGGAGGTTTGTCGGACCGGGGCTGTTGTCAGTCGGTCGGGGAAGTGCCACAAAAGTAAGGGGACCTGGCCGGCTGTGCTGCACCCGGGGCGGTAGAGAAGGAGTGGGGAGAAGGACGCTGAAAGGCCATGGGGAAGACGGGAGGGGGGGGAAGGACTCTGAAAGCACTTGAAGACAGAGGAGGGAGAAGGACGCTGAAAGCACATGGGGAATACAAAGGGGTGGAGAAGGACGCTGAAAGGCCATGGGAAGGGCGGGGGGGGGAGGACTCTGAAAGCACTTGTGGAAGACAGAGGGGGGAGAAGGATGCTGAAAGCACATGGGGAAGACAAAGGGGTGGAGAAGGACGCTGAAAGGACATGGGAAGGGCGGGGGGGAGGACTCTGAAAGCACTTGTGGAAGACAGAGGGGGGAGAAGGATGCTGAAAGCACATGGGGAAGACAAAGGGGTGGAGAAGGACGCTGAAAGGACATGGGGAAGACGGGGGGGGGGGTTGGAGAAGGATGCTGAAAGGCCATGGGGAAGACAGAGAGGGAGAAGGACGCTGAAAGGAAATGGGGAAGAGAGAGTAGGGAGAAGACGCTGGCAGGGAAGAAGACAGATGCCAGACTATGGGGGGAGCGGAGAGAAGAAGATGGGTGCCAGACCAATTTGGAAGGGGGAAGAAAGGGAGAGGCACAGTAACAGAGCAAATGGAAGATGCAGAAGGAAGAGAGACAGTGGATGGAAGGAATTGAATGAGAACATGAGGAAAGCAGAAACCAGGCAGCAAAGGTAGGAAAAGAATTATATTTCTTTTTTTTTATTTTGCTTCAGGATAAAGTAGTATATTAGTTGTGTTGATAAAAATTTATAAACATTAGAGGCTCTGGTAGAAACCCATTTGCAAAGTATGTATTCTTCCCAATTAATATTTTCAAATTAATAAAGTCTTTTTGCTTATTTGTAAATGGGTTTCTAACAGAGCCTTTAATTCAGTAGCATAATTAAATGAAATAACTATTTCTGAAGTTTATAGGGATGGGTGGGAACGGAGGGGATTCCTCACGGGGACGGGTGGAGACGGAGGGGATTCCTCGCGGGGACGGGTGGGGACGGAGGGAATCCTCACGGGGACGGGTGGGATTCCTCACGGGGACGGGTGGGGACGGGTGGGATTTCTGTCCCCGCGCAACTCTCTACTGTTTACATGCCCTTACTTTACATGCCCTAACATCTCCTTACTTACCTCCTTACGGTGCTTATGGTACTAGTAAACCTGCCGGGACATCAGCGGGGCCATGGCGGGACATCAGTGTGACAAGGGTGCCATCTCCTTCATCCTGCGCAGCGGGAAGCAGCGGCGCCCTGGCCCCACCCCTTTTCTCTTTACTATGTCTCTCGCACATGCGGCCGTGTGTGGAGTCTAGCCCTTAAGAAAGTTGCGGGGGCGAACAGGAGGCTTTTGAAGGCTTTTAAAGGGAAACTGTCATGCCAGCAAACTTGCTAGGGACTTGCCCGGCACTTGCTCTCTCCCTCTATGTGTTATCTTCCTTCTATCATTGACAGTTTCAGTTTGGTTAACAGTTTAGAAAACAAATAGCATGGCAGCTCCCATGAGTTTATTGTTCTATTCAGCTTTAGTGAATTAATTAAAATTGTTGAAATAAATTCTGATGTTCTTTTAAGTTTTATTTGTTGTGCAGAAGGTGTGCGGAAGAAGGGGTAGTCTTATATGGCGAGTATATAACAAACTCTATATTTTAACTGTAAAAGTTGGGGGGTCGTCTTATACGCCCAGTCGTCTTATACGCCGGCAAATACGGTACAAACAGGAAAAAATTTGACCATGTTACTCCCCTGTTGAAAAATGCTCACTGGTTATCAATTCCACACCGTATCATATATAAAATAGCTATTCTCTCTTTCAAGTCTCAAAACACAAACTTCTTATTCCTCATGAACCTATTAGACTCCTAAGATCTTCCTCCCAGCATCTTCTTCACACACCATCCTTGAAGGCCATTAGTACATGTCAGGCTACCTCATTTGCTATTACATCCCCTACAATATGGAATTCTTTACCACTTTATATCAGGGTGGAAAAAAACTTAGATAAATTTAAGGGAAACCTAAAGAGTTACCTCTTTCAAGATGCATGTGACTGTTAAACAGACTTAGTTACAGCCAGACTTGTTCAATAATCCTATTGTGGTTAACCTTTTATGTATCCTTTTCTTTTGACTTTGTAGTTCTCCCAAACTTCCCTATTGTTATAAGTTGGTCTAGTATTGTTTAGTGTGTCTCCCCCTTTTTAATATATACTGTAAAACGTTTAGAAGTCTTTAATTTGCGTTTTATCAAAATTTTAATAAACTTGAAACCCAAGGAGAAGTGTACAGCTTGGCATTACTTACAATTTTATTAACAGTAAATCAAAATGATAATAAAATTAACAAATATAAGCATGAATATAATCACTGAGGTAAATTTGGAGATGGCAAATTGAATCCTGGTACTGGGACTTAAATGAAACAGTATGAGAAATATAAACATTTAACAGCACAGTAAAACGAATGATACAATAATAGCATGGAAGAACATTCATATAGATATGATACTCGTGATGTCACCAGAATACAACTGAAATACTTTAATAGGCACATGTTGGAATATAGCACAGATGTGATGCTAGTGCTATTTGTTCAATACAATATAATGAAACATCTTAATAGGTAGATGAGGAGCAAGTGCCATTGAGATACATAGATAGGACAAATCGAAGTCAAATTATATGAACAGCTGAATAAGATATTAGGATCTAGTCTAAGTTACATGGTATGAGGTAAGCTAACTCATGTGGGGAGAGAGGATTTTAAGCAGTGGCATCAGTCATGTTTGCTGTGGATGGGTGGACTAGATGGATCATTTGTCTTTTATCTGCCATCTTGTTTCTATGCTTCAACCTCCATTATTATAATGTTGACTTTACATTCCTAATTGAAATTCCTTTCATTATATTTAGATACTAGTCTTATAGCCCGTTACATTAACGGGTGCTAGAATATATGTGTGTGTGTCTGTCTTTATTTCTATCTCTCTCTCTCTCCTTAGCCTGTTTCTGTATTTCTGTCTTTATTTTTCCTCAGCTGTCCACCACCACCCCTTGCCTGCTCCCCCTGTCCATTCTCCCTTCCTTTTACCTCCCCCGTGTCCACCACCACCCCTTCACTGCTCCCCTTATTTACCAAGCCTGAAACATCTGTATCCTGCTACCTGTCAACTTTTTTTTTTCTCTCTCTCTCTTTCTCTCTCTCTCTCTCTCTATATATATACATGCAGTTCTTGCCCATTTTTAATTTGCAGGCTTGGCTTTTCCCTGTCCATCATTATACCCCCTTCCCTTGCAAAATCTTATTTTGCAGAGCCAATAGACAGTCCTACCTTCCAGGGTCACTTCTTTGCCGGCTTTCTTCAGCGCCTGACCAGTTTGAGAGCCAACTAAGTGGCTGCTGCTGGCGGGCTGGCATGTGTTCGTGGGCTCACCGTCTCGCGCAGAGGGCAAGGGAGCACGTGCTCATTGGTTCTCACTCTTGCGCAGGTGCACGCTGGCAGGCCGGCGCACAGCCGACCGCTTGTTTGTTCGGACGGAACGCTGTGACTGATTGTGGTTGTGTGTGAGGAGGAGCAGGGAGGAGACGGAGAAACTGCATTGCCGCCTGGGACCGGGACTGCCAGTGCCTGTTTTTCTTTCTGGGTTGGAGCCGCGCGATCGGGATTTAATCTTATACCAGGGAGGCGAAAACTCAGGAACCACGTCCGCACAGCCAGCGACCGCCGGGTCCTTGGTGAGGCGGGGAAGGGGGGGGTCTTGCCTGCCATTCCTATTTAAAAAGGCCTGCTGAGGTTCGCGGCCGGCTGTAGCGAACCTCGCAGGCCGCTGTTCACCTCAGTAGCATGTTCCCTCTGACGCGATCGCGTCAGAGGGAACGTGCTACCATGTGTAGAGCGGCCTGCGAGGTTCGCTACAGCCGGCCGCGAACCTCAGCAGGCCGTTTTAAATAGGAATGGCAGCGGTTATTGGAGGGAGGGGGAAGAACAGGAGCGGTAGCGGTTGTTGCGGGAGGGGGGGAGTCTGCGACGTGCAGGCAGCTGTGAACAGGAGCGGCAGCGGCCACAGCTGCCACAGCCGCTCCTGTCGCCCAATGCAGCTAACTGGCTCATACGGGGACTCGCGCATGCGCACTCCTTCGGCCACAGACCTACAGCGCACAGAACACGCAAATAGAAGTGCGCATGCGCGGCTAGCTCTTTATTATATTAGATTTTCACGTTTCTCTATGCCACCTGAATGGAAATATCACTTTCCATCTCCTCATCACTCTCTCAGGTTTAGCTCTTACTGTTAATATCTAATTCAGTAGTTATAAGATATCACAAATGGACATTTACTGATATGTTTATATAGTTTTTTTTACACCAATAGACTAATCCTATCCTCTTTGGTTAATTTTGTTTCACAGTGGTATGATGCTCTTAAAGCAGTAGCTAGGTTACCAACTGGAATTCCAAAGGAGTGGAGGAAGAAGGTAGGTATACGTGCTTTATCCTACAAGTGTAGCTATGTTTGTAATACTAATTTGCTTTCCTTATGACCTAAATCTGTGGTGTAGTAGCTAGATACTGAGGGCTAGATGCACTTAAATGCTCTGATCTGGTACTGATGGTTGCTAAACCAGTCTGATTTAGCAACTGTCAGAATTTGCCGACCTGATGTTGA
This sequence comes from Geotrypetes seraphini, assembly GCF_902459505.1. NCBI lineage: Eukaryota > Metazoa > Chordata > Amphibia > Gymnophiona > Dermophiidae > Geotrypetes > Geotrypetes seraphini. The sequence goes on along the minus strand of NC_047092.1, from coordinate 78,058,560 downwards.
AAACGGCTCACCGCATGGTTTTCTGTGCAGTCATACAAAAGTCCAACTTTGGCATGCAAACAACCTCATTAATATTAAAATGAGGTCATTAATATTAAAACGAGCTATCCGATCGATGGCCTAACATTTGTAGTGCCATAAGCAGATCGCAAATACCGACCAAAAAAACCGATAGGTCTAGTTGTGTTACTGACAGGTCTGCCTGTTTAAAAAATTTTTTTCCATGGCACAAGATGTTGTTTGAGGGGCCTTAGGCATCTGAGCCAATAAGTGCCTTAGGCCCCTCCCCATGTATCCCAGGATACACCAGGAAGGGGAAGGCCTGTAAGCAGGAGGGACTGGGCATCCTTCCTGGTGTCATATTAATGTACAGTTATGGGGGAGGTTTGGAGGACGGGGGAGGTGTGCTGGGGGGGTATCCGGTGACAGGAGGGAGTAGGCATCCCTCCTGCCAATTTTATTTTTTTGTGAAGAAGGGGAGGGGTAGGTTGGGGGAGAGTTTAGCTGGGGAGGGGTCATGGCAGTAGAAGGGAGTGTGCATCCCTGCTGCCAATTTTTATTGAAGTGCGTGGAGGGGGGTCCTGCAGGAGGGCCAGTTTGGCTCAGCGTGGGAGTTGGGGGGAATTTTCACAGTGACAGGAGGAAGTGGGTATCCCGCCTGCCTCTATTTTGGTTCCAAGGGACATTACTCTACCCACTGTCATACACTTAACCAGCAGTTTCCCTGCAACATCTTTGCTGGGTGGACTGTATCCTGATCTCGGTGAACCATATTGATGAAGTATGAGTTTTCAATCAGAAGGAAAGAAGAATTTGTTGCATAAACAAACTGGGCATTTTTTTCATCAGTTGTCTCTTTTCCTAATCTGCTGGTTTTCATCACAAACTTACCTGTGGTGATTCCAGGAAAGGTTAGATTTTTTTCTTTCTTTTAGATGATATACTGTGGATATGTGATGTATACAGTCATGTGAAAAAATTAGGACACCCCATGAAATATTCAGTTCTTTCCTTTAAGAAATGTTCACATATCAAATGATTTAAGTAAGGCAAACCTCCTTCAAAATGCTGATTAACGATGTTCTAATCATGGGCACCTGATGTGATACACCTGGGTGTGATTTGAGCCATTTTAAGTGGGAGGATATGTGGGGATGTCCTTATTTATTCCTCAGTTAGAATATATATTTTTGTGGATATCTTTTGTTTCATGAGTAAATCAAGGAAAAATTTTGTTGTTTACCTGAAATTACACACTTTCTTTTGCAGAGATAAATAAAAAAAGATTTGACATGGATAAGTGAACATTTCTTAAGAAAGAACTGAATATTTCATGGGGTGTTCAAATTTTTACACACGACTGTATATGACTGAAACAGTATCCTAGACAGATAACTCTGAAACTATAAAACAGGAGGAGGATGATCTCGAAGGTGAATAATTTCCAGAACGCTTTAGGTTGATGATAGATTCCCCTAAAAAAAAAAAATTCAGAAACCCCATGCAAAGTCAAATACCAAAAAACAAGTGGGGAGTGGGATAGACTGCGTCAACCTGGGTTAGATACTCTTTATTTATTCAAATCAACTTCCAAATACTCGTATAATACATATGAAAACACAATACATTTAAAATCACATAAAAGTCCAAGTTAAAAGTCCTGTGAGCAATGACCCAAAAGGTCCTGTATCCAAGGACCCAACACAGTCCATGTTTCGGCTTCCAAAGGGGAGGCCTGCCTCAGGGGTATAATATGTCAGTCTAAAGAAATGCATTGTACATATGAACAGTAAGAAGAAGGAATACTTAAAAGATATATGTGAATCCATCATATCACAAACATGCATAAAGGTACGTCAAAATACATATAAAACATGCATAAAGATACATCTAAAAGTACATATATAAATGTAACTAAAACTTAAGAGCATATAAATGAATTGCATACAAAAAGGCACTTAAAGATATGAATTGATCAAAAACAAATAAGTAATATGTTACTATGAATTAATAAGCCCATATATAAGAAGGACAAAACTGTATACAGTAACAGCCTAAACTCACCTCCCACTCTCATCGTTCTCTATTTCTGTGGATAATACTATCTTCCTCCCTGTCTCAGCTCGCAACCTTGGGGTGATCATTGACTCCTCTCTTGCCTTCTCTGCTCAGATCCAACAAACTGCCAAATCCTGTTGCTTCCTTTATAATATTACCAAAATCTGTCCTCTTCTCTCTGAACACACTACCAAAACCCTTATCCACGCTCTCATCACCTGGTGCTTAGACTACTGCATTGTGCTTCTCTCGGGCCTCCCGCACACCCATCTCTCACCTCTTCAATCCATTCAAAATGCTGCTGTACGACTCGTATTCCTTGAGAGCCGCTATTCTTACATTACCCTTCTCCTCAAGTCATTTCATTGGCTCCCCGTCCTTTTCCGAATACAGTTTAAACTCCTCTTGCTGACTTGCACGTATCATCAAACCTCGGTTTGCGAATGTTTTGCAAGACGAGCAAAACACTCGAGCAAACTGTAACTTGCAAACTGAGAGTTGACTCAATTTGCGAGTCCCCACCTCAGGAACCAGCTTTGCTGCTCCCCCCGAGGCCACTGGCATTGCTCCCTCCCATCGCGACCGAGATTGCCTCCTCCCACCACTGACTGTCTCTATCCTTACCTGTGCACCGGTGCTGAAAATGCCTGCCACCGGTTCTCTGCTGGGCTGCTGCGGGGCCTTGAGCATTTGCGAATGCTCAAGGCTTTCTGACTCTCACCCTCTCCGAGATTCATCATGAGATTTGAGATCTCATGAGAATCTCAGAGAGGGTGAGAGCCAGAAGGCCTTGAGCATGCGCAGATACGCAGCGTCCCGCAGCAGCCCAGCAGAGAACCAGCGGCAGGCACTTACAGCACGGGTAAGGTCAGGGCCGGTCAGTGGGGGGTGGAGGCGATCTCGATCGTGAAGGGAGGGAGTAGCGCTGGTGGATTAGGGGGAGCAGCAAAGCCGGATCCCGGGGTGGGGTGTCAAAGTGGAGGACAGCAGTGGGAGAAGACAGAAGAAGCAATATGGGTTGGGAGTTGGGTCGGGTGTCGGCTTGGCTCGGCTTGTGGGTCGGGTTGGAGAGATGTACCTAAGTCAGTGGAACAAATCATCCGAGTTGCCATTATGGCCTATGGGGATCTTTGCTTTGATATATGAGCACTTTGGATTACGAGCATGCTTCTGGAACGAATTATACTCGCAAACCAAGGTACCATTGTACATGCACTCTGAAGCCTCCCGATTTCTCCCCTCACTTATCTTCCCCTATGCTCCCCTCACTTATCTTCCCCTATGCTCCCCTCATCCCCGTGATTTCCCCTCATCGGGCAAGCCCCTCTTATCTGTACCCTTCTCTTCCACTGCCAACTCCGGACTTCGTCCCTTCTTTCTTGCAGCACCGTATGCCTGGAACAGGCTGCCTGAATCATGCTCCATCCCTGGCAGTGTTCAAATCCAAGCTAAAGGCCCACTTTTTTGAAACTGCTTTCAACTCTTAACTCCCACTCACTGCTGTCAAATACCTATACTCACTATAATCTCCCCAACCCTGAAATGTCCTGTCTAAATTAGATTGTAAGCTCCTCTGAGCAGGGACTGTCTATTGTATGTTAAAATGTACAGCGCTGCGTACGCCTTTTAGCACTATAGAAATAATAAATAATAGTAGTAAAACACTGCGTAGATATGTACCTGGTCTCCCACTTTAATTTGGGTTGCACTATCAGGCCCACACGTAAAATCCACTTATTTACACATCCAACAATAAAGGCCTGCCGTTACAAAAGATTCCTGGACAGAACTCTAGCCTTCCAGACAGGTAAACTGGACGACTGGCTGGGTAACATTATCATGCTCTCCTCTTCCTATCGAGGTTTTAGAAAATTAGTAAAAACGAAAATGTTCAACCGATTTGTCACCTAAGAATTTGTTGTTCATTATCTCTCGTATTCTGTATACCAAATTCATAACTATGTCGCAGACTGTCCAGCTCTTCTTAATTGTACTTGCTTTCAGTGTACTTGTATTCATTAATTCTATATTGTAACTTATCGCTGACTGTCCAGCTCTTCTTAATTGTACTTGCTTTCAGTGTACTTGTTTTCATTTATTCTATATTGTAACTTATTGCTGACCGTCCAGCGCTTCTTATTAATACTTGCTTTCAGTGTACTTGTATTCATTGATTCTATTTTGTAACTTATCGCTGACTGTCCAGCTCCTCTTATTGTAAACCGCCTCGAACTACCATGGCTTTGGCGGTATATAAGAAAATAAATTATTATTATTATTATATCAGGAACAGATATGTGCGATATGGAACTAAAACCAATTAAAAAACCTGCATGAGCAAAGAATAAAAAGGAGTGCCATGGACCACCCAATGCCAAGAATAAAAACGTAGAGATACAAATGCTGCATTAAAAAAAAAAAAATTAAAAAAAAAAAATAATAATATATATATATATATATATATATATATATATATATATATATATATATAATATATATTTCAAGTTTAATGGCACTGTTTGGACATATATATATATATATATATATATATATATATATATATGAAAGTGTCCAAACAGTGCATAGGAATCAAGAAAGCCATTAAACTTGAAATTGGAAATGAAAAAGTCTAAAATATTGTACATATGCCTAACCTGCCCACTAGATTTCCAGCATTTGCAGTGACATCTAGTGGGCAGGTTAGGCATATGTACAATATTTTAGTTTTTATTCAGTCTTCTAAAATGTTTTGTTCTTATTCAGTTCACAAGCTCTTGACAAATGATTTCACTTCTTACTTTTTTTTTATTTTGAGCAAAATGGACACAATTACAAGCATATCAAGAACAGCCTTCAGATTATCAGAATCACATAACTTATTTGTATTGCATTTTTTTCAGTTTAATACCAAACCAATATTACATGGCTTAATGCTTTTCTCATTATGAAACCAAACCAATAGCACAAAAAGTCAATGTCCACTATAACTGTTTAGCATTTAGTTTCAGAAGTACTCTCATTTCCAAGAACCTTAAAATCTATAAATTCAGGCCCAGATTCTGTATAGGACGCCTGGGAGGGGCAACCTATACAGAATCGGGCCTACACTAACCCCGATTCTGTAACCGGCGTTCATGTTACAGACGCTGGTTACAGAATCGGGTTAGAGTAGACGCCGCCCAACCCCTCCTGCCAGAGGACGCCTCCCCCAGACCCACCCACGCTAACGCCCCCCCTGCCGCGCTAACATTCTCCGAAGACCCCCCTAACCTCTTAATTGTTGGCCGGCTGGATGAGTCTTGGTGCTGTCCAGCCGGCAGTCCCGCCTCGTCGAAATGAAGCGGGCCCACCCCTTCCCGGCCCATCCCCGCTAAGCCTAAGACCTGATTGGCCAAGGCTCTAGGCACCTGGACCAATCAGGCCTTAGGCTTAGTGGGAATGGGCGGACCCGCAATGCCTAAGGCCTGATTGGTCCAGGCTTCTAGAGCCTGGGCCAATCAGGCCTTAGGTTTAGCAGGGATGGGCCAAGAAGGGGCGGGCCCACCTCATTTTGACCAGGCGGGTCTGCCAGCTGGACGGCACCAAGACCCATTCAGCCAGCCAACAATTAAGAGGTTAGTTTTATTGGGGGGAGGTTAGGGGGGGTCATTGTGAAGTGTTAGTGTGGCGCGGGGGGTGTCCGGGGGGAGGCGTCCTCTGGCAGGAGGGGTTGGGCACCCTCCTGCCGGCGATTGGGGGTGTCGGGTGGGCGGCGTTCCAGAAGGAGGGGTTGGGCACCCTCCTGCCGGCGATCAGAGGTGTTGGGTGGGTGGCGTGCCTGCAGGAGGGGTTGGGCACCCTCCTGCCGGCGATCGGGGTGGGGGGACAGGCGGCCACTATACTTATTGCGGCAGGGAGATCTCTTGCCGCGATAAGTATAGCAGTGTCTACATACAATGTAGGCCAGCATTTTGTTGGTCTACATTGTAAGCGTCTCTTCCTCTACTAGGGAGACGCATAGGGCCACCTAGGTTTGCCTAAGGCCCTTAGGTGAGCTTAGGCTGTCTTGCAGGCCTCCCTTTACAATTTTCAGGGGGAACAAACACAAACAGTACTCATCAAAACAAGACATACATTACGAAAAGGAAAGAAAGGGTAAGAAATACGATATTTACTAGAAAAGAAACAAATGAGTAAATAAAAACAACAGAGTATAAAATTCAAAAGGGCAGACTAAATTAAAAAAATAAAACTAAATCAGTCAAAGGCATCTTTAAAAAGAAAGCTCTTAAATCTGCTTATAAGATGTTCTTCTCTTAGATAAATGGGCAAGAAAATCCAGGTTTGTGGGGCTGTGACAGAAAAAATATAGGGCTCCTTTTACAAAGGTACACTAGCGTTTCTAGCACACGCACCAAATTAGCGCGTGCTACCTGAAAAACTACTGCCTGCTCAAGAGGAGGCAGTAGCGGCTAGCGCGCGAGGCATTTTAGCGCACGCTATTCCGCGTGTTAAGGCCCTAATGCACCTTTGTAAAAGGAGCCCATACTGTCGACGTGTACTAATGATTTTAAGAGAAGGAACTGCCAATAAGTGTTAATCACTAGATCTGAGCGTTCTGGCAGAGGCATAAGGAACCAAGAGTTTATCGATAAATGCTGAAGCTTTAAAAAGAAGAGATTTCAAAGTTAAGACATATTTTATAAGTAATGCGATGAGCTACCAGAAGCCAATGTGCTTTTTTGAGAAGAGGCGAGACATGGTCATATTTCTTAGCATTCATGATGAGCTTAATAGAGGCATTTTGGATTTGCAAGTGCCTTATTTCTTTTTGAGTAATGCCCTTGAATAGCAATAATCAATTTTTGAAATAACTAAAGAGTGTATTAGAATATTAATTGATTTAGGCTCCAAAAATTTTGAGACAGAGCGTATTTATCGTAATCTGACATTGATATTCTTTTAACTGTTTGTGCTGCTTGGTTTCTCACTGAAAAAGAAATAAGCCATGCACTATAGGTTAATGTTAAGGACTGCGGCCCTGATTCTGCAAAGTGCGTCCCTATTTTAGGCAGCTGTAGGCATCCTACAGCTGTCTAATCAGCCAATTGGGATGCACGTTTTAAAAAAAAAATGCTCCCTGGGCAGGCCACCTATATTGAAGGCGCCTGGGCCAATCAGGCCTTAGGATTAGTGGGGATGGGCGGACCCGCTATGCCTAAGGCCTGATTGGTCCAGGCTTCTAGAGCCTGGGCCAATCAGGCCTTAGATTTAGCCGGGAAGGGGCGGGCCCGTCTCATTTCCACGAGGCGGGCCCGTCGGCTGGACGGCAGCAAGACCCGTCCAGCCGACCAACATGTTAGTTGGGGGAGGGAGGTTAGTTTTGGTGGGGGGGGGGTCGTCGGGCTTTCCGGCAGGAGGATTGGGCATCCTCCTGCTGGCGATTACCAGTTTGGGGGGGATGGGGGTTCCAGGGGGTTTCCGGCAGGAGGATTGGGCATCCTCCTGTCGGCGATGGGACAAGCGGCCGCAACCGCGGCCGCTATACATATTGCAGCAGGGAGATCCCTTGCTGCCATAAGTATAGCGGCCGCGTCTAATTTAACCCGATTCTCTAACCGGCTTCTGTACCATGGACGCCGGTTACAGAATCGGGGTTTAGTGTAGGACCGATTCTGTATAGGACACCTCTCCTGGGCGTCCTATACAGAATCAGGGCCAAAATCTGTAGAGAGACTTTTGTTGATCATTTCAAGGAGAAAGGGACCAAATATCGAAAAGTGTTTTTTCTTAGGATGTTAGGAGGCATAGTTTCTAGGGAGTTTGAGATGGCCAACCTGATCACTCAGCAAAATTACTTGTACCATATAAACCTACCTGCAATTTACATTCATCAACTTCTCATCGATTGGCTTTCCTTTCATCTGGTCAGGCTAGCGTCAACTCGTAATTCTTTCTTCTTTGCTTCTGTTCTAAGTTTGTAGAACTCTTGTCCAAATGAATTACATTGTGAGCTTTCTTACTCTAAATTTAGAACTTCATTGAAGATGTCTTTTTGGATTGGCATTTTCTTAATTCTTTAATTTTAGCTTTTATTGATGTTTTATTCCTTAAATCTAAATTTTTTGAATTTTCATTTTTAGGAACAAAGGTTCTGCAGTAACTATTACCGTATATACTGGAATATAAACTGATCTAAATATAAACCGAGGTGATAGCGTAGCTGGTTTTAAGAAAGATTTGGACAATTTCCTGAAGAAAAAGTCCATAGTCAGTTATTGAGAAAGACATGGGGGAAGCCCAAGGAACGGATAAGCTGCTGGCTGGAGAGGGGGTGGATAAGTAGGATAACAGTGGAGAGGAGGGGCATCTATAATCGACAGCAGCACTGGTATTCATCGGAGGAGGGGCAGTGTATGGCAGCGCACAGCCCTGGTAGTCATCGGGGGTTGAGTGGAGGAGGAAGAGGAGGACAGCTGCATCAGTGGTCAGGTGATGGCTTGAATATAAACCAATATCCTAATTTTTGGACCTTTATTTAGCCCAAAAATCTCAGTTTATATTCGAGTATATATGTTAAACATTTTTCTCTCTCTGTCCTTTTTAATATTGGTGTTCCTTTCCTTTTGTTAAATATTTTTATAAGCTGCATTGATATTACCAGACCTTAAAATTCACCCTAAGAAACATAAAAACAATAAAATCTATACATTACCGGATTGGTCCCGTAAAATTCTGCCTCTGAATAAATGGATGGAGATTAAGAGAGAAGCTTTCTTGTATGTGTGTCCAGTCATTTGAAATACAGTTTGAATTGGGACCTTAGTAAAATTCTCATGCCTTCTGGAAATATAGGGGCAGATAGTCAGTGAGAGATAAATGTATAAGTGGCTTCTATCTGGTCCTTTCCCACTGTCTGCTTGATCCCCAGATTTCAGTTAGTGCTAGGGTGTTCTGGGAATGAACTCTGGGCAGAGCTGGGAAGTTACCCGGGCATCATTAATATTCAGCAGCAGTGCCCATCTAATTATCCAGTTACTTAAGACCATAAAAAAGCTGTTCTGAGTTAATCAATAGCTATCTGGGCCCAGTCTTTGAATGTTTCAAACTGTCAACAGCAGCTGTCCAAACCATAGCATTGACCAATAGTGAAATGTTTTAATAAACCCCCAGTTTATTGGCCATTCTTGTTTCCCTTATGTTTTAGGTGGATATATGAAGTTTCACATTTTTAATGTGGATTTTACTAAAGGGCATGTTACAGGTATTGCACTTTAGCAGAAGAAATGAATATGCAGTAAATGCAAATTTAACATATTACCTATTAGGGGTGTGCCCAGAATTTCTTTTCTAGGTCATATGTTACAATGTCAGTTGCTGTGCAGTACCCTGGGCACAGTCAATAAAGATGCACTTACTGTTGGATTCTATAGAGGTTGTCCAAAGTTGGGCATGCAAACTAGGCAAAACAGGTCCACATGCAAACTAATTTGTTAACGAGACATTATTGCATTAATTGGCAGTTATTCAGAGATGCATGCAGATCTGCCATATGCCCTGTTCTATAACACGCACACCTAAATTTTATAATGCATATCTCCAAATGGGGCCTGGCCATGGGAGGGAGATGGGCAGATCAAGAACATTTCCTGGATTTAGGCGCAATATTATAAAACACTGCTATTAGTTGAGCATCAGTATTTACACCAGTTTTTGGCAAGCATAGGTGCTCATGCCCAAACTTAGGTGTGAAATGCACACTAAGCTACTTCTCTGTAAAGGGTGCTCTATGCAGAGCTGTAGGGATAAAAGCCCCTGCCAGTATATTACAGAGCTTGATTATACTACATCTATGGTATATCCTCTACAGCTCACAAAATATGCAGCACAGTTATCTACGCTAAAATAAAGGAAAGAACCTGTCTGGATGGCAACCCAGCTGATGCAAAACAAAGAAATATGGGTTACCTTTGATAAAAGCCATTTGTCATATTGACCCAGCCTGATTGAGATTATGAGATATGCATTGGTGGGCTTGAACCACATATCAGTCTCAGATTGCCACCTTCTCTGAGCACTTTGATATCATGCACCTGTGATAGGATTCATAATACTAATGAAAAATAGAGGCTGGTGGTAACATTTTTGAAAGAGCAGAAACATGCTAAAGTATCAGAAAATCTCTCCATCCTTGGTGCTCAGAGAGAAGGGAAATGTAATGCGTATTCTAGGATTTTTCTTAACTTGTTCAAACCCCTCATTACATTATCAAGTATAACTAGAAGTGATTAGATAGTGGTAGCTGGAATATATGTCCCATAGCCACAGCTTCCTTAGAGCAATCTGGAGTTTCTGTGATGACTTTGTTTCACCTGAATAAAAGCTGACCAAATGTTAGTTTTGTTTATGGTGCCAAAACTGGCCTAAAATTCTTTTTCTGCCTGGTTTCGGGTTCAGCCAAAAGGCTACAGGCAGTTTGTTTTGGCCAAAACTGATTGTGTGTTTTTGGTGGGAACCAAAAATTTGTGCTTTGCCCTGTTTGCCTCCCCCCCCCTTACAGATATTGTCTTTGTTTAGCAACTTGTAGATAATGACAGGTAAATATGTTTATGGTCCATCCAATCTGCCCAACAAGATAAACTCATAACATAAAGTATGATATGATACATATTCACCTTTAGGTGCCCCCTTTGGGTCTTTCATACAAGTCTTGGGGGCTTAGAGGTGTCGTTAGGGCAGGTGTGATTCCCACTCACTCTTCCCATGCTACTAGCTTTGCTCTCAAAATAGCTGCCACGACCTTTAGTTGCAATCTTGTGGGACTGCCACAAGAGGTCATGGCAGCCATTTTGAGAGTAGAGCTGATATGGGGATCACTGCTTCCCTGAAAACATCACAAGGAACTGTGTAAAGAAGTCTGGGTGGGGGAGGCAACTCTTTGCATTCCCTTTTGTGTGTGTGTGTGTGATATTGCATAGTACTTTATACGGTAAATAGAGTGCTTCAAATTAATGATTTGATAAAAAGGTTTATTTAGCATGAATTTAAATCCATAAATTTGGGATGATAAGCTCCTTAGAAATCAGTTTCTCTGTGAAGATATGACATCAACTGTCACTCTAAATGTGGTGCAAAGTTAACCATTGTAAAAGCACTGTGGCGTTTAGTTTTCATTAGCTCAGGTCCTATGTGTACAGAGGTTATTTTGCTTGGAGGTGAAATATGTTATTTCATTATTTAAACATTTTATGTATGAATACTGACTTGGATACTATTTGGACCAATCTAAAGAATTTCCAGGCTCTATTGAGTATGATGAAGATGCAGCATTTTAATCAAATTTGTGGTGTGCAGAAGCTAGATTCTATGAGAAAGGAACGTGCAGTGATTGTTTATAAGCACAAGTACTGGTCAAGCTTATAGTTTTAGTAGGAAGATGATATTACAATGAAATGAAATGTATACATTAGAAAATAACTTGAGAAAGGTATTGCTCTTGAGTTGTGATTTTTTTTCAGAGCATATAGTCCTTTCATCCAGTAACATCAATGTGCTTCTTTATTCTGGATTGTTTATCAGGCTAGTATAAGTCTGCAGTGAAGGCCAGTGTCTGGACTTCTTTACCCTATTTTAGTAAGAATCTATATTAATGTTAGTCCCTTAACTAAATACAAAATGGAAAATATCTCAATGCACCTTTCTCTTGTTACTTGTGCATTGTTTGTGTAAACATAAAAAACTGGTAATCATTATTTTCTTTTTCATGTTCTTACAAAGTACCTGTTTCAGGATATTTAAATACGAGTACATCTGCATTGATGTATTGAGAAGTCTTTGTTAAAATAGCTTTCTCACTTGTCAGCGTGTTCTTGCAGTTCCTGGGAGGGGGTGGGGGGGGCAGTAATAATCTCCTGTGAGTTTAGCAGAGGGCAGCCGACTGCAAGCTCTGACAATCCCCAGTGGATCACATTGGTTCACAGTCAGACAACCAGACTTTAGGTTTTGGCTGCAGTTTCAGCTAAAACTGACATCCCCCCCCCAAACAGTTTTAAACCTAAACTATGTAAGTGTAATGTCATGTTTTCTGGATTCAGAGTGATTTGAAACAATTAACTAAATTATTACAATGTATTTTCTTTTTTAGGTATGGCTTACTCTAGCAGATCATTATTTGCACAGTATTTCAATTGACTGGGATAAAACTATGCGGTTCACTTTCAATGACAGAAGCAATCCTGATGATGACTCAATGGGTATTCAGATAGTAAAAGTATGTACTATGGCATTTTATTTATTTACATTAGAATACTTGATATACTGCCGTAATGTATAATGTGCCTCTAGGTCAATGTTTTTCAATGCAAAGCCTGGGGGGCCAGTGGTGGCCCTCATCATTCTTGCTTTTTCTCTGCCTTGCTTTATCTCTCTACCCAAGCTCACAAAAGAAAGGGAGAAATGGATGGGAGGAAGAGCCACATGCTTGAAGGACAAGACATTTCTCAACAGACAAAAAGAATGTACAGTATAGGTCTTCATCCATATTTGCAGTTTGGGGATTCACAAATTTGGTTATTCATGAGTCTCCAAACAAGCAGCCTCCCTCCCACATCCACAGCTTACCTTTGAAACCCTGGTGTTGTAGTGAGACGGGAGTGATCTTCCTATGCTCCTGCCCTGTCAGATCCATGATCAAAAATGGCTGCCTCATGTTCCAGTGTCTGTCTCACGAGTTCCTGCGGTCTTGCAAGACTGCTTTAGGAACTTGAGTCAGCCATTTTTGATAGCAAATCTGGATGAGGCAGGAGCATAGGAAGATTGATTCTGTCCCACTTCAATGCTACACCACCAGGGCTTCAAGAAGGAGGGAGTCAGGGTGGGGGCCCTAAAGTTATTTGCAATTTTTTAATATTCATGAGGGAGCTATGCCCCTAAACCCTGCAATATGAAGGAAGAGATGTATTTGGAAATGATCACCTCCTCGAGGATACACACCAAAAAAGTTGTGTGGTTTATTGTTTTTTTATATACTGTTGTTTTCCTATACATGGATCAATGCAGTGTAAAAACACTAATTAAAATTTAGGAAAGGAACTTTATAGAATGACAGAAACACACAAAAGTAAAATAAGATAGAATTAAAAATAAATGTGTTTATTCCAGTTTCCTCAGGCATCAACCAGGGAAGGCAAAAGTGGGAAATATGTTAGGAAGACATAAGATTGAAAGCCCTTTCATAGAGAAGCGTCTTCAACAAGGTCTTAAATTTAGAAAAGTTGGCTTCCAAACAAATATAAGGGAGAAGATTGTTCCAGGATTCGGGGGCCATAAAAAAGAAAGTAAAATTCCTGGTAGATTTATAATGGGCCTGGTGTGGATCCAGGAGCACAAATTGGCTTGTGTTGAGAAAGTATGGTTTTCGTGATGGGATGTAGGGAATAACTAATGTTGAGAAATAGAGAGGGGGGGGGCAAACCAGTATAAAGTGTCTTATGTGTTAAACACTGAATTTTGTGGGCAATCAATGAAGGTGTAAGAACAGTGGGGTTAACTTGTCAAAACGTCTGGCATGGCAAAGTAAGCCCAGGTCAGTATTCTGCAAGGGCTGTAGGCGCTTCACTTGGGTAGTAGTGATTCTGGTATAAAAGAGTTACAGTAATCTAATTTGGAAATAATGAAAGCATGTTTGAGTGTGTGAAATGAATTAGAATCAAGAAATGAACTGAGAAATTAAAGTTGACTTAGTGCAATAAAAACCTGATTGGATAGTGTGCAAAATATGTTCTTGAAAGGACAGTTGGGAATCTAGTATTATCCCTAAATAACAGAAAGAGGACACAGTCTGTATAGGCCAGGGGTGTCAAAGTCCCTCCTCGAGGGCCGCAATCCAGTTGGGTTTTCAGGATTTCCCCAATGAATATTGTGATAAGCGGACTATGCCTGCTAGGAGTGTCCCTAGCTCAGATTCTAGGTTAAATCCTGACAGTCCATAATCTGCCTTTTTCCCCATCTTCTGCCACTCAGTCTGAATTTCCTTCTAGGGCCTGTAGAGGGAGCAAGAAAGCAGCAGGGCTGGGTTCCCATCCCCCTCTGGATCACAAGGTGAATCACAGGAAATCCTTTTCACCTGAGGGTTGGGGGCGGGGCTTCAAGCTGTTCTCCCTGAAGACTAGGCTCCTAGAGAAACAGAATAGAGAGGAACAGCAGCAGGGAAGGTCGCAAGGCTCAGGGCTGAGAGCTCCTGATGGCAGTCCAGCTCCCGAGGACATGGAGTTTACTGAGGCTGGAGGAGAATCACCTGCCAGCCTGAGTGAGGAACCGTTGGCCATGGAGTTAGAAACAAGCCCTGAAGCCAGTGTTGGGCTGACTCCTGATTATGCTCCTATGGAAGTTTGCATCACAAAAGCAAGTATTATTTGAATATTGCTGGAGTTTATTGCGAGTTTATTTTGGACTCTTTTGGTTTTGCAGACTGAATTAATCTAACTCAAGTTAAAGAGTGGATTTGTAATATGCTAAATTAAGCAAGGACTTTTATTTTGAAATTTTGGTTTTTTCCATTCTTGAAAGCTAAATGGTGTTTTTCTTTTTGAAATGAAGCATGCTTGATGTGCTAAGACAGTGGGATTAGCCCTGTGTTACGTGGTGGGATAGCGGGCCTAATTTCTGGCAATTCAAGACCACACGGTGCACACTGTCTTTCCAGCCTTGAGTCGCTGAAGAAGCCAGTATTTTTACACTGTCTTGTAACTTTGTTTTGGTGGAAAAGTTTTTTTCCTTTCCTTTTGGTAATGAACTCCACCTGGACTATGATTTAAATGAGAGTTTTGTTTAAGTTTGGACTCTTTTTGGTTTCTCAACCAGAGACTGTTTATTGAACATTGTGTTTAACTTGTATGGGAAGCCCGTTGACTTGGCCATTGTAATCCTGACAAGCAAGTTACTGTGGTTTTTTTTTTTTTTTTGTTTTGTTTTGAACAATTAAATGCAACTCTTTATTCAACATTGAACTTATTGTTTGGATGGTGTCCCTTTCACTGAACGTTGAAATAACTTATCCTTGTGAGACACGCAGCGACTCACAAGAGTTTGATTGTGGCCAGTATTCCCAGGCCCTCTGCCTGGAGCGTGCCGGCTACAATATGCATGAGATCTATTTGCTTGCACTGCTTTCATTGTATGCTTATAGATCTCATGCATATTCATTGGGGAAATCCTGAAAACCCGACTGGATTGCGGCCCTTGAGGAAGGACTTTGACATCCCTGGTATAGGACTATCAAAAAGTATTGGAATTTGGGTGGGCTGTGTAAGAGGCCTAGTAATCCAGCAAACAGGTTTTTTTCATGGTTCAGCATAAGCTGATGGCTGGACAGCCAAGTTGAAAGAACAGACAGACAAGATTGAAAGGGAGCAAGATCTAGTTGAAATGGTGAACAAGGGTGGATCATTAGAATGTCATCTGCACAAATGAATAATTTTAATATTGAAAGATTGAATAAGAGTTGCTAATGGACTAATGAAAATATTGAAAAATATTGGGGAAAGTAGAGAATCTTGCGGAACACCACAATTGAGATTATGACTAGTTGAGATACTGAAAACCAAACACACACTGTGCCTGAAATTCCAGTTTCAGTTAATTGAGATAGCAGTACTTAGTGATCAAGTTTAAAGTTTCAAGTTTAATAATTGTTTTGATTAATTGCTTAATCATATTTCTAAGCGATGGACAAATTAAAATTACCAAATTAAAATCACCAAATCAAAGGTGAACAAATCCAATGAAATGAGCAATGAAATTTTACCAGAGTAGAGTGTAGGTCACTCAAAAGAGCAGTAACAACTGTTTCTGTACTGTGGGATGTGTGTAAGCTGGCCTGGCAAGGATGGAGAATAAAAGAATGTTTAATGTGTATAGAGGGGCTGTTAGAAAACCAATTTTTCAAGTAGTTTAGAGAGAAAATTAAGATTTTGAAACTGATCGATAATTATTTGATGATGTGAGGTATAAGGTAGATTTCTTAAGAGGGCAGAAACCTGCTCTTTTACAGTCTGATGGAACTATACCTAGGGATAGACTGAGAGGGAAAAAGACCCTTAGGAGACCCTCAGGAGGGGCATTGTGTTGCTGAATCAAACCTACCATAAGGACTATAAACTGTGCAAAAAGTGCATATTTTCCTGTCAGCACAAATAATACTTTTGCAAGAGGACTTCATCTTTGCCCTAGAAGCTGGCAAAGATCTGCTGTCTGTGACAAATGGTGGATGTTCTATTCTGGGACATTCCAAGAAATGCTTGGGTCACAAGAAGAAACCAAACCACATAACTCCAGGTCAGGATGACTTACCAAAAGTCATATTAACCGCAGGTGAAAATAGCTGACAAATCTACAATCAAGCCTAGGAGGGAGGGCACCCCCCCCCCCCTCCTAGGAATTATTGACCTCAGTATTAAGAATGCATTGTCTGGGAAAATAGAAAAGTCATATTTGAAACCAAGTAACACCATGCTTCATTATGACTCAATTGCCAGGAAGGGGAAGTCATGTTTGACCTGGTGGATATAATATACTTGGACTTCCAGAAAGCGTTCGACAAGGTTCCGCACGCAAGGCTTCTGAGGAAACTACAAAGCCATGGAATAGATGGGGACATACTAAGATGGATAGGCAAATGGCTGGAGAACAGATTGCAGAGGGTGGGCATAAATGGGAAATTTTCGGACTGGGAGAAGGTGACAAGTGATGTGCCCCAGGGCTCGGTTCTTGGGCCCATCTTATCTTATTCAATATCTTCATAAATGACCTGGAAGAAGAAACAACAAGCAATATTATCAAGTTTGCAGATGACACAAAACTAGGTCGGGCAGTTGGGTCACAAAAGGATAGTGAAGAACTACAGAAAGATTTGAACCAGCTGGAGAAATGGGTGGAAAAGTGGCAGATGAAGTTCAAAATAGGAAAATGCAAAGTCATGCACCTGGGCAGGAAAAACAAGGAACATGAATATAAAATGTTAGGTGTAACTTTGGGCAAGAGCGAACAAGAAAGGGACCTGGGGGTACTGATAGACAGGACCCTGAAGCCGTCGGCTCAATGCGCAGCGGCGGCAAAGAAAGCGAACAGGATGTTGGGCATGATAAAGAAGGGAATCATGAGTAGATCGGCGGACGTCATAATGCCGCTTTACAGAGCAATGGTCAGACCATACTTGGAATACTGTATCCAACACTGGTCTCCCTATCTAAAGAAGGATATAACCCTGCTGGAGAGGGTGCAGAGGAGAGCCACGAAGCTAGTAAAAGGTATGGAGAATCTGAGCTACAAGGAACGGCTCGGAAAACTGGGATTGTTCACCCTCGAAAAGAGAAGACTGCAAGGGGATATGATAGAGACTTTTAAAATACTAAAAGGATTCGACAAAATAGAGCAAGAAACATCGTTATTCACATTGTCAAATGTGACACGGACAAGAGGTCATGGACTGAAACTGAGGGGCAACAGGCCCAGGACAAATGTCAGGAAGTTCTGTTTCACGCAGCGAGTGGTGGACACTTGGAATGCTCTCCCAGAGGAGGTTGTGACAGAGACCACCATTCGGGGATTCAAAGGCAAGTTGGATGCACACCTTCTTGCGAATCACATTGAGGGATATGGGTAAACAAGGTATTCATCAGAGAACACCTAGCTTAGCCTCCGCGTGCGCGGGTCGCCAGTCTAGATGGACCTAAGGTCTGATCTGGTGAAGGCATTTCTTATGTTCTTATGTATACCATCCAATCAACAAAAATGACAAATGTGACAATCCAATAGAAACTAAGGGCTGCGATAGCATATTTTAGCGTGCACTAAACCTGCACTAAGCGGCTAGAAGTAATGCCAGCATCTAGTGCTTGCAGCAATTCTGCGCACGCTAAGCACACGCTAAAACTGCTATCGCAGCTTAGTAAAAGGAGCCCTAAGTATGTAATTCGTAACTAAGTAGCACTCTTAACCCTAGGCTACTAAAATTGGGTATAAAAGTAGCATACCTGTTGGCTTAAGCCTTAGGATGGATCTTCCATAACAGATGCTGGCAACTCTGTAAGTTATCATCCGTCGGCCTAACTTGCTGGTACTTTATTACATGTAAGCTTACTTTTGTTTATTACTAATAAATCTATCTTATATACAACAATTGGGTTGTTGGTGTGAGGTCATTTACATTACTTTGGAGGGGCTAGCAGTGGCTTCTCCAAGACTATCTACAGATAGAACAAATGGTAGAAGCCATTGAGTTGACAATTTCAGCCATGATACTTGTAGATTTTTGAGCATACAAAAAAGTTGGTCTCTTATGTTCCAGAGTCAGAGAGAGAGAGTGGTAGAGTGGTCATAGATGGACAATTTAAATGCATTGCACAGTTGCACAGAATCCCTCCCAGGAGTAACAAGTTGATATTAATGACTTCAGGTTCAGTTACAATCAATCAATTCCTTTGAAATATGATTAAAATAGACTATACACATGTCTGTTTTTGTGCCCCTTTATCTCTATCTGCAGCAAATTTGTTTGAGAAAGTTTGATTTGTCTATAAGAACTGTTAGATAATTCAGATAGATGGTGGCTAAAACAAAGCAAAAATAAACCTTACAGTTAATATTCTAAAATTTGTTCATTTATCTTTGATTATGTTACCTTTGTAGGATCTTCACAGAACAGGTTGCAGTTCATATTGTGGCCAGGAAGCAGAACAAGACAGAGTGGTTTTGAAACGAGTTTTGTTGGCATATGCCAGATGGAACAAATCGGTTGGGTATTGCCAAGGTTTTAACATATTGGCTGCACTCATACTGGAAGTAATGGATGGCAATGAAGGGGATGCACTAAAAGTAAGTGTAACTACTGTATTGGCAGCAAAATATTGATTTGATTTTCTTCAGGTAAGAAACTTTCACTGTGTTGCATATCACTTCCTGTGAAATGTTAATGAATTCTCTCTGTTGCTCTGGACAGCTAACAGACAACATACACTAAAATGTTGCATGATCTTTTTTTTTTTTTTTAACGTATGGGCCATGTGGCACTTAGCATGCACTAAGCTCTAGTAAAAGGGCCCCTAAGACCTCAAAGATAAAAAATTTTTTTAGATTTATCATTTGAATGTTTTTACCTTAAGACAAGCAGGATTACAGTGTCTTACATATGTCATCCAATGAGGCCTACATGGGACAACTCTCCGGCTTGTTTACACAACCTTTTGGAAATGTTGCATCACAAATGAATGGGACCTAACTAGCTCTGTGGAAAGATGACAATGAAACAGTTTCATTGTCCTAGTGCTTCCCCTCAGTTCGCATAAAAATTGTATTGATGGTCAGTTTTCATTGATATTTTCTTTAGTTAGATTTTTCAGATGTTTAAAGTTTCCTTTATTTTCCACAGCTTTCTCTGGTCTTCTTAGGCCTCAGGTACCTGTCCAGATAAAAACTTTTCATGACATAATTTGAATTCACTCTGACTATTTTTCCTAATATGTCCCAGAAAAAAAGTTCCCAGTAATTTAAAAAAGTATTCCAGGTGCAACAGAATCATAAACGAATGAAATAAATAAATAAATATCTGTAATGGATCCTCAAAGCTGGTGCCTGCATTGCCTGGGACTTGATCATGATTCCTCTTCTCCTGTGTTCACAGATGTCAATGAGGGTAAATGGTCATAGATTTGATAAACCATCTTTTCTGTAGGTACAACCAAAGAAGTTTACATATATTATATGCAGGTACTTTTTCAGTTCTTTGTATGCTCACAATCTTTAAGGAGAATTCAAGGTCAAGAGAAGCAGTGCAAACATCATCATCAGAAGTAATGGGCTCCATGGCTCCTGGAGCTACATCTGACCCAGGGGGCGCATTGACATTGAGATTACATTGATCACCCTCAATATCGAGCATTAATAGAAGCCAAAGGGGACAGTCTTCTGATGATCTCCTGTGTTTTCTGCTATGTACTCTAGTTTTAATTATATGTGAACCGAGTCGAGCTCCACTGGGAGATGACCCGGTATATAAACCAAAGATTAGATTAGATTTGTCTTCATTCTCTTCAGCATAGAGGATTAATAATTCTGGATGTCAGGTGGAGATCAATGCACGCTGACATTTCTCCCTTTTGTAGTGTGATGCTGAAAACATTGAGACAGCAAGTTGACAGTACCCTTGAAGCCTTGAAGCACCCCCAATGGGAGGACCGTTCATCTTCTTTGATATTATAGGGAGTACAACAAGGAGTCAAAACCTAGCTTACAATACACTATAAGTGTCTCAGCCACTCCAACTGTTCTGATATCCCAATCTGTGCTGATGTCAACCTTCAAAGAGCGGTTTATAAGCAAATTCAAAGATTATATTGAGCATTTCTTTGCTTGGTATGAAACTATGGCTTCAAGAGCTTGATGCCTAGCCTTGAGGTGAGTACAGCAGATAATCAAAACTCGGTGGCATTAGGTTTGGTGCAGACTGATCTGATGTCAATCTCCAGCTCATCAGGAGAGGAGGCTTCCCTAAGGCACTGGAGATTTCTGGTGTTTTGATAAAACAGGCCCAGGCTTAGGTATCTCCTGCAGAGTGCTTCTATGAGTCAGAATCTCCTGGATATCTGAAGAGGAACTAGAGATCTTCTTAGAGGAGGCATCCACTAGTCTTCCTTTGAATCCCTCCCCACCACACAAGAGTTGTAAATCTCCCCCAGAGGATTTCTTTCATGATTTTCTCAGTAAGATGTCTAAATCCATCCCATTTCCTTTGGAAATGGAGGAGCAACCTAGAGCAGAAACATTGGAAATGCTCCAATTCTTCATTTCCCCTAAGGAAAGCTGTGACGGTGCCTGTCCACAGAAGCAGGTGCAGATGAAGATGTGGAAGACCCTCCTCTTCATTCAGCAGGTTAACAAGAAGATTGACACTTTAGAGTTCACAAGGCTCTGGGATTTGAGAAACTGCAGCTTCTTCTCCATTTCTTTTTGGTCAAATCTGCTGTCAAAAGGGCCAAGAGTTCAAAGACTCACACTTCAGTGCTCCTGGGAAGAGAGGCAAGGATCTTGGAATCTTTTGAGAAGTTTTTCCAGACTGCTGTACTTACCTTCTGCATAGCTTGTTAGCAATTCTTCATGGGCATGCACTTGCAGAATTGACACTGTTCCACAGAAAAAGGCCAATAAACTCCATCAGCTAATAGCCAAGGGGATGGAGTATGGATCCATGCAGTCGCTGTGGGACATGCCTCCAATTGCATTAATTTGCATGAGGAGGCTTGGTGAATTGATCGCCCGGGAAAACTCGGCCACGGATCGCCCAGCAAAGGTAAGGTTAGTGAATCTAGGCCTTAGTTCAGTTTAATAGTCCACAGCTTTATAATTAGCAAATTGGATTATTGTAATTTACTTTGTTGGTTACTCAAGGATGTTACTTTATGTAATAGACTGCAGACAGTGCAGAATACAGCAGCTAATTTGATCTGCCAGACATACAAATGGGAAAGAGCAACTCCATTGGCCTCCTATAGAAGCACAAAGCTGTTTAAATTTATGTATGTTGATATCCAGTATTATTAATGATTCTGAGCCTTTGTTATTCACATTGATTCTGTCATTTTCTTCCTCCGAGTAAACTCTTGTGTTCAAATGGCCTGTTAAAGCTGAATTAACCATCTTCTGATGGTATTGGATACAAACATGTCCCTCCTCTAACAATCCCTTACCAGTCTTCAAAGATATGGAATGTTGTAGCAACAGAGATTAGACTGGAAACGAGTGAAATATTTAATAAATGCTCAAACATTTTTCTGTTTAATATTTAAATTGTTAATTTTAACTATAAGTGGTTATGTATACTTCTGGCTATGTATTGTGTATTCCCAGTATCTAATTTGAGCTGGATTATTTTATTGTGATCCACATTGAACCTTATAGGTAAATGTGGAATATAAATGGACCTGCAATGTAATATGTCTATACAGATGAAAATACACTGCATAATTTAGACTGCAAGAGAGCCTTGAGCACCTATCTGGAACAGATTAAAGCTCTTAGAAAGTCTACGCAACTTTTTGTTTCTTTTGACCCAAACAGGATGGAGCTGTCTCTCAGGGTCATATTACATCTCGTAATGTTAGTGCTATGGCTGTGTTGGAAGGCAATTTGAGTTCAGCCTCCATAAAGGAAATTTGCAGAGCATCAGTGTAATATTCGGCCCACACATTAATATCTTGTTACTGATTGGAACAGGGTTTCTGACGTGTTGATTTTGACCAGACTGTTCATCTGAATCTCTAGTTATTGATTTGTAGTCAGATATTTTACATTATTTCATCATTGTTAAGAAAGGACTTATTGTAAATGTTTCACTGAATTTCACATTTATTTATTCAGTTTTCTATACCGTTCTCCCCAGGGAGCTCAGAACAGTTTACATGAATTTATTCAGGTACTGAAGCATTTTTCCCTGTCTGTCCTGGTGGGCTCACAGTCTATCTAATGTACCCTGGGGCAAGGGGGGGGGGGATTAAGGAACAGCCTGAGTTTGAACCCACAACCTCAGGATACTGATGCTATAGCTTTAACCACTGCGATTAATTTTTTTTAGAGAACAATATTGAAGCAACAGATTTGTGAATTATTTTTGTGCAAAATATAAAAGCATTTGCAACAAAATGTAATAGATTGACAGCAAAAAAATACATCCTATCTTTGCAGGTACAGTCAGATAACTCACTTCCAAAAACATAAAGTCCTTTCTCAGGGTGAATCCATCAGATTTAGCAGTGATCAAATATTTGCACCGAGAAAAGCCCACAATAGGTTAAGTAATACCATTTTTGTTGCTAGAAAGGCTGTGTTGGTCAATTTTCACGCAGCTAGCAAAAAAAGTAACAATCCATTGTTCTTTACTCTCCTTCATAATATTGATTATCTGTGAGGACTACGATCCAGTGAGTTAGACTCTATCCATGTAGTTAAATTCAATTCTGTGCTAAAGCAGGTTGAATCCAGTAAAATTATAGGTTTGAAAGATTTTTATTTACATATCTGTTCTATGGCTTTTTGAAAAAATAGATAATAGAACCCCCCCCACCAAGAAAAAGTGATACCTTTTTTATTGGACTAACATATTTTACATTCTTATTTTTGTTTACATTCATTACCGTAGAGTAGATTAACACAGCTACTCTACTACTTTACCCAGGTTGAAAAAAATTGCAAATCAATTTACATATTAAATGATATTTATAGGCGAGACAATAAGATACTCAGCAAAAAATGGCCACCACATAGATGGGTGATGCTTTAGGATAGCAGAGCCAAACTAAAAAAGATTCCTTATAAGGTATTTGCTCAGATGTGGCCATGTAGGCTTACAGATAAAACTTGAATAGCTTCAAGTGATATGCAGTGTCTCTTACATTTCTAGCCAAAAGAGGATATTTATTTGCTTAGGCAAAACTTTGTTTTTACATGTTCAAGGGCCACATGTTCCAGAAGGTATTTCGATGCCTTTGCTCCATTGTTTCAGTAGGCGTAAGTGTTTAGTGATTTGCATTTTCATACTTCAGTTTTTAAATTATGTGTATGTGTTTTGTTTGTTGTAAAGATGTAGGCTTCTAACGTGCTCCTTAGTGAATGTATTTCCATCCAATTTACCTTATATTGATCTACAACATGTGTGACCACTTGATGTGCTGTGGTACTCCATTTCAAAAACACTTGGTCATGTTGTGTTTGTTTGTTTATTGGTATTTATAGACCGCTGTTCGATACATCATCACAGTGCTTTACATAGTACAAAACAAAAGAAAAGAAAGTTTTATAGAAGGCCTGTGTCATTAAGTCATAAGAACCGTAATAAAGAATCTCCTAAGAGAAAAGTATTCTTATGAATATCAAGTCAAAAATAGTGTAATGCAGTAAGATAATCAAATTAATAAATAACTTATACACTTTATTAATTATTAATTTCATTCATATCATCAAAATTGCATCAAAACACATATATATACAAAACCTGGACAAACAATAAGCTAAAAATCAGTAAGCTAAAACACATACATAAATGCAAAAATACAAAACCAAGACAGCCAGCTTTGACTCTCTGCCCGGTCTTCCTCTTGATAAAGACAGTATCGAAACATGGCCTGTGTCGAGGAAGGGTGAGAAGACTGGTAGCCTTTCTGGCCTTTTTTTCTGTGTTTGGTAACACTGTGGAATGTTTTCTGAGCCTGCCTTTGCATCTCATTGATACACGGTTGTTTCTTCACTGCATTTGCATCTGCACCTCAACACTCCAGCACTTTGCTTTATTTTGGATTTGGATTGGAATTGATTTGGACTTGTTTCACCAGATCCCAAGATGGCCGGGGTGCCTTGGCTTTACTGGATTTTCAAGCTAAATGATTTGTTGAACATTCTCTTTATGAACAGAGCTAATCCCCTTGGCTGTCTTGGTTTTGTATTTTTGCATTTATGTATTTGTTTTAGCTTATTGTTTGTCTAGGTTTTGTATATATATATGTGTTTGATGCAATTTTGTTGATATGAATGAAATTAATAATTAACAAAGTGTATAAGTTAGTTTTCTAAAATTTTTTTTTTCAGTTCACATAGTTTATTAAATTTTATATTAATAAAAAAAAAAACAGTGCCAACATTGGTAGTGCTCCCAATGAGGGGCACAAAATGTATAACAAGTAATTTGATTATCTTACTGCATTACACTATTTTTGACTTGATATTCATAAGAATACTTTTCTCTTAGGGGATTCTTCATTACGATTATATATGTTGTTATTGAATCCTTTTTTTGAATTATTTTTGAATTGTATTAAGTCATAAGAAGCCATGAGAATATGGAACACATGGAAAAGTTAACTTTTTATTTCTACGTATTTATAATAAATTGCTTTTCCTTCATTTTCATATACAGATTATGATTTACCTCATAGATAAAGTACTTCCGGAGAGTTATTTTGTCAATAATCTCCGTGCATTATCAGTAGATATGGCTGTCTTTCGAGACCTCTTGAGAATGAAGCTGCCTGAGCTTTCCCAGCATCTAGATAATCTACAGAAAACAACTAACAGAGAAAGTGGAGGTAGGTTTCGCAGTTACTGGTAGTTTATTTTTGGAAATATAGGGATTTTGTGATGATTTTAAAGTAGGTTATTTTTCTCATTTCAGAAATAGATAAAGGGTTATGGAAAGAATTAGAGACAAAACTGACAAATGCTGAATGACAATCGTAATATACATGTCTTAGATTTGAGTTTGTAACTGAATCTTTATTGAATACAATACAGTACTTATATTCTACCATTAAACCTCAAAGCTCTATGTTGATTACAAATTTAATATATTGAATAACAAGAGACAGCCAGGAATTACATAAAAATCATTAAAACTATTCCATGTATTTCAAGAAGTGATAATTGTGCATTACTTATCACTTTTTTGAAACAAAATTGCTTTTCATATTTTACTTGTTTATATTTTACTTGAATGTATTTTTTTTATTGTGACCAGATAACCACTGCAAAGACAAAATAAAGACCCCACACTCCCCCAGTATTCACTGACCCTTTCACACCCCCGCAAAGATTGGAATAAAAACATATATACCTGCCCCTAGAACATCAGCACCTGGTATAGGAAAGCCTGGTAGTGCTGCACACAGGTCTCTTAAATAGTCTGGGTGGTGGGCTAGTGAACCACAGAAAGGAGGACCCAGGCACATAAGCCACTCTAATCACTACATTCATGGTGGAAAATATGAGCCCACCAAAACTCCCCAAAACCCTGCCATATAGGTGCTACCTGCAGCCATAAGGGCTATTGGGGCTGTAGACAGGTTGGTATAGTGGGTTTTGGGGTTTTGGAGATGTTTATGTGGCACCCTTTTTGTAAAGCATAGGCCCAGCAAGCTATACTGATTTTTTTTAGATTTCGCCAATCAGGGAACCCCTTCTGAATGGCTTGCTTTAAGTGCAACCACTTATATATTTGTGATTTTAAAATACCGAATGATTGTTGCAGACGTGAAAAATCAAGCATTTTCCCATTAGATATTACATCATCTAGCGTACGTATACCTGCCTGTAACCAATGCTTCCAGAGGATCTTAGACTTGCCAATTTGAATCTTGGAGTTCAACCATAAGGACTGACATGTGGATTATTCTACTGGAGTTTCTATTAAGTTGTTAATAAATTTTAAGGTGCTTCATATGGCAAATAATACTATTGTGCTTCTAAATTCTGGGCAATTTGATACTCACCGTATAAATAAATGATTGTTGTGAATCTGCAAGGATATAATTTTACCCCTTACAACTGCTTTAAAACCTTTCCCACAATAATACCACTTAAAGGGTATTATTGAGCTCCAGAAATTCTAATATATCCCACCTGCTGAATATTCTTTGGGTTGTCTAATAAGCTGTCTGAGAACTGCCAACACGGTTGTCTAGATGGACTCCCTTCAAGGTGCAATTCTACATTGATGGGACTATGATCCAACCATGTTCTTGGATGTATTTCTATTATACTCATGACCTTGCAAATATTAGGATCCCCGAACCAGAGATCTATTCTAGAATAGGTATTATGGAGACTACAGAAATGAGTATAAGCCTACCTATCAGTATAAGTTGCTCTCCATAAGTCGCAGTGCTCCTATTTTTGACAAAAACTTTTTAACTGTAGTCTCTCTGATTGGGCACATGCAATTTCTGCAGTAGAGTTATGTAGCTTGGGGTCAGATTAAAATTCCCTCCCACCAACAGGCTGTCTTCTAAATGGTGCCTGCCAGTTGAGCTGACCGGGGAAGGGGAATCCCTGATCAGCTGAACTGGCAGGATATTCAAGTGGGAAAATGGGATATTCACGTGGGATCTATAGGGGAGTAAAAGTCAGGGAGTGGGTCATTGGTATGGGCAGACTCGATGGGCTATAGCCCTTTTCTGCCGTCAATTTCTATGTTTCTATGATTTCCCCGAAGCCGTCATGGCTTTGTGGAGTCCCGCTGGCTCACATGATAGAGGATTCCCCTGGCCCCATCAGCTGTACCGGCAGGCAGGGAGAGCAGGGGTTACTTTTTTAATAGGGCAGGCAGGAGGAGGAGCAAGCACAGTCTCTCCCCCCTTTTACCCGCAATTCTCCGCATGAATAGCATGCATATAATTTGCATGCTATTGTGCTGGGCATCGCTGGTAAAAGAAAAATAGCTCCCACCATGGTATTGTTTACCATGGTGTGGGAGCTTTGTGTATCTGGCCCTAAGTAGGTACAAGGAAGGGAAGGTGCGCACACAGCAGCGAGTCGGAGAGGAGCCAGCACCCCCACCATGACGATACCCAGGGCGGACTGCCCCCCCCCCCCCCCTTACTACGCCACCCATCCCTATAAACAATGCAAGGCATCAGTATGCCTATTTAATTAGCATTTTTGCTGCCAGTTGGCATTCCACCCCTTGCCTAGAATGAAGCACGACAGTGAGCAGTAGCATCGTGAAGCTTTTTGAACTTTGGCGGTTGTTCTTTAATTATACTCTGCACGTTTCCTGAGGAAGGGACTTTTGTCCCTGAAGCCAAGCCTGGTCGAAGCCTGGTGAAAAGAGGGGAACTTTAGAAGCCGTTAATCTCTCCCAATGATTTAACAGCAGTCCTCTTAGTGAACGAGGACATTATACCGCGCAAAGCTACATATATAGCTTACTGCTTTATTCGCTTTATTCTAAAAGGCTGGTACGGGGTAGGAACACTTCACTAACTTGTTATATTATTTACAGTGTATATAAATAGAATTGCACTAATTAAGTTGTTCCCTTTACATACACACAAGGTATATTCCTATGATGGTGTGTGGCTAAATCATGAGCCTGGCTTACCTTGGAAAAGCCCAGGATGGTTAAGCATTGCAGCTTTTGTTCATTTTGAACATTTGGCTTCATAAAGCTTGCAACCTCACATAAAGCTTGCAACATCACATTTCTAGACCGCAAAATCTCTTGGAATGATGCGGTTTACAAGAAATAAAAGACTGGACAACCCCAGTGACCTAAAGAACAATCATAAACACATTTAATTTCCAAAAAAACCTTACAAATGGAGTCAATTTTAGTAATTTTCTAAAGTGAGTATATGAACAGGAACGTGCAAACAGAGTACATAGCTCCCTATCCCAACTTGCAGCCTGATAAGCAAACAAGCACTCAAAATTTTTTTTATAAGTACAGCCTCTGACAGGAGGAAACACAATTTTTTTAAAAAAGTGAATAAATCCAATAAATACTTGGGTGGCTGCCCATATACAGCTTTATAACAGATGGTCCCAAATTTGAATAATACCCGAGCCTCGAATGGAAGCCAGTTGAGCTCTCTGTAATATGACGTACCATGATCAGACTTCCACAAATGAAAAATCAAGCAAACTGCCACATTCTGAATTTTATGTAATCTAACTAAATTTGTACGTTGCCCAGTAAGGTGAACTGAAATACAATAATCCAGAGGGCTAAAGAATTGAGGATTGTACCAAAATTCTAAATGAGCTAGGGTCAAAAAAAGATTTAATAGTGCATAGTTTAAACTTTAGGTTGCTTATTGGCAAGTGCTGCTCTTAGTGTAACTTTTAAGGATTTATAGCAGCTTCTAGGGTGGTTGATTTTCTTTTCCTCCAAAGTGCACATACTAAGATGTTTAGGTGTGTCCCGGTACACCTTACGACAAAGACCAACAACCATTTTGCTAGCTTTCTTCTGGAATGACACCATCCTGTTTATATCTTTTTGAAGGTGCGGTATGTAATGTAATTTATTTCTTATATACCGCTACATCCGTTAGGTTCTAAGCGGTTTGAAGAAAATATACATTAAGATTATAAATGAGAAGTAAGAAGGTACTTAAAAAAATTCCCTTACTGTCCCGAAGGCTCACAATCTAACTAAAGTACCTGGAAATTAATAAAGAAGAGAAAATAAAGATGGTTGAAAAAAGAAAAATTCTATGTGAACTTATAGGATGGAAATTAAACTGACAGTGAAGAACTGTATGAAAAATACATATGGAATGCAGTTAGAGAGGGTAGGTTACAATCTATTTATGGTATTTATAATCCGAATTATACACAATATTCTAAATGGAGTCTCACCAGAGTCTTTTACAGGGGCATCAGTACCTCCTTTTTGCTATTGGCCATTCTTCTCCCTATGTACCCAAGCATCCTTCTAGCTTTCACCATCATCTTTTCAACCTGCTTGGCCACTTTAAGATATTTGTTTTTTAAAATCGCAATATTCCAAAATATACATTAGGTTAATATGGCTTACAAATCAATTAAAATATACGATAAACTATATCAACACAAGAAAGGACTGCCATAAATCAAAGTAGAAGACCTAAACACATGTACACATTACACAAAGAAAATGAAATTGTAGGTTTTAAACCATATATTTATCTGTGTGATCTCCAGAGTACAGTCATCCACTCAACTGAGAATTATTTAAAATTTCAAGTGAAATAGTATAAGCCAATTGAAAAAAATAAGTCTTTAATTGAGTTTTGAATTTTGGAAAAGTAAGCTCATTATGAATAGATTGTAGTAAACTGGTCACAGGAAAGGTGACAAAAACAAGAATGCAGAGTTTTCAAGTTTTATTTAAAATTTGATAAATTGCTTAATCTAAGCGATGAACATTGCTAAAAAGTTTTACAACATTCAGGGGATACAATATGTCAAACATACAAAAGACGTACTGGACTTACTGTGCCAATGGGAAAGGAGGGTAAGAAATACAATATCGGATAGGAAAGAAGGCAGATAGGGGAAGGATAACAAGAGGGGTGAGTAGGAACTGAAAAGAAAGTGGAGAGAAAAGCAACTAGAAGAGAAATAAAGAAATTGGAATGAAAAGAAAGGGAAGATTAAATCTGCAGAGAAAGAAAGCTTGAGTTGATTCATTATGAACTACTTTTGGGGATGGTTGGACTAGCCTTTGAGCATCAAATGAACAAAGGACACGAGAAGAATATAGGGAATCACCACCGCTGCTAAATAAGGTGGACTAGCCAAGTGTAATCATCACATACAGAAACATAGAACCATGATGGCAGGGAGGAAGTGATTTCACCGTCTAAGATGGACATTTGACTTTTCAGCTCTACATGCCCTCCGACTTTATACGCTGAATCCTGACCCCACTTGATTTTCTCTACTCTTTGGGGTAGCTTGGACTGGGGGACGTTGTGTCCTTTGCTATTTAGCAGGTGGATGGCTCAATATACCTAAAAAACTTTGCGCGATTTCGTGTTTGGCCCGGTGGGGCCTACTTCAGTGAAGGCGATGTCGCACCTGGAAAAAGCACCGTTGCTTTCTCAAGAGGCGATCGTGGAGGAGACGATGGTGGATCCGCTAGTGGAAGTGCAAGCGATGCTTGTGGGACTTCACCAGGAGATGAAATAGCTCCGTGGGGATTTTACTACCCTGGCTGGAGGTTTGCGAGATAAAATGGCGGAATTGGGGTCGTGAGTGAACAAGATGGAGACCCAGGTTGATGAGCAACATACAGCATTGGGGCGGCTGGACTCCCGTTGCACAGAATTGCACTCTCAGCAGGTTTATGTTCTTGATAAACTGGAAGATCTTGAAAATAGGAGTTGCCGTGCTCATTTACGGATCAGAGGGCTCCCGGAAGTACTGGACTATAAGGATTGTGAGTTGGTGGTGCAGAAGATTGTTGGTATGCTGTTTGCGGGATCTCCAGATGAGGGGCCTCTTTTACCGGTGGCGATAGAGCGTGCACACAGAGCATTGGCGGCTCTAAGAGGCAATAAGCTGAGAGATATTATTGTGTGCTTTAAAGAGTTTAAAGTAAAGGAAGTGATTTATCATAAGGCCAGAGGTATGGAGGAGTTTAAGTGGGACATTTTTGATTTGGAAATCTACCAAGATCTCTCGGCGGTTACTTTACGCCAAAGGGTGGAACTGAAACCCTTATTGCGTTTGCTTAATGAGAAAAACATTTGATATCGTTGGCGCTATCCTTTTGCTTTACTCTTACTTGGATGGTACTTTGCGAACTATGAAAACCTTAGAGGAGGCTTCAGAGTTTTTCCAGGGACTCAGTTATTGCCCGCTAAGGGTTCATCTGCAGTACAGTTGCAAGAGGGTTCCTCTCGTTTCAGTTTGCCACCGCACCCTCGTTGGCAGCGGGTCCGCCGCGATGGTGGGCGCCTGAAGAGACATTCTGTGGAGTTGCTCCAGCTGCAGTAACCGTCTGAGAGCGGATTAGGCACCTGAACATTTGGGGACTTTAGGTTGATCTTTTGGTGGGGCTTTTTGATGGTTGGGAGGGGTGTTGTTTTGTGTTCAGGGGCTGGTGCTTATTTGGCTTGTATGAAGGGGGGCTTTTGTGGTGGTGAGAGCTTTTCATTTTGAAGACTATATGGTGGGTTGGAGGATAGGGAAGCTTTTTGTGCTGGGTGGTTTGTTTTTTTTTTCTTGGAGGGAGGGTATGTGGAGAAGGACTCTTCCTTGGTATGGTAGTAAGCATAATAAAACAATGCTTGCAACAGTTGGGGGCTGGGAAGGGATGGGAGGTGAGTTGGTTGTGTGTATGTTTGGTTATTTGGCATTGGGGCATGGGGGGTGGTGGATGGTGTGTGATTATTATGTTTTCTTGTGTGATTTGGGATTTTTGATGGGGGATTTACGTTTGTTATCTGTGAATGTGCGGGGTCTCAATATTCTGGTTAAGCGTCACATGTTATATAGAGAGTTATCACACCATCAGGCCCATATTGTCTTCTTACAGGAGACTCATTTTTTACCTAAGGCGGAATATCTTTTGAGGCCTCTGTGTTATGCGGATATATATCATGCGACGAATCATCACCAAAATAAAAAAACTCGAGGGGTAGCGATTTTGTTTGCTAAGGGACTGCCGATTCAGGTTACTAAAGTTCTTAGGAATCCTGAGAGGCGTTATTCGTTGATTTGTTTTTCTTTAAATGCCCAGACTTATATGCTATGTAATGTTTATGCCCCCTAATAGTGATCAGGGTATCTTTTTCACTATATTGGAGGGAGTGTTACAGTCTCATCAAGAGGGGTTCTTACTGTTAGGGGGTGATTCTAATTTGCCCTTAAACCCCTCTGTGGATAGCTTGGATGGGGGCTCTTCGGTTGGGGGACAAGATATAGGGGTGTTGAAGACTTTGATTTCTCATTGGGGGCTTTGTGATATCTGGCGCGCTTTACACCCAGGGTGCCGGGAATATACCTTTTACTCTGCGGTTCATGATTCCGAATCTCGGATTGATTATTGGCTGGGTGATAGTGTTTTGGATTGTAGGGAATTATCTTGTACCATACATACTGCAGTGTTTACGGATCATGCAGTGGTTTTGTTGGTGTTGAAGGGGGGGAGGTTGCGCCAAGCGGTTTCCTGGCGGTTTAATGATATTTTGTAGATTATTTGGCGAAGGAGTTACAGGAATATTTTGAGCTTAATGATATAGCTGATATTGATCCTATTATTCTGTGGGAGGCATTGAAAGTAGTTATATGTGGTCGTGTGATTGCGTTGGAAGCGTTTCTTCGAAGGGATAAGAGCCAGGCGATTTCTGCTAAACGGATGGAATTATTGGATCTGGAAGGGAAGGTTTGTGGGTGGATCCGTTTGGCTGTGGAAAAGGAACGTTTGGCCACGTTAAGATTGGAATTGGTAGATATGGCCGAAGCTTTAAATAAAACACGTCAGGAATATTTTGAATTTAATAACAGAAATAGTCGGCTTTTGGCCCATAAATTGAAACTGCAGGCAACTTGGAATGATATTACTAGTGTAGTGCATGGGAAGGGGGTCCGTTATATTACCCCACATGCCATTGGGGAGGCATTTAATCTTTTTTATAAGGAGCTTTATCGGGCTGATCGATCGGTGAGTGAGGGGGTGCATGATGCTTATCTGTCGGGTTTGTCGTTGACAGTTCGTTCTTCGGAAGAGTCATCTTACCTCTCTTGTCCGATCTCGGCCTTGGAAGTAGAGGAGGTAATTGGTGCTTTTACCTTTGCATACCTCCCCGGGCTTGGACGGGTTTACTAATAAGTTTTATAAAGTGTTTCAGCAAATCTTGATTCCTGTCCTGGTTAGAGTGTTTAACAGCTTTGATGAGCATCATCCGTTACCGCAGTCCTGGCGGTTGGCAGCAGTGACATTGATACATAAACCGGGGAAAAATCCAGAGAGTTCTGCGGCATATCGCCCAATTTTGTTACATAATACCGATTATAAAATTTTCACCAAATTATTAGTGGTAAGATTACAAAATTATATACTTAAACTTGTGCATTGTGATCAAGCAGGTTTTATTGTTCAATGACAAACTTGATAATATCAAATTAGCTTTGCATTTGATGTGACATGTTCGTAGAAGGGGGTCCTGACGGTAGTGTTGTCTCTTGATACGGAGAAGGCTTTTGATAGGGTGGGCTGGCTTTTTCTTTTTAAGGTGATTGAGACTATGGGTATCGGACATCAGTCTTGTCAGTGGCTATGCCTTCTTTATGATCATCTGCTATCTAATCTTAAAGTGAATGGAGTTTTGCAGCCTGTGATAGAGTTAGAGAGAGGGACAAGACAGGGTTGTGCTTTGTTGCCTTTATTGTTTGCTTTGTCAATGGAACCGTTGGCATGTCAGATACGTTTACATCCTGACATTTAAGGAATTGAAGTGGGGCCCCGACAATATAAAATCTTGTTATATGCCAATGATATTTTGTTGTTATTGAAACATCCGGAACGCTCTTTACCCGCTGTACTGGGAGTATTGGAGGAATTTGGTAGTTTGTCAGGGTTCAAAGTAA
Source organism: Geotrypetes seraphini (assembly GCF_902459505.1). Lineage (NCBI taxonomy): Eukaryota > Metazoa > Chordata > Amphibia > Gymnophiona > Dermophiidae > Geotrypetes > Geotrypetes seraphini. The sequence continues at coordinate 78,024,627 of NC_047092.1, read as the reverse complement.
ACATGGAAAAATCTGAGCTTTTAAATGTGACTTTGCCTGAATCTCAGGTGCGTACTTTACAATCTCAGTTTGTGTTTTCTTGGGCGCCTCATTTTATTAAATATTTGGGTATTAATTTGACGGCAGTCTATCAGCAGCTATATGTGGTGAATTATCTTGAATGATTGCATCAGATTTTTGAAGAATTGGACTGATGGAGGGCCTATCCCTTAGTTGGATGGGGCGTATTTCTTCTATCAAAATGATGGTTTTGCCAAAATTATTGTATGTTTTTATGGCTTTGCCCATTTCACTTCCATAGGATTTTTTTCGGCGGCTGTCTCCTAAAGTCTTTGCTTATATATGGTAGAAGCCACCTCGGGTTCGCCGTAGTGTGCTGTATCGAGTGAAATTGCAAGGGGATTTTAGTTTGTATTATAAAGCGGCGTTATTACAAGAGATTGTCATGTGGGTGTCTTTTGAAAATAGACACTGGATACATGTGGAGCAACATTTTGTATCTCGAATTTCATTATGGAAATTGCCTTGGGCGCCTCTGGAGCGTTTGCGTACCATGCTTAGGAATCCCAATCCCTTTCTTCGTACGATTTTGATGATATGGTATAAGCTTCGGAAGCGGATGTTCTCGGAGTGTCGCTATTTTGGTCAAATGGCCCTTGCAGCATTGCCAGATTTTTCTGCGTCACAGGAGGCGGTGAGAAATTGTCATTGGGTTCGCTTGGGCTTACGGCTTTTGGGACAGCTCTGGGGAGATATGCATTTGTTATCTTTTGAGAATTTGCGAGATGAGTATGAATTGGAGGCCAGGGATTCTTTTCTATACACTAGGCTGTGTTCTTTTATATTTAAGGAGGCTTTTTGGGAGATATCGTTGAGTGATAGGCAGATTGAGCTTGCATCGAAGAGGGGTCTGGACATGGGGGGGTTTCCAGAGTATATCAGGCATTATTATATAGGGAGGGCACCTGGGATCCGTATAGGACAGCGTAGGAGAGAGTGTTTGTAGGAGGGCAGTGGTTTCTGAATTGGGAGGTTGTTTATAAAGGTTTATTTACCCCTACTCTTTCTATTAATTATGTAGAGAATGGTTACAAGATTTATTATATGTGGTATTTCACCCCTGATAGGGTGCACTGTATTTTGGGGCGGGGCACAGACCATTGTTGGCGGAATTGTGGGGAGCGGGGAGATTCTTTTGCATATTTGGTGGGGGTGCCCATTGATTAAGGAATATTGGCAACTGGTGGGAAGTGTATTGGTGCGTGTATTGCAGAAACACTGTCCAGTCTGTTTGGAGTGTTGTTTGTTGAATGTGGGTGTGCCTGGGTTTACTAAAGCTGAACGGAAATTTGCAGCTTGTATGTTTACAGCTGCCAGGCTGGCCTTGGCTTCTCACTGGTGATCACCAGATATTCCTGGTGTTGGTGAGCTCTGTCGTCGGTTGGATTATCTCCAGCTAATGTCTAAGTTAACAGCTCTTCGTCATAACACTTTGGATATTTATAAGAAGTTATGGGATAGGTATGTGCAATGGCGTGCAGCATAATTACTCATAGTTTTGCTTTTTTTGGGGGGTTCTACCCCTTGTCCCTACTGGTTGTTGGGGGTTTTGGGTTGGGGAGGGGGGGTTGGGGAGGGGGTGGCTGGGTGTGAGGTGGGGGAATTGGGAGGGGGTGCAAATTAAAAACTTGTTTAAGAATGGTTTACTTGTTTTTTGAGGTTGGGTATTTTGTTTGGCTGTTTTGTTTATATAGTAGCATATTTGTATGTGTGTTTTGCTGTATGCTATTCTGTCATATAGTAGCATATTTGTATGTGTGTTTTGCTGTATGCTATTCTGTTGCAATAAAAATTTATAAAAAAAAAAAAAGAAATATGATGGCAGATAAAGGCCAAATGGCCCATCAGTCTGCCTATCCGCAGTAATCATTATCTCTTCCTGTCTCTAAGGGCTCCTTTTACGCACCGGATTAGCGCATGCTATAATGTGCGCTAGCCGAAAATCTACCGCCTGCTCAAAAGGAGGCAGTAGCGGCTAGCGGACACACGTTAAGGCCCTAGCGCACCTTCGTAAAAGGAGCCCTAAGAGATCCAACGTGCCTATCCCAGGGTTTCTTGATTTCAGACACAGTCTGTCGCCACCACCTCTTTCGGAAGACTGTTCCATACATCTACCACCCTTTCTGTAAAAAAAAAGTATTTCCTTAGATTACTCCTAAGCCTATTACCTCTTAACTTCATCCTATGCCCTCTCATTCCAGAGCTTCCTTTCAAATGAAAGAGACACAATTAATGCGCATTTACATCACTTACATATTTAAATGTCTCTATCATTTCTTCCCTCTCCCACCTTTCCTCCAAAATATATAGTTTAAGATCTGTAAGTCAGTCCCCATACACCTTATGTCGAAGACCACGCACCAAAGTCTTATACAGGGGCATCAATACCTCTTTTTTCCTACTGGCCATACCTCTCCCTATGCACGCTAGAATCCTTCTAGCTTTTGCTGTCACCTTTTTTAACCTGTTTGGTCACCTTAAGATCTTCACATACAGTCACACCCAAGTCCCGCTCTTTGTCGTGCACATAAGTTCTTTACCCCCTAAACTGTACTGTTCCCTCGGGTTTTTGCGCCCAAATGCATGACCTTTCATTTCTAAGCATTAAATTTTAGCTGCCAAATTTCAGACCATTCGTCAAGCTTCGCTAGGTCTTTCTTCATGTTTTTCACACCATCCTGGGTGTCTTCTGTATTGCAGATTTTGATATCATCCACAAAGAGGCAAATCTTACCTGACAGCCCTTCACCAAACAGCCCAATTCACCAAAAATGTTAAAAAGAACAGGCCTAAGAACAGAACCTTGAGGCACACCACCACTGGTAACATCTTTTTCCTCAGAGTGATCGTCATTGATCACTACCCTCTTGCCACCTTCCACTCAACCAGTTCTTGACCCATCCCGTCACTTTTGATCCATCCTGAAGTCATTCAGTTTATTTATTAGACGTCTGTGTGGAACACTGTCAAAGGCTATGCTAAAATCTAAATACACCACATCTAGCCCACTCCCTCTAACCAATTCTCTGGTCACCCAGTCAAAGAAATTGATCAGATTTGTTTGATAAGACCTACCGCTAGTGAATCCATTTTGCCTCTGGTCCTGTAATCCACAGGATTCCAGAAATTTTTGGGGGGTCAAAGAGACTGCAGTCATTCATAGTGAACTGCTTGGGCACAGTGTATACTGCTTTGCTCTTAATTCTCTGTTAGACCTGTTCTTTAGTATGTTTATGCTAAATTTCTGTCTTTCTTTTCCAGATCCCCTTTTTCCAGTTATTTTATCTTGGTGTTCCTTTCTTATTTCTTTGTTTGTTTTTAAACCACTTTGCTATGTGTAACATACAAGGCAGTATATCAAGTTCAAATAATATAAACATATTGTGGTGACTGTATCCGTAATCCATCTTGTACCTGTACGTAACTGTCTCCTGTGAAAAAATATTGCAACTGTGTTGGACATGCATCATATTAACTTTCATATTACAATAATTTGGAAAGTCAAACATGAAACATCCTGTATTTTATTATCATAACATCCTGAAATCGTATAAGTAGTACATATGCAAAGTGTACAACAGTGACATATGTTTACTTAAAGAAAATCAGTTTAAAGGTAAATACACATCTACTGTACAACGCCTTTTAAACATGAGCTCAAGGACTGTTCAGTCTTACAAATCACCTCTAAAATACTGACAATATAATAATAAGAGTTCAGGCAATATGCTACATATGCATATCTCACTTACCTTACAGCAAACTAATAAAACTTTGATAAGTTGAAATGAAATCAAAAGCCCCAGCCTCTTCAGAGGCACAGTTTTCCATTTTTGAATACAAGAAACTTGAGCAACTCAAAAATATTTCTATTGCATATCTATCACTTTGCTAGATTGTTTCTTGCATAGCATCATGGTAGCAAGTAACTTAAACCATATGATCCCTAAAAGCAATAAATGGCAAGAAACCAAAGCTGCCAAATTGCCTATATTTGGGAAGTAGATTTTGAAGCAGTCTTAATTTCTAACATCCCCATCATGATATACTATGGAATGTGCAGCACCAATTTCAATGGGTAGAATCAGGAACTACACATTTCATACTGATTTGGAATTTAAGTTCAAAAAACCAAGATTGACCCAAAAATCTCCCTCCTGGAACTAGATAAATATGAAAGCTATAAGAACCATAGTGTAGTAAAAAAAATCTAGAATGCTTACAAGTAAACAATTAATCATATTCACTATGCATCTCAAGATTAGTAAGGTGTACTAAAGGGATACACAGCATTTCTAAAGGTAGACCGAAATTTACCCACTAGCTCTGAAATACACTCATCAAGTAACGTAACATAACATAACATAGTAGATGACGGTCCATCCAGTCTGCCCAACCTGATTCAATTTAATTTTTTATATTTTTCTTCTTAGCTATTATTCTCATCTGCGCCATAATAATTTCTTTTGCAGGATATGGCTGGCAGGAAATTCTAATATATTTTATAATTGTGTTTTGTTAATTTATTTGTATTTTATGGTTTAATGGTTTTATACTTAGAAAGTATATCAAAGAATTCAAATAGAACACATCACTTTTAAAGTCCCTAAATTGCTAATAATTTGAGAATGAATGCATGCATCTCTTTATTTCTAGAATTTTTATGCATGGAAACTACACATGTAGAAATGAAAAATGGATAAAGAGGATGGAACTCCTCTTGAATGAGGAAAGACTAAAAAGGTTAGGGCTCTTCAGCCCAAAGTCAGCTCTCCCTTGCTGCAACAAGTGCTCAAAAGGTTGGCCAGCCTGGCAGGGCAGCCATTGCTGTTTTCAGGGCTCAGCACAGCTGATACTTCTGTCTGCCAGGCTGCGAATCCTCCGTAACCCAAGAAACACAAGTCATCTAAGGGTGACTTTATGCCCCAGGCGCTGGACACTTTCTCCAAGTTCATGACATTTTTGTGGTCAGAGTTTCAATCAAGTGTTCTCCCCCTGAAAGGTCTCAATCCCCCTCCACAGCATCTCTTAGTGATGTGGTGCCTTTGGGCATGTCCCCTCCTCCACCTGATGCGGCTTTTGCACTGCCTGATCCTGATTTGGGGGACCTGGATGCTGTTGTCTCCCTTACTGATCCATTGTATGCAGGTACAGCAGTTCCCGGAGTGGAAGACCAGGGGTTCTGTGCTGGATCGGCCGGATCCTTTGGGGGTCCTAGATCCTGTGGATGATTCTACTCTCTTGTGCTTATTAAGATCTCATTTCTGAGTCATTGCAAGAGTTGACTTAGTTCCTCAGCCAGCTCCATCCACCTCTTCTTCTTTGCTCTATGGTGTGTGCTCGCAGTCTGCTACCTTTCCCTGGCACCCTGATAGGAGTGTTCTGGTTTCAGAGCAGTTTGACTTTCCAGAAGGCTCTCTGAAAATTGCTAGAGCTATGCCCCGTTTGACAGGAATGTCAGCAGCTTCTGGCTCAGCCCAGGATGGATTCCATGGTTGCACAGGTGACTAAGCGTACCTCCCCCCCCCCCCCAGTGAGGGTGGTGTGGTGCTGAAGGATATGCAGGATTGCCAGGTGGATGTGTTCAGTGCTGGATTAACCCTATAAGCAAAGTAAGCACGTGCTTAGGGCATCAAGGAAAGGGGTACACCACAGAAATTTTTCATAGCCAAATTTATCATTTAAATTATTAAATTTATAGCCATTTTCAAAATTTAATGAAAAATGAATAAATTCTGTTTATAAAGCGTTCTCTCTTGTACCATCTATTTTATCCTGCAAAATAAAGTACACTGTGCTCGCAGATTGGAAGCTATACAAATTTTGAACAAGTCTAGACACATTTGAAACAGCACAAGTGACGGGTAGCTCATAAGAAGTTCTTAGTTTAGTTGCCAAATGTCACTGGTGTTAATTGCAGGTGCATTCATAACCTCTTCTTGCTTTCAAAATCTCAAAGCCTCAAATAGCCTCAAAGTTGCTTGATTTGATGACTATTCCAATAGCACACTCAGTTCTGGCTCTTTAATCTATTAAAATGTAAGTATGTTTTATATATTTTGAATGCATTTATTTCTATTCTTGGATATGAGCTCAGACATTTTGGCACACTCGCCTAACGGCATCGTGCGCCAAACATGCTTTCATGCAAAATGTGCTCGTGTCCACTCATGTTGCACAGTCTACTATTTCAGTACAGTTACTCTATATCTTTTTTTTCAGCCTAAACCAGCCAGTGGAAAATTCTTAAAGATTGTATTAAAAATGAAAGTGTCTTAAAATCCCTCTCTGATACAAGATAGGAGGCACATGCTATGGCAATAACAGCAATTTTGAAATCTTCCTTTGAAATTTTAGAAGCATTAGAATATATAGCCAAAGACCAGTCACAAAAGGGAGACGCTAGACGAGAAGCAAATACTTTTGCGGATAAGATGCAAGAGCTAGAATTTGTTTTTATGTTGAATTTTTGGAATGAGATTTTGCAGAATTTTCACAGCATAAACAAAGTTCTACAAAATGAGGATGTGAACTTAAAAACATGTGCAGATCTGTATGTATCATTAGCTGACCAACTGTGTACTCTACAAGATGAATTTGAAAAATATGAAAAGGATGCAAAGGAAATGTTACTAGATGTTGATTACAAGGCAGCTACAACTCGCAAACGTATCAGAAATAAGCTACCCAATGATGGAGATATACCATAAGTATATCTGAATGCCAAAGATAAGTTTCGTATCAGCACCTTTTGCACAATTCTTGACAAACTTGCAACTGAGATAAAAAGAAGAGGAGAGATGTACAAAGAAATTAGCAGAGACATTTTCTTTTCTAAGTGATGTGCCATATGTCACGTCATCATCTACTAACATTGAAAGGTATTCTCGGTTCGATAAAAAGCTGTTTGATTCTTACCCAGAGGACTTCAACAATAATTTCTCTGCTGAACTTCAGCAGTTTCATTTATACGTATGCCATAAGTTCAGGGCAACAGAAAATGTAAAAACAAGATTCAGTCATGCTGAACTTTATAAAATAATTTTAGAAGACAATATTGAGTGTGCCTTTCCAAATGTAGACATTGCATTTCGTATATTTTTAACATTAATGGTCACAAACTGCTGAGCTGAGAGTTCATTGTCTCGGTTGAAATACAGTATATTAAAAATCCCCTCAGAACAACTATGCCACAAGGCAGGCTGGATGCCTTATCTCTATTATGTATAGAAGCAGATGTGTTACGTAAGATTGATTATGAAGATCTGATCAAAGACTTTGCAAGAAAAAAAAGTAGGAGAAAATTATTAAGCCATAAATAAAATGGATTCCTATGTAAGACTTTGAATGTATGGATCTCTATAGAAGTATAGAATCTATATCATGGTTGAAGGGATGGTGTAATTTCAACCTCCCCTACATGCCTTCTATGCAAGTATAGGTTTGTCATGCAAATGTAGATATTTCAGGCCCTCAGAGGTGCCACCAAAAGTTCAATAGACTTTCATAACTTTTGGCTTTATGCCCCCTATCGTCATCGGGTCACTGATTTAATACTTAGAGGTGTGCAACAATTATCTTTAAATATTCAATAAATTAAATAAGTTATAAAGTGCATGTTACTTAACTTGGGTGGTTAGCCAGGAGGGATAAAGTTGCCAACATGTTTCACCCTGCTGGGGTTTCCTCAGGGCACAATCCCTTAGTACTATATACTATTCACAACGTGGCCACCCAATATGTGATCTTTGGATCTTTAGATCACATATTGGGTGGCCAAGTTTCATCTTTATGACTATCTGTGTGTGCTGACTTATTCGATTAAGTGGGGTGCTCCCGCTTCCAAGGCCATATTTTGGGGAAACAGACGCATTCTACCAGGAGTGTGGATTCTTCGTGGGCTGAAGCTAGATCTGACGCTCCTGAGGAGATTTGCAGAGCAGCCACTTGATCTTCTCTGCACACATTTGCCAAGTTCTATAGAGTGGCCATGGCAGCTAGGCATGACTCCGCCTTTGGGTCCTCGGTCCTAAAGGTCAGTGCAGCAAGCCCACCCTAGCTTTGGGGGGACTGCTTTTGTATTTCCCTACTGTCTAGAACACTGGTTCCCAACCCTGTCCTGGAGGTCCACCAGCCAGTCAGTCAGAATAAAGTTATGTTATGTTTTCAGGATAGGCGTTTTTTAACTCAAGCATTTTCCCTATCTGTCCCAGTGGACTCACAATCTATCTAATGTACCTGGAACTATGGAGGACTGAGTGACTTGCCCAGGGTCACAAGGAGCAGCGCAGAGTTTGAACCCACAACCCCAGGGTGCTGAGGCTGTAGCTTCAACCACTATGCCACACACTCCTAAGAAATAGGAAAATTGTTTTGATGATTTTATATCTGTGTCTTGGACAGTAAGCTTTTTTTTAATTTATTTATTTTTTTCCAGAGCATGTGTTTCAGAGGGAATGCATCTTTATTTTGAAAACTGGATTTCCTAACAAGGGAATTTTCAGTAAAACATTTCTTTTCATATCCACTTTATTGTTTCTCATATAGAACCACTCATATTAAACAGGCACACTACGCATCCACCTGACACTCAGCTTTTTTCTTTTTGGCATTTAAGCTATGGAATGAATGTCCTTCAATCTTTTGCTCAGAATTCTCCTTCATAAACTCAAAGGCTCTTTTGAAAATTAATAATAATAATAATAATCAGTTTATATACCGCAAAGCCGTAAAGTTCTATGCATTTGAATACCAACTATCATCAAGTTTATCAAGTTTATTAGGATTTTTTATATACCGCCTATCAAGGTTATCTAAGCGGTTTTTACAATCAGGTACTCAAGCATTTTCCCTATCTGTCCCGGTGGGCTCACAATCTATCTAACGTATCATGCAGAATCATTTGTCATGGTGCCTGTCTCAATCAGACTGCTAATGCCTTCTTTCTGCAGAATGTATGTTTTGGTCCCATTTGTACATGATGTTCCAGATCTTTTATTTTAGACTATACAGATATGACTTGCATATCTGATAAGGCGGTATAGCAAATACCTAATAAACATAAACATGCCATTACAGAAATCCACCTCTTGAACTCTTTTCTTTGTTGGGACGTCCCCTTTGCAGAAGCATTCTGTGGTGTGCTGCAAGGCTTTCCATTATCTTCATCCTTGTTTAACGTATACCTAAGAGCTTTGGGCAAACTATTTTCTCCTTTTCTCTTATGCAGATGATATTTTCCTGCTCTGCCTAGATAAAGACTCCTTTGATGATGCCATACAGTACAAAAGAAAGATCATAGAAGATCTGCGTCTATGGACACAAAAAATGTTCTCAAGCTTAACAAATTGAAGACGAAGCTGCTCTAGTTTAGTAACTACAGTTCACTATCACATACCGAACTGGTGCTGATAGCAAGAGAAAAGCTTAAAATCACGAGAATATCAAAAGTGTTAGGCGTTACTATAGACTCTGACCTTAGTTTTGCTGATCATATTAATTCCTTGGTGAAGAACTTGTTCTTTAGATAAGACAGTTAAGAACGATTAGATCTGTATTAAGTCAGGCTAGTTTCAGGCCAGTTGTGCAAGCTTCCTTACTTGGATTATTGCAATTCACTATACTGTGGTGTAGCAGAGAAAGAGTACAAGAGACTGCAACTACTTCAAAATATGGCAGCCAGACTGATTTTTCAACAAAACCAATTTGAGAGGGTTAGTCCACTACTGAGAGAATTACACTGGATACACATGAAAAAGAGAATTTAATTTAAAGTTGCTTATGTGATACATAAAGCAATATTTAGAGAAAACTGTAGTGGACAAGTCTCTAAGATCATAGTTACTAGTTTCTTTTACAGTATCCTGTACTGGAGAGAACACGCCACAACCGACGGATAAGTTAGAATCTCTATGGGACAAAAATGTTCATTATCTTTTTAAAATTTTGTTTAGTTTCATTTTAGCATACACTAACAAAATAGCACATACTATTTCCTATTGACATACATTAGTGCATGCTAGCTTAATATGCTGAAATGAAATGAAACAGATTGAAACAAAAATATACTAACCTACATTATTATGAATGATTCATTATTAAATCTATCTTAGCCCAAACCTTGGAGTTCTTTAAGATGATAGGTTAATGTTTCCATCTTGCTCTGGTTGGCGTGCTTTATAACTGAGATCATTGAGACATTGGTTTCAAAATAATACTTTTTTCTTCATTTTCAGGAGGGTACGAACCACCACTAACAAATGTGTTCACAATGCAGTGGTTTCTGACCTTATTTGCTACCTGCCTCCCTAATCACACAGTTCTAAAGATCTGGGATTCAGTATTCTTTGAAGGATCAGAAATCATCCTAAGGGTGGCATTGGCTATTTGGGCAAAACTCGGCGAGTAAGTGATTTTATGTTTCAAACAAAGTGTAATCCATATGAACGAGTTAAGTCTTGGGAGTAGAGCTGATGATGCAATAGAAAATGCATTCTTCATTTTGCAGTTTGTTTCCTATTTACCTGTAGAGATGAGCTTTTGCCTCAAAATTTTTTCAAATAATTGCACTGTCTATCTTTGATTTGGCAAAATTAATTTCTTCCTGTGTTAGTATTTCATTTTATTAAGGTAAAGGATGAAAGAAAGGTCAGTTTTATAAAATATGCATATTTCCACAAAGTATGCACAGATCTATTTGCCTCAGAGTTTGTATAACTATGTTCAAGAAAACTTGTGCATTGTTGAAAGTATTTCTGGGAACCTATTTTATAAAAGGCACAAATCCTCTTGGATTGGCATTATAAACCAGGTATATTTTTATAGAAACACTTTAAATCTGTCTCCTTAATATCTGAAGGCTAACCTATACAGTATGGGCCAGATTCTGTAATTGTCACCTAAAGTTAATTGCCTATTGCATGTCAGTCACAAGTGCCCATTACAAAATCCTGCTTAATGGCACCTAACTTGAAACTTAGGCACCTGTAATGAAGGGTAGGTTTTTAAAAGCCTTTATTATAGATATCTTGAGTCCTCTGGAGAATTGTACCTAGTGATGCCTAAGGGCTAGATTCACTAAGCCCACTGATCAACTTCTGACCACTTAGCGACCCCTTTGCAACCCGATTTACCTCCGACCCAATTCACTAACCTCTGTCCCAATCATTCTCCGATCCGCTCATGCAAATGAGGGGGAACGGCATTCAAATGTAGGCAGACAACGATTCACTAAAAAAAAAAAAAAAGAGGGACACCGATTGGGCTGACCGATCCAAAAATAAGTGACTGCTGAGGACCTGTCACTCAGGTCCTTTCCGACTGCCCTGCCTTCTGCCACCCTACTCTCTGCCCTGCTTCTCTGCTCTCAGCCCTGATCTCCTGCCTGCCCCAATCTCCTGCTTTCTACCCCATCTCCTGCTCTCACCCCAAATCTCTCCTGCCGTCCCGACTCACCACCCTGCTCTCGCCCCGAATCTCTCCTGCCGCCCCGACTCTCCTGCCCTTCTCCGCAGTGCAAGCCCTTGGTTTTAACCCATGGGCTTAAAAGTGGGTTAAAACTACAGGCTTGCGAAGAAAAAAAAAGCAAAAAAAGAAGTTTCCTGCTCTGCCGGACACAGAAGGCCAATGCATGTGCAGACCATCTATAGATGGTCTGCGCGTGTGTCGGGATCGCTATAGAATGATCCAGGCGCTCAGTTGGGGGCGTGATTCTGATCGCCCTCATTTGCATGAAGGTTATTCGTGAATCAACGATGCAGATCAGATCAATCATGGATCAGATCTGATCCGTGCCCTTAGCGAATCTAGGTCTAAGTCTTTCTCTACCTGTAAATATGCTTGCTTAGGTGGGCTAGGCGCCTATCTTTTGTAGAAGATAGGCTCCTTACTCCTAATTAAATTTTATTTTTTCAATTATAAGCTTGTTAAAGCTCATTATTGAAGTCAATTTACTAATTAAGTCAATTTACTAATTAAGCTAGGCATCTAACTTTTAGGTATCATAGAATTTCCCTATATGTGCCTTTTTTAATTATTCCTTTTTAAAAATTGTAGGTAAAAATCCATAATGATTAATTTTAACTATTAATCTAGGTAATTAGCAGCACAAAGTCAAGATACACACATATGATTCCCACAAGAACTCATTTTTCCAAAGTGCTAGCCAGTATTAAGCTTTTTTTTCTTTTATCAAATAATATTGCTAAAATAGTAGTTTTCTTATGTTTGATCCATCTACTTTTCATTCAGGCAAATTGAATACTGTGAAAATGCAGATGAGTTCTACAGTACCATGGGAAGGTTAACCCAAGAGATGTTGGAAGACAATCTGATTGACAGCAATGAACTAATGCAGGTTGGCAAACTAAAAAAAAATCTATAAATCTTAAACACACCAAAATGTTTTTTTGTCGTATCATTCACAGAACTCGGCCGATTCTTATGAAATTTAGGACTCCTTTTACTAAGCTGCAATAGCGGTTTTAGCACGCGTGCTAGACGCTAACGCCAGCATTGAGCTGGCGTTAGTTCCAGCCATGTAGCGCAGGTTTAGCGTGTGCTAAAACCGCTTTCGCAGCATAGTAAAAGGAGCCCTTAGTGCGTCGTGTCTTGAATGAAATTGATATAAAGTGTTGTAGATATTTTCCACTGCACCACAACAGTGCCTTGTGAAAATGAATTGTGAATTGAATAAAAACACATCAAAAAGTCTTATGGGCATATCTTGCAGAAAAATATAAAGTCACATAGTAACAGTAGATGACGTTTTTTTTCTTCAAAAAGTAATGTTTCTATTAAGCAGATGTTTGAAGTGCACTTCCTTTGCATGAAGGCATGCCTTCAGCTTTGGCCACCACTAATCTATGGACTTATCAATGACGCACTACTTCAGCTCAATCCAAAGATGAGGCGCTGTTTAAGGTCTTTGACGTCAGATATTGCTGCCTGGTAGACGTGGTCCTATATCAGCCCCCAGATCCGATAGTTAACTAGGTTTAGGTCTGGTAAATTCGCAGGTCAGAGGTCTGTACCAATGAAGTCTGGGGTCTCCTGATGTAGCAGTTCTATGGTATCTTTTGCCCAATGTGCTGGGGCATTTTTCTGCTTGAAGATAAAGTAGTCTTCCTGCATGTGACGGATCGCTGGCAACAGCTTCTGCATCAAGAGGACAATCCAGTAGTATTCGCCATTGATCTTAAACCCCAGGATCGATGAAGAACAGATCTATGAATCTGAGTTTCGAGAATGTGACTGCAACTGAGACCATGACTGATTGGGGGGCAGGTCTATAGTATGCATTTGGCATTAACCTCATTCTTCAGAGTTGTTGAAGGCACATACAGGTGATCATTCTGTGTGTTAATCAGTGGAGCTATTTAAATATCTTTTCATCTGTAAACCAAATGAAGCTGACACAGTGCTCCAGGTACTTGGTCAAAAGCTGCTTTTACCATTTTAGGTGTGTGTCTTTGTTGTGCAAAGTAAACTCTTGGGCACAATTCTTTTTAAGACCACTTTAATTTCAGATTGCCTTAACCACAATTGTCTGACTTATTCCTGTTTCTCTTGCTATTTGGCAAGCTGTTCGATATGTTTGCAGCGTGTTCTCCTGACTCAGTACAAGGTTACGCACAACATCAATGTGCTCATGTTTGCGAATCGAGCACAGTTGTCCACTGCCTGGCTTACGATCCACTGTGTCCGTTTCTCGGATATTGCATAGCAGCACATCAAGACTGTTTTTGTTCCAACCCTTCTGTGGGAACTCTTTCAACGATCGTTGACTGCTATAACCTTTTAGCAGTAACAAGTTCTTTATTAAAATTTGGTCTTCTGCAGTGAAAACCATTTTGCTGCAAAGACTGTTTACAAACTATCGTCTGCTTCTGGACGTATCCCATAGCAACAATTCATTTTTACAAGGTAGTGTGATGGTGCGGTAGGAAATATTTACAACATTTTACATCAACTTCATTCAGGACACGACACACTAAATTTCATAAGAATTGGCCGAATTCTGTGGAAGATACAACAAAAATCATTTTGCCGTGTGTTTTGTTGATTCACAGTGTGTGTATATACAGTCAACTCCACCTAAGTGCATGTTGGTTAAGCACACACTTCAGTTATCCGCACCTGACCAGTAGGGTCCCATTTTTTTACATTAAAGTCAATGGACGTAAACTCCAGATAATTACAATTCTGATAAGCACACAATCCGCTTATGTGCAAAGATGTTATAGGTCCAATCTCCATTCTCTCACTGTACGTTCACTTCAGTTAAATGCAATCACATTCTGACATGGAGTTTAGTCTTATCATCATCAATTTCAAATTGCTATCGACGGGCGAGCTTTGTTCACACATCTGATGAGACAACTGAAGCAGACACTTCATCTATTGACCTCCAGTTTGACTCTTGTCACAAGAGTTTGAGCTGTATGTCATCGTTGACAACGATCTGCCCATATCATCTGACAGCACTAATTCTGATATCTGTACAGTCATAAAGGACACTGCAGACAACTTAGAGTCTTATGATGACGGAGATAACTGCTGCTGTCATCACGACTAATGAACCACCTGCAGAGATTGTTTCCTTCTTAGACACGCTGAAGTCCCTACACACGTTGTATTGTTATCTGGAGATATATGGCTGTCATGACTATGGACAGTTTTACAGCATCAGTAGTCAGTTGCACAGCCTGAATCATGCAATCTGCGTGCAGAAAACAATGACTGATTATTTCAGTAGAATGTTGCTTTAAAAAAAGCTTTATTGCATTAAACTGAACAATACTGTTCTACAACTTATCACAAGCCCGACTCCCATTCTGGCCTTGTGCCAGTTAAGAGCCCCAGAAATCACCTGTTGAAAATGGTTAGAGCTGACCAGTATGTCCCTACAGGGCAGGAACAGGACCAGAAAGCTCAGGCTGAGTTCAGGCAGCACTTAGTACATAGCCCTGGGAAAAACGGTTTGGTCCCTTTAAATCCTTCATCTTTGAAACTGCTGACCAAACAGGTTAGAAAGCAGCTTCAGCTGCAGGAAGCCCTTCCCCCGCATAGGGCTGGGCTTGGCATAGCAGCTCTTGAGCATTTAGAGAGCTGGCTGTCTCAGAGGAGGAAGCAGGCTAAGGAAGCTCTCATGTTGAAAGAGCCTCCACTCTTCAAGAGCCAGCAGACGTGGAAATGCTGAACCCAAAGACAGAGGAAGCAGCCCAGATAAACCAGGAATCAGAGGAGATGGACTGGAGTGCTTTGCCAGAGTTTGTGCTTCCTTAAGAAATGGAAGTAAGGTGAATGGACTGTGTGTTTGTTTTGAAAAGTTTTCTTTTTTCTTGATTTTTGGGGTTTGGCTGTTTTGCTGCTGGGACAATTATTCAGCTGCAAAAATGTTTTAGTAGCTGAGAAAGTGAATGGACTATGCTTGCTGAGGAAGGAAAGTTGCCAGTAATTTATTTTGTGGCTTGAAAGTTGTTGGGTTTTTTTTTTTATTCAAGAAGGCCACTTCAAGCAGAAGCTTAGCTGCAGGTAGGCAGCACTAACAATGTCCTTTCTGGAGTTGTGAAAACCCTGAAGGATGGGGCAGGATCTGCCCAACATCTATGTGGTGGGTTTTTGTGGGTCTATTTTTGTATTTTGCTTTGACAAGGTACTACTTTGGCAAATCCGCCAACCTTAATCCCTGCAAAGGAGAGAAGAGCTACAGCATTGCAAAGATATAGTTTTGTGTTTAGACCAAAGACCACTTGTGACTGAACTTATGCTTTATTCTATTGAGGCCAGTATTTTTAGGACTTACCTGGGACATAAGCTGAACGCTTAGAAATTAACCAGACCTGGCTGGTGAGGGCTGCATTATTGTTTGGTTCACTCATGATTGCTGATGTTTTTGGATTCCTTTTGCCACATTTTTGTTTTGCCAAGTTTGGATGATTAATAAATTTGATTGCTTTACTTTGCCTACTTACCTGTGTAGTCCCATTCTGACTTTTATCCACAAGGTAAGCTCTCCACCACAGGTACTTCCTCCCTCTTGGGGAAGCACGCCAGGGCTATCTAGTGGTTGTGTGCCAGTCCCTGCTTTGCCCTAAGGGACAGCCATGCTACAAACTGTACCATATTACATTGTATTCGGTGTGGTTTTGGTTGAATAAAAGTTTTATTGCATTTGACTACAGCATACTGTGAGTTTTCATGACTAACAAGTGGTGGTACTCCTATTAAGCGCATACTCCGTTTAAGCGCATGTGGCAACGCAGTCTGAAGGGCGTGCTCTTAAGCGGAGTTGACTGTATATGTGTGTATACTAGTGTTTTAGCCCGTTACATTCGTTACAGTAACGGGTGCTAGAATAGCCCCATCTATACCCTGACCCTGATTCCTCCCATGCTCCACCTCTGCCATGCCCCGGACCCTGCCTCCCAATGATCCCAGACCCACCACCTCACCTTTCACCATTTCCTTAGTCCTCTGTACTCTTTTGGCCCTCATAGATCCTCCATTGCATTTATCACCTGACAGGGCCTTTTGCTCCGTTGGGTCTGGCCTCTTGGACCCCTATTACTTACCCGAGGCGGCAGCAACTATCCTGATGTACCAGCCCTTCCTCCCTAAGTGCCCCAAAGCAGCAGTGGTCCTATCATTTCCATCTCTCCCTTACCCCCTTTCACACCCTCTACCATCTCTCTCTGACCCTGTTTCACCCCTTTTGCCATATTTCCCTTTCCTGCCCCCTCCATCTTTCATGAAGTCTGTCTCTCCCTGTCCCCCTTGTAGCCCCTCTGTCCTTCTCATCCGTCTTTCTCTCTCCTTTCCTCACTTGAGTCCAACATCTCTCCCTTTTGCCACACCCTCCCCCGAATCTAGCACCTCCTGCCTCCACGGAGCTCTCGCAGCTCCTCCTCCAGCCAGGCTTCAGCCATCTACACTGGCTCCGGCCTTGCAGTGTCCCGGAGGGAGGGTGATGTGGAGACCGCCGCAGGCTCCTTCTTGCAATGGGGATAATAAAACCCTTAGCGCGCACGCGCACTTGAAACTCCATGCAGGCTCCT
Organism: Geotrypetes seraphini; assembly: GCF_902459505.1. Taxonomy (NCBI): domain Eukaryota; kingdom Metazoa; phylum Chordata; class Amphibia; order Gymnophiona; family Dermophiidae; genus Geotrypetes; species Geotrypetes seraphini. The sequence goes on along the minus strand of NC_047092.1, from coordinate 78,007,510 downwards.
ACTGCGCATGTGGAGGCACAAAACAGAGAAAGAGAAAAGACTATGGGCTCTGTCTCCATGATCCTCTGTCAACGTTGAATCTTTTGGCGCTAACCAGTCATTTTCAGCAAAGATAACCAGATAAGTGCCACTGAAATGACAGGATGGCCACTGATAAGCAAGTTAACTGACGGTCCTAGCCAGTTAACTCGCTAAAGCAATTTTGTAAGAAATTAGGGAAGAGTATTAGTGCAGTTAAAATACCACAAAACAAAGATACATAGTGCATTTCAGGAGAAATTTGAGGCTTCTACAGAGGAAAACAGAAAAGCAATATATCTGCACAGAGGAAAACAGAAAAGCAATATGTCTGCCCAACAAAAGAATATGGATAAAGCAAACATCAAATTTATGGAATGGCATGACATAAAAAAAGAAAGAATGCTGGAAGCCATTGTTAAAGAGAGCCCATACCCTGATGGAGTGCCCCACTTGTGGCTCAAAAATGAAGTGATTACATCATTACAATCCAAAAGTCCAATTGACAAAAATAAGGATAGATTTCTTCTTATAATGACTGGGGTGGCCATACAATTAATCACCAGAAATTGGAAAAATTGGGATAGGCTAAATTTTACTTTTTGACGGGAAACACTTTGGGCTCCTTTTATCAAGCCGCGCTAGTGGTTTAACGCGTGTAATAGTGTGCATTAAACTGCCGGCCGCGCTAGCTGTGCTAGCCGCTACCGCCTCCCTTGAGCAGATGGTAGTTTTTAGGCCTGCACGGGGGTTAGCGCGTGATGAAACATTGCGCGCACTAACCCCGCTAGTGTGGCTTGATAAAAGGAGCCCTTTGTTTATATTACCGTCATGAAAGAGCCAAAACTAACACCTCAATGCCCATAAAAACACTTCTCCTCACAAAAGGAGATCCAAGTAATTTTTTCAAAACTACTGACCAATAACTTGTTTGCCTACAATTTATAAGCTGTGTGCTCTAGTAGATTCTAATTGAATATACAATCACATTGATTCTAATAATGTGAAAATAGAATAGATTTGCAAAAAGAGGAATACATTTGCTGACCAGCTGTAAGAAAAACTAAAATACCATTATAACATTCTTCAGTAATAAATTACCTTGAAACACACAGAAAAAATCTGGGTACAGCAGGCTAACTAGGAAAATATGGCAGTCTATACTCTCAATTTTGAAAATGGTCAATTTGTCCATCCTAACATTAAGATCCAGAAAGGCATATTTAAGAACATAAGAATTGCCGCTGCTGGGTCAAACCAGTGGTCCATCGTGCCCAGCAGTCTATTCATGCGGTGGCCCTTAGGTCAAAGACCAGTGCCATATTTTAATTTAGCCTTACTTGCATATATTCTGTTCTAGTAGGAACTTATCCAACCTTGTCTTGAATCCCTGAAGGTGCTTTCCCCTATAACAGCCTCCAGAAGAGCGTTCCAGATTTCTACCACTCTCTGAGTGAAGAACATAAGAACATAAGCAGTGCCTCCGCCGGGTCAGACCACAGGTCCATCCCGCCCAGCAGTCCGCTCCCGCGGCGGCCCAAACAGGTCACGACCTGTCAGAATCATCAGAAGGGGCTCCCTTGCCACCTTGGCTTCCCATTTAAGTCCTGCCTTCCTATCGAAGCCCTAGCCCTCCGGTCTTTCACATGCACGACCTGGTTGGTTTTTACTCATTACCTGGTTAACTTTCTATACTTGTGTTACATCCCAGCTCCTCCTTCAGTATCCCATGATCCCTTTATCCCTCAGGAATCCGTCCAATCCCTGTTTGAATCCCTGGACCGTACTCTGCCTGATCACTTCCTCCGGTAATGCATTCCAAGTGTCCACGACCCTCTGGATGAAAAAAAACTTCCTTGCGTTTGTTTTGAACCTATCTCCCTTCAGTTTCTCAGAATGCCCCCTCGTATTAGCTGTCCCCTTCAGTCTGAAGAATCTGTCCCTATCCACCCTCTCTATGCCCCTCATGATCTTGAAGGTTTCTATCATATCTCCCCTGAGCCTCCTTTTCTCCAGAGAGAAGAGCCCCAGCCTATCCAGCCTCTCGGCGTATGGGCAGTGTTCCAGCCCTCTTACCATTCTCGTTGCTCTCCTTTGGACTCTTTCAAGTACCGCCATGTCCTTCTTGAGGTGCGGCGACCAATACTGAACGCAGTATTCCAGATGTGGGCGCACCATCGCTCGATACAGTGGCATGATGACTTCCTGTGTTCTGGTTGTTATGCCCTTCTTTATGATGCCCAGCATCCTGTTGGCTTTTTTCGAGGCTGCCGCGCACTGTGCAGATGGCTTCAGTGATGCATCCACCAGCACACCCAAGTCTCTCTCTTCCTTACCTTTGTACGGAATCTTTTCCCTTCTAACTTTAGCGAGTGCCCTCTCGTTCTCTTCACCTTGGAGAGGGTGAACAGTCTCTCTTTCACTACTAAGTCAATTCCCTTCAGTATCTTGAATGTTTCGATCAAGTCCCCTCTGTTTTCTCTTCTCAAGGGAGAAGAGGCCCAGTTTCAAGGAGATTCCCTGGCTGTGCTTTTGTTTTGTCTGATATATATTTTTTTTAGATAACCTTGATAGGCGATATATAAAATCCTAATAAAACTTGAAACTTGTTGAAGTTATCAATGCAAAAAAAAAAAAAAAGGCAAGCTTTTATTACATCTTGATTTACTATGGGAGTCAGCAACCTGCAGTATCTCAGTGCCACAAGTTGCTGACTCCCATTGCAAATTAATAATTCTGCTTATGAGCCACCTCACAAGTAGTGTTACTCCAGTACTCCCACCCCATCCCCTTGATCCTTAATCCCTACCCCGGAGTTCTACAGTCCATACTTGATGGTCCAGTGGGAGTCATTGAGGATCTTTCTGCCTAGTCATGCCTGTCTGACACGCACCATCTCCCAAAATGGTGCCCCTAGTGGGATCTTCCAGCAAAAATTGCAACTAAATACTTATAATTTGATATTGAATTGCAGGAAGTGTTTAGTTGTAATTATTGCTGTTAAAGATAGTTCAACCAGTTATTTAGATTAGGGGATAGTTACTTTTCATATGGGGTATAAGGGTGTGGAATAATTTGTTCCTTTAATAAATGATGTAATAATTTAAAAACTGTGCTATGTGTTGACTCAGATTTCCTTTGTCTAATATTACATTTTGTATAAAGACCCAAAAACATTTGTGTGACATATATGCAATAACTGGGTAAATCAGGAGGGGGAGAACTTTTTCACATCACTGTACATAAAACACCCTGAAGGAAATTTGGGGCCTGTGTTGGTCATTTTGGATGAGAAATTCTCCCCACCCCCACCCTTTTTTGTTATGTTTAACCATGTCTCGAGCTGAGCTAGTGAGCCTGGAGATGATTATAGTATTTTTTTTCTACCAGCTTTACCCTTCCCTTCAGTGTGAATATTTTCCTTTACCTGCAGAGCACTAGCCCTAGAATCTTGACCTCAATACTAATTGCAAATATAGCAGAAACAAATTCACTACCACATATACTTTTTTTTTACCTTAAAAATTTTATATCATCGCTTATTCTATTCTTTCAAATTTTGAATGTAATTCTTGTTTTTAGTTTGAATGTAATCCGCCTTGAACCGCAAGGTAATGGCGGAATAAAAATCACTAATGTAATGTAATATACTTCCACTATTACTCAAGTGTGACACAAGTTCTCGCAAGGCAAATGAGAATTAGCTTTACAGAAAAAATGTGTATATTTGTTTTATAAGTATATTCTACAGCACATAGACTATATTTTTGGAAAACTTAAGTGATGTTTGTGTAGTATTTCATCCTTTTAGCAGATTTTGGTCAATTTTACAATCCTTTGGGATTACCGTATTTTCTCGCATATAACGCGCACGTTATACGTGGTTTTTACGTACCGCGCACACCCTACGCGGTCGTTGGGGGGAGGGGGGTTTGCGTCGAGGGCAGGAGAGCCTGGGATCCCTTCTGCCCGTAATGTAGTGCGGGGTGGGGGGAGGGGGTCGCCGTGGCCAGGAGGGTTTGGGCTCCCTCCTGGCCCGAACAACTAGCGGGGGTGGGGGTCGCCAGGGCCAGGAGGACTTGGGCTCCCTCCTGGCCCGATATTGTCGGGGAGTTGGGGAGTCGGCGGGGTAAGAGGGCTTGGGCTCCCTTTTGCCCGATGTGTCGGGGAGTCGGGTGGGGGGCAAGAGGGCTTGAGCTCCCTCTTGCCCCGATCGTGTCGGGGGTGCCGCGGTTGGCTGGGGCAAGAGGGCTTGAGCTCCCTCTTGCCCCGATCGTGTCGGGGAGTCGGGACCGCCAAGAGGAAACAGCAGGACACCGGTAGGAGCTTCTACATGATGGGGGGGTCGGGAGGCTGTAGGGGTGCGAGCGGTCTTTCAAGGTGGGGGTGCGGGTGGGAGTGCGTGCGAGCGGTCCTTCGGGGTGGGGGTGCGGGTGCGTGCGAGCGGTCCTTCGGGGTGGGGGTGCGAGCGGTCCTGCGAGGGGGGGGGTGAATCGGACGTCGGGGGGCATCAGGTTTTCAGGGTGGGGACAGGACTTCAAGGGGGAGAGGAGAGTCGGGGCGGGCGAAAGGAGAGTCGGGGTGGCCAGAGGAGAGTCGGGGCGGGTGAAAGGAGAGTCGGGCAGCGACGGGAGAGTTGGGCAGCATGCGCGGTATACGGGTGTGCGTGGTATATAAAAATTTCTGTACATAAATTTGTGTTTTTCGCGCGCTATACCCATGTGCGCGTTTTACACGGGTGCGCGTTATCTAAATACGGTAGTCATTTTGTCATTGTAAGCCTCATTGTCAAGCAATATTGTGATATTCTGTTAGACTTTACCCAGTGGCGTACCTAGCATATGTGACACCCGGGGCCCATCATTTTTTGGCACCCCCCCATCTGTACAAAAAACATGATTTTTAGTAACAAGCCACATGTCACACATGAGTACCTAGGAAAAGGCAGCATCTTACATACTGCAGTGAGCAGTACAACATCAATACACCCATTGTAAAACTAAACAAGCCAGACTAGTACAGATCAATCCTACACCGTCAATCCTAACAGAAAACCATGTCTTTCGAACACAGAAAACACCTTCGCCTATTATGGAATATGTCATCACAAACTAACCCCTCCCCCTTTTACAAAACTGTAATGTGAATTTTAGCCACGGTGGTAAAAGCTCCAACACTCATAGAATTCTGAGCATCAGAGCTGCTACCACCACGGCTGGCGCTAAAAAACACTCCACAGTTTTGTAAAAGGGGGGGATAAAATAGAAATACATAGACAAAGGTTAAATTGAACCAGCAAGAAGCTGGACTCTGCATACAATGCAACACCACAGAAACAGTGACACAGGTCTCCTAAAGCAATAAATAAATAGAAAATTTTTGTTCTACCTTTGTCTTCTCTGGTTTCTGCTTTCCTCATCTTCATGTTACTCTCTTCCTTCCATCCACTGTCCCTCTTCTCTCTGCATCTTCCATTTGCTCTATTACTGTGCCTCGCCCTTTTTCCCTCCTTCCAAATTGGTCTGGCACCCATTTTCTTCCTTCCGCTCCTCCCATAGTCTGGCATCTCTGTCTTCTTCTCTGCCAGCGTCTTCTCCCAACTCTCTCTTCCCCATTTCCCTTCAGCATCTTCTCCCCACTCTTCCCCATTTTCCTGCAGCATCTTCTCCCCACTCTTTGTTCCTCATTTCCCTTAAGCATCTTCTCCCCACTCTCTGTTCCCCATTTCCATTCAGCATCTTCTTCCCACTCTGTCTTCCCCATGTGCTTTCAGTGTACTTCTCCCCCCTCTGTCTTCCCCATGTGCTTTCAGCGTCCTTCTCCCCCCGCTGCTTTACCCTGTTTTCCTCTCCACCCCACCTTTTCTTCCTTTCTCCCTCCCTGCCCCTTACCTTCGTGGCGCTTTCTCCCCCCCCCGGCCCAAACAACAGGCCCGGTCCAACAAATCTCCCTGCCCTGTGGCCGGCGATGTCTAAACTGCCTTCTTACAGCAGCCGGAGCGTTGTAGTTGCATATGGCTGCTGTAAAGGTTGTCTCTGATGCAACTTCCGGTTGCATCAGAGATGACCTTTATGGCAGAAACACACAACTTCAATGCTCTAGCTCAGGGGTGCCCACACTTTTTGGGCTTGCGAGCTACATTTAAAATGACCAAGTCAAAATGATCTATCAACAATAAAATTAAAAAAAAAACACAAAGCACACTGTACGATGAGAAAATGTTAATTATCATTCCTATTCTGGGGTTTTTTCAAAGAGGTCAAGGCAGATGACTCTATGCACTGTCACCTCAGTAACAACCATACAAAAATAGACAAATACCCCCCCTCCCTTTTTACTAAACACAATAGCAGTTTTTAGCGCAGGGAGCTGCGCTGAATGCCCAGGGCTGCTCTCGATGCTCATAGGCTCCCTGCGCTAAAAACCGCTATTGTGGTTTAGTAAAAGGGGGGCCATAGTGCAAAATAAAGAGAGCAGATATAAATTCAGACACATTTTGATCACTAAATTTAAAATAAAATAATTTTTTCTACCTTGTTTGGTGATTTCATGAGTCTCTGGTTGCACTTTCTTCTTCTGACTGTGCATCCAATCTTTCTTCCCCCCCTTTCCTTCCTCCCTCCCGTGGTCTGGCATCTCTATCAGCCCCTTCCCTTGCTTCCCTTGGATGTTTGGCATCTTTTCTCCCCATCCTCGCGTTCCAGCATCTCTCTTACCCTCCCCATGCTATACCTTCCCCCCCCCCATGGGCAGGATCCGGTGCTTGCTCATTGTTCTTCCCAGCAGCACTGCTGCAACTCTTCGGGCCACCGGCAGCATGAATGAAGTAAACATGCTGCCTTCAGTGACCCAGTTCTGGCCTCCTTTTTTTTTTTTTTCAGTGACACCTAAAGCCACCGCCACCCCAAGCTCGTCTTCCCTGCGTCAGGCCGACCAGCCTTCCTCTCCCCGACGTCAATTCTGCCATCGGAGAGGAAGTTCCGCCCAGCTAGGCAGCGATTGGCTGGCCCAAACTTCCTCTCCGACGGCAGAATTGACGTCGGGGAGAGGCAGGCTGATCGGCCCGGTACAGTTTTCCGGACCTTGCCGGCTGTGCACCCCCCCCTAAGGCTGCACCTGGGGCGGACTTCCCCCCCCTTAGTACGCCACTGACTTTACCCCTTCTAGTCCTTGGTTGCACTTTTGATGTATCTCTTTTCATACTTCATTGTAAGTAATTGCATAAAATTATAAGATTTTATTTTAATTGAATAAAGAAATGATTCTAGTTAACATTTAAACTGAACCATTTTTTAAAATTAAAACTGTCATGATTTTATACTTTATGTTGCTGGTATGTTTCCTGTAGAAGTATCATATCTTTTTGATTTAACAAGCCTTTTTCATTTGTAAATGTGTAAATGTTTTCTTGAATATAGTCTGTTTCATATTATTATGTTATACATTGCAAATAGTCACCAAATAATATTTAAAGAAATTCATTTTGGGTTTTTTCTTAGACAGTTTATTCTATGGCGCAGTTCCCATTCCCACAACTGTCAGAATTAAGAGAGAAGTATACATACAACATTACTCCATTTCCTGCACCTGTAAAATCAACTTCAATTTCAGGGTAAGCGAACAATGCCCATAAAACTTGGGCTTTTTGATCTAATCAACTTTTAACTACTGTTTCCAGATGACAGAACTAAACTGAATGGCTGTGCTGTTTGATTTTGTTATGAAAGTAGGATGGAGGTGGAGGGGCTGTCCAACAGGAGGTTAGAAGGTTGCTTGCATTGTAGAGAGGCAGTAGCCATTTGAATTGCTTTTATGAAGCGAAGTACAGATATTGTGTACATCACAATTTAAGAACCTGTTAATTAAATGTTAAATTTAAAAAAAGTTGATTTAGAAATCGGTCCAAAATTTAACATCATAAGCAAGAGAGAAAAAAACAAATTGATCATTCAGGTACTCCAGTAATAGTACAGGTATGCAAATAAAACTTGACAAGTAACAAGACATGCCTTCCATTCAGCCTTCCTAGAAAGAAACAAAGCAAATAACTCACACGTGCACAGTGAAGTTGTAGGAAATAAGAAATATTACTTGGCTTTCTTTAGTACAGCAAATGCAGACACTTTGTCTAGTGTACAAACAATCAGAAGAAACCCACAAACAAGGATGTGCCCCTAATTCCTAAAGTGATGATCACGTTCGATGAAATATGATGGGTACCTCATCATTTAACATAAGAACATAAGTGTTGTCACACCGGGATAGACCAAAAGTTCTTCAAGCCCAGTATATTGTTTCCAGCTGTGGCCAATCCAGGTCATAAGTACCTGGCAAAGTCCCAAAAGAGTAAAACAGATACTGTTTATCTTAGAAATAAGCAGTAGATTTTCCCTAGGCCATCTTAATAATGTCTTTTCTTTTAGGAAATTATCCAAACTTTTTAAAACCCTGCTAAGCTAACTATTTTTACTGCATTCTCTGGCAAAGACTTCCAGAGCTTGAGTGAAGAAATATTTTCTCTAGTATTTTTCACATTTATTACTTCATTGCATGCTTCCTAGTCCTAGTATTTGTGGAAAGGATAAACAAGTAAAAAAGCAAGTCACATCTACCCATTCCATTTCACTCAGTATTTTATAGACCTCTATCATATTTTCCCTGAGCTGTCTCTTCTTCAGGACAAAGAACTCTAGGCTCTTTAGCCTTTCTGCATAAGGAAGTCGTCCCTTGCCTTTTATCATTTTTCTGGCTCTTTATGCCTTTTCTAATTCTGCTGTATCTTTTTTTTTTTTTTTTTTAGATGCGGCTGCACTATGGAGCGATAAAAGAGCATTTTAATATTCTCATCTTTATTTTCCATTCCTTTCTTGATAATTCCTAACATTCTATTTGCTTTCTTAGCCATGCTGCACATTGAGCTGAGAATTTCAAAGTATCCTCAACGATATCACCTAGATCCTTTTTCTGGACAGTGGCTCCTAACGTGGAACCCTGAATCACGTAGCTGTAGTTAGTTCCTCTTTCCCACATGCATTACTTTACACTTGCTTGCATTAAGTCATTAGCTACTTTGATGCCCAGTCTTCCAATCTTTCCAGTCTTCCAATCTTTCACAATCCTCTTGCGATTTACAACTTTGAACAACTTTGTGTCATCAGCAAATTTAATTATCACACTGGTTATTCCCATCTCTAGATCATTGATAAATATGTTAAAAAGGAGTAGTCTCAGCACAGACCTCTGGGGAACCGACTATGTCTTCAATGAAGCTCTCTCAATTGTTAACCAGCTCTCCAGGTGTGGCCTCCTCACCTGGGTTCTCAAACAAAGCGACTTCCACTGAGCAAGAGACCATGGCCTCAACCCATTCCACAGCTGGGCATGGTGTGCAGGATAAATCCTTGGGGGAGACAATGGCATGTCTGGTCCCAAGTCAAGTTCAAGTTTTTGTATTTAATATACCGCCTAAAAACCTAAGCAGTTTACATATAAACTAACTTTTATACAAAAGTTTGAATATGTAAAAACAACAAAGGGGAAACAAACATAATCTAAAACTACAACGGATATCACAAGATACAGAAGAAAAAAATGGGAAAAGGATACATCATATAAGATAAAAGGACGGGGTAAGGCTAAGACCAAGAGGACGTTCAGAAGAGCCCTAAGAATGAAAGAAACTCTAGGAAATGGGAGTTGTTTTAAACGTGGAAAGCATCTTGAAATAGAAAGGCTTTTAGGCCTGATTTAAATTTGGAAATACAGTGTTCTTGTTTTGAAGAGGGAGTGAGTTCCACAGGGATGGTGCAACAACTGAGAAGATGGTGTTGCAAGAGGTACCATAAACTGTTTGGCACATGGAGGGGACAGTAAGAAGAGACTGTTGAGTTGACCGAAGTTGTCTTGCAATAATATTAGGGGGTCAGTAATCTGTCAATAAAGACTGGAAAATGGATGGATTGAACCTTAAATGTAAGGAATAATGTTTCAAATGTTATCTTGTGAGCTATTGGCAACCAGTGTGAGTCTTTTCCGATATGCATCTATGACATCCCTTTACAAGAAGTTGTTATGCTTAAAATTCTAGGCATTATCATCAACTAAAAATTAAGTTACCATGAACAGATTAGCACTTAAAAGTAGCTTTTACAGATTACAAATGATAAGATCCTTGCCTAATTTCCTCAAACCATACTCCTTAAATATTCTGGTACACTCCTTAGTTATTTCAAAACTTGACTACTGTAACTCCCTTTATAAAGGTATCACTGAAAAAGAATTGAGACGGCTCCAGATAATCCAAAATACCGCAATAAAAATTATTACAAAATCTAGAAAATTCGATCATGTTACACCCCTCCTGAAGAATGCACACTGGCTTCCTGTCACTCATAGAATTACCTTCAAAATAGCCATATTAACATTTAAAGTCCTGTCATCCAAATTATCTTTATTCATAGAGTTCTCATTCCTCACTCTCAAGATCATTAAGATCTAACAATCAAAATCTATTATCTATCCCTTCTTTGAGAACTATTAATACACGACGGTCTACTATTTTTTCTGTCACAGCCCCCTGCTCTGGAATTCCTTGCCCATCCAGTTGAGGGAGGAAAAATTTTTAGATAGATTTAAGAGAAAATTGAAAAGTTTTTTATTTAAAGATGCCTTTGAACCTTAAAATTCCCAGAAAGGCTCACTTTCAAGTAGAAAATTCCTTACCTACTGATGTTCCAAATTGACTCCTGTTGATGCCCTCTAACTGGCTTCGTCTCCTCCTGATTTGTTATTTTTGTTATGATTTGTTAATCATTGTAGTTCTTCCCATTTTCCATCTTGTACCGTGCATCTGTCAATATTGTTGTCCTAGTCCATGTTAATGTCTGCTCTAAAACATATGTCTTTCCCTCTTTTTTAAATTGTAAATCACTTAGAAGCTTGATAAGCAGTCAAATCAAATTTTAAATAAAACTTGAAAACTTGAGGAGTCATGTGATCATATATTTTAGCCTTGTAGATGATTTTAACTGCCGTAATTTGTATGAATTGTAGCCTTCTGATAACCTTTTGAGTGATACCTTGGTAAAGTGAGTTACAATAATCTGAGAAATCACTAATGAATGGATAAGAACTGAAAGAGATTTGGTGTCCAGAAGAGAATGTAAGGAATGGATCATTTTGAGCTTGAAGAAACACTTGCAGACTACTGAGCTAATCTGTTGATCTTCAGAGATTAATTTATTAATTATTATTATTATTTTTTTTTACTGGAAATAAGAGAGTTTTAATCTTACCAGTGTTCAGAGAAAGCATGTTTTCTGCTAGCCAGTCACTAATTGTGTCTAATTTCACTCGTGCTATATGTTTGGAGGGAGTGGAGAAGTTGTATGTCTTCGGTATAGGCAAAGACTGTAAAGCTGATTGATTGTGCTAAGGTATGTTTTGGTTCCCGTGAAATGTTTAGCCTATTTGATTCATGACCCTCCTTAATATATAATGCTACACCACCACCAATCCAATGCACCCTATCGCTGCGATATAATTTGTACCCTGGTATCACAGAGTCCCATTGGTTGTCTTCCTTCCACCAGGTCTCAGAGATGCCTATTTTATCTATCTTTTCATTTAGTTTATTCTAACGATCTCATCTTGTTTCTTAGACTTGCATATAGACATTTCAAATAATGTTTGCTATTCCTATTTACAACTTGCTTAGCAGTTGACATGGATAATTTGCAATCTTTAAAATCAGTTTGCTCTATATTTAAGGACACCTGGTCTCCTATGATCTCTATTACATCCTTGCTATTGGGATGCCCTATCTTCTCTGTTTTGGTGATATCTTTTAGCTATCTTGTTCAGAACCATGATCTTTTTAGTGACTGTTTGCCATCCCCCCAGTTTCGAGTTTAAAAGTTACTCTGTCTCCTTTTTAAATATTGATGCCAGCAACCTAGTTCCACCCTGGTTAAGGTGGAGCCCATTTTTATGGAATAAGCTCCCCCCTTCTCCAGAATGTTGGCCAGTTCCTAAGAAATCTAAAACCCTCCTCCCTGCACCATTGTCTCATCCACAAATTGAGACTCTAGTGCTCTGCCTGTCTCTTGGGTCCTGTGCATAGAACAGGGAGCACTTCTGAAAATGCTACCCTGGTGGCTCTAGATTTTAGCTTCCAGAACATTCCTACCATATTTCCCTATGTCATTGATACCCACATGTACCAAGCTAGCAGGCTCCTCCCCAGCACTTTCAAAAATCTTATCTTCCACCTTCACTCTAGGCAGGCACCCAGCTTATCTGCATGCCTGATGATTGAAACTCCCCCGCCCTAACCCTTCTCTCCTGGGCAGAAACCCCTAGAGACACATTCTTGGTGTGAGAGGATATTGCATTCCCTGGAGGGCAGATCTGGCTATAGGATCACTTCCTGCCTCTCCACAATGATATTCTCCCTTCAGGAGACCTTTCTCCTCTATGGCAGCACAGAGGTTGCCAGACTGGAGGTGGGATTTCTCTACTGTGTTCTGTAGGCCTCCTCTATATATATCTCTGCCTCTGCTTCTCCATTCTCCAATGTTAACCAAGGCCACTTTTCTTCCTTCTCCTTCCTCACCAGCTCCAGCATCTCTCCAGCTGCTCCCCCTCCCACCAGAGCTAGCATTTGTCCTGCTCCCCAGCCAACTCTGCTTCCCTGCTCACTAAGTCCAACATATTTTTTTTTCCTCCCACCACCTACCGTGTCTAACATATATCTCCTTTTTCTTCCCTACCTCCGCTCCCCACCCTCATGAAAATTAACATTTCTGACTCCCTCCTTGGCTTCCCCCACTATCTACCCTCTTATGTAGCAAACTGACCTCTAGCAGTGCATAAAAATTCACCAGCAGTGGTCAGGCATTCCCATTTTGAAAGATGGCAGTGCAAGAGGCAGGAGCAATTGGACATTACTCATGCCTGGTTAGGGAATGACCAGGGTTATTTGGCTGGAGCCAACCTAGTTTTCTTCAGGGGCCATCACTGACTCACAGGCTTTACAATAAAGAATACTGCCCTAAAATTCCCTTCCCTCCTAGAGCTGTAAATGGTAAGCCTGTCACATGATCAGAAGACTTGAGAAGGGAGTCAAACAGGTCAATTATGTAATCAATCTGGTTTTATTTTGATTTATGTCATAGATTTCTAAATTAAAGAGAACAGGTTAATTTTTTTCTGCTTGGATTTTCAGAAGATAGAACAGTTTTCAAATTTCATATCGCACAAAGTGATCAGAGTATTGCTTTGTGTTCAACATATTTTTGCTTTCCAGTGGAATAGGAATGGTATGCTAAACCGGAGGGTTGTCCATGCCTGCTCACAAGCATTTTACAGAAGATGTCAATCACAGCTTTTCAGTTCCTCCTTCTCCCTGGTCTCTGTGGCACTCTTCAGTTCTTCCTTCTGCAGGCAAGCATGAAGGTGTCATCCTGATCTGCTTCCTTTATTTCTTTATTTTTGCTCTGTTTGTTGTGGTCTTTTTCGGTTGTTCACAGGTTTTACCTGGCTCCAGGACCGGCTGCTTGGAGAAGAGCAGACTTTGCAGCTGGCATCTTTTAGGGACCTATTCAGCTAGCCTGATGAATATCTGTGGAGCTCAGGGCTCCAAGCTCTCAGCATTTGCTCACTTCGTTGACTCAATTAGGAGCTTGAGCGCAGGCTATTAGGCATCAATAGTATCCTTCGGACGCTCACAGTGCCGTGTGCGGTTTTGCCCTCCCTTCTCATTTTTGGGGGATGGTGAGGCCTGTGGAGGTTCAGTCCAACTGAGGAACAACTGGCAGCCCAAAGATCTTGGTGTGACAACTGATGGGTAGCTTGAGGCAGAAAATCCCTCCAGATCCAGCTACTCTCTCAAGGAGATGAGACATGCTGCAGCAGAGCATTCCAGACTAAGAAACTAGAGCCTGACAGATTCTGTGCCCCTGCCTCAGCTTTTGCTAGCAGGAATAGAATACTTAGCACAGGGGTGCCCAACGCGTCGATCGCGATCGACCAGTAGCTCAGGAAGGCAACTCGAGTCGATCGCACTCGTGTTGCCGTCCTGATCTACGGGCCGATCAGCCTTCCTCTCCAGTGTTCTCCCTAGGGCCTTTTAGCTGGGCGGTCCGCCCAGCTGTCATCTGCCGCTGCTGAACATTAAAAAAACCCCCAAAAAAACCGGCTTGGAGATTTCAGCCCCTAGCGAACTTATGCTCCGGGCTCTAACGTGTGCGTGCAGGCTTCTCTTCTCTTCCCTCTGAAACCGGAAGTTATGCCCGGGGAGGGGGAAGGGGGGGAGAAGGGAAGCCTGCACGCACACGTTAGAGCCCGGAGCATAAGTTCGCTACGGGCTAAGGCGGGAGACATGTTAGTGAAGCATTTCCTCTTCTTGCTGCCGGGTCCTGCCTACTTTCTGTTTCCGCGAAGGCAGGACCCGGCAGCATTTCCCCCAACAGTTCCTCGCGATGCTGGTCGGCCGAAGCAGGGAGAGGTTGGGGCGTCGTCGGCTTTTGGGCGTGTTATTGGCGTCGGCTTTCGGGCCTGTTATTGGTGGCGGTTTGGGTCCTGGTCCCCGATGGCAGTTTGGGTCCCCGATGGCAGTGGCAGTGTCTTGGGGGAGGGCAGGGAGAAAGAAAGAAAGAAAAAGGGCAGGCAGGGAGACAGAAGGAAAGAAGAGAAACAGAAAAAAAGGAAAGGGAGGCAGAGAGAAAGAAAGGGCAGGGAGAGAGGAAGGAAAAGTTGGGGGAGGGAATGAGGTGTGGAGGAGAGGAAGCATACAGGCTGAAAGAAGGGAAGAAAGACTGGATGCACAGTCAGAAGAAGAAAGTGCAACCAGAGACTCATGAAATCACCAGACAAGGTAGGAAAAATGATTTTATTTTAAATTTAGTGATCGAAATGTGTCTCAATTTATATCTGCTGTCTATATTTTACACTAAGGTCCCCTTTTACTAAACCGCAATAGAGTTTTTTTTAGCGCAGGGAGCCTATGAGCGTCGAGAGCAGTGCTGGGCATTCAGCCTGCGCTCTAAAAACTGCTATCGTGGTTTAGTAAAAAGGGAGGGGGGTATATTTGTCTATTTTTGTATGGTTGTTACTGAGGTGATAGTGCATAGAGTCATCTGCTTTGACCTATTTGAAAAACCCTGGAATAGGAATGATAATTAACATTTTCTATGCGTACAGTGTGCGTTGTGTTTTTTTAAAATTTTATTGTTGGTAGATCATTTTGACTTGGTCATTTTAAAAGTAGCTCGCAAGCCCAAAAAGTGTGGGCACCCCTGACTTAGCAGATACCCTCAATTACATTATCTGAGTCATGGGAAAAGTATTAGCTTTTTCAGTCGCCACCAATCATATGCTTTGGATCAGACAATGGGTGGGTAATTCAACCTCCCTTTTAGAGGACAGATGCTGTATGGCAAGGGCCTAGATGATCTCATGGCCAGTGTACAAGATTGTCGGCCCAAATCTGTACCAAACAGCAGACCCTGAGTGCCTAGAAGCCAGAGCTGGAGGTCCTTTCATGGCTTACTGCGCTGTCATCAAAATTCCATGGGAACCTCCACTTAGACAGCCTTTCAAGGTTCCACACAGAGATTGTCTGGGTTCAGGAGGAACCAGGGTTCAAGTTCCCATTCTGCAGTGCTAGTCAATCAAATCAACTCTCACAACACTCCTCTGAAGATTGGAGGTCGACTCTTGGATTTTCTGGAGGCTTGGGACCATATAACTTCTGACTGCTGGGTCCTAGATATTATCAAATAGGATTACAAGATAGAGTTTGCATACCCTCTCTCCAGCTGGTTTAAGGATTCGCCAGCAAGTCAGTCAGAAAAAGCAAACAGGATCAGAACAACACTACACAGATTGCTAGATATCCAAGCCATAGAACCAGTTCCTCCAGAAGCCTCGGGCTCCAGCAGATATTCCATATACTTTGTCGTGCCAAAAAAAGGTTCAGAAGAGTGGAGGTCCATTCTGGATCTCAAGTGTGTCAATGCGGCCCCGAGTGTTCCTCAGTTTTCATTAAAAACGCTCACATTGCAGCAGTGCAGCCAAGAGAATGTCTGGCTGCCTTAGATTTGACGGAAGCTTACCTTCACATTCTCATATTTCCAGAACACAAGAAATTCCTCAGATTCCATGTGCTGGAAAATCACTATCAATTCTCAGCATTTCTCTCTGAGTTAGGGACAGCACCCCGAATTTTCACCAAGGTTATGGTGATGGGTTGGCAGGTGCACCTGTACTTCGCCAACTGGCTTATCAAAGCACTGTCCTACCCATTGGGAGAAAAGTTGGTGGTAGCAGTTGTCAATATGCTGCACAGTCTGGGATGGATTGTGAACTTCTGGAAGAGACACCTGGTGCTGACACAGTCCCTGGAATACCTGGGAGTCTTATTCAATACAACGGAAGGCCAAGTCTTTCTTCCATAAGAACCCAAACAGAAGTTTTGTGCTCAGATTACAGCCTTGCTGACCAAGCCAGAGCCTACTTCATGGCATTTCCTGCACGTCCTGGGGGCCATGGCAGCCAAGATAGAGGTAGTGCCCTGGGCAAGGGCACACGTGACCCCTCCAGGATACATTTATGTCTCACTAGTCGCCTCAAAGAGACTACCTGCAAGTTCCGTTCCCCTTGACAGCCCAGCATGAGTTGGTAGCTTCATCCAGTCTTTGGCAAAGGGGATCCCCTTTCGGATCGATTCCTGGGTCATCCTAAAAATGGATATCGGCTTGTTTGGCTGGTGGTCTCATTGCAGTGATCACCTGGTCCAAGGCCAATGGACCCCATCCCAATGGGTCTATCAACAGACTGGAACTCTGAGCAATTTGGATGGCGCTGCTCTGACTGCAGTCTTTGCTAGAGGGCAAGGCAATCAGAGTCTCCTCCAACAATGCCACAGTGGTGGCTTATGTCAACAGGCAGGGAGGCACCAGGAGCGCATCTGACAGGATGTGAAAGCATTGTTCTGTTGGGCAGAAACACATCTTCAGGTGATATCTGTGGTGTAAGTGGCCAGAGTGGACAATGTTCAAGTGGATTACCTCAGTAGGCAGACATTAGATTTAGGAGAATGGACCTTGTCTCTGCAAGCATTCCAGGCCATTGTGAGCAGATAGGGGTTGCCTGACGTTCAATCTCATAGAAACATAGAAACATAGAAAGATGACGGCAGAAAAGGGCTATAGCCCATCAAGTCTGCCCACTCTACTGACCCACCCAATTTAGTCTGTGTGCTAATGACCCAACTCTTTAACTCGACCTTCTTAGTGATCCTACGTAGGTGTCCCATTTATTCTTAAAATCAGGCACGCTGGTGGCCTTGACCACCTGCACTGGAAGCTTGTTCCAGCGATCTATCACTCTTTCCGTGAAGAAGTACTTCCTGGTGTCGCCATTAAATTTCCCTCCTCTGAGTTTGAGCGGATGTCCTCTTGTGGCCGAGGGTCCTTTGGGAAAGAAAATGTCATCTTCCACCTCGACACGTCCTGTGATGTACTTAAATGTCTCAATCATGTCCCCCCTCTCCCTACGTTCCTCAAGAGTGTAGAGCTGCAGTTTGTGCAGTCTCTCTTCGTACGAGAGACCCTTGAGCCCCGAGATCGTCCTAGTGGCCATCCGCTGAACCGACTCGACTCTGAGCACGTCTTTATGGTAATGTGGCCTCCAGAATTGCACACAGTATTCCAGATGAGGTCTCACCATGGCTCTGTACAGTGGCATTATGACTTCAGGTTTCCGGCTGACGAAACTTCTATTGATACAACCCATCATCTGCCTTGCCTTGGATGAGGCCTTCTCCACTTGTTTGGCAGCCTTCATATCTGCACTGATGATTACTCCCAAATCTCGTTCTACTGAAGTCCTAGCTAATGTTTCTCCATTCAAGGTGTAAGTTCTGCATGAATTACCGCTACCGAGGTGCATGACCTTACATTTCTTAGCGTTGAAGCCCAGCTGCCAGGTCGAGGACCAGCATTCCAATGTAAGCAGGTCCTGCGCCATACTGTCCTGCAAGTTGCTTTCACTTACTATATTGCATAGTTTGGCGTCGTCGGCGAATAATGTTACTTTACCTTGAAGCCCTCGAGTCAAGTCCCCTATGAATATGTTAAAAAGGAGTGGACCCAGGACCGAGCCCTGCAGCACTCCGCTGGTCACCTCCGAAGTCTCAGAGAGGGTGCCATTGACCACCAGCCTCTGACGTCTGCCACTCAGCCAATCGTTGACCCATGTAGTCAGTGTCTCGCCTAACCCCTATATACAAATGCTAGGAGTCTAAGGACTAAAATGGGGGAGCTAGAAGTTATAGCCGGAAATAAGGACCTAGACATAATTGGAATCACAGAGACATGGTGGTCGGAGGACAACAAATGGGATGTGGCCCTACCAGGGTACAAACTCTACAGGAGGGACAGGGCACACAAGAAGGGGGGAGGAATAGCACTGTATATAAAGGACTCTATTCCTTCATCCAGAACAGAAACAACAATAAGGGCAGACAGTCTGGAGTCGTTATGGGTTAAGCTGACAGGAGGGGAAGGAGCTGACATCAAATTGGGACTGTACTATCGACCACCAGGACAGCCAGACGCAATCGACCTGGACCTGGAGGCCGAACTGAGACAGATGAGCAAAAGTGGAAGAGTGATGGTTATGGGGGATTTCAACTATCCAGGAATAGACTGGGACATTGGGCACTCAAATTGCACGAAAGAAACTACATTCCTAGAGGCGATAAGGGACTGTTTCATGGAGCAGCTGGTCACGGAACCAACGCGAGGGGAGGCCACCCTAGACCTAATCCTCAACGGGCTAGAGGGACCCGCAAAGGAAGTGGTGGTACTAGCACCGTTAGGAAACAGCGATCACAACATGATCCAGTACAAATTAAACATGGGAACATCAAAGGTGAAAAGAACCACAACGACTGCACTCAACTTCAGAAAAGGAAACTACAAGGTCATGAGGAAAATGGTACGAAAAAAGCTCAATAACAACTCAGGGAAGGTGAAGACCGTAAAGGAAGCCTGGACACTGCTTAAAGGCACAGTGCTCGGGGCACAAGACCTGTGTGTCCCAAGGTTTAGGAAAGGGTGCAAAAAAAATCGATCTAGAAACCCAGCATGGATAACAACTGCAGTTAAAAAGGCGATAAGCGATAAGAAATCATCCTTCAAAAAATGCAAAAAGGAACCAACAAAGGAAAACCAGGTAGAGCACAAAAGACACCAGAAACAATGTCATCAAGAGGTCAGGAAAGCAAAGAGAGAATATGAGGAAAAATTGGCAGGAGAAGCAAGAAACTTCAAACCCTTCTTCAGGTATGTGAAAGGGAAACAGCCAGCCAGAGAGGAAGTGGGACCACTGGACGACGGAGACAGGAAAGGAGCGATAATAGAGGAAAAAGAGATAGCTGACAGGTTAAACGAATTCTTCTCGTCAGTCTTCACCAGAGAGGACACATCCAATATTCCGGAACCCGAGGTAATTATAAACGGAGAACACGATGGTACAACTAGAGGTAAGCAAAGAGGATGTCCTCAGACAGATAGACAGACTGAAGAGCGACAAATCACCAGGCCCGGACGGCATCCACCCAAGGGTACTAAAAGAACTGAGAAACGAAATAGCAGAGACATTTCGCCAAATATGCAACCTCTCCCTAAAGACAGGGGAGATCCCAGAGGACTGGAAAATAGCAAATGTCACGCCCATCTTTAAGAAGGGATCAAGGGGTGACCCGGGAAACTATAGGCCTGTAAGCTTGACCTCAGTTCCAGGGAAGATGATGGAAGCAATGGTAAAGGACAAAATCTGCGAACACATAGAAAACAATGGACAACTGAAGGCGAGTCAGCATAGCTTCTGCAAGGGAAGGTCATGCCTCACGAACTTGCTGCACTTCTTTGAGGGAATAAACAACCAGATGGATAAGGGGGAATCCATAGACATCATTTACCTTGACTTCCAAAAAGCCTTCGACAAGGTACCTCACGAGCGGCTACTTAAAAAGCTGTGGAACCATGGGGTGCAAGGGGATATCTACCGATGGATCAAACACTGGTTGGCAGGCAGGAAACAGAGGGTTGGAGTGAAAGGCCAATACTCAGACTGGCAATGGGTCACGAGCGGAGTTCCACAGGGGTCGGTGCTGGGACCTCTACTGTTCAATATATTTATCAACGATCTGGAGGCGGGGAAAAAATGTGAGGTTATCAAATTTGCCGATGATACCAAACTCTGCAGCAGGGTTAGAAACACGGAAGACTGTGAAGACCTGCAAAGAGACCTAACGAGACTGGAAGACTGGGCAAAAAAGTGGCAAATGAGTTTTAACGTAGAGAAATGCAAGGTCATGCATGTAGGGAAAAAGAACCCGATGTTCAGCTACAAAATGGGGGGAACACTGCTAGGGGTGAGTACCCTTGAAAGGGACCTGGGGGTGATGGTCGACACATCACTGAAACCATCGGCGCAATGTGCGACAGCCTCAAAGAAAGCAAACAGAATGCTGGGCATCATCAAAAAGGGTATCACAACCAGGACGAAGGAAGTCATCATGCCGCTGTATCGCGCAATGGTGCGCCCGCACCTGGAGTACTATGTTCAATACTGGTCGCCGTACCTCAAGAAGGACATGGCGATACTCGAGGGAGTGCAGAGGAGGGCGACTAAACTGATAAAAGGTATGGAAAATTTTGCATACGCCGACAGGTTAAAAATGCTGGGGCTGTTCTCCCTAGAGAAGAGGAGACTTAGAGGGGACATGATAGAAACCTTCAAAATCCTTAAGGGCATAGAGAAAGTGAATAAGGATAGATTCTTCAAACTGTGGGGAGCCACAAGAACTAGGGGTCACTCGGAGAAATTGAAAGGGTACAGGTTTAGAACAAATGCTAGGAAGTTCTTTTTTACTCAGAGGGTGGTGGACACATGGAATGCGCTTCCGGAGGATGTGATAGGCCAGAACTCTGTACAGGGGTTCAAGGAGGGTTTAGATAGGTTCCTGGAGGATAGGGGGATTGAAGGGTACAGATATAACTTGAGGTAGGTTATAGAAGTGGACAGAAACCACTTCACAGGTCGCAGACCTGATGGGCCGCCGCGGGAGCGGACCGCTGGGCGAGATGGACCTCGGTCTGACCCAGTGGAGGCAACTTCTTATGTTCTTATTTCATCTTGCTTAACAGCCTGCGATGAGGGACGCTATCAAAAGCCTTACTGAAGTCTAAGTACACGATGTCCAGAGACTCTCCCGAGTCTAGCGTTCCTGTTACCCAGTCAAAGAAGCTTATGAGATTGGATTGTTAGGACCTACCCTTGGTAAAACCATGTTGACTGGGATCCCTTAGATTCCCCTCATCCAAGATCGTGTCTAATTCACGTTTAAGTAGTGTTTCCATGAGTTTACACACTATTGATGTGAGACTCACTGGTCTGTAATTCGCAGCCTCTGCCCTGCAACCCTTTTTGTGCAGAGGGACGACATTAGCTGTTTTCCAGTCCAGGGGGACTTTCCCCGTACTTAGGGAGAGATTGAAGAGCATGGCTCAGAGAGCCAGGACATCAGCCAGCTCTCTGAGCACTCTTGGGTGCAAATTGTCTGGTCCCATGGCTTTGTTCACCTTGAGTCTTGACAGTTCGTTGTAAACATCAACCGGTGTGAACTCAAATTTCTGAAACGGGTCTTCCGCGCTTGGCGTTGCCTCCAGCTGTGGCCCATGCCCTGGTTTCTCGCAGGTGAAGACTGAGCAGAAGTATTCATTCAGTAGATTGGCTTTATCAGAATCTGCTTCCAGATAATTCCCGTCCAGTGTTCTAAGGCGTACAATCCCGTCTGTGTTCTTTTTTCTGTCACTAATATACTTAAAGAAGGATTTGTCACCTTTTTTAATGTTCTTTGCTAAAGTTTCTTCCACTCGAAGTTTGGCCTCCCTGACTGCTGTTTTGACCGCTGCAGACCTGGTCCTATATTCAATGTTAGCTTCCCCTTCCCCCGTATGTTTGTAGGAGAGAAATGCTTTTTTCTTCTCCTTGACGAGGTACGAGACCTCATCTGTGAACCATTGGGGTTTCTTATTTCTTTGTTGTTTATTTACCGATTTTATGTAGCGGACAGTTGCCTCGTGTAGGATCAATTTCAGGGTTGACCACAAATCCTCCACACTATCAGTCACTGCTTTGTCCTGCAGCATTTGATGGACGAAATCTCCCATGCGTGTGAAGTCAGTGCCCCGGAAATTGAGTACCTTCATTTTTGTTTGTGATCTAGGGAAGCCCTTCCTAAGGTTGAACCATACCATGTTGTGGTCACTGGTGGCTAGCGTTTCTCCTGCTGAGACCTCCGAGACACTTTCCCCATTTGTGAGTACCAGGTCCAGGATCGCCTGGGCCCTGGTGGGCTCTAGTACCATTTGATTGAGCCGTACTCCCTTCATGGACGTTAATAGCCTCCTGCTACTACAAGTCGTTGCTGAGAGTGTGTTCCAATCTGCATCAGGCATGTTGAAGTCCCCTAGCAGAACAGCGTCCCCCCGTAGAGTGATGTTCTCTATGTCTTCAATTAATTCCGTGTCCTTTTCCTCTTCTGTATACCACTCCAAGATACAGGCATTTTTCTCTGCCTCTGGCCAGGTTTACCCAGATGGATTCCCCGGTGTCCTTAACATCTGTGATCCTGGTTGTTTTGATGTTCTCTTTGATGTAGAGGGCTACCCCTCCTTCTAACTTTCCCTCTCTGTCTTGGCGAAGCAGGTTATATCCTGGTATAGTCATATCCCACCCATGAGAGTCTGTGAACCAGGTTTCGGATATTGCCACTACGTCCAGGTCGGCATTCACTATTTCTGTTTCCAGTTCTAGAAATTTATTCCCTAAACTGTGTTCATTAACATACATAGCTCTCCACGCTTTGTGTTTGCTAAACCCCTGTGGGGAGTTTCCCATCTGAGTCAAAGTGTCTCCTAGTGAATCTTTTGCAATGTGGGTACTTACCTCGGACTCAGAAGCGGAGATTTGGCTCACCTCGTCAGGATTGTTACTTACTGCCCTGGTATATAAGTGGGTACCCTCCCCCAACCTACCTAGTTTAAAGCCCTACTAAGCAGGCGGGCTAGCTGATGTCCGAAGACGTTCTTACCTCTGCTGGTCAGGTGAAGTCCGTCTGGTCCCTGAAGTCCCTGTAGCGCCTCTCCATGGTTCAGGAATCCGAAGTTCATGTCCCGGCACCATCCTTGCAGCCACTCATTTGTTCTCCAGATCCGCTCGTCCCTGGCCTTTCCCTTGCCCCTAACAGGAAGAATTGAAGAGAATACTACCTGTGCTCCTGACCGCTTCAGCCTCTCCCCCAAAGCTCCGAAGTCTCTAGGTATGTCTTCCGGGGCGTTCCTGGCTGTGTCATTCATTCCGATGTGGATGAGCAGCATGGGGAAGTGGTCTTGGGGTTTAAGAAGTCTATTAAGACAGGCAGTCACATCTCGTATTTTGGCTCCAGGCAGACAGCATATCTCCCTCGATTCCATATCCGGCCTGCAGATTGGTCCCTCGGTGCCCCTCAGCATGGAGTCCCCAATAACTATTACCCTGCGCTTCTTTTGGGGGGGGTCGATCCGGTGTCCCCAGAGATGGAGCCATGTGTTGAACCTGTTCCTGTTCAATATGTATAAACATACCACTTCATAGGAACAGTGCCTCCACTAGCATCACTTTTTCTATATAAGAAATAGACTCGAGAAAAGGCCTCAGAATCGGAGCCTACGCACAGTCTTGATCACAGACTGAAGGTGTCAGCGTAGTTTTTTTTAGCTCCTTAGCTCAAGTCATTGGCCAAAAAACCCAAGAATATATTTTAAATATTTTAAATCTTTTTAAATAGTTTTTATAACTTTTAAATCATTTTCAATAAATGTTCCTGTGTCACGTCGGTAGTCTCTTCCTGCAAGGCCTGGAATCTGTTCTTCAGGTTAAGTTGTGGAGTCGATGTGGAGCTACCCTGGTAAGAGAAAGAAGAATTAGGTGAAGAGAGAGTAAATAGGGGGGGGGGGTCTCCTATGTTTGCCCGTGGAGGAGGTCACTAGCTGCCAGGAGTCAGCATCTCCAGCCATCTCCTGGACTCCAACAGTTGTTTTCAATGTCGGCGGTCCTGATGTCTCAATGAGGGATCTGTCACGGGCCTGTTCGGTGATTTGGGACAGCTCCTGCATTACTCCATCGATATAGGCCTCATCCTCTCTAATGTTTCTCAGGCGTTTCACTTCCTCCCTGAGGCTCAAGACAACTGCGAAAAACAAGAAGGCAGATCGGTTCTTCAGACAAAGATATGAGCCTGAAAGTTCAAGTCTAGACGCCCTAGTTCAACAATGAACTGAGATGGGGCTGCTGTATGTGTTTCCCCCTTGGCCCGTGATAGGCCGGGTGATCCATTCATAGCTTATCACATGGGACCAGTGGTTCTCGTAGCACCAGATTGGCCCAGGCACCTGTAGTATGTGGATCTTGTATAACTACAAAAGGAGCAAAGTCTCAGACTCCAAGTGCATCCAGACTTACTCTTGCAGGGGCTGATTGCTCTAGAAGATCTGGGACACTTTGATCTTTTGGCATGACTCTTGAGCATACAGCACTAGTCCAGAAAGGATACTTCGATGTAGTCATTGCTACTCTACATAGAGCCAGAAAACTGAAGATGGTTTCAGTGCATGCTAAGGCATAGGAAACATTTCAGCACTGGTGCAGCAAAGAACAGTTAGAGCCGGGCAATGCCCCCATTTTGTCTGTGTTGTCCTTGACAAGGGAAAGACAGTGGCATCCCTTAGAGTTCAAGTAGCAGGACTCTGCTGTTTTCAGGGCTAAGAGAAGAGAGCTTCACTAGCAGCCCATCCAGACATAGCTAGGTTCCTGAAAGGTGCACTGAGGCTCCAATTTGAGAACTGTTTCCATCCTAGAACCTTAATATAGTCCTACAGGGGCTCAGCAGAGACCTGTATGAACCCTTACAGGAAGCTTCCCTTTTGGATCTGATGGTTAAAGCAGTCTTCTTGGTTGCAATTACTTCTGCCAGGAGAGTTTCCGAATTGCAGGCCCTGTTTTGGAGGGAACCATTTCTCCAGATCACGGAAGTGTGAGTGACCTTTCGTATGATTCCCTCCTTTCAGCTGAACCTTTAGGCATTCCATCTCAACCAAGAAGTTAGACTGCCAGTATTTCACCCCACAGGTCCAAAAAAAAAAAAAAAAAAGACCTTAATGTCAAGATTGCTATTGTGTTACCTTGAGTTAGCTAATGAGTTTTGTCTCTCAGACCATCTTCCATGTTAACCAATCAGGTGAGATGATATAGACCTGCTTTCAAGGATACCCTCTCTAGATGGATTCATAGAGCTATATCCTCTACCTACATCAGTTACAGGAAAACAACTACTTGTCTACTTGTATTTGACAAGGGGAGTGGACTCCTCTTGGGCAGAAGCTTGAACAATTCCACTCGAGGAGATTTTGTAGATCAGCAACCTGGTCTTCCCTTCATAATTTCTGCAGGGTGGATGTAGCAGCATGAGAGGATGCCACTTTTGGTTCCTCAGTACTACGAGCAGGCTCCTCTATCCCACCTGAGAGTTTGGGGACTGCTTAGCTATATCCCTACAGTTCAGCATACCATTCCTAAAAAGAGACTAGGTTCTTACCTTGATAATATCTTTTCCAGTAGATAGGAATGGTATGCTGACACCACCACCCCCCAGCAATTATCTAATGCGCCTACTTTCTGATTTAAGCATTATCAGCTTCAAAGTTGAGATTTCCTGTCAGACTATGGGATTATGAAGAGTCTCTATATATACTTAAAAGGGAGAAATATTTCAGCTCCATAAATGTTCAGGCTCTTACGTTCTTGTTTAACATGTTTCCTTCAGAGGCTTGTTAATGATTTCCTTGCATTACTGTTCATTCAGTGATTGTTTTACATATATCTTAGCAGATCAGACACTTAGTTTTGAGGGCGTTCCCTGTACCCCTCCTTCTCCTTTCTCTTCCTATAGGGCTGTTGCTGGCTTTGATATGAACTGAATAATGCAACAAAGGAGGAGGGGGAGATAAAAAGTTATGATTGATATCTTCTGCAGAATGCTCACAAGCAGGCATAGAAAGCCTGATGGTTCTGCATACCATTCCTATCTACTGGAAAATTTATTATCAAGGTAAGAACCTAATCTGTTTTTTTAGAAGGCTGAACAAAACTCGAGACAGTGATGAGGAGAATGACTTGGATGATGAAGATATTATAGCTAATGCTCTTGGCTGCCTTGGACCTTTCAGTGGACTTCTAACACCAGAACTGCAGAAATACCAGAAACAAGGAAAAGGTAATTACATTAATTGATTTGCGAATGGTGCTTATATTAACATTATTCCAGATCATCTGTCATTTATATATTTTCTGTACATCCAGAGTAGGGTTACCATATTTGTAGTAGTAAAAAAATAAAAAAGAGGACACATGGCTCCCATTCCATTCTGCCCCCAGCCCCACCCCATTCTGTTCCGCCCCAGCCCCAACCCCACACAAACTTCATCTCCTCTCCTTCCCTGAGCTTGGTGCCATGTCTGGAGAGCCTCCAAACATGCGCAGATGTGGCATGATGAGCCGGGGTCCTCTAAAACCTGGACAAACTACAGGGTTTTCCAAATCCATCTGGACACCTCTAAAAAGAGGACATGTCTGGATAAATCCGGACATCTGATAACCCTAATCCAGAGATTTTATTTTCACCAGACAATTTCTCCCTCCTCCTCCTGTATAAGAACATAAGAATAGCCATACTGGATCAGACTGTGGAGGAGTGGCCTGGTGGTTAGTTAGCTGCCTCAGCACTAGTGCTGTCCGATTCACGATTTGAATCGATTCTCCGATTCACTTTGGATGAATCAATTCGAATCGGTTTGTTATTGAAGAAAATTGGACTTACTGATTCATTGGCCCCCTTGCTTGAGACCTGTTAGGGCTTTCTCTCTGCCACCGGAGTCCTTACTTATGATGTAACTTCCGGTTTTGCAAAACTGGAAGTTACATCGAAGCAAGAACTCCAGTGGCAGAGGGAAATCCTGAACGGATCTCTAATGCAGATCAGTGGCAGCAAGGCTCTCTCCTCTCCTCCCTGGCCAGGCAAAAGCGGCGGTAGCAAATGCAATTCACTACCCTGCTGCTATTCTGGGCATCTTCTCTCCATTCAGCCGCCCAAGCGGAAACAGGAAGTTTTCACTGAGGGCAGGCTGCAGTGGAGAGAAGACGCAAGGAGTGGTGGCAGGCCTCTTCCCAGATGCATCCCTCCTGCCTCTCTTTGGGAAAGGTGCGGGGGTGTGGTAGTGGTGGGGGCTTAGGAGTGCCAGGGGGTCTACAGGTTTGGGAAGGTCTACTGATGTAGGGGGATCTGGAGAGAGGGGGTGTCACAGGTTGGGGAGATTGGGAAGTTCCAGTGGGGTGGTGGCAGGAGAGAGGCACACTGGCTAACCCTAACGAGGAAATGTCCTTGTCCCAGCCACTCCGATGTGTCTCACATTTATGTGCCTTAGAGAGATGGTGTAAAGCCTTTTTCTTTTCCGTCTAAAATCTTTAATAATTGTGCTACACCACAATAAATATTTTGTGTACCATAAAAAAAATTAAAAAGGTAGATGGAGGGAGAGGGGAGATGGGGAGTTGGTTGACTGGAGGAGAGATGGGGAGAAGATAGATGGGAGAAATGAACTTGGTGGAGGGGGGAAAATGGATGGTGGAGGGGGAGATGGACTTGGGAGAGATCATGGAGAGGGGAGATGGGGGAAGGATAGAAGAAATAAGGATCTAAAAACAGGAGAGGGAGAAAGATGGTGGACAATGGCATTTAGGGAGGGAAGGAACAGAAAGGAAGAGAAGTTGGACACAAGGGATGATGGGGGGGATAGAGATACTGGATAGGAGTGTAGTTAGAAAGAGAAAGGGAGAGCTGGTAGTGAAGAAGGGAGAGATGCTGGATGATAGGGTAGTTGAGAAAAGGAGAGATGGTGGATCTGGGCAAGAGACCCTGGCAAGCAAGTTATCAGAAGATGTTTGTTGCAGAGCCTGGGACCAACATGATTTGAAAAATGACCAGACAACAAAAGGTAAAAAAAAATAATTTTATTTTCTGTTTTGTGATTATAAAGTGTCAGATTTTAAATTTGTATCCTGCCTGAGCTGAGCTAGGGTTTAACAGAGAGGAGAAGTGTTTGTTTATTTTGTTTACACCACAGTACCAGTGTGGGTAGGATAGGGCAAAGAGGGTGAAGAGGCTATAAAATAAACTCACCAGGATGTTTGGAAAAAACACCCAATTGTGCAGGAAAATCAAATCAAATCAAAAAATCAATTCAATAGGCTGCATCGAATTGAATCGAAATATTTTTTCCTGAATCGTGCAACACTACTCATCACCCTGAGGTTGCAAGTTTGATTCTCACTGCAGCTCCTTGTGACTTTGGGCAAATTATTTAACACTTCATTGTCCCTGGTACAAAATAAGGTCCTGTCTAAAATATGTAAACTGCTTTGATTGTAACCACACAGGAAAACAGTATATCTAGTCCCATACCCTTTATTCTGTTCCCACAGAGGCCAATCAGGTCACAAGTACCAGGCAGAAACCCAAATAGTAGAAACATTCTAATGTGTACCCCTAAATGTCCTCTTTTCAAGTATACTGCACACTGAACTATGCACTCCTGGATGACTGTTTAAAAGTTAGTTAGTTAGTTTAAAAGGTGCTGCATCCCTTTTTTAGATTAGATTTCAAATATTTTTATTGAGATTTGTAGTAAAATAGAACATAACATATAAAACAGATGTGGTAGCTGCCAGTGTACGATAACATAAGTAGACCAATAGGGTAGTCAGATAGCATACAAGTAACACAAGTAATGAAAAATTTTGTAATCACACATGGCAACTCCAACAGAGTCAGAAGGGAATCCTGGAGAGGGTAGAGAGATTACCTTGCTCAGTCAAAAAGTAACGACAGGGAGCATATAAGAAAGGTATTTCACAATGCAATACTAGTAGTAGAAAGACTTCAAAACTTAATATAGTGAAGTGTATAGCATAATTTCAAAGAAATAACGGGAATGTCATTGGCAATTAAGAAAAGTTCACTATGGGAGCCCAGATCTTATGAACTGTATTTTGTCTGTTAGAGAATTCTGCTGCTTTAACTTCATATAAGTGTATCAGGAGTACTGTATTTCACCAGAATGTGACATTTAATAGATCTGCAGATTTCCAATTATGTAGGATCAAGTGGCAAAAGTGTGGTATTCTATTAGCATTTAATCTCTAGAACCATAAGTTAGATTTTTAACTAATATCTGAGATGAAAATAACAAAAGAAAGGCTGGCTATGTGATTCAGGCCATAACTGAATCTAGCTTCACATTCTGTGTCTGTTGGACCTTAGTACACTATAGCGGTAATAAGTTCAGAGCTCAGAAGGGAAGGAAAACAGTTATCATTGAGGTGATGGTGTTGAGGGCATGTGTCTCCAGCCCTTGAACTGGCAAAGGTTTCCTGAAAGAGAGAGAGAACCAAAAATTTCTGAAGTGAATAGCTAATATGTATTTGCCTTTTCAGGTTTATTTAAAAATTTGATATACCGTAGCCTTATCAAAATTCAAAACGGTTTTATATAATATATAAAAACAGGGTATAATAAGAACATACATGAACGTTCATGAAGAGATTCATCCAAAGTGGTTTACAATACATTGAATAGAAATCAGGTACTCTTAAGTATTTTCCTTATCTGTCCAAGCAGGTTTATAATCTGTGATACCTGGGGCAATAGAAATATAATTTGTAAGTATTTTTTAAAAGTAGGAAACAGTACTGAAGTGATATTGGTTAGGTAGAAAATGTGTAGTGCTAATAATCCTTTTCTTGCTGAAATCAATCCTGTGTAATCCTGGCAGATGGATGGCTACCTGTCATATATAATGTCTTTAGCATTTTAGTTCTATAAACTGAGCTAAAAAGAAAGAAAATGGGCCTATTTACTTTATTCATCAAGACTAAATGAAACTTGTGGAAGTTTAATATTAAGGACCTAAACCTAAACATTTTTGATTGCCCCAGTGTCCTCCTTTGTCCAAGTTGACCCAGAAATGCTAGTATACTCTCTCTCTCCTCTTAGATATTTTTGGTTTGTCATTGTTTTCAGTTGGAGGGGGGAGGAAATAAGACAAAGAAAAAATATACTTTTTTTGGTCAGGTGCTTTAAATCTCCATGTAGAAGTGTAACTAATTTATTCCCT
This sequence comes from Geotrypetes seraphini, assembly GCF_902459505.1. Taxonomy (NCBI): domain Eukaryota; kingdom Metazoa; phylum Chordata; class Amphibia; order Gymnophiona; family Dermophiidae; genus Geotrypetes; species Geotrypetes seraphini. Next base: position 77,977,151 of record NC_047092.1, on the reverse strand, counting down.
AAGGCAGTGTGCCCTGAAAAGTTTCTGCAGGCGTCTTAATGGAACTGACTTCCATATTGTTTTCTATTTCAGAACATAAGGAAGAACAAAACCTGGTATCTAATAATATTGCAGAACTAAGTCCAGGAGCTGTTGATTCATATCGAAGTGAATACCATGCTGCCTTTAACAGTATGATGATGGAACGTATGACCACAGATATTAACGCATTAAAGGAACAGTATTCTAGAATTAAAAAAAGACAGCTGCAGCAAGTTAACCAAGTTTATATTCGAGCAGGTAATTGCTTAAATCGTTGCTTCCTAAACTGGGTTATGATCACTTATGGGGTCCCCCCGAAATCAATGGATCTCCACTCTTCCTCCCTCTAGAGTTCTACTCCAGAAGACAGCAGCAATCTGTGCACAATCTGAGAGCCTGTGTGCATTCTCATACCCTGCCACATCCTGCATGGGCTTCCTATTATTACTACTTTTACTATTGTTAATTATTTCTATAGTGCTATAGAACGGAAACCCATTCGTTAGGGTCTGAACCTACGAGCATGCCCTGACCTACTGCACTGCTGTTTACCTCTTTGTTAATGAAGTTTTACTACATTATTTGGTTATAAGCTTTCAAATGTTAGAATGGGACTATATATTTGAGCAAGTGCTGTTCTCTATACAAGTATGCTGACAAATTTCCAGGCACCAGAGTTCAAGGCACAAGTTTTATATACAGTTATACAAAGAAATTAGATTTTAAAGAAACCTCAAATCTATTCTTATTTTCCTAATTATCCCCCCCCCCCTTTTTACAAAAGCATAGCGTGGTTTGTAGCACCAGCCGCAGTGGTAACAGCTCCGTCGCTCATAGAATTCCTATGAGCATTGGAGCTGTTACTGCCACGGCCAGCGCTAAAAACTATACTACACTTTTGTCAAAGGATGGGGTAAATTTAAGTGTGCCACAGCCAGTCTTTTATCTAACTGATGTTGAACTAGCAATAACTCACTATCCAGGTAGGTAGAGTTTCATATTTGCACTTTAAGGGGTGGAGTCAGTTCAGGTTCTGTTCAACTATATATGGATTTTAACAATAGGGGTTAATGTGGCCCTGATCGGAAAGTTAAGAATTTTTAACAACTTTAATTGAATCACTAAACTCAGAGAGAAGCATCAAGATGCTATTTGAAAGGTAATAAAAGAAGCAATGAAGGAGAAGGATAGGCAGAATAAAATTACAACTAAGTTAATCCCTGGAGAGAACAGCAGTGCTGAAAATCAAGATGACGGTATAAGCAGAGCAATGCTCACCTTGAAACAGAGAGCGATGACGTTAGTACAAATATTGGAGAGCAGCTTAGAGGACGTAAACAATTGGGAGGAAATATTTTATCACTCAGAGAATAGTTAAGCTCTGGAATGCATTGCCAGAGGTTGTGGTAAGAGCGGATAGTGTAGCTGGTTTTAAGAAGGGTTGGACAATTTCCTGGAGGAAAAGTCCATAGTCTGTTATTGAGAAAGACATGGGGCAAGCCACTGCTTGCCCTGGATCGATAGCATGGAATGTTGCTACTCCTTGGGTTTTGGCCAGATACTAGTGTCCTGGATTGGCCACCGTGAGAATGGGCTACTGGGCTTGATGGACCTAGTAAGGCTTAAATTCTTATGACTCGCTACAAAAGTTGCTCCCCTGGCTACCTATAGCAAAAAGCAGCCTGCGGTGGTGGCCAAGGTCAGCTGCCCTTTGCAGAGGCATGCCTCTTTGCATTTCCTCCTGGGAGATATTACTAATGTCAGCATTTATGGTTTGGTGGGGGAGGTAACTGCAATGGACTCCCAGTCCAAGGGTATTGGACTGTGACTCAGCAGAAGTGGTCCATAAATTGCCTGGAACTTAGTCATTCATCTTGCATTTCAGGCATTAGAGAAGTTTCTGTAAGGCAAGGCAGTCGGAATCTTCTCGGACAATGTGACAGAGGTGGTATATGTCAAGAGGCAAGGAGGCACCAGAAGCACCCCATTTCACCTATAAGCTCAAGTCCTCTTCCGGTGGGCAGAAGCTCATTTTGTAGGTGCTCTCAGCCATGCATATAACAGGAGTGGAAAATGTACAGGCCGACTTTCTCAGTTGGCATACTCTTGACCCGGGGAAATGGTCACTGTCTCCATGGGTGTTCAATGCCATAATTCGGCGGTGGGGGCCTCCATAGATGGATCTGATAGCCTCAGAAGTAAGATGCCTCTTTTTTTTTTTCCAATATGTTTTTTATTGAAAATGTTTTATATTGCAAACATACATGCCAAACAAAACAACAGTGCAAAGTCAACAGCAGACAACACAAGAACCTCCATGTTGATCCTTCACAGAGGCAAACTATCCAGGATTGGTAGTCCTAGGGGCACCCAATTGTCCTCACAGACCTGGTCCATTTCCAGAGAGACAAAGGCCTTATACTGTCAGTCCAAGTGGATCTACTTACTCAGGGACCAGTTTCTATTGAGAATCCAGAAAGTTTTGGGCTTATGTCATGGCTCTTGAGAGGGCAGCCCTGATGAGCAAGAGTTATTCAGAAGTGGTTGTCACCAGGTTGCTCAGAACTAAGAAACTGTTGACAGTGGCAGACTATGCTATGCTAAGGCCTTGGAAGTCCTTTCAGTACTGGTGTGCTATAAAGGATGTAGAGCCTTCGCAAGCTTTGATTTCATTGCAGAAGGGACTTTAGAAGGAGCTGTCAGTAGGATCTAGCAGGCCTTTCCTGTTTCCAAGCTCGAGCGGAGAAAGAGGCTCTCTAGCCTTCATCCAGATGTTGCCCAGTTTTAAAGAGGCTCCGGTGCGTTCCCCTTTCTCTTCCTGGAACCTTAACATTGTGTTGCAAGGTCTCAGTACAGCTCCATATCAGCCCTTACATGAGGTTTTCCTGTTGGATTTTACAGTCAAGACTTTGTTGCTGGTGGCAATCACGTTATCGAAGCGAGTTTCCATGTTACAAGCTCTTTCCCCTGCAGGGAGCCATTCCTTAGGATCATGGAAGTAGGACTCTCCTTACAGTTCCATCTTTTTTACAGAAAGTAGTCTTGGCATTCCACATCAATTAGGAAGTCCATTTGCCCACTTTTCGTCCTATGGGGGTCTAAGAAAAAGGATAAGGCATTATATTTGCTGGATATCAAGTGAATGCTTATCCGGTACCTCGAAATGACCAATGAGTTTCGCCTTTTGGATCATCTTTTTGTTCTGACCAGTCTTGCCAAGAAAGGAAGGCCAGCGTCTAAAACCTTGATTTCCAGATATATTAACATGCCCATTTCCTCCGCATATGTAGGCTGTGTTAAACAGCCACTGATCACATTGAAAGTGCACTCTACTAGAGGAGTAGCTGCTTCATAGGCGGAGACCAGGGCTGTCTTGCCCAAGGAGATTTGTAGAGCAATCACATGGTCTACCCTCCATACTTTCACCAGGTCCTATAGGGTAGACATAGCTGTCAGGAAGGATGCTGCTTTTGGGGCCTCAATTTTAAAGGCAGGTGCAGTGGGCCCTCCCTAGATTCTGGGGACTGCTTTGGTACATCCCTATCATTTCAGGACCATTAGATGCATTGCACTAGAAAGAAAGATTAAGTTCTTACTTTAGTAATCTTCTTTCTTGTAAATGTGTCTAGTGGTCCTGAAGCTCTGCCCTGTGTATGGGCTTTGCCTGCTTTCTGCCTTAGGAGCAATCTGGATTTGAAAAATTCTCTGTCTCTCAGAGGAGCTGAGAGGACCAAAGAAAACCAAAAAGATGATGCATAGAAAAATCCTCAAAACCATACAGTATGGGTTAAGTCTCTGCTTGATAATAGGACAATCGAGTAGCTACAAGCTCTATACATGGTTAGTGCTAGTTTCACAAGTTCAGATGTTATAATGTTAATTGCTATGTTTGTTACAGAGCAAAACAAAATTGTAGTGTTGGGGATTTTCCCCTGTTTCCCTCCTTCCAGTTATGTCTTTCATTACAGTGCTACTTGATTGCTTTTGTACAAACTGAGGGGGCAGGAGCAGCTGGTGGAGTTGTAAACATGATTGACAGTTTTCTGCAAGCAACTTGCTAGTTCAGATACAAGATCCTATTGTTTCTGCACCACTAGACACATCTACAAGAAAGAAGATTACTGAGGTAAGAACCTAATCTTTCTTTAAACATTGTGACCAGGCCCGTCCCTGAGTAGGTGGGAAAGCCTGGCTCAGACCACAAGTAAGAATTTTGAAACGCCTTTTATGTGGTTGTATGAAGGAAAACCCGGATACCGGATTTCTTAGAAAACAGTATCAAGTTTATTAGTGTCCCCAAATAGAAATAGAAAGAAAAATATTCACCATTGGTTCCTTAGACTCTGTTATAGCTCAGTCCAGGTGACTCACATGGGTTTTAACTGAAGAACTGGATAGCCCATCTCAATCAAAAGGAATATAATTCAAACTCAAAAGTTTACATTAGTCTAGTGCCCTCCCAGTCTCATATCCCCTCTGGGATTTATCAGTCTCTCAAAACTACAGCAACTTATTGCTTTATAGCTGAGCATAGCTTGTGCCAACCTTTCCACATCTCAGCTCTTTTGTATTCACGCAAGCTTTTCTCACCTAATTAGGCAGGGCTGCCTCAGCTCTGCATGCAGTCATGCTTTGGCTTCAGTGTGAAAAAAAACAACGGAAAAACTTTCTCTAGGAAATCAGCTGAGGACTCTCACACACAGTACCCTCCCAGGTCCATGTCCTCCTCACTTATACTATCACCAGGGTCACTATACATTTCCCATTCACCCTCATGGGAACTCTGGCTTAGCATTTCCACATTCCTCCCCGGCTGTACATCCCATCCCCCTTCCTGCATGTCTGCCAAATCCCCTGTAGCATTTCCATGGGGGTAATCTTTCAGCCTTTCTCTCTGGGGTTTAATCTGTAAGCCACTATACCTCCCGTGTGTGATACTGCCTCTCCTTGTGAGCTGGCCTCCTGCAAAACGTCCCTGCTGGGGCTTAGGCAATGTGTCAAAGCTGGAATCTCCGTGGGCTGTTTGGCTTCTGTAATCAGAGCCAGCTGTGTCCTCCCCCTTCCACTCTAACTGACTTTGCCTTTGAGACTTCCTAGCCTGCAAACTCCGTGGGCTGAATCCACCCCTTTCCAAATTGGTGTCAAGTTTCTTTCTGCTTTGGGGAAAGAAGTGATAGGGGAAATTCAGAGCCCTCCCTATCTGGCTCTTGAGCTGTTCTGGGACCGGCCTTTTCTTGCATTCTCTGGGCTGAGCCAGCTGTTCTGGCTCCAGGCCGGGTTTTACAGAACCCTGTGCTGCATGTTGGGAAGTTTTAGCAGTAGTTTTCACTGTGACAGGAGCTTCCCTGTCACAACATGGATGACCCAAGTCTACAAAGAGTGGTTGGTAAGGTTCTAGTCACCTTGTTCGGCAGACTGGATGGACCATGAGGATGTTTGTTTTTCTGCCGTCATTTACTATGTTACTGTATTTATTTTCAACATACTTTGTGGAAGAAGCAGAGTGAGAGAGAAAGAGATGAGAGCCTTTCAGATGCATCAACTAATGGAGGAATAATGGTGCAAGAACAGCGACTAAAGAATGCACTAAAAGCATGATTGGAGAGATAAGGGGGGGAGGCAGTTCAGAAGAGTCACTAGCAAAACTGTTAAATCAGTACTTTACTGAGTTTATTGGAACATTATGCTAACCAGGGCCACATTCAAATAATTAAATATGTTGTCAATTGCTGGGCCGCATTGGTCCATGAGTGAGTAGTCAAGTGGTCAGGATATCCACAGTGCATATGCATGAGATGAGTTTGCATATAACAGGGAATATATGTAGTTTCCTGTCCCTGAGCTATATAAAACAACTGTCATTCTTTGTGTAATAAGCCTTGGTAGAGTTTCTTGGTCAGAAGTTAGTAACCAGTGTGAAATCAGTTGAAATTACACATGTATTGTAATGACAGAAAAAAACAAAACCTTAACATTTCACAACCAGGTTATCATTTTTCTTTTATCAGGATTTGAAGATGAAAAGCACCCAGGGATCGCACTAGATCCCAGGGACTGGATGAATGATGGTATTTCAAAGATATTTTTGTTCTTTGGGTATATGGTGCTTGGCTCCCTCATTGAAGACTTAACATCTCACAGTGTCCTATGATCTGGAACAACATAAACCTACTTTGATTAGTAGAAGTATAAATTTTTAAATTATTAACTGCATTTAAAATATCTCTTATTGAAACTAACATTCGGTATGCATATACAAGCAGAATTTACAATGAAGATAAAATTCTGTAATTCAAAAGCAAATGTTGTCCATTTCACAGTTTGCTGTATTCTTTTTTAAAATGTATTTCATGTTCAGGATGAATTATTAAAAAATTTTAAAAATGTTCTTAATTACTAGGATCGAGGTTCTAACAAACAGATTAGTCTCTCCTTCCTTCATAGCGAGAAGCATCTACAAATTTATGGAAAGTGTTCATATCTCTAAGAAAAAAAGGAGGAAGATCAATGTGTAGAGTTTGAATTTGAGCATTTATTCCACTTAAAATGGAGAGATATAAAAATAGATTGAGTTGAGCCACAGCTGCAAAAAGTATGAGCTAAATCAAGCTCCTCCCCTTCCCCTAGGGAGAACTTTTACTGTGCGCAAGAAGGTTTTAGATAACTACTGTCCTAATCTACTGTTGTGATGCAGTAAAATAAAATATTTTGGAAAGGAATTGGAAACTGTGACATGTCCAATTAAAAAAAAGAGTAAATTGGAAACTAATCCCCTCTTTTACTAAACCCGATAGCGCGGGCTGATATGTTAAATGCTCCCTATGCCCATAGAAATTGAATGGGCATCTACAGCATTTGTCACACAGCACGTGCAGCTTAGAAAAAGGGGGCCTAAGGCATTTCAGCTTGGAATTTTAAATTGGCTCATGCCAGTTGCAGCACTTTTTAAAGATTCTTGTTAGTTTGGGATACTTTGGCTTTAATAAATGGCTCTTTTTTCCTTTTCCACAAATTTCATTTATATGTAGGGTTTCTGATTTTAGGTTTCAACCAATAAACAACCATATAGCACCTCAATTCAAAAAAATTAAAGATCATTTCCACTCCTGCTCTGTCTTGTATTGTATCCTCCATTCAGTTTTAATGCCCCTTCTGCCCTGAAAACTTTGAAGTGACACAAATGCACATTTCATACCACTAGAAAATGTACTCATAAATAGCACCTGTGATCTGAAGACACCAATAAACACTGATATTTTTTGAACCCTTGAATGCCTAATTTACTGGAAAATAAACACAGATTTATAATTTATAAACACCTAAGAACAGAAACCCTATTTATATTTTGAGCCCTGGGGTAAAATTCAAAAATGGTGGGGTAAGGATGTGTTTGCCTACACTCCAAGTCATCTATGAGATTTTGGCTTTGTCATTTATGCAGTTTTATTTCTAAATAAGAAAACAAGTCTGTGGTTTCCAGGTAGCCTGTGCTGTATATTTAGGAATATAGAAATATAATAACAGGAAAATTAAATTTTTACATTAAGGGGCCCTTTTACTAAGCTGCACTAGGTGCTAACTTGCACTAAAGTGTCCTGTTTTAGTTGTGTTGTCTGCACATGTTGATGGTGTGTTAAAATTTTTTTTTTCTTTTTTTTTCAGGGGGCGAGATGGGGTGGAGAGTGGGCATTCCTGCACGAATTAGTGCATCTATATTGCTATGAGTTAACTGGCTAGCGTACGGTTAATGTGTGAGCCCTTACCACCCCCTACAAGGAGGCAGTAGGTGCTCACGCATTCATTTTTTTAAATGGCCACGCACCCAGCCATATAGTCAAGAAATTATAAAAAGCCTTTTTCAGTGCCTGTACAGACAACGGACATAGGGCTCCTTTTACTAAGCTGCATTAGCAGTTTTAGCACATGCTTAGCGTGCGCTACATTGCCGCACGCACTAGACACTAACGCCACCATTGAGCTGGCGTTAGTTCTAGCTGCGCAGCTTAGTAAAAGGACCCCTTAGTATATGGGAAAGTCCCACATTAGGACACACCAAGCTCATTTCCTAGCACAGCTTAATAAAAGGTCCCTAAATGTTTTGTATAGACTTAAAAAAAAAAATGATGTTCAGAATGCATATTTAACCTCTTGTTTAATTTTATTTGACTGCAAGTTTCTAAAGTTGCATATTTAATGTAATGCGATATTTAATATAAAATAACATGAGTTCAGATATATATAGTTTTTGAACAAGGAGAGGTCAATAAGGTAAATTTAAATATAGCATCAAAACAGATTTTATTGTTTCATGATATTATGAGTATTAATTGGCATAAACAGAATTTGACAATTTGCCAAATATCACACAGGTGACAGGAATTTGCAATGTATGAATGAGGTAATATTGGTATTTTTGATCCATTGATACAGTGAATTCCACTATCTTCAATCCCTTAACTTTCCCTTATTAAACACTAATCTATATAAACAGTTGGCAGCTTGTTTTGAAGGTAATTGATGGCAAATATGGCAGCATATTTTAAATTCTGTTTTCTTTTTAGATAAAGGGCCAGTCACAAGCCTTCTGCCTTCTCAGGTTAACCATACACCAGTGATAAACCATCTTCTATTGGGGAATAAAATAAAACCAGCTAACAGAGCTGCCAAGAATGCAATTATACATACGCCAGGATACAAATCATCGCCAATACCCTCTGAAGATGTTAAGACAAAGCTAAACTCCCCATGGCGCACTCACATCCGAGTACACAGGAAAAACATTGCACGTGCAAAAGAACAGTTAGGCTATGGAGATACTATAGGACTAATAGAAGAGCAGAATGAAAGTACCTGTAAAATCCAGAGTCCAAGACCAAGTAATGACCTGATGAAAAATTCTGAGTCTGCAGAGAGCACGCATAACAGTCCAGATGACAGAACGGTTATGAAAGTTGATGGGCAGTCTCCTGAGCCAGTTTATAGGGATGCCAATGCAAATATGACTGTGATTCAGCACAAATTAGAAGGGCTTGATCTTAATCAAAACAATATCAAAGCAGAGCAGATCCTGAACCAGCCAAACCAAAGAACTGTTTTGGGTTCACAAGGCAGTTTTTGTGAAAATGGATCATTCAGTAAGTCTCCCCAGATTAGCAGTCCTAAATCTCAAGCTTTTAGCCCTTTTCCCAGTGTTAAACCACTTCGAAAATCAACTGCAGCAAGGAATTTGGGGCTATATGGACCCACTGATAGAACTCCAGCTGTACATTTTCCTCAAATGAGCAAAAGTTTCAACAAGCCTGCTAGTGGCAATAGTGGAAGTAAGAAACGATGATGAAATACCAGCATTTTACATTTCTAGAACTTTTCATTTCCCAGATCGTCTTGATGCCATTTTGTTAAATTGCGTTGTGTTAACGCACATTCAACATAAGAAAAATGGCCTGATGCAGGATGTGGTAAAGCATTTTGTGATAGTTTTTCCATCTTTGCATGATAATTGGATGGTATTTATATTTTTGGGAAGGGCATGGAAGCGCTATTTAGCTAGTACAGACATTAGCATACCTCGTATGCTAACTGAATAATGCTGATTTTTGCACCTCCTAAATAGTAGGCAGTATGTGCTCCTACACAAATTTTATTCAGTGGCCATGCACAAATGCTAACCCTATTAGCACATGGCCAGAAAAAGTTATAATTGAAAGATCAAATTTACAGCTGTGCTAGAAATGGTCTTAATGTATGGCAAAGTTCCACATTAGGATGCACTAAGCCCGTTTCTAGTGCAACTTAGTAAAAGGGCCCCCTATATTTGTTAAACTAAAAAAAAAAAGATATAAATATTACAAAAAATGTATGAAAATACATAATGCATTTAGGCTAGCTATAATGTGCTGTACTGCTATACCACTCTAAGGGCTCCTTTTACAAAGATGCGCTAGAATTTTTAGCACACGCACAAAATTACCATGCAGTTGCTGAAAATCTATCGCCTCCTAAAAAGGTGATAGTGGCTAGTGCGCTCGGGAATTTAACGTGCGCTATTGCGCGTGTTAAGGCCCTAGGGAGCCCTAAATGCAGTATACAGAATCAATTTGATCAGTAGACACAGAGAAAGATTATAAATACAGTCAAACCTCGGTTTGCGAGTAACCCTGTTTGCGAGTGTTTTGCAAGACGAGCAAAACACTCCGCAAACTTTTGACTCGCAAACCGAGTGTTGACTCGATTTGCGAGCACCCCCCCCCCCCCCCCGATAACCGGCATCGCTTCTCCCCCGCTCCGCAAAGGCCCCCTCGTTCCAACCGGCACCCCCCTACCGCGCGAACCAGCCCCCCCCGCCAGTACAACTTAAATTTACCCACCTCCCCGTCTAGCACCAGCACCGGAACGCAGGCACAGTTCGTGTGCCTAGAAGATCTTCCGGCTTCCTGCTTCGGGTCATAGACAAAGTGTGCCTTTGTCCCGGCGCACTTTTGACCTGACACCTCCAGCTTCTGCCTGCCTCCCTGCCTTGAGCATGCATCTGCGCATGCTCAAGGACTTCTATTCTCCCTTTCGCCGAGAATCTCGGCGAGAGGGAGAATTAGAAGTCCTTGAGCATGCGCAGATGCATGTTCAAGGCAGGCAGTCAGAAACCGGAGGTGTCAGGTCAAAAGTGCGTCGGGACAAAGGCGCGCTTTGTCTATGACCCGAAGCAGGAAGCCGGAAGATCTTCTAGGCACACAAGCTGTGCCTGCGTGCCGGTGCTGGTGCTAGACAGGGAGGTGGGTAAATTTAAATTGTACTGGCGGGGGGGCCGGTTCGCGCGGTGGGGGGGGGGCGGTTGGAGCGAGGGGGCCTTTGCGAGCGGGGGGGGGAGCGATGCCAGTTATCGGGGGTGGGAACGTATCAAAGCGAGTTCCATTATTTCCTATGGGGAAACTCGCTTTGATAAACGAGCATTTTGGATTACGAGCATGCTCCTGGAACGGATTATGCTCGTAATCCAAGGTACCACTGTATTCTAGGTCTAAATAAAACATTGTGGTATACATTTAGAAATTTGTTTTGGGTTTTTTTTAATTTAAAACTGAGAAAAAACTGTAAAGAAAAAATATTTATTATTTCTAGCACACTTCATTTAGTTGGGTTGGTGTTTTAGTTTTTTGTTTTGGGGGGTTTTGTTTGGGTTTTTTTTTTTTTTTTTTGCATTTTATAGCAACTTGATCTATTCTTAGTAAAAAATAAAAATGGAATGTAAACAAATGTGCTGTTCATTACTATTGATTTTCTATAAAAAGCCACTTCTTGTCATCTGAAAAACTGCTCAGCATTATAGAAGAAATGAGGACATCTAGTCCATATGCTCTCAAAAACTTAAATATATTTAACTGTGGAAATGCTGAGGTGTATGACAGTTGTGTATCTTTGCCTGTCACTTTGTTTTCCTTGGCTAAAGGGTATTATTTGTATCTATTTACCTAGAGGCCCCAATAAGCTGAGGACCAAGGATTTCAATAAAATATATGCATACATTCTTTTTCCAGTTTCTCAATGCTACATAAATTAATGTTTGGAAGTAAAAGGTAGCATTTGTTTCAGTTTTGATAAAAACAATATTAACCCATTATGGGTCAGTCATATAGTAGTTCTATATGCTTTATTTTTCATCTCAAAGTCTCAAGTGCCAGAAATGCCTACAACATTGGTAATGTGACAAGAGTATGCTAGATTAATAAATATCTGATGTGTCAAAAGTGTATGCAAAAGCTTGCTTTCTCCTATTATTCATTTCTCTAATTCATTTCAGTAATAAAGTGTTTAAAAACTTGCTTTATTGTTTTTGTGCTGTATGGAAAAATTTTAGCAGATTTAAGTTTGACATATACAAGTCTATTAAAAGACAGTTCTAAAATAATTGTGAGGTGATAACTTTTATTAGACTAAAAATTAAGATGTAGGTTTTCATGGCTACTAAGATCCCTTCAGTAGCCTTAAAACTGTCTTGAAATCCTTACAAAAGTATCCCCTCCATCCCGTACATTTTTCTTCTTTTCTTTTAACTAATATGATATTTCTACCACATAGTAAACATTCTGAAAGTGTTATAAAGTCATTAATTTGGAAAGATTATTTTTTTTATATATATTATATATAAAAATAAATAATCTTTCCAAGTTAATGACTTTAATGCTCCAATGTGTAAGGTTAGTGGTCTATAAAACTAATAAATGAAATGAAATTGTAGGCTGGGCTTCATAAAGGAATTGAAAACTGGATATAAAAAAAAGAAAACACTGTCTGCAAGGTAATTTATAATAACTAGATTATGACAAGACTGTATTTTTTAATACCCATAAGATAATTTTATAAACATCAGTAAACTGAGACTATACATTTCTAGAACTGAAGGAGGAATAGGTCTTGGACAGATCATACATCTGAAGGGTAGTTCTATAAATTGGGCACATATATGTCTAGAATACTAGCACTTATCCGCATATGAACTAGCAGGGTGTCTAAGCTCTATTCTGCAAATAGGTTTCTTTATAGCATAGGTTCCTATTATAAGGCCTTAGAGGGGAATTCATTAAGGGGCATTATGGCCTTAACACATGTTAAGGAAATTAGTGCCCACTAAATACTGAAAGCTCAAAGCTATAGAATAGGCTTTGGCATTGTCCAGATTCTTTAAATGGCAAAGCGGCATCCACTGCATGTCAATTAAGTTAGGTGCTATTTGTAGAATCAACTTAGGCAACATTAGGCATCCTAATGGTAGGCATCAGCATATTAAGCTAGGGTTTTCTTGGACTAATATACCGATGCCTAACATAGATGCCTGACTCAATCCATGCCCAAACTCTGCTCCTAACCAAGCCTGCCTCATTGTGAAAACGGGGAAAACTGATATATGTAGATTCTAGAATGAAAAGCTGGAAATGGTTACTCATCTCGTAGCTGGTTGTGATGTTTGAGTTGGAGAAACATTCTGTGCAGAAAGACCCCATAAGGTGGCATGTATCATCTAGTAGAAAGTTTTGTAGCCATTATATCATGACTTTACCAGGAAAGCACTGGATTCATGACCTAGAGAGAATTGTGTGAAAAATGAAAAGGTTAGGGACAGCTGGGACATTTCCATTCCATCTGATTAAAAAGCTTAATGCCAGGAAACTAAGCATAGTAGAGGAGGAAAATGAAAGAACCGTATTATTAGAAGAGTCATAGAAACACAGAAAAATGAAAGCAGACGAAGAGCATATGGCCAGTCTACTAGCCCTTCCTCTCCCTTAGATATCCAATGAACTTGTCCCAAGCTTTCTTGAATTCAGATACATTTTTTTATCTGCACCAGGAGGCCATTCCAAGCATTCACCACCCTTTCCATGAAAAAGTATTTTCTGAGGTTACTTCTGGAGTCTATCCCCTTTCACCTTCATCCTATGCCCCCTCATTCCAGAGTTTCCTTTCAATTGAAAGACTCGCTTTGTGTATTTATGCCATGTAAGTATTGAAATGTCTCTTATCATATTTCCCCTCTCCCATCTTTCCTCCAAAGTATATAAAGTGAGATCTTTAAGTCTGTCCTCATACGCTTTATGACAAAGGCCCCTGACCAATTTAGTAGTCATCCTCTGGATTAACTCCATCTTGTTTATATCTTTTTGAAGGTGCAGTCTCCAGAATTGTACACAATATTCTTCCTGTGCACCCAAGCATTACCTTTCACCATCACCTTTTCTACATGTTTGGCCAGCACATATAATCACACCAAAGCTCTGCTCCTCCTTTGTTCACCCCCCTAAACCAGGGGTGGGCAACAAGGGCCACAATCCAGTCGGGGTTTTCAGGATTTCCCCAATAAATATGCATGAGATCTATTTGTATGCATTGCCTCCCATTGTACGCAAATAGATCTCATGCATATTCATTGGGGAAATCCTAAAAACCCGACTGGATTGCGACCCTCGTTGCCCACCCCTGCCCTAAACTATACCAATCCCTTGGGTTTTTGCAGCCCAAATGCATGATTCTGTGTTTCTAAGCATTAAATCTTGGCAGCCAAATTTCAGACCATTCTTCAAGCTTCACTATGTCCTTCCTTAGATTATCCACCCCATCAGGAATGTCTACCCTATTGCTGATTTTGATATCATTCAAAAAGAGGCAAAACTTACCAGACAGCCCTACAGCAATATCGCTTACAAAAATGTTAAAAAGAATAGCCCCAAGAACTGAACCTTGCAGCACACCACTGATAACATCCTTTTCCTCAGTGAGCTCCATTTGCCACTGCCCTCGTGCCCTACACTCAACCAGTTCCTAACCCAGTTCATTACTTTGGGACCCATACCGAGAGCATTCAGGTTATTTTATAAATGCCTGTGTGGAACACTTTCAAAAACTTTGCTCTAAATACACCACTTCTAACTCTCTCCCTTTATTCAACTCTGATCACCCAGTCAAAGAAATTGATCAGATTTGTCTGACAAGACCTTCCTCCAGTGAAACCATTTTGCTTCAGGACGTGTAATCCATTTGATTCAAGAAACTTCACTATTCTCTGTTTTAAAAGCATTCCCATGAATTTTATTTCCACAGAAGTCAGAGGCCTGTATTTCCCTACCTCTTCTTACCTCCACTTTTGTGGAAAGGGACCACACCCGCCTTCTTCAGTCCTATGGTATCAATCCTAATTCTAGAGACTCATTGAAAGGTCAGCTAGCAGAATTGCCAAAACTTCCCTAAGTTCCTTCAGTACCCTTGGATGTACACCATCTTGCCCCATCGCTTTGCCCACCTTTAGTTTAGCTAGCTTCTCATGAAAACAGTTTTCTGAAGGTTGTTCAGTTGTCTTCTGCGGTCAAGCTCCTAGCCCTTCAACTGTGAACACAGAACAAAAATGTTTGTTAAGCAATTCAGCCTTTTCTTTATCAGCTTCTACATATTCCTGCCCTTCAACTTTGAGTCTCGCGATGCATCTTTTGCACTTTCTCCTATCACTAACATATCTTTTAAAAGTCTTCCTCCCATTTTACCATGTTAGCTATTTTTTTCTTCCATTTGCATCTTTGTTTTTCTGACTACTCTTCTAGCTTCCCTTAACTTTTTCAGATATTTTTGCCAGTCTTCCTCTTTGTGATTTTTTTGTATTTTATGAAGGCTAACTTTTTCTTTACCTTTTAACTACTACTTTTGAGAACCAAACCAGCCTTCTTTTCTTCTTACTTTTACTTAACTTTCCTTACAAAATGATTTGTTCCCTTTTCAGTTTTGCCCATTGCTTTCCAGCTTCTTTTAGATGTCCCCATCCAGACAACTTCTTGATGTAATCCCCTGCGTTAAGTTAGTTTTTTTTGAAGTCTAGAACCTTTGCTTTTAAATGAATCCTCTCTATATGTCTCATAATATTAAACCATACCACCCAGTGATTACTGATCCCATTTGTAAGCACCAAGTCCAATATGGCCCCATCCCGCATGGGCTCCATTACCAACTGTTGGAATAGTTCTCCTGTAGGAAATCCAAGATCTCCCTACTAGGAGACCCCACAATAAAGGTACCCCAATCAACATCTGTCATATCAAAATCACCTGTTAGTAATACTTCTACTTTTACAGCTATATTTTGAATGACTTCAAGTAAATCTATTCTAAAAATTTTTCCAGATATCTTAACTCTTCCCCTTGTCCATCCCCTCTCTTGTAAATTTCCCCCTCAAAGTCTCTACCATTCTTGTAATTTTTCTCTTCAAAGTGTCAATCATTTAAACAGCTCCCTAAATTGTAATTTTCCTGGAAATGTAGTTATCCTCTTTTGTAATCCGCCTAGAACTGCAAGGTACTGGCGGAATAGAAGTCACTAATGTAATGTAAATCTCTCTCCACTTCTGTCTGTGAAAGAGAATATATCACACCAATGTGAATGATGGAACTGTCTCTTCTTTTTTCCATCCATGTTAAAACTGTAAAAGAGAATAAATTTATAAATAATTATTAAATTATTAAAACCACAAGAACTCCGTACAAGCAAATATGTGAGTAAGTGAATATGCACCTTTAAATATAAATTTATGCAATTACAAATTGAGTATTACACTGTACCACTAACCGTAATGGCCATAACGACTAATAACGAACTTCCAGATTCAATTTAAAGATTAGTTACAGCGCCAGAGCTACCTACAATGCTGCAAATTGACACTGTTGATCAAGGCCGAACAAGTACATAGAAATACCATGAAGTATCCAATTGCGATTCAGTATTAAATAAAGCTGTGAATAATATTAATATAATATAGAATCTAATATAATAAAATGGTAGACGCGCATGCGCACTAAAAAAATCGTGTTCCCTGAGCTGTCCCGTTTTTTTTTAGTGCGCATGCGCGGGTTGTACGTCACCAAACTCGGCAACGCAAGCCATGTCCGCTGTCGGCCTTGAGCTCCTGGGGGCCGGCGGCTCGAGTCGCCCAGCCGGTGCTGAGTCCCCCCCACTCCCACTTCAGCTGGCACGGACAGTTTGAGAATGAGGGAGAGAACAACGCAGCCAGACGGACCGCGGGAAGGGAAAGGGGGGGAGGGTTTCGAGGGAGCTGGCTGGCCGCATAAATTATTTTAATTTGAAATCTGCCACCGTCGCCGCGGCTCCTCTCTCATCTTCCGACATAATATAAGTGCAGCTCATGAGAGGAGCCGCGGCGGCGGCTTTGAAAACGGCTCCCTTAGTTCGCTGCATTTTTTTTTAAGTTTAAAACTGCCGCCGTGGCTACTCTCACGATCCCGGCCTGTGTCAGAGAAGGCTTCCGACGCAGGCCGGATCGTGAGAGGAGCCGCGTAGGCATCTTTAAACTTAAAAAAAAATCCAGCAAAGAACTAAGGGAGCCGTTTTATCTCCATGCTGCTACGAAGGAACAGGTGAGGAGGAGGGAAATGCTGATGCTGATGCACAGGGAGCAGGCAGGCATGGCAGGCAAGCAGGGGAAGAGGGAAAGGGGCTGCTTTGGGGGTAGGGGTGTGCTGGGGGCACATAGCAGTCATGGGCAGGGGATCACAGAACAGGCAGGCATTGCTCAACAAGGGGAGAGGGAAAGGGGGCTACTTTGGTTTCCTGGGCCAGACAGCAATCATAGGGGGGAAACAGAAAGGGGCCACGGAGCAGGCAGGCATGGCACAAAAGGGGGCAGGGGCATTGGGAAACGGGGCTGCTTTGGGGGGAAGGGTGTTCTGGGGGCACACACCAATCATGCCGGGGAAGAGAAGGGGGCCACAGAGAGATAGGCAGGCATGGCGCAAGACAGAGACACAGACAGAAAGAATGACAGACAGACAGCATCCAAGCACAGAGAGAGAAAGGAAAAAAAAACCAGTCGTCTACTCTAGCACCTGTTGCACAGGGGGAGAACGAAAGAGATGCTGATGGACAGGGGGTTGAAGAAAAGGAACGGAGGACTAATGTTGGACAGGGGGAGAAGGAAAGAGGTGCTGCTGGACAGGGGGGGAGGTAAAACAAAGGGAGAAGGGCTGCTGCTGCATAAGGAGAGCAGTGAAGGGGTGGTGGTGGACACAGGGGAGGTAAAAGGAAGGGAAAATGGACAGGGGGAGCAGGCAAGGGGTGGTGATGGACAGCCAAGGAAAAAGAAAGGCAGAAAGAAAAAAAGCGGCTAAGGAGAGAGAGAGAAAGAAATAAAGACAGACACACACACATATGTTCTAGCACCCGTTAATGTAACGGGCTTAAAGACTAGTATCAATATATTTTGAACACAATTTTAATTAATGCATTTGAAATCTATCAACACCCCATGGTGTTTTTGGGGTTTTTTTTTGCGGATTCTCACTGGAAGATTAGTCCAATTGGCACATTTTCGCACAATTCTTCCATGGGCCGGATAAAATCATATCACGGGCCGTACTTTGGAGACCCCTGGTGTAGAGGTATTAAATGTTTCACATACCTGAGGGCTTATACTTACTGGGTACGCTCATCACCCTACCCCAACAATTCTAGTTTAAAGCCCCAGTAAGTTAGCCAGTCTGCAGAAGACATTTCTTCTTTTCTTTAATAGATTCACTCCATCTCTGCTCAGCAGCCCTTGGAAAAACATTCCATGTTCCAGGAAGCCAAAATGCTCCTTGACACCATCCATGCAGCCACTCATTCATCATCAGAATGAGAGCTGCTCTGCCTTGACCTTTACTCTTGACAGGGAGGATTTATGAGAAGACCACCTGCTTACCTGTCTGCTTCACCTTTTCTCCCAGAGCCACAAAGTCATCTTTGGTAGAGTCAGAGGGTTACCTAGAAGTATAGTGTGTACCAACATGGATAAGCCATTAGGCTTCATTAGTCTCGACAAGCTGTCTGTAACATCTTGAATTTTCACACCAAGCAGACACCACATCTCCCAGTATATTGCATCTGGTCTGCAGATGGATGCCCCTTTGCCCTTTAGAAGGGAATCACCAACCACCACTATCTTTTGCCTCCTAGTGGTCATGGATCCACCAACCTAGGGGATTTTGAGCTTTGGTTCTTTCCTGGATTGCTGTTGCCTCCTGCACTTCCAGGCTGCATACTGCTCTTCAGTTTGAGGACCAAGAGCTGCTTATGTGTCTTACGTGGGGAAAGAGGAGATCCTGAAGTACTGAGCCATGCAGTCGGAGACTAAGGGCTCCTTTTACAAAGCCGTGCTGGAGCCTTAACACGCGGAATAGCGTGCGCTAAATTGCCGCACGCGTAGCCGCTACCGCCTCCTTTTGAGCAGGTGGTAGATTTTTGGCTAGCGCACACTAATCCAGTGTGTGCGTTAAAAACGCTAGCGCACCTTTATAAAAGGAGCCCCAAGACAATGTATCAGTAAGATACAGAAATATTTTGTCATGCTAAATGCCACAGGTTTGATTGAGAACCATATCCAAGCACATATTGATTGCCTATACATATTACACCCCAGAAAGTCCAGAAAGAAGCTCTGTTGCATGATAAAAGTAAGTCTTTTAATTAGCTGAAATGTTCCAGGCGATCATAACGTTTTTTCCTTCTTCACAATTTTCTCTAGGTCATGGCATTACTCGAGAGAGTTCAGAGGAGAGCGACACGACTGATTAAGGGGATGGAAAGCCTTTCATATGCTGAGAGATTGGAAAAACTGGGACTCTTTTCCCTGGAAAAGAGAAGATTAAGAGGGGATATGATAGAGACTTACAAGATCATGAAGGGCATAGAGAGAGTAGAGAGGGACAGATTCTTCAAACTTTCAGAAAATAAAAAAAACAAGAGGGCATTCGGAAAAGTTGAAAGGGGACAAATTCAAAACAAATGCTAGGAAGTTCTTCTTTACACAGAGTGTGGTGGACACCTGGAATGCAATTCCAGAGGACGTTATAGGGCAGAGTACAGTACTGGGGTTTAAGAAAGGTTTGGACAAATTCCTGCTGGAAAAGGGGATAGAGGGGTATAGATAGAAATTTACTGCACAGGTCCTGGACCTGTTGGGCCGCCGCGTGAGCGGACTGCTGGGCGCGATGGACCTCGGGTCTGACCCAGCGGAGGCATTTCTTATGTTCTTATGTTCTTATGATCTCAGTGCTTCCCTGATAGTCATGTTAAATGTTTACAAAGCTTTCCACTGGCTGAGACATGCTACTTTATTGTGTCTTTCTGTATAGAAGTTTTCATGCAGTTGGCTGAGAACCAGGGGAACCGGCTTCAATTCCCACTGCAGCTCCTTGTGACCCTGGGTGAGTCTTTTAACCCTCCATTGCCCCAGGTACAAACCTTAGGAATCCTTTTACTAAGCTGCAATTAAACGTAGCCTTAGCATGTCCTCACACAGGTCTTTCCTGCACACTGAAGCCATTTTTACCATTGTAGTAAAATGGACGATTTTCTATTTTTTGTATTAACAGCCGTGCGCTAATGTCCCCATTAGCACTGCCATCCATTTTCTAGGGGGTAAGGATTCACCCAGCAATCCTGTGCTAATCAGCAAGTGTGCCACTGTAGATGTGCTAACTCAGTGTTCTTCAACCTTTTGACACCTATGGACCGGCGGAAATAGAATAATTATTTTGTGGACCAGCATCGGTCCGCAGACCGGCAGTTGAAGAACACTGGGCTTAGGCATGGGCCAGACCCTACCTATCTCCACTCAATCTCCGCCCCAGACCCTCCCACCATAATAGTACTAATTGTAACACCATTTTTTCCATTCATTTTTCATATATACACACACACACAATATAATATTAACAACACAATGGTAACCACAAAATTAAACTACACAAAGCACACTGTATGCTTTTCAATATTCATTCCTACCAGAACATAGATAACCCCATGCAAATATGGGACCAAAAACTAAAAGTACTAATATATACGAACAAACCCTAAGGTGCAAGACTGCATGCAGTACAATCCCAGAGGAAAAGAAACAAATGCATTTCTTCCTGAACAGACAGCAGATGTAAATCAATCACTAAATTAAAAAATAAAATCATTCCCCCTACCGTTGTTGTATCCCTCCCTCCATGCTCTCGCCTTTTAATGATTTTGACAGGAATAGGGGTTCAAATGATTGCATACATTTGGAAAAATCATGATAGGATTAATTTCAATTTTTGGTGGGCAACTGTATGTACAACATATAAATATGAAAAGATAATGGCAGAACGTTTAGGTACGAGCAAGTCCTTTAATGAGGTATGGGGGTCCATTGATTAATTTTATTATGTTATAATTATGATTTTCTTTTTTTTTTTTTTTCCTCGTTAGATTCCTTTACACATCCAGGGAGGGTGGGGGGTGGAATATTTATTTGTAAGAGTAAAATTAATTTTTTTTTTATTATATTGATAGTATAATATATAATATTGTTTATAATTAAGATAAGGGGATAAAAAAATAGTTCAATTAATAATGTGATGATAACAATATTTTCATACAGTTTTTTCTGATTCTTCAATTGTATACATTATAAAGTTTGAAATGTCAATAAAGATTTACAAAGTGAATCAATTTTTATTGTAAAATTAAACAAGCCAGATTAAGAACATAAGAATGGCCTTAGAGGGGCATAATCAAAAGAAACGTCTAAGTCTTTTTGTGCCTAAGTCGCCCAAAGTCGGACCCGGGGAAAAGGTCCATTTTCAAAAATTACATCCAACATTTTATTTTTTTTTTTAATCGTCCAACTGTACATCCAGCTGTCTGATCGTCCAGACTGCTAAGTCGTCCATCTTTATACACCATTTTTATCCAAAAATTCATCCAAGTCACAAACACCTAGAAATAGACCTTTTGGGCGTGGGAGGGGCCAGAAAAGTGATGGACTGGACACCCAGACATGACACCAGAGTAGCGGGATTCCTTACAGGGCACTGCTGTGAACTTCACAAAAAGAGTTCCACTACAGCTCACTACAGCTCTCTTATAGGTCATGGTGAGCCCCCCAAAACACCCCCAAAATCTACTAGACCCACTTATCTACCACCCCAATAGCCCTTATGGCTGCAGGAGCCACTTATACAAAAGGGTTTTGGGAGGGCTTACATTTTCACCATGAATGCAGTGATTAGAATGGCTTATGGGCCTGGCTCCTCCTCTCCATGGTTCACTAACCCACCCCCAAGACCACTTAAGCCACCTCTTTACAGCTCTACTAGGCTTTCCTATGCCAGGCTGCCAGGTGCTGATGTTCTGGAGGCAGATATGTAAAGTTGTTGTTATGATTTTTAGGGGGGGGTCAGTGATCACTAGGGCAGTGTGTGTGGGGGGGGGGGGGGTTCTGTATTTTGTGTCTGCAGTGCTTATCTGGTCACTTTAGATACTTTCTGTGGACTTAGACCTGGTTTTAGATGGCCTAAGTCACAACGTCCAAGCTCCATCTTGGCAGTGTTGTAAAACTTTCGGTTATACATGCAGTACAACTAAGTCTAGGACAGCCCACGTCCCATCCAAATCCTGCCCTCGACACTCCTATTGACACGCCCCTTTTAGCTCTGGTTGTTCAGCAGCACTGTGAAGGCCTAGGTATTTTTAAATACGTCTAAAACCCGGTTCGATTATCGGCACTTGGACGACTTATGTTACTGATTGTCCAAGATGTAGCAATATTCCATGCTACTGATACAGAGCAAGCAGTGGCTTCCCCTATGTCTTTCTCAATAACAGACTATTGACTTTTCCCCCAAGAACTTATCCAAATCTTTCTTAAAACCAGCTACACTATCCACTCTTACCTCATCCTCTGGCAATGCGTTCCAGAGCTTAACTATTCTCTTGAGTGAAAATTTTTTTCCTCTAATTGGTTTTAAAAGTATTTCCCTGTAACTTCATTGAAGGCCCGATTCTGTATAGGACACCTCCCCCGGGCATCCTATTCAGAATCAGGGCCTGTATGTTTATTTGTATAAAGTTGCTTTATTGTTTGTTTCCTAATTTTAAATTGTCATACGCATTGAAGTATTTGACATTGCGTGTACAACAAATTTTTAATAAACTTGAAACTTAATAATAATAATAAACTTGTCTCTTTTCCAATCTGAAGAGCCCTAACCATTTTAGTCTTTCCTCATACGAGAGGAGTTCCATCACCTTTACCATCATGGTCATAAGAACATAAGAATTGCCGCTGCTGGGTCAGACCTGTGGTCCATCATGCCCAGCAGTCTACTCACTCGGCGGCCCTTTTGTTCAAAGACTAGTGCCCTAACTGAGACTGGCCCTACCAGCGTACGTCCTTGTTCAGTAGGAACTTGTATAACTTTGTCTTGAATCCCTGGAGAGTGTTTTCCCCTATGACAGCCTCCGGGAGAGCGTTCCAGTTTTCCACCACTCTCTGGGTGATGAAGAACTTCCTTACGTTTGTACGGAATCTATCCCCTTTCAACTTTAAAGAGTGCCCTCTCATTCTCCCTGCCATAGAGAGGGTGAACAACCTGTCCTTATCTACTAAGTCTATCTCCTTCAGTATCTTGAATGTTTCGATCATGTCCCCTCTCAATCTACTCTGTTCGAGGGAGAAGAGGCCCAGTTTCTCTAATCTGTCGCTGTATGGCAGCTCCTCTTTGAACCTTTTCTAGCGCCACTATATCTTTCTTGAGATAAGGAGACCAGAATTGAACACAATACTCCAGATGAGGTCGCACCATGGAGTGATATAGGGGCATTATAACATTCTTAGTGTTGTTAACCATCCCTTTTTTAAATAATTCCTAGCATCATATTTGCTTTTTTGGCCGCCGCCGCACATTGGGCGGAAGATTACTAAAGATTAATCCTGCACAGTCAATGTAACAAAAAACCATGTCCTTTTCATACACATAGAACACAGATATACCCTCGCTCAGTATGGAATACGTAATCACAAACTAAAGGTAGAAATATGTAGACAAAAGTTAAACTATAAACAGCCAAGAAGCCAGACTGCATACAGTGCAACATCTCAGTAACACATGTCCTCTAATACTGTGCAAAAGATAACAGATGTAAATTTGAAAAAAAACTGACAAATAACAATCACCACTTTACAATTAACAAAAAGAAATAAAACAAAAATGGAAAATAAGAAAATATCATTTTATTGGACTAATCTATTTTTAAATTAGCTTTCAAAGGCCAAAACCTCATTCTTCAGGTCAGTACAGTACACTGCTATTACGGTATCCTATCCTGACCTGGTTAGTAAAAAATATATTAAAATTAGTCTAATAAAAAGATTACTTCGTTTCCATTCTCTATTTAGAAACATTTATCAATCCAGCTACAATAAAGCAACAAAAAATATCCTTTTCTACCTTTTGTCATTTCTGCTTTAATCATTCTGTTCACTATCTTCTTTCCATCCAGCATCTGTCCCCTCTCTCCCTTCCATGAATATGCCCTCTTGCTCTGCCCTTTCCATCCATTGTATCTCCATCCCTCCCCCTGTGACCCTACCTTTCCTTCTGTCCAGCTTTTCCCCCTCTGTTCCCTTTCTCCTAAACACCTCATCTCAGGGCAAGCATTTCTCTCTTTTTTTAATCTCGGGATTTAGCATCTTTCCCACTCTTGTCTTCTCATTTTTTTCTCTCTCTCTTCCTTCTGCTCTTCCAGCTCCCCTGTCCCAGCATCTCTCTCTCTCTTTTCCTCCCTCCTTGACTTCAGCCTCTCCCACTTTTCCCTACTGCCTTATCTAATCTTTCTCTTGTTACCAGGCCATTTCCTTCCCTGCCTGCCCTGTAGTAAGGCATCTTCTCTCTCCCCCCCCATGAGATTTGGCATCGTCCATCTATGCCTTCCAGAGGTTTGATGACTCCCCTTATTCCCTTCCCCCTCCCCTCCCTCACTTGCTTTCTCTTTGTCACACATTCCCCCTCCCCCAACATACACACTGTCAGTAGCGCAGCCTTCACAACATACTACTCTTGCCTGTGTCAGTCCTTCCAAAGCCAGGACCCAGCAGAGGATGGCCTGATGCCAGCAAGAGCAGCGTGTTGTGAAGGCTGCCACTGTGAAAAAGTGACACTTGGCCTGCACTGAATCAGCGAGGATGATTTTTTCCCCCAGATTAAATCGATTCAACTGAAGTGAATCGATTCGAATCGGGTACCTCTAGTGGGGGGATACAGTTAGGGGGAGATGGTTAATCTGGCTAGGGTGGTGAGTGGGCAGAGGGGAGTAGGGTTATGGACTGAAGGCTAAATCAAAAAGGTGGGTTCGTGTAGAAAAAGATAGCCCTCAGATCATCTGATAATGGTTCCATAGTACCAAAATCACTTAATTCTACAAAGTTAAATTATGGTCCACCTCCAGGAATAGTACAAACATGAGGACACTGAAGAATATATCCAAGAAAACACTCCTTTAACTTATTCATTTGCTATAAAGTAGAGCAGAAGACTAGGCAAAAGGCTAAAGAGAACATTAGCAATAGAAAAATCAAAATAGCTGGAAGAGTGAATACAAATGTGTGCCATTCTGTGCTATAATCAGAGGGTTAAAGATGCCTGAAAATGGGGAGGGACAGCATTTAATATCAGGAACGATATCAATGCAACTGAAATGCAGGGGGCATGGAGATAGAAAGAAACATTGTGGATAGGGCCAGCTTGACCACTAGATGAATTAGACATCTGCTTAGGTCGGGGGTCGGCAACCCGTGGCTCCAGAGCCGCATGCGGCCCTTTTCCACCTTTGCCGCGGCTCCGGTAGTGTGTCACGCAGGCATGCAGCTTACAAGTCCGGCGTCGCGGCGGGAAATAGCCATGCTGAGCAGTGAGCTCAGCACGTACACAGATGAAAGCCTTGCTTGCTGATTGGTCCGGCGGCCCCACCCCGCCGTGCTGCCGGACCAATCAGCAAGCAAGGCTTTCATCTGTGTACGTGCTGAGCTCACTGCTCAGCATGGCTATTTCCCGCCGCGACGCCGGACTTGTAAGCTGCACGCCTGAAAAAGAAATCATCCTGGCCGGGGTCGGTGTCATGCTCCGGAGATCTACAGCCTTCCTATCTCCCTCTCCCTTCTACCTGCTTCCGGCCACATCCCCTGCTCCGCGGCTCTCTTCGGCAACTCAGCAGCAGCGATCGACACAAGCTTCTGACGTCGGGGCCTACCCTCTGCGAGGCCCGCTTATTTCAACTTCTTTTTCCACAAAGGCGAGACTCGTAGAGGGAAGGCCTCGATGTCGGCAGCTTGTCTTGATCACCGCTGCTGACGAGTTGCTGAAGAGAGCCGCGGAGCAGGGGGGTGTTGCCAGGTGCTGGTAGAAGGGAGAGGGCCAGATGCAGGACTCGTGGGTGAGGGAGGAGAAGAGAGAGAGAAAGAGAGAGGGGAGGGAAACAAAAGGAAATATTTCATACTGGGCTGGGCCGGAGTGGAGGGAGGGTGGAAAGATTCTAGCTACAGGGTGCAGTAACAAAGGAAAAGGCGGGAAAGCTGAAAATGGAGATAGTGACACAAAGAAGAGAAAGGGTAAGCAGGACCCACTGAATAAGGATAGAGATACAGAGGGGACATGAAGAGGAGGTGAAATAGAGACATAGAAGTAATGCTGAAAAAGTGGGGGAGGGGGATAAAGACATTGAAAGGGCAAATGGTGAACATGGGGTAAAGACAAGGACAGAGACAAATGAAGATTCTGAAAAAGTGGTGAGATAGGGATATAGTGAGATGGACACAAAGAAGGGTGATGCTGGAAAATAGGTGGAATGGTAATTCTGACAAACACAGAAGGGAAATGCTGGATCAAGGAGAGATGGGGCTCAGGCTGGATGGAATGAGGAGAAATGCCTTGTTGGCCCGGAACTTCCTCTCCTACGTCAGAATTGACGTCAGGGAGCGGAATGCTGGTCAGCGCGACGCTTCTGCAGGGAAAGCTTGGGACGGCGGTGGCTTGGGGGCTATTCCCCGATGGCGGTGGCAGCAAACCGAGTGGCTTGGGGGAGGGCACGGAGAAAGAAAGAAAGGGGGCAGACAGAGACAGAAAGAAGGGGGAACAGGGAGACAGAAAGAAAAAGTTGGGGGAGAGAATGAGGTCTGGAGGAGAGGAAATATACAGGAGGCTGAAAGAAAGGAAGAAAGATTGGATGCACAGTCAGAAGAAGAAAGTGCAACCAGAGACTCATGAAATCACCAAACAGCAAAGGTAGGAAAAATGATTTTATTTTCAATTTAGTGATCCTGTATATAGCATTAAGATAAGAAACAATATATGCAGTGTTAGATTTATAATGGTTTTGCGGCTCCAAGTTTTTTTTTCTTTTCGAAAACGGGTCCAAGTGGCTCTTTATGTCTTAAAGGTTGCAGACCCCTGGCTTAGGTAATCACAGTTGTGGCAATCAACATGTCTATGCTCACCCAAAGGTGTCCAATGCCTTCCCTTCCAAGTTTCCAAGTTTATTTTGTACTTGATATACTGTCTATCAACTTGTACCCAAAAGGTTTACAATATTAAAAAATTTTAAAGTTAAAAAAAATTATATATATATATATACTAATTTTTAAGCCCGTTAAATTAACGGGTGCTAGAATATATGTGTCTGTCTGTCTTTCTGTCTCTCTCTCTCTCTCTCTCTGTCTATCTGCATTTCTGTCTCTCTCTCTCTCCTTGGCCACTGTCTGTCTTTCTGTCTCTCTCTCTCTCGCTCTCTGTGTGTCTGTTTGTCTTTCTGTCTCTCTCTCTCTCTCTTAGGCTGCTGTCTTTCTGTCTTTCTCTCTCTCGGCCACTGTTTGTCTGTCTTTCTGTCTCTCACTCTCTCCCTGGCCGCTGTCTGTCTGTCATTCTGTCTCTTGCTCTCTCCTTGGCCGCTGTCTGTGTCTGTTTGTCTGTCTTACTGTCTCTCTCTCGCTCTCTCCTTGGCCGCTGTCTGTGTGTCTGTCTGTCTTTCTGTCTCTTTCCCTCTCTCCTGTTCCCCGCCTGCGCCCCGCTCCCCTTCCTTTGCCCTCCCCCTCCCCTCCCCCCCCGCCCTCTGCAGCAGTGCCACCAGCATCCAGCACCATGGCAGCGAATAAACAGATCCTCGACCCGCCCAAAGAACTCAAATTCAGAGGTAAGGGGTGGTAGGTCCACCGTTGGTCAGGCAGAGAGTGTGGCTCCTGCGAGCTGCAACAGTGCTCTGACCCAGAGGGGAGAGTGGAGGCAGAGGAGAAGACTGGATACATGTGCGACCAGGGAGTGGCAGTGATTATGGCCTTCCCTCCCTTGGCTCAGTCGCCGCCACCTCCTTCTCTGGCCGGTGTCAGCTGACGGTGGCGGGCTTCAGGTGTCCTGGCCTCCGCTACGCCATTTTGAGAGTTCCGTGCCCCTTTTTAGCTGCTGGAGCTAGTTCTCCGCTGGTGCTCTGCAGCTGTTCTGTCTGGCATCAAACCGTCATGCACGCACGCTCCGAATGCATACGCACCGAACTTTAACATTCCTCTGCCGACCATGGAGTTACGGATCATGGAGGCAGGGATCACGCAGGTAGGAATGCGCATGCATGCTTAGGGTTTTATTATTAATGATATATCACATGTTCAGTAGAAAAGACATAAACATAGAGAAACAGGAGGATCAAGGGTAGGGTAAGAGTAAAATACATCAAGATAAAATAAATAGAAAAAGGTGGCAAGAGGGCAAGGAGAAAAACAAAGGAAGAGGGATGACGCTTCTTAAAAACAGTTGGTATTCATTACTGTGCGCAGAGGTTGTAGTTTAGATGAATTGTCCATTCTCATGTTAAAAATGCATCACTAAATAAGAAAGTTTTTAGTTTGGCCTCAGTGACCTCAGCTGCATAGCCTTGACCATCTGTGGGTGCTCAAAACCCAGCTTTACTTGTCTTCTCCAAACTTCTTATTTGGGAAAGGGGCAGTACGGAGATTGCCTTGAAGATGTGCAGACACTCAAAGCCTCTCACTGGGAGCAACTAGCTAACTAGTTCACTGTTCTTCAACCGCTGGTCTGTGGACCGGTGCCAGTCCGTAGAAAATTTCTGCCAGTCCACACAGGGCCGGCGAGATTGATAGTCTTTACAGGTGTGGTGCAGAAAATCTGTTGCTTTTACACAGGTGCCGAGTTAAATTCAGCTGGTGGCAGCAGAGCAGACCCTTTCCTAACCCTCACCCAGCCTTATAGAGAGGGGTTGGAGTGGATCGATAAGACACAGATCCTGGGTTTTTTGGGGGGAGAGTGGGGAAATCAAGGGGTCCATAGTAGTTTTCTGGATAACACCACACATTGCACCGCCGATTACAGCAAAGGCAGAAGGAATCACTTACACAGGGTGCGGGTTGATGAACAGGCTGCCATCGTA
Organism: Geotrypetes seraphini; assembly: GCF_902459505.1. NCBI lineage: Eukaryota > Metazoa > Chordata > Amphibia > Gymnophiona > Dermophiidae > Geotrypetes > Geotrypetes seraphini. The sequence goes on along the minus strand of NC_047092.1, from coordinate 77,948,366 downwards.
TCGCCTCCTGACCCCCTCGGCTGGACCTGGCACTGGGAGGCTACGATCCGCTGGACGGGACTGGAGAGAGAGGGACATCAATGAAACAAAGCCAGATAGCGTGAGTACAAAAAGCAGGTCATGGCTGGCTTGGCAGGCAGCTTTGGTTATTTTTGGTGCACAGAGGAAGAATCTGGATGACCATATAATTGAAAAAGGAAGGCTGGGGAGAGGGTACTGCCATTCTGCCTCCCCCTAGAGGTATGCTTCCAGCAGTGCCCCGGGAAGAGGACCTGAGCTTTTAGGATGCTGCTAAATGAGCGTAGGGCTCTCTCTGGGCTTCAGAAAGAGAAACCTCACAGCTTGCACCTTGACGAAAACCCTTAAGCCAAAAGACACTTTCTTTGCACAAGGAGCCCTCCTAGATTACCCTCACAAGGTGCACGAGACCAGGGGGAGGGGGGGCGCCTCTCTACCCCACCCCCAGCAATAGGAGGGATTTCTGAAGAACACCCCAACCCCCCTTCGAATCCTCGCGAGCAGGCTAATCTGCGCGCCAGCCTCATACCTCCTTCTGACGTCACTTCTTTTTTGTGGGACCAGGAAGTGATATTAGAAGGAAGGCGCGGCCAACGCGAGCTGAGGCTAGGATAATCTGCACGTTGGTGGCGAAGAGGTTCAGGTACAGGGGAATGCCTGGTATCTGCATTAACCTGTGGTGCTTTTCTTTTTTTTTATTTTATTTGTAAATTTAATGATTACAATATCAGATGATACCAAGAAAAAAAGGATTCTTACACAAAATTTAACAATGCTAATACAAAATTCCTTTCCAAGCCCACAACAATAGGAAAACATGTTACAATTTCAACTAACCAAATTAAGAAGAAAAAAAAACTAAGGAATTGGTTCTTGATTCATCCTTATGAATCTTAAACCATTCCCTACTATTAGGGATTCTTACATCCTCTTATTTCTCAGTAGTGAAACATATTTACAAAAAAAACAAACAAACTCATTTCTGTCCTCGAGCTATTAAAAATTGTTGCAATTGAATGGGATCCCAAAACACACATTCAATGTCTTGTAATTTAACAATTAGTGCAAACTATATAGTTAAAAAGTCTCTAAAGATGGGAAAGTAGAAATCAACACATAATACAAGGGCTGGTCACTGCTAAGACCCCCTGGTAATTTTCCCAGCGTAATATTGAATGCAATAGATCCTCAGAAATGCCACCAGCCACTCAAATATGTTTCATAGTGGTTGGATTTATACATTATATCCTCACCGGGCCATTTTTGTTTTGTTTTTAAATTTGTGAATGTCTTAATTTTTCATAAGGTGCAATAGTGTCAAAGTAAAACTTATTGCAGATAAGAGCTAATACTTAGCTTAGCTATACTGGTCCATTCTAAGGGATACTGTGATTCTTGCCTATGTTTTACTGTTCTACTGATGTAATTCCTTTTCTTTTGTAGGTTAATTTACTGTACATTGTAAACTGCTCAGAAAGTTTGCTAATAGGACGGTATAACAAATTTGAAATAAATTTTACACATCCTGAAAAATCAATTTCAGTCTCACAATTACAATTTTAAGTGTGCAGAAATATGGAACAAAATTGAGATGAATTCATACTCCCTACACCCCTAATGTACGTTGGGGGGAGGAGGAATGTATGGTAATGTGTACAGGGGAGTGACTGTATGTGGGGATTTTAGTGTACCTTTGGAGCTTTGATACTTTCAAATAAAGTCCATTTGGGAACATCGTCACTCCACAGATTTTTTTTGGTTTTCTCGGAAATAATGTAGAAAGCACGGGGGGTTGGCTTATTTTCAAAAGAAAAAAATGTCCAAAAAAATGGCATAAAGTGACATTTGGATGTTTTTTTTTTTAGGGGGGGGGGGTTTGTTAAAACGTCTAAACTGCCATGTTTGAAACAAACTTTTTAGACATTTTTCTATGCTGTTTGCTTGCAGTGCATCCAAATCTCAAAGGTGTGTATTGAGGGTATATTTTAGGTAGGATTAGGGCAGACTTAAGATTTTGACTTTGTTATTTTTTTATTTTTTTGCAATAATGGAATATTGCAGAAAACATCCAGGGCAAAACTTAGACCTTTAAGGCTAGACCTGTTTCATCAATGAATAAGTGCCAAAAAGTTGGTCAAACTAATAGAATGACCACTGAAGGCATGAAGGCATAACCTTTCCTTATCCCCCAGTGATCACTTACCCCCTCCCACTCCCTAAAAATGTGAATGAAACCTACTGTACTGACATATAGGTAACACCTGCGGACATAAGGGCTATTGGGGTACAGTAGGTTTGGGATGATGGGGTTATGGTGAAATGTGTACCTGGGACCTTATATGTGAAGTTAACTGCCGTGCCCCCTAGTTTGCCCCACTGCTTTGCTGGAATGTCTCTGTGGCCAGTCTGCTAAAAATGCTGCCCCTCCTTTGTCCCAATGGTTGATTATGTGCTTTTTTCATTTGGACTACTTTTTCCCAAAAATGGTTCAAAAAGATAGATGCACTAAGGACAAACACATCTAGGAAATGTCTGTTTTCAATTCAAAACATTGGATGTTTTTCTGGTTTGAAATGGCCATTTTGTTTACTGGATTTTTGGATGTTTGTGGACGTTTTGGGGAAGTCAGATTTAGATGTCATATTGAAAATGCCCCTCCACATGTTTTATGTTGGGGGTATGGATGTGGCTTGTGATATTTAGGAAAGTGTACGAGTAAATATGTGTGGCTTTAGAAGTTTGAAGGCAGTGTAGAGCTTCCATGTTTTTTCCAAATGCTATACAATTTCTTTTCCTCTTTGTTAAAATTCTGCAGTCTCTGTCTTCCATGGGTTCTACTGTACTGTTTCTGGTTTTCAGGCTCCATTTACTTGAAGTCAAATTTATTGATTTTATATCCCTTCTGTGGAATGTTATTTTGTCCTTGAGCACACAGAGCCCCTTTTACATAATGTTCCCAATATGTAACAGAAAACACAGCAAGGAAAATTTAAAATTAAAGGCAAATAAGCTGTCAGGTTTCATGAAACACTGCCAACTCTACATCAACTCAAGTTGGAAGAATTAAAATACAGATTATGCCTTTCCTTTTAGAACTGCATGCTGTTCCATTAATGGACAGAAGGTGGCTTCATACGTGTCTAGTTCTATAATAGCTTGACATTCTCTACTGACCGGTGCTCTGAATAAATATGAAAACAATATCCTCTTTGATTTTCAGTTAGTTGCAGTATCTGACTTAGCCTTACCAACTGTAACTGAATATAGCTCGCCTAGACCAACAACTGAAAAAGGCATGAGCCAAATCCAAATGACAAATTTCTTTATGGAGCGATAGTGCCCCCCTAAGGACAAACCTCCTTCAGCTGGTCCTCTGCATGAAGCCAGTTTGCTGTAAATAGAGCACAAAATACTCTTTAGAAGAAAATGACAATTCTTTTTTTTTCTCATGTCTTTTGGGTGTGCATTCATTTAGCACCATGAGCAACACGTAGTCATGAAAGGAGACTCTGAAGTAGAGAATGACATCCGCACAGGAGTTCAATTTCCCTGCTTCGTCCAATGAGTTTTGGCGCTGCCCCTGTTCCATTCCAGTAAGCTCTGCCTTAACCACACAACCCTTGAACATTTATGATTTTAAAGTGTTTGAGGCTTGTGCAGATGAGGACAGAACTTGCAGGAATGGGGCAGGGACAGGAAAAGAACATGTTGGGATGGGAAAATGAGTTCCCGTGGAGACGGGGAAAAATTTGTCCTCGTGTCATTGTCTACCCCAGGGGTACCCACACTTTTTGGGCTTGCGAGCTACTTTTTAAATGACCAAGTCAAAATGATCTCCCAACAATAAAATTTTTAAAAAAGCACAAAGCACACTGAACACAGAGAAAATGTTAATTATCATTTATATTCCGGGGTTTTTTCAAAGAAGTCAAGGCAGATCACTTTATGCAATGTCACCTCAGTAACAACTATACAAAAATAGACAAATATACCCCCTCCCTTTTTACTAAACCGCAATAGCGTTTTATAGCACAGGGAGCTGCGCTGAATGCCCTGTGCTGCTCTCGACGCTCATAGGCTCCCTGCGCTAAAAACCGCTATTGCAATTTAGTAAAAGGGGGCCATAGTGCAAAATATAGACAGCAGATATAAATTCTCAAAACGGATACATTTTGATCACTAAATTGAAAATAAAATCATTTTTCCTACCTTTGTTGGCTGGTGATTTCATAACTCTGGTTGCACTTTCTTCTTTTGACTGTGTATCTAATATTTCTTCCCTTCTTTCAGCTTCCTGTATGCTTCCTTTCCTCCAGACCTCCCCTCCCTTTTCTTTCTTTCTCTCTGCCCCCTTCTTTCTTTCTGTCTGTCTGTCTTTCTCCCTTCAGGCAACCTTTCTTTCTTTCTTCCTGTCCCCACCCCCCTTGCTTTCTGTCTCTGTCTCCCTGCCTGTCCCCTTTCTTTCTTTGTCTTTCTTTCAGCTTGCCCTCCTCCAAGCCACCGCTGCCGCAATTGGGGAACAGTCCCCCAAGCCACCACCGCTGAGTTCAGAGCTCTCTCTGCTTCCTGACGCCATAAATAGGATGCAGAAGCGCCGGGCTGACCAGCCTTCCCCACCGATATCAATTCTGACGTCGGAGAGGAAGTTCCAGTCCAGCCAGGCTGCTGTCCCGGAACTCCCTCTCCGCTGTCAGAATTGATGGGGGGGGGGGGAGAAGGCTGGTGGGCCTGGTGCTTCTGTGTCCTGTTTACGGCATCAGGAAGTAGGGAGAACGCAAAGGCAACTCAAGTCTATCACGGAGCCCAAAATGGGCTCCGCAATTGACTCACATTGCCTTTGTGATCTTATAGTTGATCGCGATTGACATTTTGGGCACCCCTGCTCTACTCTGAAGCTAAAGCAAATGAAGTAAAAAATGTATTTTAAAAATTCTGTATATTCTATATATAAGCAAATATAATCATATTTCCCTATTCATGGTTATGCATAAAATTTTATAGTTCTTACTACTTAGACATTCCTACTACTTGTAGTATGACTGCAGAGTATAGGTAGCATCTACCTATATAAAGGTGCATGTTCAGTTCATTTGGGTGCCTGTGTAAAGAATTCTATGAGTGTATAAGTTCTAAATTCTATATGGCACTCAAAATATCAGCGCTACAAAGCAAATTTATATAAGCTGCGCTTAAAGTTAGGCATGAAAACCATGACTAAATTTAAGCAAAGCCATTTGCACCTAGAAAAACATGGTACAAAATGCCATCACCTAAATTTAGGCACAGATGCCCGTTTTCTATAATTATGCATGCAACTGAAAGTAACGCCCCTGATCTGCCTATTTCCTACCCATGTCTGTACCCCTTTTGACTCATGCCTAAATTTATGCATGTAACTAGTAATTCAATTTACAGTTGTGATCATAAGTTTACATACCCCTGGCAGAATTTGTCTGTGTACCATTTGTGGAAAATATGAGTGATCAGACAAAGCACATTTCTTTTATTTTTAATGTGTTTCAGATTTAAATTTTATGCATCATAAAATAGCACAATCGTTAAACAAACCATAGCAATAAAGGAAATAATAAAATGGTCCTGTTCAAAAGTTTGCGTTCCCTTAGTTCTTAATATCGTGTATTGCCCCCTTTTGCATCAATGCCAGCTTGCAGTCTTTTCTGATAGTTGAAAATGAGGCACTTCATTTTCTCATGTGGTAAAGCTGCCCATTATGCTTGACAAAAAGCTTCCAAATCCTGTAAATTCTTTGGTTGTCTAGCATGAACTAAAGTTACATAAGGACAAAGATTTATCCCCATTCCCTCACCATCGCCACACTTTCATCTCTGTCCCCTCCCTGTCCTCGCAGTGAAACACATTTTTCATCCCCGCCCCCTCATCATCCCTACATTTTTCATTCTTGTTCCCTCACTGTACCCACAGTCTTAAATTTTTTCACCACATTTCCCTGCTCAAAGCAGAAAGAAGATTTTATGTAATTATATGGGCCTTAAGGCTTAAGATTTTAAGCCTATCGTGTGTGTGTGTGTGTGGTAGGGGAGGGGGGAGAGAGAGGTTCTATCTTTTATTTTGATTGAAAGAATGTCAATAAAAGTACAGTACTGCATTGCACATAGAAAACTAAACATCAGCTCGGTACTAAGTGATATTTTAGTCCAGTTCTCCCCAAAACTTTAGTTATTCAGTTCACAAAATCGCAACAAATAAAGCAAGAAATTATTATTTTTTTTAAATATGAGCAAAATGAACACAATTGTAAATATATCAAGAACAGCCCTCAGAATATGATACAAACTAACTTGGGGACAGATTCTCAGAACTTTAACGCGGTTGCTAAACTAGACAGTTTAGTTTGCATGTATTTTAGCGGCGGATTATCAAAATGACTTATCGTGGTCTTTAGTGAGCTTTCTAGCAGTTTCCAACCCTGCCATACAAATGGGCTCTGGAATATTGAAACAAACAAGCTGGTGGATTCTTAAAAATTGCCAAATCATTCTCCAAGAGCGATGTTAGCATTTGGCGACAAAAATCAGCAACTGGTTCATTGGGGGGGCCAGTACAGTGACAGCACTGTTAAAAGTGGATCTTGTGGCGTGCGTTTTGATTGTGGCTAATGAAAAGAAAAAAAAATTTACAAGAAGAATTATAAATTGTCTTTTTTTTGTGGAAATAGTAAAAGCACGCTTATTGAGTGCATGTATTATAGCTCCCCTCAGCAGCAAAAGAGAAGCCCAAGAAACACACCTCTAACATCCTCTCAGCAGCAGGAGAGGTGCCCAATCTATCCCACCGCCAACCGACACCCACCCACCTACTCTTTCCAGTCAGCTGGTCCGTCTCTTCAAAATTGCGGGCCTTCCCATCCCCGGTGCATCCTGGGATGAACCGGAGAGGAGCCTGAGGCTCTGATTGGCCCAAGTTATTTAAGGCCCCTCCTATAGGTGGGGCCTAATGCATCTGGGCCAATCAGAACATTAGGCCCCTCCCTTGATGCATGCATCCTGAATCTGGGGAGGGGCCTAAGTTAGTAAAAAAAAAAAAAAGTATTAAAATTAGTCCAATAAAAAGATTACCTTATTTCTATTTTCTATATATAAATGCTTATCAATACAGCTACAATACTACTTTATTCTAAAGCAACAACAACAAAAAATTTCTACCTTTTGTCATCCCTGGTTTCTGCGTTCTTCTCATCACTCTCTTCTTGCCATTCAATGTTCTCTCTCTCTCTGCACATTCTATCCACTGTCCACTCTTTCTCTTCCTTCCATATGGCATCTTTCCTCTTTCTATGTCATTTCCATCCATCCAGTGCCCTCACCATTTTTCTCTGTCCTTTCTCTGTCTCCACCCCCTCCCCATGATCTGCCATCTCTCTCTTCTTTTCTTTACTTCCCTTCCTTCCCCCCCAGCATCTCTGTATTCATTCTCTTCCCTCCCCCCTGGCATCTCTCTCCTCTCATCTTTCATGATGTGATTGGCTGCCTGACATCCATCCCTCCCTCCCTTTTCTGGCTGGCTGGCTAGCTTCCAACCCTCCCTCCCTCCCTGCTCTGTTCTCCCTTTCTCTCCCCGCAGTATGATCCTGACCTCAAAGACAACCCTGACCTCTCCCCCTGGGCCCTACCTTAACCACCTTAACCAGAAGTCGAAAGGAAAAGAAATCAAAGTATTGTTTAATGGTACGAAGTTTCCATAGAGTGAGAAAGCATTTTTTGACTTGAGCATTGGTGTGATTTTCAAACGTCAGGCTTTGGTCCAGGGTGACGCCAAGGATTTTGGTTGTGGGATTAATTGGGTAGTCTGATCCATTTAGTCTCAAGGAGGTGTTCATAATCTTGTTATTGGGACTTGCCAAGAAAATGTTGGTTTTTTCGGGATTCAGTTTTAGTTTGGAGTGCATAGTCCAATGTTCTACGACTGGTTGATCAACATTGGATGACTGGTTGATCAACGTTGGACGATTGGTTGATCAATGTTGTTTCATCTCAGGGACTGGTCCAAGCAACTTCTCAGACCATTTCTTTTCTTTGGATACTAGGATTAGCTGTCAACTTCCCCAAATCACATTCCGACTCAGCGTCTGTAGTTCATTGGGGCAATACTAGATACCACTCTCATGAGAGTTTTTCTTCCTCCAGATCGCCTTCAAACTCTCATCCGTCTCTGTCAGCAACTGCTTCCTTTTCACTTCATCTCTTCCAGGCACATGATGGTTCTTCTAGGTTACATGGCTTCCTCTGTCCATGTCACACCTCTAGCACGACTGCATCTTCGCACTCCTCAGTGGCCTCCTGTTACAGTAAGTTAACAGAGCTATATCCAGCTCATCCAGTCATACAAGAAACGGCTCTACAATACCTCTCATAATGTTTTGATCACTAGGTTCCTTCCTGAGGTCTCACTGAGGATATGAAATAAATGCAATCTCCACTTCCAGACTTATTCCACACAATTTATGGAGAGGTGTTACTGGATCTTAAAGGAGACCTGTGTGATTGCACTACAGCAAAATAAAAAAAAGTAGTAGATATGATCATAGTGAGAGCTAGGGCAAAACAGTTTAGGTACAGATACAGGTAATAATTAGCAATGTATTAAAAATATTTAAATTTTATTTGTTTATAATGTCATTTGAAAGCTGCTTGATGGCCCATGTAAACTAAGTTTCTGCTTTGAATTCTAGATGTCTGATATCCATATTTCTTGAATTATAAATCATGATTTTAGTGCTAACTGTAAAGCCAAAGGTTAGAAACATGATGGCAGATAAGGGCCAAATGGCCCATCTAGTTTGTCCATCTGCAGTAACTATTATCTCTTTCTCTCTCCCAGAGATTCCACGTGCCTATCTCAGGCCCTTTTGAATTCAGACACAGTCTGTCTCCACCACCTTTTCTGGGAGACTGTTTCATGCATCTACTACCCTTTCTGTAAAGTATTTCCTTAGATTACTCTGGAGCCTAACACCTCTTAACTTCATCCTATGCTCTCTCATTGCAGAGTTTCTTTTCAAATGAAAGAGACTCGACTCATGTGCATTTACATTACGTAGGTATTTAAGCGTCTTTATCATATCTCTCCTCTCTCATCTTTCCTCCAAAGTATACAGATTAAGATCTTTAAGTCTGTCCTTATACGCCTAATGCGGCAGTTTGGGTAGAGGAGTGATGGCATCGCGGTAGAGGAGATGAGGTATCTCTCCTGCTGCGATCATTGCTGTAGGGGGTAGGCAGGTTGCTGGGGCCGCTGAGCTGATCGCAGCAGCCACGATCAGCACAGTGGCCCCTTTTTTGGCACTTAGACCTGTTTTGACTTCGTCTAAGTCAAAACGTATAAGTGCCGACTAGGCAACCTGTCAAATGTTTTGGTTATACCTGCTGCACGCCTAGATCTAGGTCGGCACAACTCCCACCCACCGCCCGCCCTTTCCCCTCCTTTAAAAACGCCTATTTTCTCTCTGTGCGTTTAGAGGCAGGGGAAAGGCCTAAGCTGGTTTTAGATATGTCTAAAACCAGCTTTGATTATGGGTACTTGGACGATCAGACTTTTTGATCGTTCAAGTAGCCATTTAGGCCACTTTTTAGACTTTTTTTTTTTATTATGAACCTCATAGAGTATTAGGGGAGGTGTTTCTCAAGCCTTTCATGGAATAAACCACTAACCAGTCCATTTTGTAGGATATCCCCCAAAAATATGCATACGAGAAATTTGAATGCAATGCCTCTACTGCATACAAATCTGTCTCATGTATATTCTTTTTTTTTTTTCAAAAAACTTTATTCATTTCACAACTCAAATCAACATTTTACCTTTCAAATACACCTGACATCTTATAATTTGTTCTTATAAATTAATATAATAAATCTTTTCCTTAATCATTCATAAAGATGAATTAATTTAATTATAATCAAAAAATACTCCCCCCTCCCCCTTCCCTCCCTTAATATCTTAAACATTTTATTCAGAGAAGAATATTTTTAATCTTTACAATAGTCCATCAATGGCCTTCACACTTTTTGAAATTTGTTATAATACCCTTTTTGTTCAGCTAACACCCTTTCCATTTTATATATATGACAAACAGAATTCCACCAAAAGCAATAATTAAGACCCTTCCAATTTTTCCAATTATATGTGATCTGTTGAATGGCAATCCCAGTTAAAATTAACAATAATTTGTTATTATTAGATGATATTTGTTTCTTTGCTCTCATTTCTATACCAAATAAAACTGTGTCATATGATAAGGCCACATGATTTTCTAACAAAGAATTAATTTGATTCCAGATTGATTTCCAAAATTCTAATATATAAAGACAATAGAATAACAAATTATCTAAAGTCCCTGCTTCAAGATGCCAGCATCTATCAGATTAGAGCTATCTAATTTTTTTAACCGAACAGGGGTCCAGAAAGCTCTATGTAGCAAAAAAAAACCACGTTTGTCTCATAGAAGCAGACATTGTACACCTCATCCTCCAAGACCAAATATGTGGCCATTGAAATGAGTTAAAAGTACTTAGCTTTAATGTTCTTAGCTTGAAAGTACTTTGCTTCAGTTTTCTTAACGACGGAAGATCTCCGTTTCGCTCCTATCATTTTAACAAGAGCTTCATCAGGACAAGCGCCAAAAGCAGCACTATTCACACCACCGGCACTGCAAAGACATATTGAATGATATAATGAAGAGTCTGCTCCTTGCGAAGACACAGTATAACTACTGGCGCTTGTCCTGATGAAGCTCTTGTTAAAATGATAGGAGCGAAACGGAGATCTTCCGTCGTTAAGAAAACTGAAGCAAAGTACTTTCAAGCTAAGAACATTAAAGCTAAGTACTTTTAACTATAATGGGAGAGTAATGCATAAGAAATTTAGATTACTAGATCACTAAATCATTTTTAAAAAGTATAAAAAGTAAACAAATTTATAAACAAACGTTACAGAGAGTGTACGGGACCAATGATAGCTCACTGTAAAGTTACTAGCCTTGAGAAAAACATTGGGCTTTTAGCTGTGAGCGCTTGAGACCCCTGGTTCCTCTCTATGCTACCTATTTTGGGTGGTTATAGACTTGTGTGGTAGCCAAGTCTTAAGGATTACAGCCTTATAGGAGACATGAGTTGCCATTCTAATCTTAACCAATCTGGTAACTTTTCCATGAGTTCTGGGAGGACCCAATACATACCTTGGCGCATAATATAGGCTTGATGATACCTATAGAAATTTGGAAAATTTACCCCTCCCTCCTCAATAGATTTTTGTAAAGTCACTAAGGCAACTCTAGCAATTTTGCCCTGCCAAATAAATTTTGTAAGAACACTATTTATTTTTTTGTAAAAAGACCCCTGAAAAAACATTGGTAACATTCCCAATTGGTAACAAACCACTGGTGAAATCATCATTTTTACTGTTTGAACTCTTCCCCACCATGATATATGTAAAGGATTCCATTGCTCACATAATTCTATAACCTTCTGTAATATATGTTTTTCATTTATTTTTATTGTTTCTTCTATTGTATTTTTAATCCAAATACCTAAATATTTTATTCCTTCATCTTTCCAAACAAATGAAAATGTATCAAATAATCCTTTTGTACAGTAAACATTGAGTGGAAGGACTTCTGATTTACTCCAATTTATTTTATATCCTGAAAATTTTCCAAAATCATTAATCAAATTGAGTAAACTTGGAATCGTCGTTTCAGGATTCCTCAAATAAAGCAAAATATCATCTGCATAAGCAGAGATCTTATATTCCTGATCTCTACGAGGAATACCCTGAATCTCCTTTGATTGCTGAATTGCTAATAACAAGGGTTCTAAAACTATATCAAAAAGCAAAGGAGTTAATGGACAACCTTGTCTAACCCCCCTCCGCAAATTAAATCTCTCTGAAAAATTATTATTAATATATAATCTTGCAACAGGGGAATTATACAACGTTTGAATCATTTGTATGAATCCTGATCCAATTCCAAACCATTCCATTGCTTGATACATAAAGGACCATTCCACTCGATCAAAAGCTTTTTCAGCATCTAACGAAACACAGAAGGCTGGATCCTTAATATCTTTGGATAGATTCAACATATGAAAGACCAATCTAGTGTTGATAGAAGAATGTCTGAGTTACAAATCCAGTCTGACACATACCAATGAAATGGGGAAGAGCCTTAGCTAAACGCAAAGCTAATATTTTAGCCAAAATTTTCCCATCTACATTTATTAAAGAAATGGGTCTATGGTTTGAAACCAATGTGGGATCTTTATTTGGCTTAGGCAAAACTATAGTAACTGATTCTGCCATAGTTCCTTTAATACTGCCATTATTTAATTGTGTTTGATACAAATTTAATAGATAAGGTAAAATGGTAATTTGAAAAGATTTGTAAAATTCTACTGTGAAACCATCAACACCTGGAGCGGATCCAACTCTAAGAGATCCCAATGCTGCTTGCAATTCTTTTAGTGATATAGGCTTCTCTAAACTTTCTTTTATATGATCAGGAATTTTTGATCCTTTAATTAACTTTAAAAATTCTAATCCTGCTTTTTCCTTCTCTGAATAAGGCTCAGAAGAATACAGGGACTTATAAAATTTCAAAAACTGTTTTATAATTACATCCGTTTGAGAAGATGTATTTCCTTTTTCATCTTTTACCATCCCTATTTTTGCTCTTCTTTTATTTACTTTTAAATAATTCGCCAATAATCTTCCTGCCTTATTCGAATTTCCATAATGCATTGTTTGTTGAGAGAATAAGTCTTTTCTTACCATTTTAGAAGAAATCTCATTATATTGTCCTTTAATTTTTAATAAATCTTGTAAAGTAGAATTATCCCACTTATTCATTAAATTTGATTCTAATCTCTTTATTTCTTGTTCCAAATGGGAGAATTTTTTTTAATTTGTTTCTTATTAAATGTTGAAAAGGAAATAATTTGTCCTCTTATGGTAGCTTTGAATGCATCCCAAATTGTTTCTGTAGAGACATCTGCAGTATTATTAAATTGAAAGTATTCATTAATTTTTGACTTAATTCTCTCAACAAAATTGGGATCTGCAAGCAATGTATTATCAAATTTCCATATTAATTTATTAATCATTTGATCAATTAAATTTATTTTGATCCATATCCCTCCATGATCAGATAGAATGATTGGATCAATTGAAGCTTGCGTTACTTGTTCAACTAAGGAATTTGAAACAAATAAATAATCTATTCTAGAAAAAGATTTATGAACCTGGGAACAAAAAGAAAATTCCCGATCATTAAAATGAAATATTCGCCATATATCACGTAAAACACAATTTTGTACCAAATTATCTAACCCTAATGATTTCATACATCTACTAGGTTTTTTTTAAATCCAAAATCGGATCTATAACAGCATTGAAATCCCCAGCCACAACCAAATTAGAAGCAGCCAGTGGTATTAATAATTGCTGAAGGTTTTTAAAAAATTCAATTTGATTCAAATTAGGTGCATATACATTGAATAATGCCAAGGTGGTATTTCCCATTATCATGTCCACATGTACCCATCTTCCTAATGGGTCTACATTTTCCATTTTAAATTAAACATTACACTTTTTATGAATTAGAATTGCTACTCCTGCTTTTTTTCCTATACTTCCAATACCGCAATCTGATTCGAAACACTGAAAACACTCATTAAGGGCTCCTTTTACTAAGGTGCGCTAGCGTTTTTAGCGCAAACACAAAATTACTGTGCGCCAAACTGCATAGTACACTTCTAGAACAACACCAGCTCAATGCTGGCGTTAAGGTCTAGCACACAAGGCAATTTAGCGTGCGCTATTCCGCGCATTAAGGCCCTAACGCAACTTTGTAAAAGGAGCCCTAAGTATCACTCACCAGAAACACCCACAGAGACTACTCTCACAGTCCATGGTCTATGTGTCTTCTTTCATGCTAAGATTACTACCTTGAAATCCATGCTTCAGACTCTGCATCTTCCCCAATTCCAGCAATTTCCAGCAGGAACTTGTCTAACTTTGTCTTGAATCCCTGGAGGGTGTTTTCCCCTATAACAGCATCCGGAAGAGCGTTCCAATTTTTTACCACTTTCTGGGTGAAGAACTTCCATATGTTTGTACGGAATCTATCCCCCTATCATTCTCTCTACCTTGGAGAGGGTGAACAACCTGTCTTTATCTACTAAGTCTATTCCCTTCATTATCTTGAATGTTTCGATTGAGAGGGGACATGATCGATCATGTCCACTCTCAGTCTCCTCTTTTCAAGGGAGAAGAGGCCCAGGTTCTCTAATCTCTCACTGTATGGCAATATCATCAAGAACTCTTTTTTCAAGCTTCATCTGTTACATTTGATCCGCCCATTACTCTGGTCCTCTGCACTCAATGTATTAGTCCACTCGCTAATAATCCAACAGTTAGACTACTGCAATACTGGGTGGTCACGTCGTGAAGTTCTAGTTAAACCAAGGGATTGTAGCCCTGAGGAAACCCCCCAAGGGTGAAACATGTTGGTGAACTTGTCCCTTCCTGTCTACCACCTAAGCTAAGTACAACATATTTCTTTAACTTAGAAAAGTTGATGGTTTAACCTAATCTATTTGGAGTTAATATAATGTTTCATAAAGTGACCCGATGAAGATTTGGATGCATAAAGCCAAGTGTTATGAAATTTTATTGAACATTTGGTGACATTTCAGAGGGCCTGAAGAATTACAAATAGAAGGTATTTCAGGGGTGGCTAAAGATACCCTTCCCTAAAATAAAGATCTTGGTCAGACCTTCTATTTAGAACTTATACTGTCCTAGCCTAGCACAGAATACTCTCTTCAAGGGCATAAAAACAAGGGACATAGACAACAAAACATCCAGAACATTGCTATCTGACTTACATACACCTTCTTAAAAAAATCCCATTGTCTCCTGATTAATCACTGCATCACCTACAAAATCCTGTTACTGGTTTTCAAAGTACTGCAATCAAATGAACCACCTTACCTTTTGCAACTACTTACAGCCTACACTCTGCTAAGAACTCTCAGATTCACCGAACATAACCGCATTGTCATCCCATCCTACTGAGAAATTATCCACAAGCACATCCACCAATCCATTTTCTCAGTAAATGGCCCCACATTCTGGAATTCTCTCCCTGACAACATGCACCTCCACACTTCTCTTGAGTCTTTCCAATTCGGCCTATAAAATTTATTTTTTGCAATGCATATTCCTAAATTCTTCTCTCCTATCTGAAGACCCCAGCCCACCCGAATCCTGAGGCAAAACTTAATATAGATACAGCAGTATCCCTACTGTACTATTCCCCCTGCCCCATTTTTCTATATACATTGGAATTCTGCCCCTTTCCCCCACTATCATGTTTTTGTATAACCCCTCGATGTCTACATGTAGATTGTAAGCTGCCTAGAAGGTTCTCCAATAGGTGAGACAGCAAATGAAATGAAACCTATACCAGTTAGAATGGGATATGGGCCTGAGTCCCCTTTTCTACAATCCAATGCACTGACCACTAGGTTACTCCAGAGACCTGCTTGCTGCTCTATGAGGAATGGCTTTTATATCCACAGCTGTCATAAAGTCTGGTATGTATGGTCAATTTCATAACATAACATAACATCGTACTTATAAACTACATAACCATAAGTTCAATGCGGTGAACAAAAGATTAAAAATAACATAACCTAAGGATGATTTAAATGAGTTTGCTAAATATTTTGAAAAAATATGAGTTTTCAGTTGAGTTCTAAAGTGCTTGAAAGAACAAGCACTACGCAACAGTGGCTTAAATTCCCTGTCATAGAAAGCAGCCTGAAATGCTAGTGTATGTTCCAAGGATTTCTTGCTCTTACAACCTTGAGCAGATGGAAAATTAAACAATGCATGTGATTCTCTCCTATGTTTATGGAATGCTATGAGAAATTTATCGGTCATATAGCTTGGAGCAATACCATACGCAACTTTGTAACAAAGGCAACCCAGCTTAAACAAAACATGTGCCTCCACTGGAAGCCAATGCAACTCACGGTAGAAAGAAGTCACATGATCATATTTCTTTAGACCATAAATTTCACCTCTTATTAGAAGGTGGGAGGGGTCGGTGACCACTGGAGGATTGAGAGGTTCATGCCTTTATCTACTATTGGTCATCTGGTCATTTTGGGCACCTTTTTGGCATTTAATTATTGAAATAGGTCTAGCCTAATACATCTTATTTTTGGTCCTTGACATTTTTACAATGCTCTATTGTTACAGATAAATATCCAAATCATAAGCCCGCCCTAGTCCCACCCATAACACTCCCTCTTAGAACTGTGGAGAAAAGCATGTAACAAATGAGTTTTGAAAATAGTGATTGGATTTTTATTT